>NC_064627.1:988994851-989619851 GCF_023864275.1 Schistocerca cancellata | reverse complement strand
GTTGAACAAAAGTGCTTGCTTTTTGTAAACAGAGGTGAAACAAATTTGGAAAAATAAACTGAGTTGTTCAAAAATGACCTAGACATTGAGAGACTGCGGTTACACTTGAATATGTTAGACAATAAAAAACAACTTGACTTAAAAGACATGCGTCATGTGAGAAAGTACATCACACAAGAGCCTGCAGTTGGAGAAATATTATGTGAAGTAGTGAAGTGCATTAAGCTTCTCCAAGTAGTTCCAATCACGACAGCAACAGCAGAAAGGTCATTTAGCGCCCTTAGACGTCTGAAGTCATATCTCCGATCAACAGTGGGACAGAAGAGCGATTGGCTCTTCTTCATGCCCACCGATATGTTTTGGATGAATTGAATATCCGACCAGTCATTAACGAGTTCATATTCAGTAATAGGTCGACATTTACACCTTTCTAAAGACACTCTAGCCCTAATAATGGCATTTAGAGTAATATTTAAAAATCTTAAAAATAGAGAATTAAATACATACATAATGTCGAATTTTCAGTTTCGAAATATTAGTACTAGTTTAGTACTCTATTACTATATTACTATAGTACTGTATTACTTATTTTCAAGTACTTAAATATTTTTAGGGTGTAAGACCCAATTAAAGCCCGCTATTTACATACTTTTTGACTGAAAGTATTAGGCATACTGTATTAACTTTATTAACTGTATTAAACCATTAACTTTGTGATATTGTTTTATTTATTCAAAGTAAGCTTAAATTAGCTATTTCACTTATTAATCAAAGTGCTATTACTGTGCGACAGCAATATTATATGTTTTATTCTTTTAATGATAGTTTAGGATTTATTTAAATATAATTTCAGTCTTTTCAGAGCTATATATTCTCTGCTCTGTAATAGTCTATAAGCACGATTATTACTGTAAATTAAATTAGCTTTTTACGAAAGTACTGCGCGTGTTTATGTTTTGTTTCTTTTTTCAAAGCCAAAAAATGTGTCAGGCTTGTCGAGTTTCCCGGAGTGTCGAGTTATCGAGAGTCCCGTTTTCGGGGTTCTAATGTTGATCATATGACTCTAACATGCTTAAAAAAACTTTAAAATTCACTATTTTGCACCTAAAATTTAGAAAATTTCCTGTGGCAAGACCCCCCAGTATGCCCCCCCCTCCTTAATATTTTTTATACGTCGGCTCCCACGTGTATGTTACAGAAAAGACACCTCGTGAGCTAAGAATTAGTGTACGTGCACTACGGTAGAATGCAGTTCAGTATGGATAGGTTTACTGATAAAGAGTTGGTGAATACCAAATGCTTCTCATGTGTGGGTTCACTGAATGCAACGGAAGACCAACATGACAAAGCTGTTCCCACAGCGACGGTAAACATATCACCGTACTTTCGCATGCATGCGAGGGTTCTTTCAGAATCGTCTGTTTTGTACTGTACGTCTTGTTGATCGCGTATTACAGTCATATTGTTGTGCAGATAAATTCACAAAAAACAAAGTTGGGTAACAAGCCGAATAACTCATGTTTACATTATTACTCTGCAAGGGGGCACTGAAGACTACCGGTCCTTTATAACAAAATTCTCAGAAAAATCTTAGGACAACTTCCGAAATTTTGTCGATGGAGTTCGTGCATAAACGTATGTTGTATTATGGTAATCAATTTTCAGTCCAATTTTTGGAAGACACGATACAGAATCCGGATTGGAATAGCGAAAATTACACTATGTGCTCCACGCTTTTGGTGAGAGTTCTGGATGCTCCCTTCAATGACAGTACGATGGTTCCTTTCGCGAGAAACTGTGTCAATGATCTCAAGACCTAACAATGACAAAGGAGATACACAAAGACAATATAGAACGAACGTAAAATACCAAAGACAGCCCGTGTTTGTGGAGGAACTCACTCTACTATAATACAATGCAACTTTTGAAGTTATGGTTGAGAATTGTATCAGGGTTTACGATGTTTCTGACTATGAGTTTAGCTAATTTTATCGCTCACTGGAAACGAAAGGTTGTATATTTCCTACGGTTTTTAAAATCAACATGCAAGAGAAACATTTGCCATTGTATCACTTATTATGATAATTTAAAACAGCACAGGGTGTAAGTTGAGAGAACGTTATTTGGAGAAGAGGGGTTCCCTCGCTGGCGTGCTCATGGTGAAAGCTGAAATGTTCACGCTAAATTGCCTCACACGTTCTCTCATTTTCATTAAAATTCAATTTAACACCCCATCCCCTCCCCCCTGATGCTGTTTCAGTGTGTTTTAGCTGTATAAACACAACACGAGTCAGCATGAAAGAAAAAAAGTGATGGATAGGGTAGTGACCTGAAACTGGCAGAATATTTACTTTCCGTGGCTGCATTAAGAAAGCCTTACGAGACGGGTGCATTAAATCAGAGCACGTTTTACTCATTCTATGACTTAAAACTTTCATCATTAGTGGCTCATTAAAAAGTCACGGACTGATACACTGCCGTACGCGTTCGGACACCATGTGTGCTTTAGGATAATTTCTGACTTTCTCGTGTCTTTCAACGCATATGGTGTTTTCGTGTACGTATTTAGTAGACACGTGTGCGTACCCGAGCTCCATATGCGTGCACGACGTGTGCGTGTGTGTGTGTATGTGTGTGTGTGTGTGTGTGTGTGTGTGGGTGGGTGGGTGGGTGGGTGGGTGGGCGTGTGGGTGGATGTGAGAGAGATAGAGAGAGAGAGAGAGAGAGAACGAGAAAGAGGGAAAGAGAGAGAATCGATACCGGGAAGTAATTCTCCGAACGATAATCAGGAAAGTTAGCGCCATTCTGTATTCTCAGTAGTTCTAAGTGTGTTGGACAGCCAGAAGGCTCCAACGTTGCTACTCGTTACGGGGGCCTCACGGAGCGACGGCCTGCCAAGCTTGGCTGCCACTACACAACCTCCAGAAATAAAATCCTGCTTGTTTCCAAGTTACTGCGTTTGAAGACCGGTTGTCGTTTTCACTTAACGCTTTATTTTTTTAACAATCCCCCTAGTTGTCTGTGTCAGGTGTCGACAGCAGACTTTGTTTCTCGCTGTTTGGACTCCTATTGGTACTCACTGCGTGCAGCCCTAGCAATGTTTTCTGGCGCCGTTAAACAATAAATCACTAAACGGAAATGCAAACGTAACAGGACTATGGTAAAACGCAAGAACAGTGATAAAGAGAATGCTATAAAGTATCCGCTACGAAAAAAAGTACTCATAGGCAGTTATCCATCAACAGAGAGAAAAAGACAAGCTTTAAGATTTTTTTTGACATGACTCAAGTTGACTAAATGACAGATCCCAGGTTTACTTGGCTAGATCCTCTGTACCTGTAGATTTAATTGTCCGCGGCTCTTCCTTTCTGTTACATCTTTAATACAGTACTGGCCATTAAAATTGCTACACCACCAAGGTGACGTGCTAAAGACGCGAAATTTAACCGACAGGAAGAAGGTGCTGTTATATACAAATGAGTAGCTTTTCAGAGCATTCACACAAGGTTGGCGCCGGTGGCGACACCTACAGCGTGCTGACATGAGGAAAGTTTCCAACCGATTTCTCATACACAAATAGCAGTTGACCGGCGTTGCCTGGTGAAACGTTGTTGTGATGCCTCGTGTAAGGAGGAAATGCGCACCATAACGTTTCTGACTTTGATATAAGTCGAATTGTAGCCTATCACGATTGCGGTTTATCGTATCGCGACATTGCTGCTCACGTTGGGCGAGATCCAATGACTGTTAGCAGAATATGGAATCGGTGGGTTCAGGAGGGTAATACGGAACGCCGTGCTGGATCCCAACGGCCTAGTATCACTAGCAGTCGAGATGACAGGCATCTTATCCGCATGGCTGTAACGGATCGTGCAGCCACGTCTCGATCCATGAGTCAACAAATGGGGACGTTTGCAAAACAACAACCATCTGCACTAACAGTTTGCAGCAGCATGGGCTATTAGCCTTTCTGGATACAGAAAATGTTCGACTGGTGCCCTGGCCAGCACATTCACCAGATCTTTCAGCTATTGAAAACGTCTGGTCAATGGTGGTCGAGCAACTGGCTCGTCACAATACGCCAGTCACTACTCTTGATGAACTGTGGTATCGTGTTGAAGCTGCATGGGCAGCTGTACCTATACACGCCATCCAAGCTCTGTTTGACTCAATGTCCAGGCGTATCAAGGCCAGAGGTGGTTGTTCTGGGTACTGGTTTCTCAGGATCTATGAACCCAAACTGGGTGAAAATGTAATCACATTTCAGTTTTAGTATAATATATTTGTCCAATGAATATCCGTTTATCATCTGCATTTATTCTTGGTGTAGCTATTTTAATGGTCAGTAGTGTATAATGAGCAAGTAGTAAGTCCCCTGCACCATATTGGTGGCCTCTTCGTACTTCATTTCATGCTTATAGATGACGCGTTCAGAGACGGCTGATGTGTTGGCTACTTTCCGGGTGTAACGCCTGTCTTGTTTATATTATTATTCAACAGTTCTTTGCCTTCTCCAGCATACGACCTGCCAGGGTATGCGGTATACCCGATTAGCCCTAGATTACCTTTTACAGAACATAGTTGACTTTTTAGTTATATCGGAGGTATCTCTATCCACACCCATCTGCATGCCACTGATTGAACTGTTTGCGGCTCTTAATTTCGATTACCTCCTGATCCAGAAATTCGTCATTTGCACCATATTGTTGGTGTCCACACCCAACTGTAGCACCCAACTGTCGCCGAACAATGCCTTGCAGGCGACAATTTTCGAGATCAGTATATCCAAGAACGCAATAGAAGTTATAGTTGCGGACAATTTAGTCAACAGGGACAGAGCTTTTAGCCCTGGTAAAGCATTGGATCTGGCACTTAGTTTGCTTCAGTCAAGTCGGGAAACATCTTATGCTCTCTGTCTGCTCATAGATAAAAGTCTATTAACGTAATATAACTGTAATCTCTTTGCTTAAAGCTTTTATGGCCTGTCTGTTGGTTTAGAATTTCTGTTGCTTGCTTTATTCTTTAACGGCGCCATGATACAATCGCTCTGACGGCACGAAACTTTCGTTGGAATCCAAATGACGAGCAACGAATTACTGTAACCATATCTAGTGCGTAGTAGAGAGTACGTCCCATTTAAGGCAGTCACCATTTAAATTGCCCAACGCATATACGGACTTCGAAAACCTCAGACATTTGGGTCAAACCGTTATCATTTTTCAGAACACATATACAGTCTGTCGACGATAAGTTGACCGTTTGCGTCGCGGGAAGGCGCGGTGCATGAAATCATCGACTGTTGGCGGCTTCTCATTGTACTCAAACTATGGCGTCTAACAATGCCTGGCGCTGGTTTTCTGATATAAAACGAATTAAACCACCTACGAGGCTATTATCATATAGTGATTTTTGAACTTTGATTTTAAAAATCTGTTTATTTCCTATCAATAGAATATTTCCAGACACGAAAAAATCCGGGTTTACCGCGTTCAGTTGTGTAAAAATATCTGGACGGCCCCGAACGCTCTCAAAACTAGGACAAATCCTGGAAATCCCGGAGACATGGCAGCTCTAGTTCCATTGTACCAGTTGTTAAGGCTTTCTCCCGTTTCAATCACGTATGCAGCGCGGAAAGAGTAATTGTTTAAATGCGCCTATACCTGCTGTAATTAGTCTAATATAGTCTTCGCCAATCCCCTGGAAACAATACGTATGGGACTATAATATATTCGTAGCGTCATCACTTAAACCTGATTCTCGGAACTTTCTAACTAGGTTTTTACGGGATAGTATAGGTCATCATAGAGCAGGTAAATCACCTTTCGGAGAATTGTCCATACAAATTAATGGCATAAAAGTATGATGATGCAGCAATCACGAGTGATTCGTCACGCGGGGTGCAGGCTCTTGTGAAGAAAAACCTTCACAATGCTTCACAAGCCTACATTGATTGTTATGCGCACCAGCTGAATCTGATGATTCTTAAAGTCGTTTCGTTTAAAAAACACGCGAAATATGTTAATTGTAAGATGACTGAGTCTCATCGTGTCATCTGAGGGCTAGTTCCAACGCACCACAGAAACGAACACAATTAGTAATTAGATTTAGTATGGACCTATTATTTGGCTGTCTAATTCCATGGACCATCTGTACACACAGTCTAATTGGGTAGCTATATTTACATTGCCTAGACTTGCCAGATTCAAAAAGAAGTTCGTGTTTCCGAATTTTGTCATGGAGGGGTAGAAGTCACACTCCACGTTTAGCCCACGACAGTTCAACTAATTAACAAGGAAAACACAATAAGGCGTTTTCCAAATCACAAGCACAGAGGGATTTATGCTTGTTGTGACAGTTCGGAGTTAAATTTTCTATTGAATTGACGACCTTTAGTAGAGTCTTGAGTTATAATTTTTGTTCAGATTTACTTAAATTGACAGGTTCAGAGAGCAAGGATATTACCTAACTCATTATTGCATTCATTTACTTGTTGCCTCAAAATTCTCTGTAGCAGACACTAAAACAATGGACACAAGACAAAGGAAATAGTCATTGGTTGGCGAGCCGCTGAGACGTTCGCTCTGTCGGGCCTAAGGCACTGACTACTTTATATCATTTTGGCACTGTTTAGACCAGAGTTTTCATACTTTCGTATTTTTGGGCCGCAGTCATGTAATTTGCTGTCTTAAAGGGAGGGAGTCTTCAATTTATATCTCCTAATTTATAGTTTATTTCTAGTGGATTAAAGCGGACGGCTCCGGTCTTCGCCCAACGACCTAGGGAAGCCGCAAAAAACACCGATCTGTGCTGCTGGGGCCGGCCGGAGTGGCCGTGCGGTTCTGGGCGCTTCAGTCTGGATCCGAGCGACCGCTACGGTCGCAGTTTCGAATCCTGCCTCGGGCATGGATGTGTGTGATGTCCTTATGTTAGTTAGGTTTAATTTGTTCTAAGTTCTAGGCGACTGATGACCTCAGAAGTTAGGTCGCATAGTGCTCAGAGCCATTTGAACCATTTTGTGCTGCTGGTGTTGCCATCGTCGGTTGTTACTTTCACCATAGCGTCGCAAATTGCTGCCGCTAACTGTCGCACCATTTCAGGAGATACGAATTCCTTGACGTGGTTTTGCAGCTCGCTTCCACGCGACCTGTCACCTTCGCGGCGTGGCAATTACTGTTCCGGTTGCTCCTGGCTTCCCCCTCCCCTCTCTGGTGGCTCGAGTGGGTTGTTTATATACCAAAGGTCCGTATATGAGACCAGTGTTGCCAGGCCTTGCTTCCGCCCCTGCCCCCTCTCCCTTCCCCCCACCCACTCGCCCAACCCTGACTCTCAGGTCCACGTCTGCAAGCGCAGTATAACCGAGTAGTCGCCGCTACGTTTTCGTCCCACTTGGCTGCTTTCGGCGGCACTTAGAGGCCGAGAATTTAAAAAGAGATAAATGGCGCTTTACTTCTTCTCTTATATAGAAGGGTCAGAAAGCAAAGACAGCTTAACAAAAGTATTCCTGGGGTACCGCAAACGTGGCAAACCCATACAGCAGCCGACCTGACCAATGCCAATGAAGATACTAAACAGTTAAACTTCGCAGGAGGCAGCACATTATGGTGTCCGCACATCACGCATTTTCTGTCGAGGGCGAACCTACACAAAGCAGCAGCGCTCAAAACTGTCTTAATGTGTTAATGAGCTCTTTCGGAGAACCGCGACCATTATTCAGGCAGTGATCAAGGGTATGGCAAGAAAATATTTTCGCGTTTGTGTTACAATCTTCACGAATGTTTTGCAGAGTTCCACGCGAACTGCAAAGCCTCATATTAACAGAAACATTAGCGTATGGCAATAACTACGAGAAGTATAGAAGATGTTGGGGAGCTCCTCAGCCAAACAACCTGAAAATGTCGTTCGGCAGTTTTGAAATGCTTGCCCTAGGCTAGCACTAAGACGTGTAACACGTTTCTACTTCAATCCGTGGTTTTTGATATCGAAGTTTTTGTCACATCCCAGAGCTAGACTTGTGTATCTGTCACATACAGGGTTATTACAAATGATTGAAGCGATTTCACAGCTCTACAATAACTTTATTATTTGAGATATTTTCACAATGCTTTGCACACACATACAAAAACTCAAAAAGTTTTTTAGGCATTCACAAATGTTCGATATGTGCCCCTTTAGTGATTCGGCAGACATCAAGCCAATAATCAAGTTCCTCCCACACTCGGCGCAGCATGTCCCCATCAATGAGTTCGAAAGCATTGTTGATGCGAGCTCGCAGTTCTGGCACGTTTCTCGGTAGAGGAGGTTTAAACACTGAATCTTTCACTTCACTATGCGTGAAACTTACCCGCACGCGTTCAACCGTTTCTTCGCTCACTGCAGGACGACCCGTTGATTTCCCCTTACAGAGGCATCCAGAAGCTTTAAACTGCGCATACCATCGCCGAATGGAGTTAGCAGTTGGTGGATCGTTGTTGAACTTCGTCCTGAAGTGTCGTTGCACTGTTATGACTGACTGATGTGAGTGCATTTCAAGCACAACATACGCTTTCTCGGCTCCTGTCGCCATATTGTCTCACTGCGCTCTCGAGCGCTCTGGCGGCAGAAACCTGAAGTGCGGCTTCAGCCGAACAAAACTTTATGAGTTTTTCTACGTATCTGTAGTGTGTCGTGACCATATGTCAATGAATGGAGCTACAGTGAATTTATGTAATCGCTTCAATCATTTGTAATAGCCCTGTATTTGCACTTGAGGAGAGACGCATACGAATATTACTCACACTAAACAAGGATATGTATACGAGCAACTGACGACAGTGTAAGACGTTGTGGTCTCCTGACCTTCATTGCTTACATATTACGCCCTCACAATCATGTTCCGCACATCAAGATGCTTCTTTCGAACCCAAACTAGAAAAGATAAAGTCAATGTTGTATGAATTCATGTAAACGATATACAATTGACAAGTGAGCGCACCGTGGTTGAAATGCTCGAGACTGGCGTGCACACATACATTCCAGACACCCCGGTCACAGAGGCTTTTAGTTCGGGAGAGAGGCCGCACGCCGGCCGCGGTGGCCGTGCGGTTCTGGCGCTGCAGTCCGGAACCGCGGGACTGCTACGGTCGCAGGTTCGAATCCTGCCTCGGGCATGGGTGTGTGTGATGTCCTTAGGTGAGTTAGGTTTAAGTAGTTCTAAGTTCTAGGGGACTTATGACCTAAGATGTTGAGTCCCTTAGTGCTCAGAGCCATTTTTTGAGAGGCCGCACAACAGGACGCCAGGACCCAGCCCATGTCGGCCGGTGACCACCTGTGTAGCAGACAGCGTGGGCCCTAGTGAAAATGGGGAAAGACCCCGTGTTCGGCTTAAAAGCAAATTCCGCTACATTGTGTGGGAGCGGCCAGCCTACGCATTCTTTACACATAGCACGCAGTTTCAGAGATTTTCTCAGGGAGACAGCAAACGCCAAAGCTACAAGCTTCCGGATTGGTCGCCTTAAACGAAACGTCATTCTCCCGTTTTAGAAGAGCAATTCTGATTGTCAGACGATATTTCTGACGCCTTGAGCCGAAGGAATAATGGAAGAGACCGAAAGATATACCCCTTCACGTCTGGCGTGGAGAGGGGCCGTTCCGTTGTCGCTCTTGGAGCGAGAACACGTAACGACAGCGGGCGCGGTCGTACGTGTACTCGAAAGACCACTTCACTGGGAGAGCACCTCTGTCGAGAGCAAATCAAAGGGCGGCTCTATATTGAGTCCTTGCGATTAAGCATTGTTCACTGGCCGACACACTTATTGTGCGGTGTGAACGGACAGAGTTATAGTTAAACGCCTGCGAGCGAATTTTGAGTGGCATCGCGGTGGACTGGTTATCTGACCGGTGTACCAAGCCAATTGTTAGACTAGGGGCGAATAGGAATCCTTGACTTGATCATAGGGAGAGTTTGATTGGCGAAGGTCAATCCAGATAGAACGAGAGTTATCTTATTTGTCAGCAGCGAGTGGCGCAGACAGCAGTCATCGCAGCTTATGGTATTGTGCGCTACAGCCATTGCGAGCCCCATATTTCCTCCACAAAAGTACACTTCACTGCATTTCACACGCTACAGCCTCGACCGCACCTATCAACATTCTAAAGGATAATTATTCAAGTTGAGTAGGCGCGCCTCTCAGCCATTCTGCCAAGGCAACAAGCATCTTAAACTTTGTTTAGAAATTTCATTAGCGAATCCTATCCTTGAAAGGTAACTTCACATTCCGAAAAGAACGAGGATATAACTTGTTCAATTCATAACTAAAAGTGCCATTGTGATTTCTCAGAATTTTTGCAAAATAAATAATAACTTTCGTTAGTTTCATGTTTCTCTTACACTAACTAGCACTACTCCAGTACCCAAGTATCCCACTAGTTACGTAAGAAATTTTGTGAATTTTTGTGTCACTTCCATACAGCGGACGACTCCAGAAGATACACTCCTGGAAATGGAAAAAAGAACACATTGACACCGGTGTGTCAGACCCACCATACTTGCTCCGGACACTGCGAGAGGGCTGTACAAGCAATGATCACACGCATGGCACAGCGGACACACCAGGAACCGCGGTGTTGGCCGTCGAATGGCGCTAGCTGCGCAGCATTTGTGCACCGCCGCCGTCAGTGTCAGCCAGTTTGCCGTGGCATACGGAGCTCCATCGCAGTCTTTAACACTGGTAGCATGCCGCGACAGCGTGGACGTGAACCGTATGTGCAGTTGACGGACTTTGAGCGAGGGCGTATAGTGGGCATGCGGGAGGCCGGGTGGACGTACCGCCGAATTGCTCAACACGTGGGGCGTGAGGTCTCCACAGTACATCGATGTTGTCGCCAGTGGTCGGCGGAAGGTGCACGTGCCCGTCGACCTGGGACCGGACCGCAGCGACGCACGGATGCACGCCAAGACCGTAGGATCCTACGCAGTGCCGTAGGGGACCGCACCGCCACTTCCCAGCAAATTAGGGACACTGTTGCTCCTGGGGTATCGGCGAGGACCATTCGCAACCGTCTCCATGAAGCTGGGCTACGGTCCCGCACACCGTTAGGCCGTCTTCCGCTCACGCCCCAACATCGTGCAGCCCGCCTCCAGTGGTGTCGCGACAGGCGTGAATGGAGGGACGAATGGAGACGTGTCGTCTTCAGCGATGAGAGTCGCTTCTGCCTTGGTGCCAATGATGGTCGTATGCGTGTTTGGCGCCGTGCAGGTGAGCGCCACAATCAGGACTGCATACGACCGAGGCACACAGGGCCAACACCCGGCATCATGGTGTGGGGAGCGATCTCCTACACTGGCCGTACACCACTGGTGATCGTCGAGGGGACACTGAATAGTGCACGGTACATCCAAACCGTCATCGAACCCATCGTTCTACCATTCCTAGACCGGCAAGGGAACTTGCTGTTCCAACAGGACAATGCACGTCCGCATGTATCCCGTGCCACCCAACGTGCTCTAGAAGGTGTAAGTCAACTACCCTGGCCAGCAAGATCTCCGGATCTGTCCCCCATTGAGCATGTTTGGGACTGGATGAAGCGTCGTCTCACGCGGTCTGCACGTCCAGCACGAACGCTGGTCCAACTGAGGCGCCAGGTGGAAACGGCATGACAAGCCGTTCCACAGGACTACATCCAGCATCTCTACGATCGTCTCCATGGGAGAATAGCAGCCTGCATTGCTGCGAAAGGTGGATGTACACTGTACTAGTGCCGACATTGTGCATGCTCTGTTGTCTGTGTCTATGTGCCTGTGGTTCTGTCAGTGTGATCATGTGATGTATCTGACCCCAGGAATGTGTCAATAAAGTTTCCCCTTCCTGGGACAATGAATTCACGGTGTTCTTATTTCAATTTCCAGGAGTGTAGATCAACCCCACACCTCAGAACAGTATTGGTGGCTTTAGATACCAGAACAGAGGAATGACATACACATATTTTCCAGACAGGTAAATGTCTCGACAGTAATGAATATCGCAGCAGATCGTAGCTGGTAGGAGAAAGGGGCACGAGAACGAAGGCGGGTGGACTGGTGCTTACCGGGAGGTGGGGCTGAGCGCGGGGCTGAAGAGCGAGTTGGCGGAGTAGGGCGGCGGCCCCGAGGACGAGCCTCCGGTGAGCAGCGGCTCCAGCGGCGACACCCACATGTCCTCCAGCGGGATGCGGCCGCGCGACTCCACCAGGCCGGGCGTCGACTGGCTGCGCCCCATCGCCGCTGCAAAACCAACACCACCACAGTGAGTCTGCCGCCTCGTGACACTCACAGCGCCTAACAAGCTATACACATCAACAGGGGACCTGGAGGCGTACGGCATCTAGGTACTCGGAGTGAACGCACGGATTTCATTTACTGCAGCACTAGAAGCATCTCTAGCTCTACTGTCTCGTTCGCCTGACTAAATAACTAAGATATCTTCCACTTAAGAGCGCGTCATTTACGACGGCGGCCGAGTTTAGGTTCGTTCTGCGCATCTGACGTCACAAAACACAGTCAGCCAATGAACAGAGAACGACGTTGCCAGCGCTCGACTGCAGTGCAGAGCACAGACGAGTGTCTTCAGTTTTAGAAACGTTCAGTCATGAATAAAGTAATTGAACAAAAGCAATGTCTTGGTAGCAGACTTTCTTTTATAGAAAGTTTGGAAAAAGCATTCTTTATACCAATCACTTCATATTCTATTAATTAATTAAACCAAACAAGCAATAAGCCTCCTAATTCAGGCGATAGGTGTTTCTATCATTCTCACTAACCGCTTTTTCGCAATAAAGAACAGCGGTAATTGTTTATTTCCTATTGTACTTCGACGAAACGTGAGTAATTCATAGTCATACCAACAGTGTTTGTCAGTATTTTGCGTGATATTTTAAAGTCCTCCGCCGGGAAGGCTATTGAATGATGAGTTGCGTTACCGTATAGGTTAAAGTGTATGGCTGCTAAGCGAAAGGTTCTGAGTTCAAACCTTGTTCGGTGCTCCTTTTTATTTAAAAACAATATCGAAGTGTCTTACTTCAGGTAATTTTTTGAAATTTATATTGGCAACTAAAATCGACCATACGGAAAGTATACGCTATGGACTTTTACCTCTGCAAACCCTTCAAAATTTCGTGCAATGGTTTACTACATCTAATGCTGCACAACAACTGCGCTGAACATCGAAACAAAATTAAGTCATTAATGGGGGGAAGGTATCAGTCAAGAAGATTTGTAAAAATGAAATTTTTGGGCCAAATAGTTTTTGTGAAATCGAATGATAAACTGTGTCAAAGCAGTCGAAACACCATGTGTCTGCACAGACGAGCAGTGCAGTGATGACAGAACCGCGCACAGCGCGGAATGCGGGAAGCAGGTCTCTGTAGCAGCGAAAGGGTTAATGCGGCCATGGTGGCTTTACTTCATGAACTTCATAAAACGTAAGTTTGCGAACTATATTATGGCACTGCTTCTCTTGGCGCGTACAACTGGCAATGCAGCAATCTCCTGCGTCTGGGCGGTCATGCGCGAACCGCCAAGATAGAAGAATTGAACTATAACACTCGATCAAAAATGAATGTGGAGCTATCAGTTGCTAATTATCCAAGAGTATCCACACAATAGACTACAACTAGTGAAGCAACTAACCGACCGAAAACAGGTATTAAATCCCGTAATCATAATCCACACACATCAAACCTTCATCCACCCCATCGCTACCTACGTCAATGTAGAACAGACTTCGGCTCCTTCCAAATTTTATCACTCCCTACAAATCGTTGAACAACATGCACTCCACCTCGCATTTCATTTCTGACTCTCTTCTTCCAACAGTGTCCAGTACCAGATCAGAAAGTCTCCACACCACCTCAAACTCTTGGACACATTCAGATTTATTACACCTTTCTTGAAGTTGAGTCCAGACACCCTATTGTCTTCCCCATCCTTGAGAATCCTGTCCAGCTGTTGCATCTGTATCACCACATCATACCTTGCCTCCATCTCCAAGTCCGCCGCACGTGGTCTCGCGGTAGCGTTCTCGCTTCCCGAGCACGGGGTCCCGGGTTCGATTCCCGGCGGGGTCAGGGATTTTCACCTGCCTCCAGATGACTGGGTGTTTGTGTTGTCCTCATCATTTCATCATCATCCAGGAAAGTGGCGAAATTGGACTGAGCAAAGATTGGGTAATTGTATGGGCGCTGATAACCATGCAGTTGAGCGCCCCACAAACCAAACATCATCATCATCATCCATCTCCAAACTCTCCATTTCCATTTCCAGAGTAATTACAGCTGCCTTACCCTGTCAGATCATGAACTCATCCCTAAAATTTACACTTCTTTCCAACTTTAACCTGTTCTACACGTCCCATCCCAAAAGAACATTGCGACCCAGCTTTTCCTTTTCGAGCCAGTATTTTACTCAGGAGGATATAAGGTGAACATCAACAAAAGCAAAACGAGGTTAATGGAATGTAGTCGAATTAACTCGGGTGATGCTGAGGGAATTAGATTAGGAAACGAGATACTTGAAGTAGTAAAGGAGTTTAGCTATTTGGGGAGCAAAATAATTGATGGTGGTCGAAATAGAGAGGATATAAAATGTAGACTGGCAATGGCAAGGAAAGCGTTTCTGAAGAAGAGAAATTTGTTAACATCGAGTATAGATTTAAGTGTCAGGAAGTCATTTCTGAAAGTATTTGTATGGAGTGTAGCCATGTATGGAAGTGAAAGAAGGACGATAAATAGTTTGGACAAGAAGAGAATAGAAGCTTTTGAAATGTGGTGCTACAGAAGAATGCTGAAGATTAGACGGGTATATCACATAACTAATGAGGAGGTATTGAATAGAATTGGGGAGAAGAGGAGTTTGTGGCACAACTTGACAAGAAGAAGGGATCGGTTGGTAGGACATGTTCTGAGGCATCAAGGGACCACCAATTTAGCACTGGAGGGCAACGTGGAGGTTAAAAATCGTAGAGGGAGACCAAGAGATGAATACACTAAGTAAATTCAGAAGGATGTAGGTTGCAGTAGGTACTGGGAGATGAAGAAGCTTGCACAGGATAGAGTAGCATGGAGAGCTGCATCAAAACAGTCTCAGGACTGAAGACCCCAACAACAACAACATCTTACTCATCTAACATCTACATCCGATCTAACAGCTCCTTACGACATAGACACCCCACATTTCCATATAATCTTCTCTACAATACTTCCCACACCATAATCCCTTTTCACAATTCCCACAAGCTTCCATTACATCATCGTTATAATGGAAACAATCTACATGACGTCAACATAATCTTGTCATATACATCATCACCTATTTAAATCTCGAATTACTCCATATTAAGATTAAAATCCATGTAAACAGTTGGCTGACGAGCGGCAGTTTGCTCACTGGCAGACCACCGTTAAAAATATAATTATCTCATCACTATCCTTATACCTAATGACTTCAGACGAAGTTATGTGAACATCTTATTTCCAGAGAATCTTTTCTGACATCAGCAACACAATTAAGTTATCTTTCGTTTCCTATCGTGTTACAAAACGTTTGGGAGTGTTTTGAAGCGTCACTCACTTTAGCGTCGTTCTGAGACTGCGTTGGCCTTTCCCCCGTACACAGTTCGAATGGCTGCAAATTATCGATGGCACCGTCGATAATCTACTTATGATATCTGGAGCTACGGTACTATTTCTACTGTCGTGATAACACACACTGTTCGTGGACAAATTGTGTCCATCACACACGGTAAACGAAGAGAATTAATGATACTGGTCGATGTAGAAAGGCGTGAAGAGGGCCGATGAGCTTAATACGCGTCCAGATAACACAATCTACCAAAACATTACCATGAAAACTGAACAAACCATTCGTGGTAGAGCTCTTAATGTCATCCTCTGGTAAACTATATGAACGAAAAGAAGAGACTTATTTTTCATAAGGAGCACACACGCCTGTACTGCCGATTAATATGAACATTAAACGTTAGATTTTCGTACTTTTTGCAACAGCAACATGAGTTCCTGTTTGGAGATCGATACGGAAAAAGTAAGATTCAGAATGTCGTACTTAAATCATCTTGCTTTCCATGCTTGCAGAAAAGGGAAACTAAAATGAGAAAATCATTTGTTGAAAGACGCTGTTCTTTATTTTTTTTATCCATGGATGATGTAGCATATTATGTGCCATCTTCAGTAGCGTAACTCATAATATGACTGTGTTATATGAAACTAGGAACATTCTGGGGTTGACAGCTGAGTTCAGCAATGTTGAAATTTTTGATCAAGCAGCATTGGTATTTGTGTTTACTCCAAAAAGGGAAGGACTACAATAAGCTAAATAAGTTTAAGTATATAGGAATTGCGTACACAGGTAAACTGTAAACAGGTCTGTAGAAGTGTATGTCCTATGACACTGACATCCAAGACTTTAGCAATTTTTGTATTAGACTAATATATAAATCACAAACTAACCGAAGATAACATGATGCTGCAGCATCGATGGATGAAGGAGTAATAAATCAGCAGAGTATTACAAAAAGTGAAATTACTTCTCCAATTATCTAATTTGTCTTTTTACAACTATCAAGCATCGTGTATCTCATATCCACCAATGTCATATACTAGTTTGCTGCTCCAAGTGTTTTGCATTCTAATAGGCCAAGGAGGTAATGACATATGTCTTAACAGTCACTAAACTGCCTTTAATATATTGTTAATCATATTTCGCATATAATCATCAGCCATACGTGGCAAAGTCAATGAATGACTCAACGACTGGGATGGGAAGCAGAAACTGTGATATGTGTAGCAACTGGACTCCCTGATCTGCTGATAGTGAAGTGACCATATCGGATTGTGCCTTCATCAGCTGCAGTAAATAAGCTGGAATTGTTTTTACCTGGACGATAGGTGGCAGCTACAACCATCACAAATAGTGGTAAGGTTAGGTCGCTGTAGTGTCACCGCTGACACAGTGTGGATTACAATTGTACATGTCTGAATTTTTAACGGAGAGTCGTATTTAATGATCAGAATAGTCTCAAATAAATTTTAATTGTGCATGTGAAGAATTTTGTTTTCCCAATTGATTGTCGTGTTTATTCTGTTGCTGGATCAGTATTTCAATAATTGATGTACGTACTGCAATGTTATTCAATAACTGCATCCGGATATTCAGTAGAAAAAGGATTTAAGTAATATTCCTGATTGCAGCTTGTAGTGTTGTTTACTTTGGGTGTGTACATCCAAAATGAGCAGCAGCGGCCAATTAACAAGCATTTTTTGAATTTGTTGTTTATGTTAATTCCACCAATAAAATTATTAGCGGAACGTACTTGTATTCATTACTGAAATAAGCATGCTGATACGAATGAGTGCATAAATGTACACATTCATTTGAACTTTTATGTCATTGACTTGGGTGCTGTTAAAGCTTTGTTGCTGTGAAGCTACGTCAATATATGCCTGCGTAGCTGTTAACTAATTGATACAATATAGCTTTAGTAGACGAATATTGCTGACCATTTAGAAGTAAGGGGACTCTACTTAGGTTTTCAAACGGCAGTTCAAATGGCTCTGAACACTATGGGGCTTAACTGTTGAGGTCATCAGTCCCCTAGAACTTAGAACTACTTAAACCCAAGCAACCCAAGGACATCTCACACATACATGCCCGAGGCAGGATTCGAACCTGCGACAGCAGAGGTCGCGCAGTTCCAGACTGTAGCTCAATCGGCAGTCGTGGCAATTGAGGTATCCGATTGTACTATAGTAAATCTATGTATTTGTCCAATATCCACTCAGCTGTTGTATCAATTGACTATACAGTACAGGTTGTCAGCTATTTCATTGAATTTTCGTAATAGCATATTTCACTGTAGTGCCAGTTCATTTTTTGCCTCGTACGTAGTAACATGTGCTCCGTAGGGATGAGCGAGTGAGACACGGATTTGGCGGCCTTAAACCTTCACCACGAACGACTCAAGTCACAGTATAGAAGGACGACGGTGATAAATCTAGCTGACACTGTAGTTACGCGTGTCATCAAACCTCCACATACCTTACGGAAGCCTAATAAGTAATGAGATCGTACACACAATGAAACTGTACCGTATATTTTGCGTCAACATGTAACGTTTTCTACGACGAGGCTGCGAACCGGCTCACTGCGGACCCCCTCCCCTCCTTCGACCCGCTCAATCATCGGCAAGGAAGGCCGCTCGATTCATCACGGCTATGACACGTATCGTTCCCCAGAGCTGAAGGCTTGTAAGATTTTTCGGAGCCAATACGCTGGCACAACACGGGAGACGCCCGCGGCTCGCGCGGCAGTTCACTGCGCACGCGCAGTCTGCGGCCGCTGCGCCACCTGCTCCTCGCCCCCCCCCCCCCCACCCCCCACCCATTCGCCTGCTGTTTCGTGCAGTTCCCTCCGCGCGCCCCGGCAGTTACTGTGTTGTCGGAAACGCGCGCACGCCGCAGCGTTCATCCATCACCCACCCTAACGATCGGTGTGACAGCCGCCGTAATGCGTTCGGGGCGATCTATTATCCCAGAATCCTGGAATCACTCTTGAGGCTCCAGCAGTGACAGTCAAACAGCTGCTATCGCTGGCCAGCAGAAAGTAACCAGCCGATACTTATTACATGGCAGAAACGTTCGAAATGCATCCTCTGCTTTCTTCCCAATTTCCCTTATAACCGTGGACCGTCTCTAGGGATGGTAATCTGTGCTGGAGGAAGGTTAAAGCATTCGTCAGTACGTATATGGGATGTATAATAATCGCGAAAACTGACATAGATGAAAGTCTATGGTAATAGAAGCAAACTCGTTCCATTAAACATGGGTGTGGTTATGAACTTCCACTGACTTCAGCACGAAATGTTGCCCAAGGTACTACAAACGTATTTGGAATGCTAACTTTTCGATTAAATCCCCATGTAATTGGCCTCTAATTTCATCCATGGTACATGGTTGGGGAATGGGGTTGATGCGTGTTTGGCAAAAGGTGACATCTAATGCACCGATATGGTCTAAAATGGGTAGATCGTGCAGGTCCTTTATCCTGGCATTCATCACTGATCTCAATCCTATGGATTGTTCTGTTAGGGGTCATTTCAGAAGTGAAGCATACATAAGTTCTGTCGACACTGGACGTCGTGTGAAAGAAGGGATGAGCAGTACTTGTTTTGACCAATTTCATCTACAAACAGTAAAATCGAAACTGTAAATATCTGCCCTACCGCTAGAGATAATGCACCTGACAATTCTGGGGAAGGACAGCCGGCATATTGCGCAGTACAATGCGCAGTCTATGACGAGACTGCTTTGTGCCAAAGTTAGTTATTCCACGTGCTGTTCCATTCTCGGAGAAGCGGGGGCTATGTTACAGTATGAGCTCAAATTTCTCTTATCTTAATCCCATGATCGTTACACAACGTACACTGATGAGCCAAAACATTATGACCACTGCCCACCGCAAGGCGGAATTCCTCCTGATGGTGTTGCGGGCACGTGACGCAGTAAGGAAAGAATGTAAGCGGAAGAGAGACGAATGGGCACTCATTATAGTGAAGTTGCGGCCGGAAACGAGAATCTCTGAAACGGCGAAGCTGGTCGCCTGTAGGCGTACTGCTGTCGTGAGCACCAATGGAAAGTGACTGAAGGATGGTGAAATAACGAGTGTTCAACAACCACGTCTCATCGCAAAACTTAGACGTCGGAGGATCCACCACTGTGTAATCCAGGACAGGCAGCGATCTGTGGCAGATCTGACGACGGAGTATAGTGCTGGTGAAGGCGTAAGTGTTTCGGATCTCACCGTTCAAAGGCCATTGTTGAACATGGAGTTCCACATCACTCGATCCCTATATGTTCCTGTGTTGACCCACGATGTCGTAGACACAGATTCACTGAGTTTTCATCGTGGATCAATACAAAAGTGTCGCCAATCTAATGAATTGCAATTGTTGTTTCACCAGGTCGATGGTTAGGTACTTAGACGTTGTCACCCAGGCGAATGGCTGCACGAAACATGCACCGCGTCACAGGCGCAGGCCGGCGAGGGCAGAATTATGCTACGGGGTACACTAAGTTGGGCTTCCTTGGGATCTGTGGTGGTAATCGAAGGCATCGTGACAGCTGTGATCTACGTGAACAATATTGCGGACCAGCTGTATCGCTTCATGCTTGGAGTCTCCCCCTTTGGCGAGAACACCTTCCAGCCGGATATTTGTCCATGGTCTGGAACCGCAAGACCGCTACGGTCGCAGGTTCGAATCCTGCCTCGGGCATGGATGTTTGTGATGTCCTTAGGTTAGTTAGGTTTAACTAGTTCTAAGTTCTAGGGGACTAATGACCTCAGCAGTTGAGTCCCATAGTGCTCAGAGCCATTTATTTGTCCATGTTTCAAGGTCACAATCTTGCTGCAGTGGTTTGAGGGACATTATAGGGAACTCACAAAGATGTCTTGGCCAAAAAAATCTGCCCTATCTGTACCCATTGGAACACATATCGGGCGCCAGCTACGTGCCCACCATCCGGTAATTTTCGGGAATGGTTTGACCTGTGCAGAGACATCTGGTGCAACATACTTCTGGAATCCTATCAAGGATTTGTAGAATCCGTCCAAACAGAGTCTTTGTTGTACTGTGTTTGAAAAGTGGAACAACAGCCCATTAAACAGGTGGTCAAAATGTTTTGGCTCATCAGTACGATGGTAGCTGCCTGGTTGTTGCCCATTGTACCTCGATTACCAGTTAACCAAACGTATAGTCTCCAGTACTTTACCAAACTCTCAATCATTTTTAGTCACATTTCCTCCTATTTTTCCTTTTTTCAGTATGCCTCCTACAGCAGAAAGTAGCATGAACTACTTTATCTGTACACGTTTGAGATAGACGATTCTACTGAAAAGAAATTAATGGCCAGAGTAGATGGTGGTGAAGAGTATAACTGGTCGTGAAGAGCTCACTACATTAAAGGAATACCACCAATGGTTGATGGTATTGACAGCGGCATTAGACTGTCTGCCGATGATGGTGTAGTCTACAGGAAAGTAGTATCACACGAAAGTTGTGAACAAATCAGTGAGGATTTTCAGAAAATAAATGCGTGGTGTAATGACTGGCAGTTATCTCTCAATATTAGTAAGTGTAACCTACTGCGTATAACAAGGCGAAAATCCACATTAATGTATGAGTGCAAAATAAATGATCAGTCTTTGGAAGCGGTAACATCTGTCAAGTATCTGGGTGTCACTATTTGAAATGATCTCAAATGGAATGATCAGATTAGACAGGTAACGGGCAAGGCGAACTCTAGATTGCGGTTTATTGGTAGAATCCTGAAGCGATGCAGTCGTTCAACAAAGGAAATTGCTTGCAATACGTTAGTTCGTCCAGTCTTAGAGTATTCTACGTCTGTGTGGGACCCTTACCAGTTGGGTCTGATTCAAGAGATTGAGAAGGTCCAAAGAAGAGCGGCAAGATTTGTGACGTACATTTATCTATGGCGAGAGCGTTACAAATCTCATAGAAAGTTTGATGTGGGACACTTGCCGATAGACGACGCGCTAAACTGAAGGGGCTGCTCACTAAATTCCGAAATCCGATCTTCGCCGAGGATGTAGAGCATATACACTCCTGGAAATGGAAAAAAGAACACATTGACACCGGTATGTCAGACCCACCATACTTGCTCCGGACACTGCGAGAGGGCTGTACAAGCAATGATCACACGCACGGCACAGCGGACACACCAGGAATCGCGGTGTAGGCCGTCGAATGGCGCTAGCTGCGCAGCATTTGTGCACCGCCGCCGTCAGTGTCAGCCAGTTTGCCGTGGCATACGGAGCTCCATCGCAGTCTTTAACACTGGTAGCATGCCGCGACAGCGTGGACATCAACCGTATGTGCAGTTGACGGCCTTTGAGCGAGGGCGTATAGTGGGCATGCGGGAGGCCGGGTGGACGTACAGCCGAATTGCTCAACACGTGGGGCGTGAGGTCTCCACAGTACATCGATGTTGTCGCCAGTGGTCGGCGGAAGGTGCACGTGCCCGTCGACCTGGGACCGGACCGCAGCGACGCACGGATGCACGCCAAGACCGTAGGATCCTACGCAGTGCCGTAGGGGACCGCACCGCCACTTCCCAGCAAATTAGGGACACTGTTGCTCCTGGGGTATTGGCGAGGACCATTCGCAACCGTCTCCATGAAGCTGGGATATGGTCCCGCACACCGTTAGGCCGTCTTCCGCTCACGCCCCAACATCGTGCAGCCCGCCTCCAGTGGTGTCGCGACAGGCGTGAATGGAGGGACGAATGGAGACGTGTCGTCTTCAGCGATGAGAGTCGCTTCTGCCTTGGTGCCAATGATGGTCGTATGCGTGTTTGGCGCCGTGCAGGTGAGCGCCACAATCAGGACTGCATACGACCGAGGCACACAGGGCCAACACCCGGCATCATGGTGTGGGGAGCGATCTCCTACACTGGCCGTACACCACTGGTGATCGTCGAGGGGACACTGAATAGTGCACGGTACATCCAAACCGTCATCGAACCCATCGTTCTACCTTTCCTAGACCGGCAAGGGAACTTGCTGTTCCAACAGGACAATGCACGTCCGCATGTATCCCGTGCCACCCAACGTGCTCTAGAAGGTGTAAGTCAACTACCCTGGCCAGCAAGATCTCCGGATCTGTCCCCCATTGAGCATGTTTGGGACTGGATGAAGCGTCGTCTCACGCGGTCTGCACGTCCAGCACGAACGCTGGTCCAACTGAGGCGCCAGGTGGAAATGGCATGGCAAGCCGTTCCACAGGACTACATCCAGCATCTCTACGATTGTCTCCATGGGAGAATAGCAGCCTGCATTGCTGCGAAAGGTGGATATACACTGTACTAGTGCCGACATTGTGCATGCTCTGTTGCCTGTGTCAATGTGCCTGTGGTTCTGTCAGTGTGATCATGTGATGTATCTGACCCCAGGAATGTGTCAATAAAGTTTCCCCTTCCTGGGACAATGAATTCACGGTGTTCTTATTTCAATTTCCAGGAGTGTATTATTACCACAAACTTTCAAATCTCGCAATGATCACCGTTCAAAGATAAGGGAAATTAGAAATTAGTGCTCGTACTGAGGCGTTCAGACAGTCGTTTTTCCCTCGCCCGATCCGCGAGTGGAAAAGAGGGGGGGAATATGACTTTGGCGCGAATTGTGCCCTCCGCCACACACTGCTTGGTGGCTAGGGGAGTATATATGAAGGGCTTATGTAGATACTGGTACAAGTCCGTTTTTGTTCATTGTGAGATACAGAGTCCTAAAGTTAAATGAGCGCTGAAAAATCTGCAGTTGAGATGCCAGAAATATTCAAGCATATGGATTCCTGCTAGAGATGAACCTTTCTTTCCGTTTGTTTGGATCATTAATTTCAGAAGCATTTTAGGCAGAAAAGTGGAGGTAATGGACTTGTACCACTATTGAAATAAGCCCTTCATATGTAAATGTACTCTAATACTCGTTGCGGTCGTCTTTGCCGATACTGTTAATGTGGGACTGTCGCTTGGTTGTTGTTTACACGCATTGCGGGATTCGCTGACATCAAGCAGTCTTCCAGGACACGACGCAACAGCGTGCAGACTATATGGCTAATGTTATCTGTTCACTGCCCGCCCCATGTGTCAGCATGATGAACGTGCGACGTTAGAAGAGATGATGTACATTAGACGTGATTGATAAAGATTGATTCTCGCTGCTAGTCAAGGCTCTGAGCACTATGGGACTTAACATCTATGGTCATCAGTCCCCTGCTAGTCAAGGGAACGTTACTGAACGGAAGGGAACGTCACACTCAAACTGCGGTGTGTTCACACTGACTTGAACGTCAATATAACATCACAGGGTGGCTTAACCCAGCATAAATGGTGAAAGTGATGATATGAGATACCTTCCCCTGGTAAAAAGTCGCAGAATACTTCAGAGGTGGTGGAGTGAATGAATCATATCAGACATTACTAAAGGAACTAGAGACAATATAAGAATTTAATAACGGGCAAAGAAAAATTCATAACAGATTTTCTTGAAGAAGACTGTATGCTAACTTTTTCACTCTGCAGAGAAGTGAGAGAATGGGATAAGTCTAGTCCAAATATCACAAAACATGAACATATATGTAATCGAAAAGATAGATACGTATAAACACATCAGACCAGTATAAAAGAAATCCATAGCGCCTTTTCTCATTATTTATTTCTGTGGTTTTCTTTTTAAGTACTAAATAACGGTAAAACGACTGTATTTTTCTCCTTCAAGACAGCTGACTGTTTCACTGTTAAAAAGTTTATTCTTTAAAGAAAGTTGTTTCACTTACTTATGTTCCTCTTGAAACTTCCTGACAGGTTAAAACTGTGTGCTGGACCGAGACTCGAACTCGGGACCTTTGCCAGGTTCGCAGAACAGCTTCTGTGAAGTTTGGAAGGTAGGAGACAAGGTACTGGCAGAAGTAAGGCTGTCAGGACGCGTCGTGAGTCGTGCTTGGGTAGCTCAGTTGGTAGAGCACTTGCCCGCGAAAGGCAAAGGTGTTGAGTTCGAGTCTCGGTCCGGTACACAGTTTTAAGCTGTCAGGAAGTTTCATATCAGAGTACACTCCGCAGCAGAGTGAAAATCTCATTCTATGTTCCTCTTATTTAATCACAGTGTGGCTGTTTCTTTGACAAGGTATACTAAAAGGTAAATAATCTTTTGTTTTCAGGTATGTGGCCACTTTTTGTGTAAAATAATTCAGATCCTCGTGGAATCATAAAAACAAAACAAATAATAAAAAGTGTGCTTATTCCGTGTTGCTGTTAATACTGCATAACAACATACTACTGAAACTATTTTGATGTGTACGAAGGAATCCTACAAGGACCTTCAATGAACGCAAACGGTAGTGACATAACAACATTTCTTGGTAGCAGCAGACGCTGTATTTTACATGTAACTCAAAATACAAGAAAGATAAGAAGACACAAAGTACCAAAACTAGTACTGCAAAATGAGAATGTTGGAGCATGTTTTACTCTTGCATATTGTACCATTTGTGGAGACCAGAATCTCTTCTGTAGGTATCAACATGGTTCCGAAAACAACGTTCTTGTGAAATCCGGCTCACACTGTTCTTCCACTAGATCCAGAAAAGGGAGATACAGGACCCTAGGTAGGTGCCGTGTTCCTTGACATGAAGAAGGCGTTCAATGCAGTAGTGCACTGCTACCTAATGACCAAAAAACGAGCACACGGCACACGAGACCAACTGTGTGGCTTCGCTGTAGTAATTTTAGCCAACAGAACACGGCAGGTAATTCTAAATGGAGAGAAGTCTTCAGACGTTAAAGTAATGTTGGACGTGCCCCAGGGGGGTGTTATAGGACCATTATTTTTTACAATATATTTAAATGACATAGTAGATAACGTCAGATGTTTTATGAGGCTTTTCGCAGATGGTGATGTTGTACACAAAGAAATCGCAACTCTACAAAATTGTAGCGAAATGCAGAGGATCCAGCCAAGGTGCAGGAAGAGGCAGTTGACCCTCAAGATGAACAAGCATAACATATTACGAATACAAAGGCAGAAAGACCCTTTACTGTATGATTACACGATTGCAGAACAATCACTGGAAGCAACCACTTCCATAAAATAACTAAGAGTGTGCGTACGAAGTGATCTGATGTGGAACAACCACCTAAAATTTATCACGAGTAAGGTATATGCCAGACTGAGATTTATTGGACTAAACCTCAGGAAACGAAGTTCATCAACAAAGGAAGCAGCTTAGAAAACTCTCTCTCGACCAATACCTGAATATTTCTCGCCAGCGTGGAATCCATGTAAGATAGGATGGATAGAGGAAACAGAGAAGATCCAAAGAAGAGCAGCACATTTTGTTTCAGCTTCATTTAGTGAAAGCTTCACGGAGATGGTAAGTCAGCTTTAGTGGCAGACGCTACGATAGACGCATTCTGTGTCACAGAGTGATCTAGTGTTAAATTCCAAGACCATGCGTTTCTAGATGAGTCAACCAATATGTTGCTTGCTTCTACGTATATCCCGCCGAGAGGCAGTGAAATAATTAGGGAGATTTGAGTCCACCTGCAGGCTTACCAGCAATCGTTCTTCATGCGAGTTATACGCAACTGGAACAGGAGAAGGGGAAACTGACAGTGGTCCACAAAGTACCTTGCGCCATACACCATAAGGTGGCTTGCTGTGTACAGACGTAGAAGTAGATGTAGATGCAGAAATATCGTGGCGAGAACAGGCTAACTTCCAATACAAGAAGACGACGTCACTGTTCCTCCACCAACGTCAACATCAAAATTATCTACGGGAGAATCCTTGACGTTCATGTTCCATTCTGTCCTCATATAGATCGCTTTCCAATTGACGTATCTAAACATGAAAACATTCCACAATGCAGTTCAGATGGTAACGTTCAACGCGACGGGGCGGAACGGAACATCACCACCATTAATTCTCGGGAAGCCATGAACACTCATTTTACAGTACTGGATATTGCAATTTTGTGTTTCCTTAGTCTTTATTTTATTGTCTTCATTGTCTTCGTTCCACATTGTATACTTTCCTCTGAGACTGATATTTTCTCGTTTGAATGTTCTTTCACAAAAAAGTTGAAAAATCTGAAAGGGAAAAAGATTTAAGTTTTACGATGCATAGACAATGAAAAAGCCTACACTGTGTGTAAATAAAAACGTTAATTCATTACACAGTTTTCTAGACATAATAATTAACAGCAAGAAAAGCTCTTTAGAAAAAGAAAAGGTTAGTTTTTTGACGTTATTTGGTACTTAGAACGAAAAAAGGATACAGTGGATATGCTAAAAAGACAGTGTGAATTGCCTTCTGTTTTTAGTTTGATGTGTATCTCTGTATATATTTTCTCTAGCAAATAATTGTCGAAATATGACAGATTTTCGTATTTGTTTCACTTCTCAGCAGTTTACCATTCACACTTTGCCAAGAAAATCTGTTGCGAACATAGACATAGGCATCCGAAAGGGGGGGGAGGGTTAGGGGGTTGGGGACAGAGCAGGAGGGGGCATTTTCCCCATCCTGAAATTTGGGGGTATCAACTCTTTGTCCGCAGCTCGTGGTCGTGCGGTAGCGTTCTCGCTTCCCATGCCCGGGTTCCCGGGTTCGATTCCCGGCGGGGTCAGGGATTTTCTCTGCCTCGTGATGACTGGGTGTTGTGTGATGTCCTTAGGTTAGTTAGGTTTAAGTAGTTCTAAGTTCTTGGGGACTGATGACCATAGATGTTAAGTCCCATAGTGCTCAGAGCCATCAACTCTTTACTCATTACAAGCCTCTCGCACATTTATAGCAGTGATCGTCTGCGATGCCAGTAAATCACAGATTTAGCATTTCAGTAAGCTTTGGGAAATGCTGTAGCTTTATCAATCACCATATAACTTAGGTATGTTTGGTTCTCGCTCTGTCAGAGTAAAATGCAGGCGGCGGTTCGAAACTGCCTTGAAGCCCTCTTCGGGGAGTATTAAGCCGGTTTTTTATGTGAATTATTTCTGTCACAATTTTCCCAGTCATTTTAATTTCCGTTTGTATATCATACTTTTTTTAAAATTTCAGCATCAACCTAACACTATTGTTATATAAATAAAACACTTTTCTAAAGAACTCGTAGAAGATCCTAAATTTTATCATAAGAAGCAAGTAACTCCAGAACGTTAAGTCAAAAATATGTCATTCATATTGGTATTAATAACATAAAATGAAGTACTTTGCATTTACTAATGAAATATGCATGCCAATTATATATCAAACTAATCTACACGAGAAATAATGAGCGAATACCTGTCAAATAACTGCTGTGTGGTTTCTATCTGCTACACCGAATCCGTTATACTCGTATAAAAAAACGGCAGTTTTAGAATATTGGCCCGTTTTGAATAAATTTCTGGGGGTGCCCACTGTTAGGATTACTACTTTGGCCGGTAATAAGCTTTTTCGTTGCTAGTAAAATGTGAAAGTGCATTCAGACTTTTTGCATCACTGATGGCATTCCATAACGTCTTTATTGATCTGGGCTACGCAAAGTAATCGTAGTAACACACTACGATTTGGCGGCGACGTCACCTTTCGTTCCGTTTCGTAACGTGTATTATGAATCGACTTTAAGTGTGTTCTGCGATGATGTTTCAAAGGCGATGAAAGAAAGCTCCCCAACACGGGTATTGCATAAATTGTACAACTGGAACCACGAAAATCACGTGAAAATCGGCGTAATCTGAGACGAGCAGTGGCCGTCTGGTTAAAGGGTTCACGCTGCGCGCTGTGATTGCCCCGTAGACACTGCTCGGCGATTTAATTACTGCTGTCCAATAGCTCAACGTGGACCTCAAATCGAACTGTTAACAGGGTGAATACTCCGGTCATTTTCCGAGGCTGGATGTGAAATTGGTTGTAGTTACACCCACACTTGCCTACAGACAGACCGGCACAAAGCAAAAATAAATAAATAATTGCAACAGCTGTTTTACTACGAGATCTGAGGTTCTTAGGTGTCGCTCCGGATGTACCAAGGTTTCCTAAAAGTGGAATGTAGGAGGTTGGGGCAAGTAGAGGCAATTCCGGAAAATAGATAGAAAGAAAATTCAAACTACCTCACTGACAGAGAAAGGAATTAGATATGGCCTTATTGAAGGAATTCTCACCATACTTGCATGAAAAGACTAGGGGAAACCACGTAAACACATACAGCATTGTATGGTGAGGACTAAGCCGCCAAGTTTGACGGCGTGTTCCTTGACATCCGGGAGGCACTCGATTCTGTCCTGCAGCGCTGTTATGTGAACAAATTACGAGCTTACGGAGTAATGGGTCACATTTGTGACCGAATTCAGGACGCATAGATAGAGTGTAACACTCCGTTCTCAACGAAACAAAATCGACAGATGTAAAGGAATCCTCGGGGTACCGCAAGCGAGTATTGTAGGACTGTAACTGTTTGAAATTCCTGTTAATAGCGTAGTGGATATTACTATAGGTTCCGTAAGAGTATTCGATGAAGAAGCAGTGATACATAGGAAGCCTAGTATACCACGAGATTGTAGCGAAATGCAGGGAGACTTGCTGAGGACTGACAGTTGGTCCAGGGACAGGACATAAAAAAAGAAAAAAATTAACGTATTGTCCATATGTAGATAGAGAGTCAGTTCTGTTACATGATACTATTGGCAGCCTATGTCTGTACATAGTTAATTACGGTAAAATACCTTGGAGTAACGATCCGGTAGGACAAAAAGTGGGATGACGACACGTAGCAAGAAAAAGATTTCGGACCGATATTCGTTGGGACAATCTTAAGACAAAGTAAATTTGTCAACAAATAAATGGCTTACAAAACGCTGGGACGCTCACCAAGTAGGGTTAGTAGAAGAGACAGAACATATCCATCGAAGACCGGCACGTTTCATAGGGGAATCTTTTACGTGCTCGCTGTGACAGCATTACAGAGATGCCAAACAAACTCCACTCACAGACGCAACAAGTGAGGCGTTATACCTCGCGGAGAGGTTTACTGATGAAATTCGGGGAGTGCATGTTCCAAGAGTGTCGGTCAAATTTTATTTGCTTCCTGACACGTCTCGCGAAATGATCATGACAAGAAAATCACAGAAATTAGAGCTCATACGGTGGTCTGTTGACAGTCGTCCTTCCCACGTACCACACGGGAAGATGCAACATAGACCGAACCTGTACGTAAGACACTCTGAAAAATGTTACCGGTGAAATAGGTAACGGATTAAGATTAAAATCATTGTTTTTAAATTCATTTTTTTCTACAGGGTTAAGAAGATACTCGCCACCTGCCCAAAAGCAAACACTAGATTTGAAGCAGATGTCATCTACTTGCGATAGACGACTAAAAATTATTTTTATTTGAGAAATGATTAATAAAAGCGAGATATATCAAATAAGAATATGAAAAACTTTCTAAAGATCAAGCATTATATGTGTGAAGAACGACAAGTTAGTGCAGTTTGATTCCATAATTCTAGTTCTTAGCAATACACACTCCAATATTTGTACATAAAATTATTTGCGAGCATTCGATGGATAATATTTACACTACGAGTGAGACTAAATGCTATTACTTACAGGGAAGTAACACTGAATTAAATTCAAATGTAAGTAGTCATTAGAAAACTTGTTTAGCAACATTAATTAGCAGTATTTTTCAACATATGTACTTAAAAGACTGATATTGCAACTAGCAGCTGATACAATTTTCAGTTAGAACTAGAATATTACGGTATTACTACAGTCGATAAAGTAGTTAGAAAACTGAGCAGCTGTATGCTTAACTACCACAACAATATGGACCACCATTCCATGACGTCACAAATCAATGACTATGGGGCTTTCCTGCACGCACAGTAACAAGATCTGTTTTGCGGTTGGTCTGATAACGGGCGTGGGAGCAGTATCCGCAGGAACTGCCTTCTTTCCGTTTTGGTCCACGTTTACCTACATATAGCCTCGATTCGTCTTACAAACTCAACAAATATTCTGCAATTCTAAAATGATGAATCATCACAGTCATGCTGAAAATTGATTGTCCCTGTCTCAGCATTGAGGTTTACGTTTCTACCGAGGTGTCGTCCGTGTTCATTGGAAACCATGTTAGTGATGTACGCTCTTCTGTCTCCTGTTCCAGTCCCTAGTTTGTCTTGGAGTTCAAGATAAATTGAGTAGAATGCTGTCTCCAGAATGAGATTTTCACTCTGCAGCGGAGTGTGCGCTGATATGAAACTTCCTGGCAGATTAAAACTGTGTCCAGCGACCGAGACTCGAACTCGGGACCTTTGCCTTTCGCGGGCAAGTGCTCTACCATCTGAGCTACCGAAGCACAACTCACACCCGGTCTCACAGCTATACTTCTGCCAGTATCTCGTCTCCTACCTTCCACACTTTACAGAAGCTCTCCTGCGAACCTTGCAGAACTAGCATTCCTGAAAAAAAGGATACTGCGGAGACATGGCTTAGCCACAGCCTGGGGGAGCTTCTGTAAAGTTTGGAAGGTAGGAGACGAGATACTGGCAGAAGTAAAGCTGTGAGACCGGCCGTGAGTCGTGCTTCGGTAGCTCAGATGGTAGAGCACTTGCCCGCGAAAGGCAAAGGTCCCGAGTTCGAGTCTCGGTCGGTGCACACAGTTTTAGAATGCTGTTGTTCATTCAGTTAACTGTCAGTTTCAGGAGGTTACAACTGTGTGTTACTTTCTTTTGATAGCCTATATATCCGTGCATATACGTAGTTCTTAGTACATATGAGGATTTACGATGAGCATTCAATAAATAATGCGACACATTTTCGGTTCAAAAACTGCGGAATTTGTTGTGGGACATCGTGGAATATTCCTGCTTCAGGCCCTATAGTTCCATGAAGTTCCGGCTGGTGGCCGGCGCTATACATGGCGTTAAAAATGCAGTCTACAACGGAGCTGTGTTCCAAGGCGAGAGCTGTATTGAGCTTCTTATGTCGGAAAAACCGAGGATCGCAGATACTGAAGTCGCACTAAGAGGAATTGCTTGCGTGTTAAGAGGCTGATCCTGACAATTTTTCGTCGAACATCGTCACAGGCCATCAAACGTGGATTCATCACCTCGAACCGGAAACAAAACGGCGATCCATGAAGCGACGCCACACCACCTCCCCTCCACACCCTCAGCCGTTAAAGTCATGACAACGGTCTTCTGGGACTCTAAAAGGGTTATTCTGTTTCATGTCCTTCCTCACAGTGCAACAATCAACTCTGAAGCGTATTGTGCTAGCCTCAGGAAATTGAAGAAACTACTTCAGCTTGTTCGTCCACACAAAAATGCAAAAGACTTCTTCTTTATTACAACGAAAGGCCTCACATAATCTCTCCTCCCGAGAGGAGCTTACAAAACTTCATTGAACAGTCACTCCTGATCCACCTTACAGCGTTGATCTCACACCTGCTGATTTCCATTTGTTTGGCTAATTGAAGAAAGCACACCGCAAGAAGCAGTATGTGGAAGATGGGGAGGTTATATGTGCAGCAAGACGCTGGCTCAGACCTCGACCAGCAGACAGGTACCCTGCGGCTATACAGTACTTCCCAGTAAAGTGGCGTACGGCAATTGCATTGAACGGAGATTATGTTGGAATATATGGTTTTGTAGCCAAAATAGTGAGAAATGATAGGTGGTGTATTCTAATCCTGAATGAAACTAACCTGCTTTCATAAAAAATTGCTGCATTGCTTATTGAACGCAACTCATATTAGCAATAATTTGAATGTAGCTATTACATGTAGCACGGAAATGAATTGCTTTGTAGTGATGAAATAAATAATGCGTGTCACTTACACAACCAAGCAAAGTTTTTCATAAAAATTAGTAAAATATTAGAATCGAAATAAAGTGTTATGACGATCATGACCAGACAACAAAAAATTTACTGTATTGTAATGTCACAGTCTCTAACTAAATTTCTGTGTGTTTAACTCAACAACAGGAAAAGTGAACACATATAACGAACTAAACCTTTCTATACGAGGAATAAAAGGACTACAACGACACTATGGTGTACATGTAGTACTTTGACAATCGAGAAATGAATGTTTAATTTTGTGAAAAACCTCAGAATATAGCCAACAGAATTTATTTATTGTGTCAAAAGCAAACAAAGATGCTTATGCGTGAAAGCATAGGTGGGTGATCCGACGTTCCCAGTACACACCCGAGTTCTGTAAACGTAGCATACTTCGGCTGGTTCCTACAATGTCCCCAATAATCGAAACGTTTGAGGTACGATTTACAGAAGCAAGCTGAAAACATAGCGAACTGATAAGAAATTAGGAGTTTCAAATGGTTCAAATGGCTCTGAGCACTATGGGACTTAACATCTGAGGTCATCAGTCCCCTAGAACTTAAAACTACTTAACCCGAACTAATCTGAGGACATCACACACACCCATGCCCGAGGCAGGATTCGAACCTGCGACCGTAGCGGTTGTGCGGTTCCCGACTGAAGCACCTACATCCGCTCGGTCACTCCGGCCGGCAAGGAGTTTCCCCCCATAATCAGCGATTAAAGCGAGTTAGAGAAAAATGAGTAGAAGAAGGGACAGGATGGTAGGACATGCGTTAAGACATCAGGAAATAACTTACATGATACTAGAGAGAGCTACTCGACGGCAAAATTATAGGGGAATAAGAGGTTGCAATAAGATCACCAGATAAAATGTTAGGCACCGCCTTAAAAGAGCAAAATTGCAGTGCTGTGAGTGGTGTGGAAGTGGTAGAAGGCGACCATGTGAGACTCCACTGATGATGTAAGCCATGACAGTGAAGTGGCTGGCACGGAACCAGCGCAGTACAATGGGTCAAAGTGGACTTGTGACAAAATGGCAGGAGGCAGCTACCCACGATCACACCTTGATTCAAGTTACCCACTTTGTGGGTGTATCATAACGGACTGCAGAGCGTGTCTACAAAGGTGTAGTGCTCGCAGCGTTGTAACAAAGCGGAAGAAGAGTGATCGTAAAGAAGATCCTGACTGTCAAGAGGGACGAGTTACATGTCTTGACAGTCGGCTTCAACCAGACAGTAAATCCTGCTGTCAACGAATGCAGATTCATAGAAAACAATTTCCGAGGGAACATAACTGTAATGGACATTTGGAGACACATCCCTAGCAAAACACCGTACTTACCACGTAATACACACCGAGGTGACAAGAGTAATGGAATATCGATATGCACTCATACAGACGACGGTAGTGTCGTGTACACAAGCTATAAAAGGGCAGGGTGTTGGTGCAGCTGTCTTTTTTACTCAGTCCACGTGAAAAGGTTTCCGACGTGATTATGGACTCACGACTGGAGTTAACACGCTTTAAACGAGTAATGATAGCGGGAGCTGGAGTCATGGGACATTCCATTTCGCATATCATCAGGGAATTCAATATTCGAAGATTCTCAGTGTCAAGAGTGTGCCGAGAATACCAAACTTCACGCATTACCTCTCACCACGGCCATCTCAGTGACCGACGGCCTTTTTTAACGTCCAAGAGCAGAGGCGTCTGCCCAGAGTTGTCAGTGCTAACAAAGCAACATTCCGTGAAATAAGCACAGAGAACACTGTAGGACGTACGACGAACGTATCCGTTAGGACAATGCTGGGAATTTGGCGTTAATGGGCTGTGGTAGCAGACGACCAATGCGAGAGCCTTTGCCAACAGTACGACACCTACATCTACATCTACATTTATACTCCGCAAGCCACCCAACGGTGTGTGGCGGAGGGCACTTTACGTGCCACTGTCATTACCTCCCTTTCCTGTTCCAGTCGCGTATGGTTCGCGGGAAGAACGACTGTCGGAAAGCCTCTGTGCGCGCTCTAATCTCTCTAATTTTACATTCGTGATCTCCTCGGGAGGTATAAGTAGGGGAAGCAATATATTCGATACCTCATCCAGAAACGCACCCTCTCGAAACCTGGCGAGCAAGCTACACCGCGATGCAGAGCGCCTCTCTTGCAGAGTCTGCCACTTGAGTTTGTTAAACATCTCCGTAACGCTATCACGGTTACCAAATAACCCTGTGACGAAACGCGCCGCTCTTCTTTGGATATTCTCTATCTCCTCCGTCAACCCGATGTGGTACGGATCCCACACTGATGAGCAATACTCAAGTATAGGTCGAACGAGTGTTTTGTAAGCCACCTCCTTTGTTGATGGACTACATTTTCTAAGGACTCTCCCAATGAATCTCAACCTGGTACCTGCCTTACCAACAATTAATTTTATATGATCATTCCACTTCAAGTCGTTCCGCACGCATACTCCCAGATATTTTACAGAAGTAACTGCTACCAGTGTTTGTTCCGCTATCATGTAATCATACAATAAAGGATCCTTCCTTCTACGTATTCGCAATACATTACATTTGTCTATGTTAAGGGTGAGTTGCCACTCCCTGCACCAAGTGACTATCCGCTGCAGATCTTCCTGCATTTCGCTACAATTTTCTAATGCTGCAACTTCTCTGTATACTACAGCATCATCCGCGAAAAGCCGCATGGAACTTCCGACACTATCTACTAGGTCATTTATATATATTGTGAAAAGCAATGGTCCTATAACACTCCCCTGTGGCACGCCAGAGGTTACTTTAACGTCTGTAGACATCTCTCCGTTGATAACAACATACTGTGTTCTGTTTGCTAAAATCTCTTCAATCCAGCCACACAGCTGGTCTGATATCCCGTAGGCTCTTACTTTGTTTATCAGGCGACAGTGCGGAACTGTATCTAACGCCTTCCGGAAGTCAAGAAAAATAGCATCTACCTGGGAGCCTGTATCTAATATTTTCTGGGTCTCATGAACAAATAAAGCGAGTTGGGTCTCACACGATCGCTGTTTCAGGAATCCATGTTGATTCCTACATAGTAGATTCTGAGTTTCCAAAAACGACATGATACTCGAGCAAAAAACATGTTCTAAAATTCTACAACAGATCGACGTCAGAGATATAGGTCTATAGTTTTGGGCATCTGCTCGACGACCCTTCTTGAAGACTGGGACTACCTGTGCTCTTTTCCAATCATTTGGAACCTTCCGTTCCTCTAGAGACTTGCGGTACACGGCTGTTAGAAGGGGAGCAAGTTCTTTCGCGTACTCTGTGTAGAATCGCCTGCAGCGACTCTCCTGGGCTCGTGACCGTATTGATTAGACTCTTGGCGAGAGAAAAAACCGTGGCCTGATCAGATGATTCCCGATTCCAGTTGGTAAGAGCTGACTGTAGGATTCGACAGTTGGTAAGAGCTGACTGTAGGATTCGAATGTGGCGTAGACCCCACGAAGCCATGGGCCCAAGTGGTTAACAAGAAACTGTGCAAGCTAGTGGTGGCTCCATAAAGGTGTGGAATGTGTTTACATGAAATGGACTGTGTCCCCTGGTTCAGCTGGTCATTGACTGTAAAAGGTCTTGTTCGGCTACTTGGAGACAATTTGCAGCCATTCACTGACTTCGTATTCCCAAATAAAAATGGATTCTTTATGGATGACAGTGCGCCATGTCGTGAGGTCACAATTGATCGCGATTGGCTTGAAGAACATTGTGGACAATTCAAGCAAATGATTTGGTCGCCATGTTCGCCCGACATAAATCGCATACAAAATTTTATGGGACATAATCGGGAGGTCAGTTGGTGCACAAAATCATGTACTGCCAACACTTTCATAGTTATGGAAGCCTACAGAGGCAGTATGGCACAATATTTCTGCAAGAGACTCCCAACGACTTTTCGAGTCCATGCCAATTCGATTTGCTGCACTACACCGGGCAAAAGGAGGTGTGACACGATATTACGACGTACCCCATGACTATTGTCACCTAAGATGGTGCACTCGCAAAATACCGCAGGTCACAACGCCATCCATATAAGGTCGCCCATCTTCCAAGAACGCAGATACAGGACAGTAACTGATTGAAGCTGTGGAGTGTGGCCTACCGACTTCCGAATATGCCTCTTGTCAAGCGATGAAAGGCTAAGAGTCCACAGAACCCAGTGAAGTGTTTAACCGGCAGTGGAGAAGAGAAAACAAGAAATCGACCATAGACATCCTTTGTTTGGACACGACCCTCAACAGCCAAGACTGAGGCCATGAAAAAGCTTCCTACAGATAACTACGGCAATTCGTTCATCTCCCAGAACTCGCTGAGAGGAGCTTTGGCGAGACTCCCTAGTTGAAGACAATCACATAACGGTCAAGGAGGAAATAGCCGAAGGTTCACACCTGTCATACGTGACCTGGAAGACTTTGAACAGACTGCGAGTTGGGGTGTCAAGGTGCAAAGCCAACCTCAGGAAGTGAGGCTTCGGCAGTGAGCAAGAAACCTGTCAGTGTGGTGACGTACAGAACGAACAACATCTGCTAATCTGCAGGAACCTACCGCTGCATACACTATCTGTGACCTTCCTGCAGCCAGCGAAACTGCTGTGATAACCGCCGAATACTGGGCCCGTCAAAAAATATAATCATCTTGCTGCATGATAATCTCTTTCTTTCTTTCTTTTTGTCTATATTATTGAATCTGTGTCATAAATACATATTAAGATGGTATCTGTTCTTTCGGACATATGCGAAAGAACAGATACCATCGGTGACCATGCAGCTCGTTAGAATGAACATACAATGAAATGAACACCCTTAACTGCTTACAGCCGATGACATACGTAAAGGGGGACAGATGAAAATGTGTGCCCTGACTGGGACTCGAACCCGGGATCTCCTGCTTACATGGAAGACGCTCTATCCATCTGAGCCACCGAGGACACAGAGGATAGCGCGACTGCAGGGATTTATGTCTGGCACGCCTCTCGCGAAACCCACATTCTCAACGTATTGTCCCGCACTACATTCGTGGTGCCCCCCGCCCATTATACTCATTACTCCCGGCACGTTGCCGATTCCCGTAAGAGTTCGGGCACTGTTTGTGCATTCGAGTCCTGGACTCGAAAAATAAATAAAATCGGCAGTGTCAGGATGGTTTAGTTGAGGGGTGATTCTGCGGTGTTTTTGGGGATGTTTTTCGTACCATGACTGGGATTCAGTCATTAAGGTTACCGTGTAATGGACCAGGATGCGTATTTTAACATTCTCAATGAGGAAATGGTGCACTTTCTTCTACGTTTGTACTATGGACATGAGGAGACTCACCATGATCACAGGTATACACATATACATCGCTGGTTTGATGAACACTCGGGACATCTACTACCCTCAACTGACTTGCTAAATCATCCGATGAAGTAGAGTACCTCTGTAGTGGAGTCAGCGTAAGCTGATCCCCTGATAGTTGCAGGTACCCGGGACTGCCACAACCAGAAACGTAACGCCATTATCTAAACGTTTCCATGACAACGCCTCACTGTTGTCAGAACTCTATTAGACAGGTACTGTTTCCATCTGCAGCCGTTAGCGTTTCGTAGTTGAAAGCTGCCAACAGTACTGCGACCTGTCTGGAGTCTTCTTAGACTATATCGACTGTTGGGGTACTTGGAATACACGATGTAACGTAGCACTTAGCATCCCCGCAAACTGGTAGCTCTATGCGATCTGATCAGCACTTAGTGGCTTCAGGTGAGGACGGCTTACCCGAAGATTGACTCTACTCCTCGTCGAACTGAGTCCATTACCAAGACTAGAGGTGGGGGCATAGAATATTAGCGTCTTGTCTTCGAGGGGTGCTAATTCTTAGTCCGTTGTGCTTGCTGTGTACATGCTGCTCTGAGATGAAGAGATTAACAGGTGACTGGGAACCGTGGCGGCCTACTCCAAACCACTCAAAATGATAACTATAAAGAATAAAGTATAGCTGCGATGATAGAGAGTGTGGCGTGAAGATGCGCGAATTGTGCTTTTGGGCCGGCGACCTGGTTACTGTGCGTTAGGACTTCGGCTAGCGGTTACGGGAGGGGACGACGGCCTAGCTGGTTCTCACTGTGGCGGCTTGCGGCGCCGTGCACGGGGCAGGGCGCCGTCGCGGGGGCGGTGCCGGAGGCGGCGGCGGCGGCGGCGGCGGCGGCTGCGGGGGCGGCGCAGACGCTCCGGCGGTGGCAGACGCAGCGGCAGCTGTGGGGGCAGCTGAGGCGGCACTCACCCTTCTCGAGGGGCGCCCGCTTGTACTTCTCCAGCCGCTTCACCGCGATGGCCTCGAGGCGCACCCTGGCCGCCGGGTACTCCTTGAGCACGTCCCACATGTCCTTCTTGCTCAGCACGAACAGGTCGCTGTAGCCCACCGACCGGACCGACGCCGTCCGGCGGTTGCCTGCCGCACAGCAAGAAAACAGTGACAGCGGTTCGCAGACGCCGGAACGTTCGCAAACGTGTTGCCCAGCAAAAGCAAATGTGACCCAGTCTATTCTGTATCTGAAGCGACACTGTATAATTTTGAGGCAACCTTGCCACAATACGACGACACCCACAACGTTTTAATCAAAACTTCGAAATAATGAGTATACGTAACTATTTTTACGGTCTTTCAGCATGCTGGGAATACTTGAGGGACAGAAAATTCTGTTAACCAGTACAACGAAAAACCAGTCCAAAGTTCACTTTTCTATATTCACTCGATGATTAGTTTCGGGCCGGGAGTCATTCTCAAATCATCGTAACATAGTCAAAAATGCTGTTTTACTAAATGCAGAAACATGTCAAAAATGTGTAAACGAACAGATAAAGTGCATACACATAACGAAAAGTGAAATTTGCAATTGTGGACCGGTTTTTAGTTGTACTAACTATTTTTTTGTTTGTTCGCACATATATATATATCTGCAGTTCTGGTGCACACTGAAATCCCTGCCGCCACATTACCGTAAGTCATGCCGCTAGAGGAACCAAAACATAATGGCGCAACCCATCCCCACATAAATGGGCTGACAATTACAACTTTATAACTACTCCTAGTACAATCGGTCGTCTTTCATTAAAGAGAGTTATTCTGGCTTTTGTATAAATTTCCCTCTTCCTCTTACATGGGAGTTTAATTACCTTAGTTATCCATGGCTTCCTTTCTTTAAATAGACTTTCCGGTTAACTTTTTACGATAGCAACTTTCAAATATTGACACAGATTTACTATGGAATAAATTAAATTTGACATTAGCATCTGTGTACGAGAGCTATTCGGAAAGTAAGGTCCGATCGTTCGCGAAATGGAAACCACAATGAAATTAAAAAATGTTTTGTTTGAAACAGTTCGCTACATCTTCTAGCTACTTCTCTACATAATCTCCGCTCCGACGTAGACATTTAACGTAATATTGTACCAGCTTTCCAGTACTCTCGTCATAGAAGGCAGCCGTCTGTGCTTTCCACTACTTCTCTTCACTGCTCTGCAGTTCACTGTCTATGCCAAGACGTTGTCTTCATAGACAGCAGTTGATATGAGCAGATATGAACGTCAGAGGAAGTCAAGTCCGGGCTATATGGTGTGTGAAACGCTGCAAGGCATCCTCTTTGGCCCTACAGTGTACTGCCGGGAATTGTCATGAAGAGGGAAATGCATGACAGGTATATTACGTGGGGTTTTATGAAATCAGGCGAATCGTCGCAATGGACAAGTAGTAGGGCAAAATGGGCACCAGTGCATTTTTTTAGTGTGGGATGCCTACATCAGCGGCACGTATGCACTCAGGGGTGAACCTGTTGTTCTCCTTTTATTGACAGATACTTAACCTTTTGTTCTGTAAAGTGGTTTTCCATGTCACCCCATTGCCTTCTGACTGACAGGCACTTATCCTATAGTCTCCCCACCCCCAACCCCCCTCACCCCCTCACTGCTACAGGTACACTTTCAGGCCTGAGTTATTGGAATAGGTCCCCCTCTCACTCTTATCAATTTCATTGACTACTTAATTAAATTGATCAATTAATTAACCTCTCACCCTCTGGTAAACCCCCTCCCCTCCCCCCCCCCAGGAAATGGTGGTAAGTTCAAATACCATCAGGACAATGCAACATAGCATAGCTACCTCTACTAACCAAAGAAAATGGCAGGAAAGAAAGGGCAGTTGGGCTGCCTCCACTAACTTAAGTCATCTGACCGCCACCTTTTTCTAGGGAATGGCGGGAATAGGACTCAACCTATGCTGGATATAAGTCTTTATTTTCAGTCTATATTTAAACAATTAGAGGCAGTATCACCATCAAGTGTAGTCACCATGGGGTCCAGCGTCCAACTGACCTAGTACACAGCACTGTCACCAGAGGGTACTCTTGTCCCTTCCGTGACATAATCGAAGATGGCGGTCTGGTGGCTGTACTGTGTACTAGGTCAGTTGGACTCAGGACCCCATGGCGACTACACTTGATGGTTGTACTGCCTCTAATTGTTTAAATAAAGACCGAAGATAAATACTTATGTCCTGCACAGGTCGAGTCCTCTTCCTGCCATTTCCTAGTACGAGGTAGTGGTCGGATGACTTAGGTTAGTGGAGGTAGCCCAACTGCCCTTTCTTTCCCACCATTTTCTTTGGTTAGTAGAGGTAGCTATGAGGTGTTGCATTGTCCTGGTGGAATTTGAACTTACCACCATTTTCTGGGGGTACAGGGGGTTTACCATGCTATGTAGGGAAGCCACACTAACAAAATGCACTGGCATCTGCTTTGCCCTACTACTTGGGCACCCATACTTGGCGAAAGACACTGTTTTGTAGGCATCTTTATGTGCTCACCCTGTGCTCAGAACTGAAAATAGCTACGTGACGCTATCGTCAGGCATACCACAGACACTGCCAAACACAACTGTGCAAAGCTTCATTGGATTTCCTCTGTCGTTTCCGTTTTGCGACCTATGGGATCTTACTTTGCGAATAGTCATCGCATTATATCTAATCTCACAACACCTCCTTTAGCTTACTCATAAAACAATATGTCCTGTTGTCATTAACAGCCGTCACATGTATGAATGAAGCTGCCTCAGGCTTTCATATACTCAGCCAGTTTCAGTGAGTGTAATTTGAACCCGACGTATTCTACAGTTGGGATTGGTCATGCAGTTTAGCGCCAAATGGTGTAGTCATCGATCTCTTTATCCAAATGAGCTACGTCTCTGAGAGGTTGTGGTGGCATGGGACTTGTGAATTGATTTATAGTGGATTAAAATACATAATGAACGGTCGGTATTAACTGGAATCGTGAACGGTATGCTTTCTGGATATTTGTCATCAGGCTGTTGAGGTGGTTGAGGTTCTAGTCTTGGCATGGCTGCTATTTTATTGTGAAATTCGTAAATGCTGCTAGCCTGTAAAACAGCAGGTGAAAGTGGCGAAGAGGAGAATTTTGTATGGAATCACTTCTAAAAATGTAAATCGTTGCGTGAAACGAAGTGAAGACTGGAAAAATCGACCATCACAGCAGCCTGGTGAATAAGATCCAGAAGGCGTGCTACGAACTTAAGGATTACAAATTCCTTTATATAAGTGATTGTTTAGAGAGTAGCATTATGTGTACGTCAAAATTGGTGACAAAATTTGTAGACACGGAGAAAATAGAAGATTTTTGATTGTGTCGCTACTAAAGTACACTGAAGGGTTAGATCGGTAGAGAGAGTAAATGATGCAGAATTACTGAATAGAAATGGGAAATAAAGGGCTTTATTAACTTCCTCTAGTTCTACATCTGCATACACACTTCGCAAACCACCATACGGTGCCTGGCGGAGGGTGCCTTGTACCATTACTAGTCGTTTCATTTCCTCTTCCACTCACAAACAGAGCGAGGGAAAAACTACTGCCTGCGTGACTCCGTAAGAACACAAATTTTTCTTATATTTTCTTCATGGTCTTTACGCGAAATGTTCGTACTGCGGTCAATTTCAAATTCCGGTGTAATAAAAGATTTTATCTGCGGAACGTAAAATAACCAGTTTCTCCGTTAGTTGGACCAGAGGAAGCACATTCCGACTGTGACTCAAACGCCGGTATTATACATGCATACATACATACAGCACCAGCTGTTTAACGGCGTGGCGCATTTCTATATCCAGCATAATGCTGTGTTAACTGATTACGGCCACGGAACCCTACACACTTACAAAGAATAATTAATGTGGTTACAGAGTGAAATGCGTACGGTAAAAATTGTAGATCGATACCAGTAAGCTCGTTCAAATGGATGAGGGTGTACTAGTTATGCTGTTAATGAGAAGACTCGTTGAGGGACCAGCATCGAGCGCTACACCAAGCCAGTTTTCAGATGAAAACTGTAACAACATAGACCGCCCGAAATTCCAAATAATAGCTTCGTAGCACGTACAGAGGAAAATAAAATCTAATTTAGTCAGCAGTATATTTGCTTAAATAGGTATTTTGTATACTTGTTTGATGAGTTAGGATGTGAACCACTGGCTTGAAAAACAACGCTTACAAGCAAATACGAAACATAACACCATTGAAAAATGAGTCTATTAAATATATTAGAAAAAATAAAATTTTTCATTTATGTATTAAAACATCCTGACATGACGTGACATAAGGAGAGTGAAAACAACCATCGTAAATATTTAAATTTTTTTTATTTATGCAAAAGTTTTTAATTGTCTAGATCCCAAACAATAAACAAGATTAAATTTGAAAAAAAAGTTTTGGTTATTCGTAAACCATTCTCAGATCAGTCACGGTAAAGAAATTGTATTAACGCGTACAGTGAGAGTAGATCGCATCGGCTTAATATCCTGGTACATTCTCATATAACAGATAACTTTAGTAAAAGGTGACTCGAAACCACGCTGCCCTCAAGTGTTGTTTTAGTGACCATGGTTTAGAATCACCCCTTTTCGTCCTGTTGTTATAGCCTGTATTTATTGAAGTTGTTTCTTGTACGAGAATATACCAAGATATACAGACGATGCGGTCCAGCCACATTGTACTTGTTGACACTGTCTTTAGAACGACTGATCGGAGAATGATTTGCGAACAACCGGAATAGTTAACAGCTTTTCTATTGTATGTCAGTATCTTTATACGTGCGGCCTGCCGTTCTTCCTCTGCTGTAATTTATGGTAATACTACCAGCCCAGTAAAATGGTGATATTCCCGGGACAAAATTACAATCAGTTTTTTTCTCAGCGGATACGATACGTTTTTTGCGAATTTCATGTTTGCTCGCTTTTAGCAAAAACCCTCAAAATTTTCGCACTACTTTCAGTATTTTGTTTATACTGTGCATCTAAAACTATGCATTCTTAGAACATGACCACGACGTAGACATAATTAAAGTAGATAGAATTTACTACAAAATTCACTAATCAGGTTTGAATTTATTTAGTATCGGTGCGCTAAATGCATCGACTTTTTTGCCCTTCTGCGAAAACGCCAAAAATACCTATTCACTCCTCCTACAGTTTGGAAATTATACATGTTATCAAACAGACCCCCTACGCCAAGTGAAAGTACATTAAATTACCTGCAAGAGACGTCTGTAAAATTCAGTTTTTCCATGAGGGAGCAGGGAGAAAAGACAAAATTATGAAAAGTATCTTCTGCGTTCTACAGCCAAGCGATCCCTCATGTCTGACGACCATTGATGCAGACAATTAAAAAATTTTGTATAAATTAAAAAAAACTGAAATTTTCACCAAACAGATTACCCTAAAGAAAACTTCACTGAAAAATTTACCAACAGACTTGTGAAATGTTGTCTGTACGTATATTTCTTTGTTTTTTACATTCTGGTAACATTGATATAATAAATTGGAAATTTATTAACTTAACTGGACTGCTGTCAGTATATTTATTTGGCATGTGCTGGAAGGTCAGTATACATAAGTAAAATTATAACCTGTCAGAAGAAAGCAGTAACATTTGCTCTCACATGCACGCTAGAGACAAGCGTATTGTACAATATATTATTTTGTCTCGGTAATGCTGACGTCGCTGAAGATATGCATAAGTCCCCTGCTATTTTGATAGTAAAATAAAAATATAAAAAGTACAATGTTGAGTAGCTTAAGTCAGTGTGTATGTCTTGCCGCATGCTATACTTCGTCCGCTGTGGTGTAACTGTTATCGCCTCTGGATGGCAACAAGTTGGTCACCGCGTCTTTGTCCGCCTTGTGCAGTTATTTACCATTGTAGTTTTGCTATTCCTGCAACATTCTGGGACTTAATTCTTTGTGCTTTCCCCAGTGCTCAGTCACCATGCATTCTGTGTGAAGTCTTAATTCGTACTGATGGTCCTGCTATCGTAACGTGATCTCGGATTCGACATTACATAGTGTGATGGGTTCTATACGGCTTTGTAAAAGCCCTCGTTTTCACGTGCAGGAACCAGAATACAAGGAGTATATTTCTTCTACGGTGCGAATTGTCAAGGTACCAATGGATATAAAAGTGTGACTGAGTCACATGCCCATCGAGCAATCAGCAGTATTTTCGGGAGATGATGACCAGGATTCGAAATAGCGAAAATAATTCGACCGTGTCCCTAAATACAACAGGTGGAATGACATGATGTTTCTCGCTTTTACTCGGATGGTACAGGCACGAGAAAACGTCGAGACCTGGGAAAACTTCAGGTGGAGATGAAGAAATCATTTGGCGACAATTACTTGCAAATTCTCACAGCCGAAGGCCTTTGCAAAGCGACAACGGGCTGCTTTAAAAGCCACTATTACGAAACAAATGAAACAGGTTTCCCGACTAGCTACGTCTAGCATTCCTGGTTCCCACATCCCAACAACGCATTGATGAACTCGCCATTACATTTTATGGCAACAAAATAAACTATGCCGCTGTTGTTATAGTGTTAGAAGAGTTGTGGTACTATAAGCCTAACTTAGAACAGCTGATTGCGCAATTCAGGGACGCTTACAGAGAGTATGTACTTATGCCGAACGGAATAAGGTGCGCTAATCCGTACTTTGATTTCCGTCAGGGTAGATACAGACCTCTGTGGTACACATATTAGAACCTCAATACTTTAGTCCCACACACACATACCCATATATAGAGAGACAGCATAAAAACTAGAAAATGGCCTCACGGTCAGTGAGGTCTCCTACTCTGGGTAGACCTAAGTATAGGCTTGTGAACAAGTTGGAAACTGAGAAAGAGAAGTGGCAGTGTACATGTAAATACGAATATTGTCTGCACTACCGTCGGGACATATTATTGAGGTTGTATTATGTGCTGGACATTTCAGGATGGCGTATCACCTCCGTCCCGCTCTGGGATTCACTAGAGATGAGTATGAAGATGGTACCCGTCGTATACAACCGTCCGAAGCCAGCCAACATAACAGTTCTACTGCTTCAGAGGAGCATGGGCGTTCGTCGGAGACTTCACAACTTGAACATGACGACGGATGGGATTTGCCGTTGTCGCGCTTGCCAGCGCACCTTCTCGGAGCTTCAGGGTCATCCGCTTCGCGTCACCCATCTGTGGGGCGACAATTACTTGCAAAGTCTCACAGCCGAAGGCCTTTGCAAAGCGACAACGGGCTGCTTTAAAAGCCACTATTACGAAACAAATGAAACAGGTTTCCCAACTTTGGGGTACATTTCAAGTTTTTATTGAAGATACGGCCGTCAAGAACTTTAATTCTTCTTTTGTACGTCTGTGTCTACATAGCTGTACTGTTCCACAGTTCCTGCTACAAGGTTTTAGGAGTTGTAGAGAGCGGTTAGTAAATAAAGTTTTGATTAGGAATCCACGCCTGTAAATGTAGCGTTGGGACGTAAAATAAATTTAAAGATCAGATCACTATCAAATCTCCCGCTCCATGGCACGCACAGTAACTGAGAAAAGGGCACCCTCGTCAGTCCCTATTGTATTGTGGTATCACATACCGTTTTTTTCCGAGTTTAGCAACGCCTGCCAGAAAATAGTTCGTTCGCAACTAGGAAGATTGACGATGGTGGTCCACACAATACAAAATCCCTGCTATTACTGGATCCGGAGGGGCACATTTTTCGTTTACAGGATACAGTCAGACAGTAATGAAAGGAAGAGCAGAGAAAGACCTTAATACACGTAATAGTTTCCAGAAAATAAATTTGTTTCATCAGAACGTTATGGTCTGAAGAGCAAGGTTGATGAGCTTCTTGTTTGCCTAGAAGACATGGAAAATTATGAACTGACAGATGTTTTACGCCTCTCTGAACACCATGTGAGCATAGTAATGGAGAAGTTAAAAATCATGGTATAGCAGCATAATTTTCGTGTAGAGTTAACGTGGAAGAAGGAGTTGCAACATATGAAAAACTGGACACTAAATCAAAAATACTGGAAAAAATAGTTTTATCTAGATCCAAACCAAGTAGCACTTGCTTGTAAGTTGCTACCGCAGAGCACGACTCTGGTAACTGTTGCAGCGTACGTATTTCTTCTAGGAACCTTTAAGATATTTACGAGAAATCTAGATGCGTCATTGAGCTACCTGCCAAACAAGAAGAAACAGTTATTACTCTCCAGAGATTTCAGTGTAGATTTCTGAAAAGATATATACAGGGAAAATGAAATGGAATAAATATTTGGGTGTTTCACACTAATTTCAGTTGTCAGTTTTCCAATTTCTGTGCAGCAAGGTAGTACGACACTGTTTGTTAAATTTTTTTTGGATAACGCTCAAGCTGAAGTAATTAATGTGTACCCAATTGTTATCAGACTATCTGGTCACGATGCAAAATTAATGGAAATAAGCAATATTTCACCTTACAGCCATGAGGGAGGTTCATACGGATCAGTGAGGGTTATTAATGAGAGCAAGATGCCATATTCTATGACTAAATTAAAAGAGATGTGTGGGATGAGGTACATACAGGAAGAGATGGTGATGTCTATTTCAATTTATTTTGCAACAGATTTGTATCAATATTTGAAAGTTGTTTCCCTAAAACGTTATCCAGAATAGTCATTAAAAAATGTATGCCATGTATAACCAAGAGAACTGAACTTTTATGTAAGAGGAAGAGGGAAATTTATATAAAGGCCAGAGCAAGTCATCATCTGATATTACTTGCACACTACACAAGATACTGTAATATATTATGGAAAATCATGAAAATATCAAAAAGTGTGTATATCCCAACAGATATACATAATACAGATAATAAGAGTAAAACTATTGTCAAATGGGAGACAAGGTGGCCATCCAGTGTATAAGACACCAAAAAACGAAACTAAATTGCCATGTTCTGAAGGATAATTTACAAGCTGTCAGTAGGTTGAACTCTGTCTTTCTAAATGTGACAGCAAAAATTCAGTTCAAGGAGCAAGAGAATATATTAAAAATGGCATTCCACAAAACTGTAAGTAAACAGAAGTAGCACCAACATCCTTAACTGAAATTAATGAATTTATAAAACATAGAAAAACAAAAGCTCATATGGTGTAGCTGGAATTCTAAACAGAATACTGAAACGTTTTTCTAATATAATAAGTTATGTCCCTTGTGATATACGTTGCAGCAATGTGAAAGGGAATGTTTTCACAAATTGTGGAACACCCTCATAAGAAAGGTGTCAAGAAAATTTAAATAATTATCGTCCAATCTCCTTAGTGACATCTTTTTCCAAAATATTCAAAAAAGTAATTAGGACTAATCTCACATATAAGGAGAAACAATATGTTTAGCATATCTCAGTTTAGATTCCAGATGGGTTGCTCGACTGAAAATGCTATCTTTACATTCGCTCATAGTACCGAAGTTGGATGTTTTGTTATCTTTCCAAGTATTTGATTGTGTAGTTAATATTACACACACAGAGAAACTCACGTTTTACGGGAGTGATAGCATTATAAGCAACTGACTTGAATCATACTTAACAAAGAGAATGCAAAATATTGTGCTGAATAATTGAAACAATGTTGGGAGGACAGAAAATTTTGATGAGGACGGAGAAATCTCAAACGGTGTCCCACATGGTTCAATTCTGTATCTATTCCTATTCCTTATACAGTACATGACCATTCACTGCACATTCAACGAAGAAAATTGTACTTTATGCAGACAGTACTAGTGTTACAACAAATCTCTTTAGAGAGAAGGGCCGGCTGAGGTGGCCATGCGGTTCTAGGTGCTACAGTCTGGAACCGCGAGACCGCTACGGTCACAGGTTCGAATCCTGCCTCGGGCATCGATGTGTGTGATGTCCTTAGGTTAGTTAGGTTTAAGTTGTGCTAAGTTCTAGGGGACTGATGACCTCAGAAGTTAAGTCCCATAGTGCTCAGAGCCATTTGAAACATTTTTAGAGAGAAGGCCACAGAAGAGATTGATAACGAATTTTTAAAAAAATTTTAGTTTTCATGAAAATGGAATCTCCAAGAATGATACCAACATCTGATGTAGCACGTTCACAGGAGTTAGTAAATAGGATATAAAGATTCATATTTTTGGGTCTACATGTTGATGAAGACTTGAACTGGAAAAGGCACATACTGAGCTCCTCGAACAATATTAAGTTCAACCACTTTTGCTCTTCATATAATTGCTAGTCTTGGTAGCAGACGAATCAACCTTGTGACATATTTTGCATGTTTATTCTCATTAATGGCTTATGGAAGAATTTTTGGGGGTAACTTAACACTTAGAAAGAAAGTACTGAGTGCGCAAAAGTGACTAGCAAGAATAATATGTGATGCTGAACCACAACCGACGTTTAAGTACCTTTTAAGGGAGTTAGAAATTTAAACTGCATCGTCACAGTACATACAATCGCTAATGAAGTTCATCGTAAATAATCTGTCACAATTTAAGAATAACAGTGATGTCTATGCCTAAAGCACTAAAGGAAAAAAAATCTATGTTACCCATGACTAAAGCAGCCAATGGCTGAGAAAGGCATTCAATATGGAGCAACAAAAGAGTTTTGATTATTTGCCTAATAGCATAAAATGTCTGACAGGTAGCAAATCAGGTTTCAAATCTAACCTTAAATGATTTCTCCTGGACAATTCCTTCTATTTCATTGACAAATTTATACTTAAAAACTTGTTTTTAACTGTAGCTGCATGGGTAAGTGCAAAAATGAATGTGTTAATATCCTGTAAACTGACTCATTCCCCATCATTTTGATAAAAAACTCGTTCCATTGATCTACGAAACATGTAACTAAATAACTAACTAACTAATCTCGCTTTCGACTATGAAGAGGTCGTCGTTCGTCACGCAGAAGAGAACCCGACGACAAGTTCCCTAACATTGAGCAAATTATGGGATCATGTAAAGCACGATGGTAAAAACTCATTATCTCAGCTGGGTGCGTACCATGAAGCGTACCAAGATTCGATAGTGATCCAATCTCCAAATCTGTTTTACGTCCAGCCGGATTTCTTAAAGACGTGGGTTCCTGATGAAAACTTTATCTCTAAGTTCCCTCTAAAACCCCTAAAAGCCTACAATAGGAATATTGAAACTCCCTGTATATTTATCCATTGGCAAGGGGACTGACTTTCTACCATCTGTACATTACTGGTGGCATCACCTTGGCCTTACAGTGCTCATCGGTAACACCATCAGTACTGTGCAGGATGTTTCCCAAGCTTTGATGGAGGGATATGCTGGTGGTAGCGTGAAAAGTGTTTCGTTATTTTTTAGCTTTCCGCTAGGCCAGGGAAGCCGGCGAAGCTAGGCGGTATAGTTCGGTGAGTGACGCTGGGGGAGCAGTTGCAATGTGCAGGTGGACGAGTATCAAAATAGTCTGACCACTCAACTATTTCTGATCGTTCTTGTATTTTCTGAGTTGGTTAGCTGGTAGTCGTGTGACCTCTGTTCTTTGCGTACTCTCTCTCTCTCTTCCTATCTCTCTCTCATTTTCTTTTTGGGTGGGTAGGTCGGCACATCATTTGCCTAAACAAGGTGGGAAACTGGGAAAACTTCCTAAAAATCACACCCTGGTTGACTAGTTTTCCAAACCATTGATCATCAGCTCGGCATGTAAATTGTGTCTGTGGGTCTGGCTCACATCCTTCTGTCGTACGCTAGCAGGCTGCGCCTCAAACTATACGAGTAGCTTGTTACTCTTTTCCAGTGGCGGGAAACGCAAATGCCAAATTAATATTCAGTAGAAGAATCGTACGGAAATGTAAAGCAACAACGGAGGCAATACCTTGATAAACCCTAGTTCGACCTATTCTGAAGTGATACTCGACAGTTTGGGATCCTCAACACGAAAAGTAGTACAACTAATTTGAAATTAGTTAGAGATATGTAGATTCCACAATGATATTCATTATAAGAAGCCTAAGGAAATGTAAGGCACCGACGGAGGTCATAGCCTACAAAATTTTAGTTCGACAGCTTCTTAATGTGTCTCATTAATACGCGAAATATGAAGGCCCTAATAAATGCAACACAAATTCTGCTAGTCGGGGCCCTTAACTCCTAGCATTAACAGACGAACTAAAGAAGATCCAAAGAAGCATATCACACTCCTCGGATCGTTTATGTCTGTAAGATAATTCTCAACTTTATTCCCAGACGCTGTCAGATAGGCGGTATGAGAGTTCTACAGTTAAAATTCTGAGACTCTCGTTCCAAGAAGAGTCAAGCATCATATTGTTCCTTTCCCTATTTAGAGTGTATAATATTTTGACGATAAAATCAGAGAAATCGGACCTCATATGGAAGTCCACAGTTTTCGCGAATGGAATAGGCTTTTTTTTTGAGGGGGTGGGGGTGGATTGTGATAGACTAAGCATCCTCCACCACACACCCTAATATGGCATTCAGAGAATACCTGTCAATGTATTTTTATTTGTTAGAACATACAATGTCCTAGATCGACTGCTTCGTAAGTGCGACTAGTCATGATCCTAAATACCTAGCATTAGTAGATGAAATAAAGATCATAGGAAAAGTAACACAGAGTGTATTTTAAAATCGATAAAAGTTGCAAACAGATGCGAAGAAGTCAATGCCTGAGGGGTCCACTTTATATTTTTCTTTATATGTCTCGATAGCAACTGGTAAAAAGCAAACCTATACCGTGGTTCACGGGACGAGTTATTAACTGTTTGCTTCCAGTCAGTCAACATAAGATCGCAGTTTATTTTAGAGTACAATGTACGGCCTGTTGTCAGTTACGTAAACACGACACATAATGATCCTTACGGTCGAGAGAGTGGAGATTTGAGAGGCTTAAGACGTAGAGCAGTTTGCAGCCGTAGCGGCGTTCTGAATGTCATGTCGGCAGCTGTTAGCGAGGCAGCAAGAATCGAACTCAGAATGGGCGCTGTCGACAATAGAATGCTAATAACGACTGATGAAATTTACCCCTTCCTCTTTTGTTGAAATTTGCATTTATATTAGGTGCTAGGCCTCCTTGTAGAACCCATTAAAAGCATGGCCAGCTATAAGTCCTCGTACAGGGGAACTTCGAGAGTAATTGCTTCGTCAATTTTAAAATATATCGGAATGGAAAATTGAGAAGCATGCTATCATAGTTTTTGTTATCAGTGTTAAAAATGTCTTATTAGCTTGTGAATGTGGTATTTGCAGTAGCGCACGCAGAGGGATTTATATAGTTTTCGAGATAAAGCTGCATTGTGTTTGGTTAGTCTGACGGCTGAAGCCAACACGACCGATTGAGACAAGATAGGGAAGTAAGTTGGAAACGTCCTTCTCATAGGCACCATCCCGTTATATGATGTAGCGACTTAGAAAACCATGGAACTCTAAATCTGTCTGCACTCTTTTGGTTGCGCTCATGTAGGCAGGTAGTGTTTATGGTCGAAGTGGGATCGAGGTATATACTAATTATTATGAAACTTGGTGCTAATCCTGGTACACACCAAATCTGCGGAAGTGCCCTTCTCTTATGGTTTCTTAAGATAACTGGAACTTTTGGATTACAGTTACTCAGGGCGTTTTTTATAGGTCCCTGAAGATGGAATCTTAAGATTCTGAAATCGATCGCAGCATGAACTGGATGTCAGAATAAATAACGCAGCTGATAAGAAACAATATTTGTTATTAACCATTTTATTTCTTTTTCATTCAGATGATAGTGGCACTTTTTGCAGGATAACTGAATAGTAAAGCTTGTTTCCTCCTCGCTACTTTGTACCGGCTAGGCAGTTTTATATCTAGCCTACCTCAGCTTAATGTTATTCAAATGTATGTGTGTAGGCAGTCCATTATCAATCTCGGTCTTCGATTACTTCTTTCTCTATGTAACGAAATCCATTTTCCAAGTCTTCACTATTCACTACCTCCATTTTCCTGTACGACATTTCCTTTAAAAATATTAGTATTCCAAAATTTACCTTTCAGTGACTGACCTGGATGGACAGTAAAGTTGACATTATTTTTGATTTTTCGTAGGGCAGTTCCAACAGGAAATCAAAGGAGTGTAACAAAACTATTGAATACAGTAAATGCTGTATTCAATACTTTTGTAAATACTGTATTGAATAGTTTTGTTGTACTCCTTTGACTTACTGCCGTAACTGGAATGCCGTCTGTGAACTGTAATACTGTTGCCAGGCTCTTTGCTTATTTTTAGTGGCTGTATATATTTACCCTAAGTATTTTCTTTTACAATAACCATTTCATAGTAGTCCAAAAACTTTGCACGTTTATTTTTAAATCTCAGGCCTTCTTACATTTGGTTATAAATGTTATGTTCCTTCTGACTCTTCCAACATATTTTTCTAACTTCATTTGAAGTCATCTCATACTGCATCTATCGTACTAGCTCTACTTTCCCATCAGCCTTGTTAATGATTAGGTGCTCGACTACTGAAGGCAAATCATCAACAATCAAAGTTATAAAATTAGACAGAGCTTACATGAAGGAAAAACTAACATATACGAGGGTTGGAACACAAATAGTGGTAACTATTTATTCACAACCGATACAAAAGAGTTACATGTTTGCACCTGGTACTGTCGTTCAAAGTAGTCACCAGCTCTGTGTAGAACCCGTTGCCAGCGATGTGGAAGGCGTAGTATACCGTTAACGGAGCCTGTTTTGTAGATGGGGCGAATGGAGTGGTCTACTGCCTGTCGAATCTCTGTAACAGTTCTGAATCAATTCAAAGTCACATGGACTTAAGTACGGGGAGTTTGATGGATGGTACAGTACTTCCCAGTCCCATCGACCGAACAGAGTTGCCACAGCTTGCGCTGAATGCCCCCGCGCATTGTCGTCCAAAATGATGGGTGGGTTGCGCAGAAAGTGTCGCCGCTTCTTTAGCAAAGCTGGCCACAGGTGACGCTCCAAAAACGAACAGTAATACTGTGCATTGGCGGTCTGCCGTGGAGGAACGCAATGCTTTAGGATAACACCATCACAATCGTACACGAGAACCACTTTAGACGGCTCCATTCGCACCATCAACAGAACAGGCTCTGCTAACGGTATACTACGCCTTCCACATCGGTGGCAACGGGTTCTACACAACGCTGGTGACTACTTTGAGGGACAGTAACAGGTGAAAGCATGTAATTCTTCTTTATCGGTTGTGAGTAAATAGTTGTCACTATCTAAGTTCCATCCCTCGTACATTAAAAGATACACATTCTCAGTATTCAGGTTTAATCATATACGTGGATTACTGCATCAAATGTTTCATTTCAGAATGTTTGACCGTGGTGGAACATTAACTGGACTTTAATTGCTGTATGTGTGTCGTGGGATCCAGTTTGTGGCGCTGGTCGTCTCTGGCCGGTGAAAAAGGAGAGCGATAGACAATGGCGTGGGCAGGTGGGCAGCCAGACTTCAGTCAGCGGAGGCTCAAAATACCGGCCCATCGCGTCTGTAAACTTGTCAGACAGGGGCTTCTCGCCTCGGAGTGACCTGCACACACAAGCCCATTGGGTGGTCCATTAACAACAGCTTGATTTACGTGTATAGATGCTGTGTATGTCAAGCGGGCTTGAAGTCACTTTCGGTGGTGGACTCAGGCAATGCCGTCAATAACCCAAGTTTCCAGCCACTCAATTCCTCTTTCACATATAATGACAGAAAGGCAAATGACAAACGACCGAAGTTGAACTTCTAACGAAGGATGAGTGGTCCAGGGATCATGCTGATGACTCGAGACACCAGCGGCTACGGGTGAAAATAAGGTCTCTCCTTACGTAAGGTCATGCAGCCCTTTTGAGTTATCCTGTCCATCCTCTTCTGTACCCTCTAAGAAGCAATGTTTGTCAGTTTCATGCTGTTTCATGCTGTTTCCGTCTGTGGTCGAGGTTATTATTCTCAGTTTTAAATTCGTACTTCCATTTTATGGGTGGGTACATCATGCCCACACAGATTGTAGGAATCCACTTGTGCATCTAGAGACCTACTCTAACCTACTCTAAGCGATCACCACCAACACCCTGACACCAGCTATTTTGTCGTACACGATACCGTCTTAAACTACATAATATTGCAGAGAATGTAAAGGAGCAAGCTGGACTATAATTGTTCACCAGACGATTCTAGGCGCCCCATGGTGTCTAGTGCCCCGGTACCAACTCAGACTAAAGGAGGATGTGCTGGGTGAGCGATGTGCAAGTATCTGGACTTGCCTTGGAGTCGAACAGCCGTAGGAACAGACGGGTTTCGGTGCAATGTTAATCCCACTGTCGTACCTCTAATTTATCGCTTCCTTATGGAAGACGGGCATTACAGTGCACAAACAGTAATGGCATGTTAAAAACATATGATATGTGACTGATGTTTCCGACCACCATTTTATGGAGCAGCAATGCATTCGTGAAATCTTTATTCTTTATAACACCCTCTACAGCCAGAAGGTATGGAACGGTGTAAAGTTTCCATATTACTAAAGCTCTGCGCGAGTAATAGTAGTACTAACCGCCCCTTATCCTCTCTGCACATTTTTCACCACATCCTCATCTATGGATACTAAAATTTTGTAAATCACTTTATTATTGACGAATGCCTAAATGGACTTCAATTGTTAATAATGAGGGTCTTAAATCGATGAATCGGAAAAGAGGAAACGATGACGTTGGAGATCTGCGGCGAGAGGATGTAGGGAATGATAACAGTAGGCGATTGATTAACGCAAGCGTACTGTTGTGAGTGACCAATTACAGCACAGAGAAATTCATAAATACATCTGGGCTAATCCGTCAAGGAACCTAAAACCAATTATAGAGTAAGTAGTACTGCGAAGACAGATGTAAGAGTAGAAGGAGGCGTAGCGTGTGGCTCCTAAGATTGTATAGTTACTGCAAAAATTTCTTTTCCGATTAAGGCCAAGACAGGAGAATGAGGAAGAGGATGTTGGAAGTACAACTATGGAGTATCCATAATACAGGATACATCTGATACAAGAAGAAAGTGTTTTAGTTAATATCAGCAAGGATTTAATTTAAGATTGGAGCAATACTGGACCACCAGTTAACTATACGGTTTGCTGAAAAAGTCAGTTACGGAGGCAGCGTAACAGGTTTTAGGAAGGGAAAGAATGGGTAACCACAGAGTTGTTGGTGGTGGACAGGGAATACCAACAACTTTATCAGACGTGATTAAGCTCTGGGAGGGAAGACGATTGGAATATACACAAGATATAAAAATAAGGATAAGAAATGAACAAGAAAGTGTAAGTAGAGGCATGGGAAAGAGCATATGGGGAAACAGAGCATTCGCTCGAATACGTGCTGCGGCTAAGTCCCGTACAAGGTCAGCCGCCTTGCGTAAGCTGTAGTAGTGCTGCCAACACAGCCATGCAAGAATACCCACCCACCTCCCCAGGAGTCGGAACTCCCTCAGCCATCGGTACATGAAGATCAATAAATAATTAATAAATAGATCTAAAATACAAGTTTTGTAAATAGAACTAGTTATAAACTTTTTTAAAAAAAAATCTCACGAGGTAGATAAGGATGATTAGTGTAAAGGTGAACCAATAAAATAATAATAAATAAATATAATATAGAGAATCCAAGAGTAACCCAGAGAGCATCCCAGAGTGCCCCAGAGACCTAAAACACTAAGAAGAATCCTTCTCGGATTTTGGCAAGATCAATGTGTAGTTGTACAATAATAAACATTGTCTATTGTAGTACGGAAAAACCACTTTGAAGAACGTCTGATAGAGAAAAGAAGAGACTTGATGTAGAAGTCTACAACAAAAGCAGTACACTAGGTGATGCAAAAACTTTGCTAGAGGAAGAAGTAAAAGAGATCATGAAAAAGGCAAGAAGTGGCAGGCAAGTGGATTGGGAGGATTTGTGATAGAATTGTGGTAATATGGACCCGTTAAAATGGAGAGACTTATATCTAAATTGTTCAGATTATGGGGTTAGGGGAAATACCAAGATAGTGGTGCATACCATACATATCTGCTATCCATAAAAAATGAAACAAGAAGCAAAAAATAAATTATAGAGCAATTAGTATTATGACATCTATCAGCAGACTCTTTAGGGCCATACTGAAAAACAGATTGGAGAACGAAATTAAGGGAGAAACTTGAGAGAAAGTGGCAGGTTTTATGGCTGGAGGTTTTTGTATTGATCACATTTTTAGCGTCAAGCAAATATGGGAGAAGACATACTCTAAGGGTCAGGAAGTACTCTAATATTTGTGGAGTTACATAAAGCTTATGATTCATACCAACTAACGCACTGTGGAAAGTGGTGGAGCATGTAGGTATGAAAGCACAGCAAATATTTCTGATTCGAAGAATATACCAGCAGTCATACACAGTAGTTGAAGTAGGCAGAAAGTTTAGTGAACCATTCCAAACATCCAACGAACTTAGACGGGCTGCAGTATGTCGACGAGTCTGTTAAAAATATACACCACCGGAAAAAAGTACAACTGGAAAGACATCGATTTTGTTCCGATGACGGCACATGTCACCTGGAGGATAGCAGACGTACTGATAATGGATTCAACGTCGTCCGCCAACAAATAACGTAGTGGCGCTGTTACCAACTGTGTCTACCCTTTAATAGGGAATGCTCAAACCCAGAAGGCCCAGTGTGGTGCAGCCGTGTGAAGCAAGAAATCAACCATGCCACAGAGATGCATTTGTGCTTTCTACAGTCAACGGAGCGAGACTGAAAGGGGTCAGATTGTAGCCTTCCGTGTGGCAGGATGGTCCTTTCAGAGACTTGACACACAAGTTGGATTTACGGAATCAGTTGTACAACGATGCTGGTAACAGTGGTCACTTGAACATTATCACATCCGTAGACGATGTTCTTGACGTCCATGCAGCACAGATGCCCTCTAGCATCGTCGTATGGTAAGGGCAGCGGTGGCAGAACGTACAGCTACTACGGTACACATAACAGGGCTTGTGAGCTCGGACGTGTCAACACGAACTGTCGCGAACCGGTTACTGGCAGTCGGACTACGGGCACACACAACTCTGGCCCGTCTCCCACTCACGCCACAGCATCGACGTGCACGGCTGCGCTGGTGGCGTCAGAGTATCGCCGTGGTCTACAGCGACGAAAGCAGATTTTGCCTGCACACAAGTCATGATCGGTTACCTTCTGAGCTCTGTCTCATAAAGTGCATTCGTCCAAGACACAGTGGTCCCACCTCAGGCCCTATTGGTCAGGGTACGACAAACTAAAACTCTCGTCCACCTTTGGTGTTCTCGGAGGGGGCACTAACCAGTGCTCGATACGTATAGATTGTTGTTACACCCTTTCTTTCTCAGTTCTTGCAGCGGGTTGTTGTTGTTGTGGTCTTCAGTCCTGAGACTGGTTTGATGCAGCTCTCCATGTTACTCTATCCTGTGCAAGTTTCTTCATCTCTCAGTACCTACTGCAACCTACATCCTTCTGAATATGCTTAGAGTATTCATCACTTGGTCTCCCCCTATTTACCATCCACTTTTCACTTCCATACATGGCTACTCTCCATACAAATACTTTCAGAAACGATTTCCAGACACTTAAATCTATACTCGTTGTTAAAAAATTTCTCTTCTTCAGAAACGCTTTCCTTGCCATTGTCAGTCTACATTTCATATCCTCTCTACTTCGTCCATCATCAGTTATTTTGCTCCCCAAATAGCAAAACTCCTTTTTTCATAATCTAATTCCCTCAGGATCATCCGACTTATTTCGACTACATTCCATTATCCTCGTTTTTCCTCTGTTGATGTTCATCGTATATCCTCCTTTCAAGACACTGTCCATTCCGTTCAACTGATCTTCCAAGTCCTTTGCTGTTTCTGACAGAATTACAGTGTCATCGGCGAACCTCAAAGTTTTTATTTCTTCTCCATGGATTTTAATACCGTCTCCTAATTTTTCTTTTGTTTCCTTTACTGCTTGCTCAATATACAGATTGAATAACATCGGGGAGATGCTACAACCCTGTCTCACTCCCTTCCCAACCACTGCCTCCCTTTCGTGCCCCTCGACTCTTATAACTGCCATCTGGTTTCTATACAAATTGTAAATAGTCTTTCGCTCCCTGTATTCTACCCCTTCCACCTTCAGAATTTGAAGGAGAGTGTTCCAGTCAACATTGTCAAAAGCTTTTTCTAAATCTACAGATTCTAGGAACGTAGATTCGCCTTTCTTTAATTTAAAGGTCAGTATTGCTTCACGTGTTCCAATATTTCTACGTAATCCAAACTGATCTTCTCCGAGGTCGGTTTCTACCAGTTTTTCCATTCGTCTGTAAAGAATTCGCGTTAGTATTTTGCAGATGTGACTTATTAAACTGATAGTTTACTGATAAGCGAGGATGGCCGAGAATTATACGGAGAACGGAAATAATGAGAATGGTGGGGAAGAGATGTCTTGGAGAGGAAGGCTGTAGTTATCGTCAATCATAGTTGCAGCGGGAATGTGATGTATTGCGCCAGTGGGATGGTGATCACCCACACACTGTCTGCGAATGTGATGTATTGCGCCAATGGGACAGTGCTTGCCCACACACTGTCTGTGAAACTCAACGTGCTCTGGAAGATGTGCAGCTACTACTTTGGGCAGCACGACCACCGAACTTGTCTCTAGTCCAGCACGTGTGGGAAGCGATGGGACGAGAAATGAATCGTGCGACGCGTCAAGCAACAACTCCTACAGAACTACATGAATAGGCAGGCGTGGAATACGTTTCCCAGGCCATTGTTCGCCATCTGTAAGATCGACTGGATGCCAAAGTCAGCGTCTGCATTGCTGCCTGTGGAGAGTATACTACGTACTAATAAGGGTGTTCCAGTGTGGGCCGATACCTGATACTTCAGAATCGTTTGTGTTATTGATATGTAAATGCAATCATTTCATGTACTCAGTATTCACTCTTTCATCAATAAATCTTGAGTGCACTGGGAACCTCTAAGAGGGTGTACTAATTTTTTTCCGATACTGTAAATGCAGTACAGTACACTGAAGCTGTGGTGTCAATCGTGCGGAGGTGAGGGAATTACCTTCCAGTATGGTACTAACTATCTGCTCGTTATTATTTGTCGATTTACAAGTATTGATAAGCAGGGGATGTCAAGTTTATCATAAAGAAGTTAATGGAATCATTTGAACGAGGTAGGCTTAGAATAAATCTATTGAGTAGTGGGAGGAGATGGAAGGGGTAAGACACAAGGAAGAGGATTCTGCAAACAGCAGTTGAAATTATAGTAACATATTGGGCAGAAGAATGGACCCTTGGGGAGCGTTAAAGAAGTAAATTACAGGCGACAGAGGTTTACGAAATAAGGAGGGTAGCCGGGATATCCAGAGCACAGAGGAGAAGAAATGAATCGATATGGAACAACAAATCGTGCAAAGAATTGAGAACAAGAGATATTCAATAGAATGGCCATGTACAGCGAATGGAGCAGGGACAATAGCCAAAACCATCCAGGAATGGCCGCCACGGGAAGGAGGAAGCGAGGGTGGCCGAGAATAATACGGAGAACGGAAATAATGAGAATGATTTGAGGAAGAGAGGTCTGCTAGAGGAAGACTGCAGTTATCGTCAATCATTCTGGCGAATGTGAATACAGTCCAACTGATGAAGAATGGAGAAGACCTTAAAAGTAAAAGTAAGTGTTTTCTTGATTCGGTACACCGGAGCTCTGACGTTAGGCTTACGCTTGGCCAGCTTTTTTTAACTTGAATAAGTATGATTTCGTGATTTCCATTCCACCGACTGAGAACTGAATCCGGTGATGACCACATACTTGCACAATGTAGCCTGGCATAACCTTTATAGGTTCCGTAAGTTACAGTTTTCTGTCCTAAATAATGAAACCGATTCTGATAATTTTTCTGTGCATTTCCGCAATATTGGTAAGCCAAATGAAAGTTAGCCGCTGACGTCACATTTTGCGCACTCAGATATTTTTAATATATGTAGTTTGTCAAATGTATCCTTTTTATTTAAATCATATTAACGTGCTTTACTCTTCGATTTAATGAACGCTGCAGTACGTACTTGTACTTATATTTACGGGAATTCTTGAGAGATCCGCTAATTTTATACTGTACATCATAGTGTCAATGTATCCCGAATGCATAACAGCAGTGGCTTAAAACATTAATAACTATTGCTCTCGATCATGTGCAATGTAAATAGACGAATATCGTATTGTTCCCACCATCCTTTAATTTTTAACCACACAACGAAAAATTACGGATAATATTCTCAGATACACCCGCGGATATTAGAAGGGGCGTCGGCGTTTTGTATTACTGCGGATATCCCCTAATATCTGCCTCTGTGCAGACTTCTCCATACAAATTTTTTGGTAAAATAAATCTGTTTTTTGATCTACATTTCACTTTGTAGATAATGGTTGTTTAAACATATAGTGACTAATCATTCTGCAAATACTTCTGCTTTTCTTATCAATATTGCTCTCGTACTTCCTTGCATACAGTTGACCAAGTGGGACGAATTGTAGAACTTTTAATGGTCGCAATAGCCGTGCTGGGTAAGTGACGACAGAGCAACTTGCCTGTGCAGCTTTTACTAAACGTACATAGCCGAGTGGCAATAGTCCAGTCTCTACACTCACCTTCAAGAATGTGTTCGCATTACATAAATGCTGCCCAGTGTAGAGCAACAGTGCATGGAGGATATTACATTCTGTGAAATTAGTACATCATATTGTTAATGGTCTGGAGTTCGTATGCAAATTGTGACGCCCTAGTTAACGTAAAGACTACTTCAATACTTAATTTTATTTGAAAATGGATAATTGTGACTGTATTCAACTAACCTCGAAGCCTGCTGATACAGACAAAGCGTTTGTTAAATAAAGACTCGAGCACACAATTCATTGGCCGGTCTGTTCATTTTCCCTTGTGCCTTATGTCTTCTAGAATCTCGTTCGATTCAAAAGCAATTCCCGCTAGGGTCCATTGTTTCTTACGTAAGACGTGCCGTTCTGTTCTGCGTCAAAATAGCCTACTACTTGCCGTAACTTCTACTTTCTATTTTATTACCCTACAGGAAAAATAATATGACTCGGTGAGTCATCCTTTCACATCTTTTCCGGCAACAGATACAATAATGGATGACTGATTGGTTCCTGAACCTAATTTATTCGCCTCCTACCCCTAAAACTATGGGTGAAGTACCTGAAGCCTTATTTGAAGAAGTGAGCCAACGACTGTCGCTTCAGTTTGAACATCTTTTAATCTCTCATCGTCAGAGAGACATCGTAGACATTAAAACAAAGAAACAGATGTTGACAGCGTGATCTCGCACTATGAAGGACACGAGCTACATCTATTGAGAAATACATGCACTTTGCGCATCTCGAAATAGAATAATAACAAAATAAAGCACAAGATGACAAAGTAGGCACTATTATTATTACTTCCGAGTGAGACCCCTCTAAAATAAATGACAGGAGGCTTTATGGCTGGCACTAGACATGTTTCTTCTCTACTATTATAACAGACTAGCTTTTCAAACAGTAATACAACAAATGAGAGACTTACGCACTCTTAATTTTTCGCACCTTAATTCTGACAAAAAAAGCCATTGTCAATAGCGCTATTTATTTAAACCAATTTCCGGTTCCAACCAGTAAGTTAATCCTCAGACGGCTTTTTACGAATACAATTACATTTAGCTTGCACTGCACATGCTTTTTGATTGTTTTTCATTGTACAGCGCATGCTACATGTGATTTCAAAAGTGAACAGCCATATCAGGAAAACTCCGTCGATTCGAAACTACTACTGGTACTACTTGTTTAGATGAAATGCGATTATTAACAGTGACTGTTTCCCATTTTTCCTGTGTTTTTACACAACCACAATCTACCACGTCTATTTTCGACATTATAGGATTAATTTTGTTCTGATATGTTAAAGCTATGGCTTCATATTTGCACTCATCGACAAGACAATATACATCAGTTTAGTACACGTTTTTTCAACCGTGGAGTACTGAAACCTCGTAAAATCTGCGATTGCAGTTGCTAGCAATCTAGTATTGTCAGTATATAGTGTACAACAGGACATTTTGTACTAATTTTATATGTGAAATACCATAGGAGACATTGTAATCTTATAATCGTAGTTAACTAGTGCATAAACTAGTCGCGAGTAATGAGGATAATGGGCAAGGGGCACTACATTAGTAGTGTGTGGATGAGTTGGGATTTTGGGTTTGAAGGGGGGGGGGGGCTGCTAGTGTAGCCCGTGCAGTTGGAGTAACCTCTGTGTCAGGATGGCGGAGTGGTCAAAGCATCTGCCTAGTAAGCAGGAGATCCCAGTTTGAATCCCGGTCCTGCACAAATTTTCAACTTTCCACATTGATTTTCACCAATGCCTGCTCGCAGCAAATGTCTGTTCTCATGAATTGAATATGGAATAGTAAAATTTACGATGGCTTAGTAACAATGTAACATTTTCCCTCCTTGGTGTTTTAGAGTTAATCCTGCACAGAGAAACGTAGATAATTTATGAATGACTATCCTTACTATAATCTTGTGAACGAAACTGTGATACGAATGCCACTGCAAGAATTTAGTAATTCACATTGGAAAAAAGTAGTATCAAGTGGTTGACAGGCTTACATCCTATTTTAGCGAGAACAGTATGGGTGACTCAAACACTGGACACTTTGTATGACAACAAAAAACCTGGCATCCAAGACTGGCCGGAGCTGCCGCTGACGTACCTGCGGTGCCCATGTTGAGGATGCTGATCTCGCCGAAGTAGGAGCCCGCCTTGAGCGTGGCCAGCACCGTCTTGCCGTTGTCCGCCACCACCTGCAGCCGGCCCCTGTTCACGATGTACATCTCCTTACCGACCTCCCCTGTAAGGCACAAAGCACGTCCATGTACCAAGTTCGTCACAAGTAGAAATCGTACGTCTGAAAAACACTTCGGAGCTCGTTCAGGTATATTTCTCATGTATGATAAATACAGCCTAAGACAAGAAAAGATGCACCGCGAATGAATTATACGAATGGGACGGAAACGGGTCGATGTGATGTACATGTTATGACAAACGAATGAGTATATTGTCAGAAATATTGGATGATTTATTGAAGAGAAAGAGTTTCACAAACTGGGCAAGTAAATAATGCGTTGGTCCAATCTGGCCCTCACGCAATCAGTTTTTCGGCTTGGCACTGATTGTTGGATGTCCTCCTGAGGGTTCAAAATGGTTCAAATGGCTCTTAGCACTATGGGACTTAACTTCTGAGATCATCAGTCCCCTAGAACTTAGAACTACACTCCTGGAAATTGAAATAAGAACACCGTGAATTCATTGTCCCAGGAAGAGGAAACTTTATTGACACATTCCTGGGGTCAGATACATCACATGATCACACCGACAGAACCACAGGCACATAGACACAGGCAACAGAGCATGCACAATGTCGGCACTAGTACAGTGTATATCCACCTTTCGCAGCAATGCAGGCTGCTATTCTCCCATGGAGACGATCGTAGAGATGCTGGATGTAGTCCTGTGGAACGGCTTGCCATGCCATTTCCACCTGGCGCCTCAGTTGGACCAGCGTTCGTGCTGGACGTGCAGACCGCGTGAGACGACGCTTCATCCAGTCCCAAACATGCTCAATGGGGGACAGATCCGGAGACCTTGCTGGCCAGGGTAGTTGACTTACACCTTCTAGAGCACGTTGGGTGGCACGGGATACATGCGGACGTGCATTGTCCTCTTGGAACAGCAAGTTCCCTTGCCGGTCTAGGAATGGTAGAACGATGGGTTCGATGACGGTTTGGATGTACCGTGCACTATTCAGTGTCCCCTCGACGATCACCAGTGGTGTACGGCCAGTGTAGGAGATCGCTCCCCACACCATGATGCCGGGTGTTGGCCCTGTGTGCCTCGGTCGTATGCAGTCCTGATTGTGGCGCTCACCTGCACGGCGCCAAACACGCATACGACCATCATTGGCACCAAGGCAGAAGCGACTCTCATCGCTGAAGACGACACGTCTCCATTCGTCCCTCCATTCACGCCTGTCGCGACACCACTGGAGGCGGGCTGCACGATGTTGGGGCGTGAGCGGAAGACGGCCTAACGGTGTGCGGGACCGTAGCCCAGCTTCATGGAGGCGGTTGCGAATGGTCCTCGCCGATACCCCAGGAGCAACAGTGTCCCTAATTTGCTGGGAAGTGGCGGTGCGGTCCCCTACGGCACTGCGTAGGATCCTACGGTCTTGGCGTGCATCCGTGCGTCGCTGCGGTCCGGTCCCAGGTCGACGGGCACGTGCACCTTCCGCCGACCACTGGCGACAACATCGATGTACTGTGGAGACCGCACGCCCCACGTGTTGAGCAATTCGGCGGTACTTCCACCCGGCCTCCCGCATGCCCACTATACGCTCTCGCTCAGAGTCCGTCAACTGCACATACGGTTCACGTCACGCTGTCGCGGCATGCTACCAGTGTTAAAGACTGCGATGGAGCTCCGTATGCCACGGCAAACTGGCTGACACTGACGGCGGCGGTGCACAAATGCTGCGCAGCTAGCGCCATTCGACGGCCAACACCGCGGTTCCTGGTGTGTCCGCTGTGCCGTGCGTGTGATCATTGCTTGTACAGCCCCCTCGCAGTGTCCGGAGCAGGTATGGTGGGTCTGACACACCGGTGTCAATGTGTTCTTTTTTCCATTTCCAGGAGTGTACTTAAACCTAACTAACCTAAGGACATCACACACATCCATGCCTGAGGCAGGATTCGAACCAGAGACCGTAGCGGTCGCGCGATTCCAGTCTGTAGCGTCTAGCACCGCTCGGTCACTTCGGCCGGCTCTAAGATTATCTAGTTTTGCGCTATGTAAATTTAACATAAGGAAACTACCAAAATTTTACTGAACCATAAAGTTATTTTCATATGACTAAAATGACCTACTATAGCAGGGAAAAGAAGGGAACAGCGGTAAAAATGCTCCCATCTGAGCACATAAAAGGTGGGTATATTCCTGTTTATTTACAAGACTCTGACCGAGAAGTTGCATACCAGCTGCTTCTGTCTTCCTTGCTCAGTACTCTTTTAGAACCGCACCCTCCTGAGGGATACGGTGCCAGATTCCGTCCAACTACTGAGTTAGTTCGTCAAAATCCCGAGCTGGCTGAAGGGTCCTACCCATAATGCTCCAATCGTTCTCAGTGGGTGAGAGATCCGGCCATCTCACTGACCAAGGTACGGTTTGAAAGCACGAAGACAAGCAGCAGGAACTCTCTCCGTGTGCACGCGGTCATTATCTTGGCTGAAATGTAAGCCCGGGACGGCTAGCCATAAAGGACACAAAAGGAGGCGTAGACGTACCGTTGCTCTGTGAGGGGGCTGCGGGTGACAATCAAAGGTGTCCTGCTGATAAATGAAATGGTACCCCAGACGATCACTCCTGGTTGTCGGCCGTATGGCGGGTCACAATCAGGGTGGTATCCCACAGCTGACGGGTGCGTGTCCAGACACGTCATCCCTGTCATCGGGGCTTATTTCGGAGCGGAACTCGTCACAGAAGACTGTTCAGCCGATGAGATTACAGACCCTGATGAGCAAGGAAGACTTGTCTGGAGACGCCCAAGGCAGCGGTGTCATACCAACCAGACAGTCACCCCCCCCCCCCCCCCCCCCCCACACGGCCCAACAAGCAGAAGTGATGCTTTGGGGAGCTATTCCGTTTAATAGCAGGACCCCTTTGGTTGTCACCCGCGGCATCCTTCAGCACAGCTGTAAGTCGACGATATTCTACTCTCTGCTTTGTTGTACTTCATGGAAAGCCGTCCTGGACTGATATTTCAGCAAGACAATGCCTGCCGCACAAGGTGACAGTTTCTATGGCTTGATTTCGTATTTGCCAAACCCTACCTTGGCCAACGAGGTCACTGATTCTCTCCCCAATTGAGAACGTTTGCAGCATTATGGGCATTACTTTCCAACCAGCTCGGGGTTTTGACGATCTAACCTGCCAATTGGACAAAATGTGACACGATATCCCTCAGGAGGACGTCCAAAAATCAGTGACAATCCGAATAACTGATTGCATAAGGGGCAGAGTGGACCAACGCGTTATTGACCTACTCAGTTTGTAAAGATCTTTCTCCTGAATAAATCACCCACTTTTTCTGACGTTTTAATAATTTATAGGACTGTACATGTGCGTCACCTCTGCCTATTTCCTTCGCATTCGGAAAATTCCTCCGTGGTGCGTCGTTTCACTTTTGATGATCGCGATTCCATATCAGTGTTCAGATCCAGAGCAAGAGGTAATTGTTCTGTTTCAGAATCGGTGTACGAAGGCTTCAAAAACAACTGATGGAATCCACAGTGCTTGCGCATCGTTGTTAGGCGGTTGGCAATTCCAGGAAAGAAGGTAATACCTGCAACTATTTCGCTACGTTGTGCAGTGAAATAACCATAAAATCTGAGTTGGGGAAGGACTGAACGGCATTCAACAAGGCATAGGTGCAAATACCAAAAAGCCGAAGTTTGCCGCACGAGGCGAATGAAAATAACGGAAAAAAGCAGTAGAATAGTGGTGCTGTGTGTATACGAACACGACTGTTCATAGACTTTCAGGCGAGAGTAAAATATCAGTTGCCATCATGCACAAGGTATTAGAAAGTGAGATGTTATTTAGACCACGCTCGTGAAGCCAGAACATCATTTTACCAGAGGAGCAGATATATGCGTCAGTACGTGGTGTTTATACTATCGTCACCAATAAGGTGAGCAAGATGTATGAAACAGGCGAAATACCCTCAGACTTCAAGAAGAATGTAATAATTCCAATCCCAAAGAAAACGGGTGTTGACAGATGTGAAAATTACCGAACAATCAGTTTAATAAGCCACAGCTGCAAAATACTAACACGAATTCTTTACAGACGAATGGAAAAACTAGTAGAAGCCGACCTCGGGGAAGATCAGTTTGGATTCCGTAGAAATACTGGAACACGTGAGGCAATACTGACCTTACGACTTATCTTAGAAGAAAGATTAAGGAAAGGCAAACCTACGTTTCTAGCATTTGTTTAGAGAAAGCTTTTGACAATGTTGACTGGAATACTCTCTTTGAAATTCTAAAGGTGGCAGGGGTAAAATACAGGGAGCGAAAGGCTATTTACAATTTGTACAGAAACCAGATGGCAGTTATAAGAGTCGAGGGACATGAAAGGGAAGCAGTGGTTGGGAAGGGAGTAGGACAGCGTTGTAGCCTCTCCCCGATGTTATTCAATCTGTATATTGAGCAAGCAGTAAAGGAAACAAAAGAAAAATTTGGAGTAGGTATTAAAATCCATGGAGAAGGAATAAAAACTTTGAGGTTCGCCGATGACATTGTAATTCTGTCAGAGACAGCAAAGGACTTGGAAGAGCAGTTGAATGGAATGGATGGTGTCTTGAAGGGAGGATATAAGATGAACATCAACAAAAGCAATACGAGGATAATGGAATGTAGTCGAATTAAGTCGGGTGATGTTGAGGGTATTAGATTAGGAAATGAGACACTTAAAGTAGTAAAGGAGTTTTGCTATTGGGTGAGCAAAATAACTGATGATGGTCGAAGTAGAGAGGATATAAAATGTAGACTGGCAATGGCAAGGAAGGCGTTTCTGAAGAAGAGAAATTTGTTAACATCGAGTATAGATTTAAGTGTCAGGAAGTCATTTCTGAAAGTATTTGTATGGAGTGTAGCCATGTATGGAAGTGAAACATGAACGGTAAATAGTTTGGACAAGAAGAGAATAGAAGCTTTTGAAATGTGGTGCTACAGAAGAATGCTGAAGATTAGATGGGTCGACCACATAACTAATGAGGAAGTATTGAATAGGATTGGGGAGAAGAGAAGTTTGTGGCACCACTTGACCAGAAGAAGGGATCGGTTGGTAGGACATGCTCTGAGGCATCAAGGCATCACCAAATTAGTATTGGAGGGCAGCGTGGAGGGTAAAAATCGTAGGGGGAGACCAAGAGATGAATACACTAAGCAGATTCAGAAGGATGTAGGTTGCAGTAGATACTGGGAGATGAAGAAGCTTGCACAGGATAGAGTAGCAAGGAGAGCTGCATCAAACCAGTCTCAGGACTGAAGACCACAACAACAACAACAACCAATAAGGCAATGCAAATATTCCGTTAGCCAGGTACTGGTGAAGTATTACACACATCTTTTAAGATAAGTTCTATTTGATGTGACAAAAATACGTAACACGTATGATATCTGGCAATTGTGTAATTGTTGCAAGATCTCCAAAAGTCTAAGCTAGTAATCATCCTTTCTGCCTTTGAAAACCGTATTTAGAAATTTGATCTAGCTGAGAAAGGAACATTGCGTCGATATTCCACAACACTGTCATATAAATTAAGCTGCACATATTTCACAGTGGACACGTTACGTTAATAATAGGTACATTTTCACCCTTGAGACATCCAAGCATTTCGTCATTATAAATGACCACCTCATACTGTGGATTTTAAATTAGCTCCTTCCGGTCTTCCGCAACGTATTACAAACAAATGTACTACATTTGTACAAAAAAAGGAAACTTATACCGAAAATTGCGTTTAATAAAGGATTCACATCGGGGCTACACCAATCTTCAAACGAAAATCACATATCTTGAGCAATTTTACCTAACCCAAGCACAGAAAGTACACTACTGGCCATTAAAACGATGACGTGCTACAGACGAGAAATTTAACCGACAGGTAGAAGATGCTGTGATATGCAAATGATTAGCTTTTCAGAGCATTCACACAAGGTTGGCACCGGTGGTGACACCTACTATATGCTGACATGAGGAAAGTTTCCAACCGATTTCTCATACACAAACAGCAGTTGACTGGCGTTGCCAGGTGAAACGTTGTTGTGATGCCTCGTGTGAGGAGGAGAAATACGTACCATCTCGTTTCCGACTTTGATAAAGTTCTGATTATAGCCTATTGCGATTACGGTTTATCGTATCGTGAAATTGCTGATCGCGTTGGTCGAGATCCAATGACTGTTAGCAGAACATGGAATCGGTGGGTTCAGGAGGGTAATACGGAACGCCGTGCTGGATCCCAACGGCCTCGTATCATTAGCAGTCGAGATGACAGGCATCTTATCCACATGGCTGTAACGGATCGTACAGCCACGTCTCGATCCCTGAGTCAACAGATGGGGACGTTTGCAAGACAACAACCATCTGCACGAACAGTTCGACGACGTTTGCAGCAGCATGGACTATCAGCTCGGAGACCGTGACTGCGGTTACCCTTGACGCTGCAACACAGACAGGAGCGCCTGCGATGGTGTACTCAACGACGAACCTGGGTGCGCGAATGGCAAAACGTCATTTTTTCGGATGAATCCAGGTCCTGTTTACAGCATCATGATGGTCGCATCCGTGTTTAGCGACATCGCGGTGAACGCACATTGGAAGCGTGTATTTGCCATCGCCATACTGGCGCATGATCCGGCGTGATGGTATGGGGTGCCATTGGTTACACGTCTCGGTCACCTCTTTTACGCATTGACGGCACTTTGAACAGTGAACGTTACATTTCAGATGTGTTACGACCGGTGGCTCTACCCTTCATTCGATTCCTGCGAAACCCTACATTTCAGCAGGATAATGCACGACCGCATGTTGCAGGTCCTGTACAGGCCTTTCTGGATACAGAAAATGTTCGACTGCTGTCCTGGCCAGCACATTCTCCAGATCTTTCACCAAGTGAAAACGTCTGGTCAATGGTGGCCGAGCAACTGGCTCGTCACAATACGCCAGTCGCTACTTTTGATGAACTGTGGTATAGTGTTGAAGCTGTATGGGCGGCTGTACCTGTACACGCCATCCACGCTTTGTTTCTACATCTACATCTACATCCATACTCCTCAAGCCACCTGACGGTGTGTGGCGGAGGGTACCTTGAGTACCTCTATCGGTTCTCTCTTCTATTCCAGTCTCGTATTGTTCGTGGAAAGATGGATTGTCGGTATGCTTCTGTGTGGGCTCTACTCTCTCTGATTTTATCCTCATGGTCTCTTCGCGAGATATACGTAGGAGGGAGCATTATACTGCTTGACTCTTCGGTGAAGGTATGTTCTCGGAACTTTAACAAAAGCCCGTACCGAGCTACTGAGCGTCTCTCCTGCAGAGTCTTCCACTGGAGTTTATCATTTCCGTCACGTTTTCGCGATTACTAAATAATCCTGTAACGAAGCGCGCTGCTCTCCGTTGGATCTTCTCTATCTCTTCTGTCAACCCTATCTGGTACGGATCCCACAATGCTGAGCAGTATTCAAGCAGTGGGCGAACAAGCGTACTGTAACTTACTTTCTTTGTTTTCGGATTGAATTTCCTTAGGATTCTTCCAATGAATCTTTGTCTGGTATCTGCTTTACCAACGATCAACTTTATATGACCATTCCATTTTAAATCACTCCTAATGCGTACTCCCAGATAATTTATGGAATTAACAACTTCCAGTTGCTGACCTATTTTGCAGCTAAATGAGAAGGGATCTATCTTTCTATGTATTCGCAGCACCTTACACTTGTCTACATTGAGATTCAATTGCCATTCCCTGCACCATGCGTCAATTCGCTGCAGATCCTCCTGCATTTCAGTACAATTTTCCATTGTTACAACCTCTTGATACACCACAGCATCACCTGCAAAAAGCCTCAGTGAACTTCCAATGTCACCTACAAGGTCATTTATGTATATTGTGAATAGCAACGGACCTATGACACTCCCCTGCAGCACACCTGAAATCACTCTTACTTCGGAAGACTTCTCTCCATTGAGAATGACATGCTGTATTCTGTTATCTAGGAACTTTTCAATCCAATCACACAATTGGTCTGATAGTCCATATTCTCTTACTTTGTTTATTAAACGACTGTGGGGAACTGTATTTAACGCTTTGTGGAAGTCAAGAAACACGGCTTCTATCTGTGAACCCGTGTCTATGACCCTCTGAGTCTCGTGGACGAATTGCGCGAGCTGGGTTTCACACGCCCGTCTTTTTCGAAACCCATGCTGTTTCCTACAGAGTAGATTTCTAGTCTCCAGAAAAGTCATTATACTCGATCATAATACGTGTTCCAATATTCTACAACTGATCGACGTTAGAGATATAGGTTTATAGTTCTGTACATCTGTTCGACGTCCCTTCATGAAAACTTGGATGACCTGTGCCCTTTTCCAATCCTTTGGAACGCTACGCTCTTCTAGAGACCTATGGTACACCGCTGCAAGAAGGGGGGCAAGTTCCTTCGCGTACTCTGTGTAAAATCGAACTGGTATCCCATCATGTCCAGTGGCCTTTTGCTCTTTTGAGCGATTTTAATTGTTTCTCTATCCCTCTGTCGTCTATTTTGATATCTACCATTTTGTCATCTGTCCAACAATCTAGAGAAGGAACTACAGTGCAGTCTTCCTCTGTGAAACAGCTTTAGTCTGTCATCCTCTGTTTCAGTACCATTTTGGTCACAGAGTGTCTGGACATTTTGTTTTGATCCACCTCCCTGTTTGACTCAATGCCCAGGCGCATCAAAGCCGTTGTTACTGCCAGAGGTGGTCGTTCTGGGTACTGATTTCTCAGGATCTATTACCCAAATTGCTTGAAAATGTAATCACATCTCAGTCCTAGTATAATATATTTGTCCAATGATTACCCGTTTATCATCTGCATTTATTCTTGGTGTAGCAATTTCTAATGGCCAGTTGTGTAATTTCATTCTTTTGACGGGACTGTGTTGCTGTTTATGTCTGGTATATTTTGTCGTTTTTAAGAAAGCTGTTCGAGGAAAGTTTCAGAAAACTACCAAAATGTTTTCTATTTAGTTAGCTGATTAGATGGTTCTGTTTCACACTGTTGCGATTTTTGTTTTCATGCCATATCTTTCTTATTGTATGGACAGTATCGAGATTCTGTTCTTGACTGAGTGTCGGCTTCCTGTAATGCAGCAGTTCCGTTGGTTTTGCTAATGTATTTAAGCATTACCTTGTGTTGTGGAACTCTTGACCTACTAGAAGGATATGCTTACATTTCCATGATGTTGGCGCTTGGGATTATTGTCGTTAGTTTATTTTACATGATCTCAATTTTTATTGTTACTAAGCTTTACCGTTATGAAAGCTGCTGGACAATACTTTCACGATGCTTTACTGGGTAGTTCTGATTTGAGATGTATTTCCCCAGCACCTCATTCTCAGAATTTTTGTTTATCTGAAATTGTCAGTGAAGTATGTCTAGGTATCCTGGGAAGTTTTCGTAGTTGAGTATGTTCTATACACACTTGGTGGATTTTCCTTTCTTCCAGAGCTCAAGCCACGTGTTGAGTCCAACGAAGTCTCGTGGTTTTAATTTTGGGTATGATGTCTGGCTCTCTATGTGAGTCATAGACATTTGTGTTTGATCCTTTCTGGGGTGGTTTATCTTGGAGTCCTTAAAATATCTTCCCCATAATTTTCCTTTCAAAGCCTTTTGTTTCACCACTTCTGATTTTGTTAAAGTCCACATATTAGTCACACACATTAGAACAAGTATCATAAGAGTTTTATGTATTTGTATCTTTGAATTTATTTAGAAAAGTTTGTCTTATGTTAATTCCATAAATTTAAAGTTGCACCTACTTCATTATTGCATTCCACTATTTATCCCATGACAGTTTTGTCTATAGTGGACACAATCCAGAGGTAAGAGAACTGTTTTACTTTTCCCATTTTCTTCCCTACCAACGTTTGGTTAACACAGTTCCGTGGTAAATCAACTGCGTTACTTTTCCAATTTCTTTACCAATTTTAAAATGCATGCTGCATTGATTTACAATGACATGATAAGATATTAGGTTCACCTCTACTTCTACGAAGGCTTTTTCGGCGGCGTCCTTGCAGAAAACTTCTTGGTTTATTTGCGGCGTCAAACACGAATAAAATCTCAAGCTTTTGATTGTTACCTCCATCTTCACCGACAGTGGCTAAGTCAGACTTAGCTTGGATTTTATCCCAATTTGACAGGGCAAGTAAACTGCGAAATCTATATTACTTTCTAATCATACTCAAATTAAGCTATTGTGTTATTGTGGTGACTAAATTAATTTATTACTCATTTTCTCCTAAAATTACTGTATCATTTAGAATATTTGACATACACTTTGTGGATTTTCCTTTCTTCTAGACTCTTTAAGATGTACACTAGATGCTCCAAGGTGTGACGACTCCCTGATGGTCTGATCTGTAGTAAAGTTGAAAAGCAGACATGGCATAACATCTCCTTGTAGAATGAAGGCTTTCACGACCGGGTGACATGGCTGTTGATATACTTTCCGGGATGTGAGGTCGTGGTCCAAGAACTTTTCTGCTCCTTACGTTTCGTCCAGGACTGCGCTGGACTTCCTCAGAGGCGCTGCTCCGCTGAGTCTTGCCGACTGGCAAGACTCAGCGGAGCAGCGCCTCTGAGGAAGTCCAGCGCAGTCCTGGACGAAACGTAAGGAGCAGAAAAATTCTTGGACCACGACCTCACATCCCGGAAAGTATATCAATAACATCTCCTTGTTTGTCTCCAGAAGTAACAAAGATGATTTGCGAGATACTGTGTTGTTTATTATGATACATAAAATTGGAATTTTCAAATATAGTTTCCGTTAATACTATCAAATGATTTCTTAACGTCTATGAGCACAATGAGCGTATTCAAAATTTCTTTTTAAGTAGGATCCATTAAAATGTAAACGTTTTCCCCTGTTCAGTTCCTTTTGAAAACTGCTTGTGCATAATGAAAAAGTTCGTCCAGTTACAGTTTTAGTCTTGATATAATTATGTTTGTAAAAATATGTGAATTGAGTAATGAGATTCGCCTATAGTTGGTGCAGACAGATCTTCTCCTCTTTTATATGTTGGGTGAATCGAAACATCTTTCCAGTCTTCTGGAATTCTCTCTTCTTTCCATCTTTTGGCAATTACATTACGAGGTTTCCTAAGTGTAGTTAGATGAATATTTATCCAAATATCATGTAGTTACATATAATTTAGCTCATGTAAGGTTTTCTCACTTCTTGTGGAGAAGGTTCCACAAACAGTATTTCAGCAGTTTGGAACTCTACATTTCTGTTGTCTGTGTTAATGTCATTATAATTTTTTAGTAGCTCATAAAAGTGGAATATCCATTTTATTTCATTTCTAACAGATTCACACTTATTATTTTCATGTAACTACAATAATTTTTTTTGTTTTCTTGATCCAGTTGGTATGCGCTCTAGAAGGACCCCTTTTGTGTATTCTCTTGTGGTTTTCTGTTTCGTTTCCAATGTCCTTGAGTGAGCATATTTTTTGTTTTTATTGCACAAGGAAAAGTTTTTTGTTTTTAGCTTGTGCAGGATTCATTCTTAACATTTCAATTTTTTACGAATTTCATTCTCTCTGTCTTCCTATCAACAGCAATTTTAGCACATTCATCATCAAACCATGTATTCTGGTCGTACGTTTCCTAAATCCTAAAATTTTGCATCTTATGAGCATCTCAAGTCGCCCTCGATTCAAAAATCTGGAGCTCTTTCAAGAGATCGTTGTGCTACTTTTGTTTATTAAATTTTCTATGAGTACCAGATACATTACAAGACCTGTATTAGACATATGGTATTTGAGAGTACGACCTTTTGCCATTTCATTTAGATAATGAGACACGATTGGACTAAAACTTGATGTGAATCAAAGACCACTTGTCAACATCTCTTTAAGTATTATGCACGTACATTTTTCTGGTTTTTTCACTTAGATTTTTTGCGGTCGCCCTAGCAACGAACGGTGGATGGACTAAATTTTTATTTGATTTTTTGATTGGAACGTATGATGCGGTAGTCTGAAGGAATCTTCAAATTTTTCAGATCTTGTTCGATATCCATCTTTATTGCTGGAAATAATAGCAAGGAAAAAGACTGGAAATCGGATATTTCAGAAGCCCGTTGTTTTGCACGGCTTTAACAATCAGGTTAAACTGGAGCTGGGAAAACCGGTATAACCGAAAACCGATTTCTTCAGCGATAACCGCCATTCCTAAGCAGTACACGGTGTATTACCAGGATGACTGCCTAAAAGCTCTCGGCGATTTCGCCTGATGGGCATACAGATTCTGAACTGTACGGCCGTCGAACCGAAATTTTTTGACCCCCCCCCCCCTCCGTATAGAAAACGCTTTTATCAGCAATTACCAAAGAAGGGAGATGCTATCGGAATATGTCGCACGACAATTAGGAATATACAGGGTGTTACAAAAAGATACGGCCAAACTTTCAGGAAACATTCCTCACACACAAAGAAAGAAAATATGTTATGTGGACATGTGTCCCGAGTCCGCCCCCGGTAGCTGAGTGGTCAGCGTGACGGAATGTCAATCCTAAAGGCCCGGGTTCGATTCCCAGCTGGGTCGGAGATTTTCTCCGCTCAGGGACTGGGTGTTTGTTGTTCTAATCATCATCATTTCATCCCCATCGACGCGCATGTCGCCGAAGTAGCACCAGGCGAACGGCCTACCCGACGGGAGGCCCTAGCCACACGACATTTCATTTCATTTCATGTGTCCGGAAACGCTTACTTTCCATGTTAGAGCTCATTTTATAACTTCTCTTCAAATCACATTAATCATGGAATGGAAACACAGCAACAGAACGTACCAGCGTGACTTCAAACACTTTGTTACAGGAAATGTACAAAATGTCCTCCGTTAGCGAGGATACATGCATCCACCCTCCGTCGCATGGAATCCCTGATGCGCTGATGCAGCCCTGGAGAATGGCGTATTGTATCTCAGCCGTCCAAAATACGAGCACGAAGAGTCTCTACATTTGGTACCGGGGTTGCGTAGACAAGAGCTTTCAAATGCCCCCATAAAGGAAAGTCAAGAGGGTTGAGGTCAGGAGAGCGTGGAGCCCATGAATTGGTCCGCCCATACCAATCCATCGGTCACCGAATCTGTTGTTGAGAAGCGTACGAACACTTCGACTGAAATGTGGAGGAGGTCCATCGCGCATGAATCACATGTTGACCGCGGGACTGCTACGGTCGCAGGTTCGAATCCTGCCTCGGGCATGGGTGTGTATGATGTCCTTAGGTTAGTTAGGTTTAAGTAGTTCTAAGTTCTAGGGGACTGATGACCTTAGAAGTTGAGTCCCATAGTGCTCAGAGCCATTTGAACCATTTGAACCACATGTTGTGTCGTACTTGAAAAAGCACATGTTCTAGCAGCACAGGTAGAGTATCACGTATGAAATCATGATAACGTGCTCCATTGAGCATAGGTGGACAAAACTAAAATGAGCTCTAACATGGAAATAAAGCGCTTCCGGACACATGTCCACATAACATCTTTTCTTTATTTGTGTGTGAGGAAAGTTTGGCCGTACCTTTTTGTAACACCCTGTATAACTAGGCACCGGAAGGAGATGAGCATAATGACCTTGAGGTAGATAAAAATGAGATTATGTTCAACGTAGTGTAGGGGATGTTGGATGAGGCAGGAATACTGAGATAAAAGGAATTGTAAATATGATGTACAGAAGTGGAGGCCGGGGTCACACTACCGGAAGATGACTAACTAGGAGGTGCGCTAAATCGCCATGACGTGCAGGCAGCGGGCATGGCGGACTGACCTTTGCGGCAGATGTAGTCGCCGGGCGAGAAGAGCACGGGGCGCAGTCGCAGCACCAGTTCGCACAGGAAGCCCGCCTCCGTGTTCTGGAAGATCTCGACGCGCTTCAGCGTGTCCAGGTGCACGTTGATGGCGATCTCTGCCTTCAGCTTGTCTGCAACATTTTCCATTTATTCATTTGCTGTTTTATTTTAGTACGTTATCTACATCCCAAAACAAACAGTACCTTGATTCTAAAGTTGTATATATAAATGTAACACGCAATATACTAACGTAAAATTATAAACTGTTAGTGTACTAAATTATTATGTTATTTGGCAAAGGTAAGAAAAATTAAACTTCATGGTCTGAGAAGATATGTGATATTGTTTACAAAGAACTTGCCAGTATCAGCCCCTAATTATTATGACATTGCACCAGCCCCAGCCAGAATCCAAGCATTGATTCTAAAAGGTGACATACGAGGTGGGTGAGAAAAGAAGTAATGAGACAAATTTTTTATCTAGTACAGTTTTTCTTTCAAACAACAATATTGTCCCCTTCAACTTAGTTCCCTTCGGCAGCTACACATCGATGGAGTCCTCGTTCCCAGTCTTGGCAGCAGCACTGAAAAATTTCAATTGACAGGTCTTTTAACATGTCTGTCACATTCTTTTGAATGTTCTCCACAGTTCCAAAATGACGTCCTTTTAATACATTTTTCAGGTTCCGGAAAGAAAAAGATCACAAGGACTGAGATCAGGTGAATAGGGAAAGGGGGAGGGGGGGGGGGGGCGTGGAACAACAGGAAAGCCAATTGAGGTCAGAAATTCCGTGATGGATGCGGCCGTGTGACATGGGGCATTGTCATGGTGCAGCACCCACTTGTCTGCAGTCTCCGGTCTCACTCGGTTTGTAACACCCCACCCATCACTTATCTGGTTTTGGTGTGTGTTCACACCAGGTAACTGACTAACAGATCAACAGAGAGTGCAAAACTGCCGCAATGTCGGATAACCCAAAGAAAGTAATAAGGCCCCTGTCACTCCTGATTGAACTGCGGTGGCAGTGTTGACATTTATTGATTCAGAATTGATCCCTTTTAATTAAAAAGGGATGCACATTGACGTTATATTCAGATATTGAACACCAGATGCAAATGTTGAACATAAAATTAATTAAGAAAGTGACTTGGGATTTCAACTACTTGATTGAAAATAGATGCAGTGGATTAGCACAGATTTATTTTAACTCACGACCTTTAATCATCACATTACATGACTCTCCTAACAGGCAGTGGTAATAAATTGCGTTTGCGTGGAGTAAAGCGCGATACATCAAAAGTAATTCCTATCGACTGACCCAGGCGTAATGCGAAGTGTTCCTCACCATGTATGCTCACTTGGAATCCAGAAGGAACATGCTACTGCGTCACTGCACCTTAGTCCATTACTATACCACAGATTTTTGTAATTATTAATTATAAACTAAGCCACAGCAGACTGCACAACAGAACATTACGCTACACGGCACTACGTTACACTAAATTAGTATATTTAATCCGTACATCTTATCTATTAGGACACTCCCAGACGCTGTGATGCGGTGTGTCGATTGATCCGCATACACAGGCGTCTCGTGTGAGGTGATGTATTTTTATTAATAGGTGACATTTGGACCGCGTCTCATCAAGTACAGAAGTATATTGGCTTCTTGATCTGTGAGAAGTACGATGTTCTTTATCTTTCTCCTGTATTTTGAAGTATGTGATAGGTCTTATCCCGTGTTTTTGCTTTGTCGCAGATTTCCTGCCATTCATTTTCAATGCATGGTTTCATTTCCTTCTTAGATGAGACTCATGTGCTTAGTATTTCCTCCTTTGGCGTTTTTCGAGCCAATACAGTATGCCTGTCATATGGCTAGGTCTGCAACACCGGTAAGACTGTCGCTATGGACTACTACTCCCCGATGTAAACTTAGAGCAGCGGTATGCATGCGAAAAGTCTTTAGCCGAAGAATAATTATAACTAATCTAAATACGAAGAACGTTCTACAGAAATAGGACAAACGTTTTGTGTAGCGCAGATAAATTCCTAATTTATGGAAATGTGTAACGATGCTTATGTAACGCATAAGTCGGTACGAGGTGTTGATTACACAGTACCATAATTGTCAAAAGTTCTCGCTTTTAGCCGACAGTATAGCGACAATTACTAGGGCAGTACCACAGCTCGAACGCCTAAAACCGGATTAAATGATCTTAAAATAATTAGATGTGTCTGCTTTACGTCACATTAAGATCATGTATGTATAAAAATCTGAATTTGTGTACAAGAGAAGTTTGAAGGTTAGTCATCTATAGGCTATAGAAGCAGAAGTCTCTTCTTTTCATTCTGAATATAACTGTGAGCCGAAACGTATAAATAGTTTAAGTATTGTTAATAATCGTCATTCCAGAGTGGACTGTTGTATAAAAGTGACTGTAGAAAACAACCCGCTATATTTGATGCAGTGCCATCGACAGAGACAACTGTAATGTCAAGCATGCAATTTGGGTTGTGTTGTTTGTCTGTTATTGCTCGTATTACACAGGGTGACTCCAAATTACTTCCACACAGATAGAGGTGTTCTAGAGGGGAATGAGGGCACCAACATTTGGTAGCAAACCCATCTCCGGAAAAGCGTCTTGTAGAAGAGAAACAGCTTTGGAAGATGGAAGGCAATGCACATTGACAGAGGTCTGTGTCTCTCGTCGTTTGATGTCACGTCACGTGTTATCAGAGAACATCCCAATGAATCGAAGCACGTGTACATTTGTTGCCACTGAGTGGACAAGAAAGACGGAGCATTACAGATAGGCAGAGCAAACGTTTCCCGATTATAAAGACACGTTGCACATCTACGATCAATGTGCACGAAATTCTCGGTGAGCGCAACGCTTGTATCACGAACGATTTTCGGGTCATGCGTCCATCACATGCCATGTTAGCAAGATTGGAACAACGGCTTCTGGAAACCGGCACTATCAAGGGCTAATAAAGCCGATTGCGGTTGTGGCCGGACGCGCCGGCTATTGACATGGAAGAGAAAGTCCTCTTGCCGGTCGACGGAACCTGTCGACGGGTACCCACAGCACCACAGGTTCCGTTGATGTATCCCAGAGCAACGTCTGGCGAGTTCTCCATCAACACCAACTTTACCCATACCACACGCAGGGGGCGCAGGCATTGGCACCAGCTGATTTTGCGCCACGTGGCGGTTACTGCGCATTATTCCTATACCACCGTCTCGACCTTTTCCTGGTTGGTAGGGGGGAGTGAGGGAGGGGACCAAACGACGAGGTCATCGATCCCATCGGATTACGGAATGATGGGGAGGAAGTCGGCCGTGCTCTTTCAAAGGAACCATCCCATTATTTGCCTGAAGCGATTTAGGGAAATCACGGAAAACCTAAATCAGAATGGCCGGACGCGGGATTGAACCGTCGTCCTCTCGAATGCGAGTCCGTGTACTAGCCACTGCGCCACTTCGCTCCGTCTTCGGATCGTTCCTTTCACATATGGCTCTCCTTTCACAAACGAAGGTCTGCTCAACGGTCGGAACAGCCACATTTGGGATGAGGGACACCCTCATGCGACACATTCCCACGGATTTCAACATCGTTTCAATTTTAATGTGTGGGCTGGTAGTATACACGGTCGTCTAACTGGTTCGTGTATTCTGCCGCTCCACCTAGGGGGTAACAGCTACTTGTCCCTCCTGTAAGGCGTACCGGTGCAGCATCCGGAGGATGTAGTACTGCATATCCTTCGGACGATGTGGTTCTAGCACGATGGTGTCCCGGCAAACTTTCCACGTTGCGTCTATCTGCACCTTCACCAAACACGTGGGGACAGATGGATGGGTGGCAGTGGACCGATTCGTTGGCCATCACGATCACCCTGTTTAACACCACTCGACTATCCCCGTGGGGTTACATGGATAGTACTGTTTACGAGACTCCTGCGGAGTCACAGTACGATCCCCTTTGGCCTGCAATGGCTGCAGCGGAGGCCATTCAGGACACTCCAGGACTTTCGGGCCATGTGTATGTGAACACTGTTCGCAGGTACACTTTGTGCAATGAATCTCGTGATCACTACTTCGAGCATATGTTGTATTTCACCAGCTACGAGTTGGTTGATGCACGTCCAGCGTACCTTTTGACGTTCTTTGACAGACGTTTATCTACCAAACGGCCCATTTGCGGACATTGGTTTATCAACAAATATTGCTGTTCTGATTTTCCTGTACAACCTGTATAAATGCCTAATAGGAAATCTGAATCATCCCGTATATTAATGGCTTAGATTAGATTAAATTAGGCCGAAGCCAGTTTAGTCACTTAAATTTCAAACCTATGTAAAGTGTCTCATGAAAGTAAGTGATGAATTTAGGTTGGCATCGCTCTTGGTACCATTCTAGAAGAGTGAATGATTTCTAAAAAAAAATGGAGGTCATTGTCCATAACCCAGTATCTGTTTGAACCAGGTAGAATCGTTAGAACACTCGGATATAAGTCTACAATCAAATAGTTTATGTGAAATCGTAAGATTAGTGATTGTACTTTTCGTAGCCTATTAGGCTGCACACCTGATGTTTATATACGTAGTTTCCTTAGTCTCTAGTGTTCAACGATCCTACCTGGTCCAAAACAAATCCCGTGTCATGAGCCATGTACTCCATCTTTTCGAAAATGTAAGCGGAGTTAGCTAAACCATTTTACAGAATATACTTTCGAGCGGCTCTCGATTATCATGCTGCAGCTATTCGAAATCGTTAGGTCCTTGTTAGATCACTTGGAACGATTCTGGGAAGATACATGCAACTATAAAGAAATCGAATGCAAGACGCTATTGCCACCTTTTGGGGTCAGTGCAAGTAGGCATGATAACAGATATTGAAAAAATATCTCATAAGATCGTAACACGTCGGCGTAGCCAATACGAAAGTGGAACAAAGATGCTCGGGGAACGTATAAGTGAACGATTTATTTTCTTTCACAAAACAAAGCAAAAAAGTGATTAATCAGATCTGTAGGTGATTACTAACAAGGAGGTCCGCGCGTACTCATAACCACTGATTTCGTCCAAATTTATGATATTTGCAGTGCTTGGCCAGAAAGGAAAGAGACAATAGTGGAAGCTCAAGGAGACCAAACTTTTAGAAAAAATAGCATTTTTGGAGCTGGTCGATGTATGGGCCATTTATGTTAGCATAGTTTCCGGCACGGCGGAACGCGTACAAAATGGTGAACCGTGGGTTGCGGGGTAGAGTGCGAATGTGGAAACGATTTTTCCTCTCTTTCAATTTCAGTTTCTACGTTACTTCCACTGCGAATAAATCAGAAAAGGGCTCAATATGTTGAACTTATTAATATTTTCATAAATGCACGAAAAGAAGAGGTAAAGGCAAAATACGAGGGCAGTTCAATAAGTAATGCAACACATTTTTTTTCTGAAACAGGGGTTGTTTTATTCAGCATTGAAATACACCAGGTTATTCCCCAATCTTTTAGCTACACAACACTATTTTTCAACGTAATCTCCATTCAATGCTACGGCCTTACGCCACCTTGAAACGAGGGCCTGTATGCCTGCACGGTACCATTCCACTGGTCGATGTCGGAGCCAACGTCGTACTGCATCAATAACTTCTTCATCATCCGCGTAGTGCCTCCCACGGATTGCGTCCTTCATTGGGCCAAACATATGGAAACCTGACGGTGCGAGATCGGGGCTGTAGGGTGCATGAGGAAGAACAGTCCACTGAAGTTTTGTGAGCTCCTCTCGGGTGCGAAGACTTGTGTGAGGTCTTGCGTTGTCATGAAGAAGAAGTTCGTTCAGATTTTTGTGCCTACGAACACGCTGAAGTCGTTTCTTCAATTTCTGAAGAGTAGCTCAATACACTTCAGAGTTGATCGTTTGCCCATGGGGAAGGACATCGAACAGAATAACCCCTTCAGCGTCCCAGAAGACTGTAACCATGACTTTACCGGCTGAGGGTATGGCTTTAAACTTTTTCTTGGTAGGGGAGTGGGTGTGGCGCCACTCCATTGATTGCCGTTTTGTTTCAGGTTCGAAGTGATGAACCCATGTTTCATCGCCTGTAACAATCTTTGACAAGAAATTGTCACCCTCAGCCACATGACGAGCAAGCAATTCCGCACAGATGGTTCTCCTTTGCTCTTTATGGTGTTCGGTTAGACAACGAGGGACCCAGCGGGAACAAACTTTTGGATATCCAAACTGGTGAACAATTGTGACAGCACTACCAACAGAGATGTCAAATTGAGCACTGAGTTGTTTGATGGTGATCCGTCGATCATCTCGAACGAGTGTGTTCGCACGCTCCGCCATTGCAGGAGTCACAGCTGTGCACGGCCGGCCCGCACGCGGGAGATCAGACAGTCTTGCTTGACCTTGCGGCGATGATGAAACACGCATTGCCCGACGACTCACCGTGCCTTTGTCCACTGCCAGATCACCGTAGACATTCTGCAAGCGCCTATGAATATCTGAGATGCCCTGGTATTCCGCCAAAAGAAACTCGATCACTGCCCGTTGTTTGCAACGCACATCCGTTACAGACGCCATTTTAACAGTTCCGTACAGCGCTGCCACCTGTCGGAAGTCAATGAAACTATACGAGACGAAGCGGGAATGCTTGAAAATATTCCACAAGAAATTTCAGGTTTTTTCAACCAAAATTGGCCGAGAAAAAAAATGTGTTGCATTACTTATTGAACTGCCCTCGTATAAGAAAGGCGTCCTTGCTTCATGAATTTCTGGGAAATTTATAGCAGCTTCATACAAAAAATTCCTACACGAAAGTTCTCGCAACCGACGCTCTGTACAGTGGTTTGCTGAATATATACGTAATTTACTGAAATTGCATGATCTAGGATGCTGATCGCTGGACTACTTGTGACGTCTGCTCAGCATGTACGACGTCATCTCCGATAGTAACGTGAAAGACGTGGTGGAAGGATGAATGGCGCACACCTTTATTTAATGACGAGAGAAGATTCAGTTTCAGAGTCGGTGATGGTCATTTGAGAATGCAACTTTGTCTGTAGAGTAGGGACTAACCCGAATCTATCGAGCAGCGACGCACAGGTCATGCTCTGGTGACTGCTAATGTTTTGTTACGCCATAGCATTACCTTGTCCATTCTCTTGCCGTTACTGTAATGCCTGAAAGACATTGTCAATCTGCGTACAAAACTACTGGTGCCACTCAAAGCGCTCTCTCTGATGATCGCTAGAGCCCCTTCTTCAGCCCTGCACCTGAATGTTTACGTGTTGGGAATGACGGAACCACGTGCAACATCTCCTGAACAGCTGCGACACTAAGAGTACGAAGGTGGGACAAAATCTGTCAATGAGATGGAATCCGACATTTATGCCTACATTTACACATGCAGGGTAGGTCACCTAAACCTTGCACCTCATTTATTACGTTAACGGCTCAATAAATTTATTTTTTTGTCGTCAGACTTATGAATGGTTTGGTGCACCCCGCCACGAACTTCTCCTGTGCCAACCTTTCGTCCCAGAGTAGCTCTTCCAACCTAGGTTCTCAATTATTGGCTGGATGTATTTCAATCTCTGTCTTCGTCTACAGTTTTTACCCTCTACTACTCCCTCTAGTTCCATGGAAGTTATTCCCAGATGGCTTAACAGATGTTCTATCATCATGCCCCTTTCTTCTTGTCAGTGTTTCCTGTACATTCCTTTCCCCGCCGTTTCTTCGGAGAACATCCTCTTCCTTACCTTATCAGTTCACCTAATTTTCAGCATTCTGCTGCTGCATCACATCTCAAATGCTTTGATTCTCCTCTTTTGTTCCGGTATTGCCGCTGTCCATGTTTCACTACAACATAATGTTGTACTCCGAACGATCATTCTTAGAAATTTCTTGCTCAAATTGAGAGCCATGTTTGATAGTAGCAGACTTCTTTTGGTTACGAATGCGCTTTTTTGCCAGTACTAGTCTGCTTTTTATCTCTTCGTCGCTCCGTCCATCATGGAATATTTTGCTGCCTAGATAGAACAATTCCTTAATTTCGTCTACTTCGTCATCCCGAGTTCTGATGTTCAGTTTCTAGCTGTACTCATTTCTGCAACTTCTCACTGTTTTCGTCTTTCATCGATTTACTCTCAGTCCACTTTCTATACTTATTAGACAGTTCATTCCATTCAGCAGAATCTGTAATTCTTCTTCACTTTCAGTGAGGAGACCAATGTCATCAGCGAATCCTATCATTGATATCCCTTCACCTGGAATTTTAATTCACATCTTGAACTTTTCTTATATTTCCGTTTTTGCTTCTTCGATGTATTGAACGGTAGGGCAAAAGATTAAAGCTCTGCCTACTCACTTTTTTAATCCGAGCACTTTGTTCTTGATCTTCCACCCTTATTGTTCCGTCTTGGTTGTTGTACATATTGTATATTACCCGTCTTCCAGTATATCCTATTCCTATTTTTATCAGAATTTCGATCATCTTGCAACATTTTACATTGATAACGTTTTTTCCAGGTCGACGAATTCTATGAAGATTTCTTGATTTTCTGTAGTCTTGCTTTCGTTATCAATCACGTCAGAACTGCCTCTCTGGTTGCTTTACCTTTCCTAAAGCCAAACTGATCGTCACCTAAGAGATCAGTTTTCTTTTCCATTTTTCTGTATATTATTGTTGTCAGCAATATGGAAGCATGAGCTGTTAAGCTGACTATGCGCTAATTCTTTCACGTGTAGGTTCGAGATATCGTAACGAAATTTTCGGCAAATGGTAGTAGGTACAAGGAAACGTAACATTCGCTTCTTAACTTCTCATAACTGTAACTGAGAAATGAAAATTATACGGAGATTACTAACAAAAAGTACTAACAAGTTCTGATTTTTAAGCTCGTGCTTCGGACAGTAAAGCTACTTCAACTACAATGAATTTCTGACTGCATGCCGAAGAAGTGTCATGTTACTGTAAAATTCAAATGTCGAGGTAAATGTCGAAAAAAGTCATAAGTTATGTTAGTTTAAATTTTGTCTTTGTAGTTGTAACGTTGTTGCTTCGTCATTCTTGGTTAGGTGTTAGAAGTCTGGATTACATAAATAAAGCCACCAAAAGATTTATCCATACAAGTAACAGGCAAACGAGCATTTCCTGATGAAACTGTACCCACTGATACTTATAGAAGCGTTCTTCTGATCATTAATTCCGTCAGAGTTTAACGCTTTGTGCGTTCAAAGATTTTTTCAACTTGTGTTGCACGTGTCTATGCGTACATCACTCATTAAAACTAGAGCTGGCTCAGTGACGATGTCAAACGACATATTATCGATGACACGGCCAATTTAACCCAGTGAGTTTAATCTACATGCGGGCAAAAATCTGCGCTTCAGCAACTAAAAAAACTGATAAAACACCGTTTATTTATGAAGTCCACAGTAAGGTAGAGATCCCTAATTCCGTGATACGCTTCACACCGTGATTTTAGGTACATCAGCATGCCACAGTGTTACGCTTCGTGAATTAAACTTTCTGAAGCCTCCTGATTTCCAGTCCTGCACTACAGAAAGATTAATTCAAGGAGCCCAACACCGTTGTTGGCTACCTTTCCGAATATAACGATATTACGTGCTTCACGGAATTAGGTTTCTCTACCCTCCTGGTGTTATACTCAAAACAACAGTGAAATCAAGCGTTTTTCTTGGCCCTCTGTCGGAAAGTAATGCACGCAAAGGAAAAAGGTAATTAAGAGAGGTCAGCAAGAACTCTAATGAAGCAAAAGACGAACTTTCATTGGAAAGAGAATGAGATTAAAAGTAAGCGGGTTTTCAACTTTTCCTCCTGTTGAATTCTTCTTTGAACTCCACTTCTGAAAACATTTCATAGCCAGTTACTGAAGGAGAAAGCGATGACATCTTAAGTTTGTGCAAACTTCAGAAACAAGGGCGAAATTCTTCCGACTTACGATTTCAATTTCTTTTGATAATTTCACTTGGAAGTTAAAACTGAGGAGCAGTGAATTTTTAATTCGCATTTTGCGATTCAGATTCATATCTTTCCAGATATCAAAATGATTCACCGTATTGAAGACCTTTATAAGCACTGTTCTCAAGCGGTATTCTGCAGTTCTCCAGATAACAGTTATTGCATTACTGGGGTAAAGAGGCGCACTAAAAAATTTCACAACTTATGCATATGGAAAAGACATAATGCCTGGAATCCGAAAAGCGTTTTAATGTAACTCTTGCTGGGCTGCCTCATTCGTTTCCATATAATCTGCAAATTTAGGTTTATTAAAACAAATAATGAAGAAATGAAATAGATATTAACCAGATGGTGACAAAACTCTACCATCTGGTGAGCAAGATGTATGAAACAGGCGAAATACCCTCAGACTTCAAGAAGAATATAGTAATTCCAATCCCAAAGAAAGCAGGTGTTGACAGATGTGAAAATTACCGAACTATCAGTTTAATAAGCCACAGCTGCAAAATACTAAGGCGAATTCTTTACAGACGAATGGAAAAACTAGTAGAAGCCGACCTCGGGGAAAATCAGTTTGGATTCCGTAGAAATACTGGAACACGTGAGGCAATATTGACCTTACGACTTATCTTAGAAGAAAGATTAAGAAAAGGCAAACCTACGTTTCTAGCATTTGTAGACTTAGAGAAAGTTTTTGATAATGTTGACTGGAATACTCTCGTTCAAATTCTGAAGGTGGCAGGGGTAAAATACAGGGAGCGAAAGGCTATTTACAATTTGTACAGAAACCAGATGGCAGTTATAAGAGTCGAGGGACATGAAAGGGAAGCAGTTGTTGGGAAGGGAGTAAGACAGGGTTGTAGCCTCTCCCCGATGTTATTCAATCTGTATATTGAGCAAGCAGTAAAGGAAACAAAAGAAAAATTCGATGTAGGTATTAAAATCCATGGAGAAGAAATAAAAACTTTGAGGTTCGTCGATGACATGGTAATTCTGTCAGAGACAGCAAAAGACTTGGAAGAGTAGTTGAACAGAATGGATAGCGTCTTGAAAGGAGGATATAAGATGAACATCAACAAAAGCAAAACGAGGATAATGGAATGTAGTCGAATTAAGTCGGGTGATGCTGACGGAATTAGATTAGGAAATGAGACACTTAAAGTAGTAAAGGAGTTTTGCTATTTGGGGAGCAAAATAACTGATGATGGTCGAAGTAGAGAGGATTTAAAATGTAGACTAGCAATGGCAAGGAAAGCGTTTCTGAAGAAGAAAAATTTGTTAACATCGAGTATAGATTTAAATGTCAGGAAGTCGTTTCTGAAAGTATTTGTATGGAGTGTAGCCATGTATGGAAGTGAAACATGGACGATAAATAGTTTAGACAAGAAGAGAATAGAAGCTTTCGAAATGTGGTGTTACAGAAGAATGCTGAAGATTAGATGGGTAGATCACATAACTAATGAGGAGGTATTGAATAGAATTGGGGAGAAGAGGAGTTTGTGGCACAACTTGACAAGAAGAAGGGATCGGTTGGTAGGACATGTTCTGAGGCATCAAGGGATCACCAATTTAATATTGGAGGGCAGCGTGGAGGGTAAAAATCGTAGAGGGAGACCAAGAAATGAATACACTAAGCAGATTCAGAAGGATGTAGGTTGCAGTAGGTACTGGGAGCTGAAGAAGCTTGCACAGGATAGAGTAGCATGGAGAACTGCATCAAACCAGTCTCGGGACTGAAGACCAGAACAACAACAACATCCTACACCAGGGGCTCTACTTCTCGTTAGCCTCTCGATTCCTCACAGATGGTCTACAACTTTCCTCATTTTTATTCATGTATTGGTTCACTGTTCGGACCAACGGCCTTACCGCAGTGGTAATACCGGTTCCCGTCAGATCACCGAAGTTAAGCGCTGTCGGGCTGGGCTAGTACTTGTATGGGTGACCATTCGGTCTACCGAGCGCTGATGGCAAGCGGGGTGTGCACTCAGCCCTTCTGAGTCAAACTGAGGAGCTACTTCTTTGAGAAGTAGTGGCTCCGGTCTAGTAAACTGACGTACGGTCGGGAGAACTGTGTGCTGCCACATGCTCCTCCGTATCTGCATCGAGTGAAGCCTGTGGTCTGAGGATGACACGGCGGCCGGTCGCTACCGTTGGCCTTCCGACGCCTGTTCGGATGGAGTTTAGTTTAGTTCACTGTTAGTGTGCATACCTACCAGCCAAACATACCGAAAAGTTATAATTAAAGTGCAGCTACTCAGGGAGATCCAGTGTGTGCCGCAATTAACGTATGGCAGCAGAACTTGGTAGGTATGCTGACGCGTTAATGCGGAACCAACTTACGCTGGAAATAAATTAGTTCCAGTTGCGGCCACCAGGTACAGATCTGGCACTGCATATTGTCCGTGTGACGCTATGACATCCACCCTGCCATTTGAGAATACATAAAGGAAGTGAACAGTATGGCTATTGAGAAGAGAGTCCGTACGCTATTAGTGAAACTGTTTTATGTGAACGCCAGCAATTGCATTGTTGCATTGAGAGAGAATCGCCGACTGAAAGGTGTCAAGAGAGGCCCAATGTCATTAAATAGTTTAAGGGGCTCCGGAAAGGCTCAAAATCATGAAAAGTTCAATTTTTACTTTTTTGCGTTTTCTGAATCTGCAGACTATTACCTTTTAATACACATATAATTTATTCAATTCCGAAAACTACAACTATTTTTAAATTTTTTTTGAAATGTGTTCTACATGGGCGTGACCCACTGTGGCGCTGTTAAACTGCTGTCAAGTATGTGTTGTGTCTAACCTGTGATGGTTCAATATATATCGCTGGTGTGATTGTCGATTGTTTCATGTTTATTTACTCTGTCGTTATCTCGAAAATATTCGTAATGAATTCTGTTTCTTGAGTCTCTGTTTTGTTGAAGTATAATAATGAGTAAAAGTAAAGTTATTAGAAATCCTCTGAAGGCTTTTAAGAAAAGGAGAAATGTTGGAAAGCCATATGCGGGAATGAAGATAGGTTCTAACATGGTACGAGCGACGCTTGCTTTAGACAAGGAACGCCTTCGGGTTGCAGACAGGGCTGTAAAGAGTCTAGAAATACAAGCAAGAGTAAACAGGAGGAGGAACAAGAGGAAGCTGGAGGAGGAGTTTGCAGAGGATGAAGATAATCCATCCTATGGACCTGGAATGCACTAAAAAGTTAATCCAATCTTTGTCGCTCGATTCCCAAAACTTTTATTTTCTCATACTAATTACATGTTTCCTAAGGATCTTCCAAACATATTTGTTTCAAACTTTCAGTAAATGTTACACAGTACCTTCTGCATAATTTAACACAGCCTTTTTCCAAAAAACTGTATATTTTTGAATATATAAATAAAAAATTGCAAAAAAATGTTGTGAATTTTCATTACAATTGAAAAAAAATCATCTTTAATAACTGAACTCAAATTTTGTAAAATCCCTGTGTTAAGTTGTAGCCCATATTCCAATAAATAATCTGTAACAAGTTCAACTTCCTACCTCAAATACTTTGTGAGGAAAGATGTAATTTATAAGCGTTATTTTAACATTGCAAGTATAGGGCGTTCCGGAGCCCCTTAAACAAGATGATAATGACATCTGAAAACACAGATGAACTTGTTATGGCACCTTGAAGAGGAAGGCGTCCTATCGCGGTGGAAGTTACTGACGAGGTTGTTGTTGCTGCAACTGACCACGCAGCACGTGCCCCGAATAGTGGTGGTGCTCGTGCAGTGCCACGAGGATTGTCCATCCAATGGTGAACAGTATGGAAAGTTTTGCGGTGAGCTTTACACTGTTATCGTACGAGATTCAGACGGTGCAGAAGCTAAAACTCTATGATACCCAGCAACGTTCTGAATTTGCTCATCGGTTTCTGGCACGGATCCAAGTTGATGACATGTAGCCGGAGAGAATTCTGTGGAGTGACGAGGCAGATTTTACACTGCAGGGCAGAGTCCATACGCAGAAATGCCGACTTTTGGTGCATTGTTAAACCACGTGTCGTGCAGGAAGAGCCGTCGCACACCCAGCCGCGCGGGGTAGCCGAGCGGTTTGAGGCGTCTTGTCACGGTCTGCCAGGCTCCCCCCGTCGGAGGTTCGAGTCCTCCCTCCTTCGGGCATGGGTGTGTGTGTTGTTCTTAACATAGGTTAGTTTAAGTTAGATTAATTAGTGTGTAATCCTAGGGAACGATGACGTCAGCAGTTTGGTCCCATAGAACTTACCACAAATTTCCAAAATTTTTTTCCGCACTCGCTGTATGTGATTGTGTGATGTGCGTTCATGTGCACCTTTGTTCTTCGTTGAACAGAATACACTCAAAGGGCCTGTCAGGTTTGCCGAGACGTCTGCACGTTATCGAGACCTTCTTCTACTGCATGTGATTCCTGCTTTGGAAGAGCGCAGCTATGTGAGAACCATTGTTTTCATGAAATGTGGGGCAACACCTCATGTCTCTCGCCCAGTGAAAGATCTGCTTAATGCAACCTTCCATGAACGTGTTATCGTCAGGGGTTTTCTAAATGCTTGGCCTGATCTGAGACAATGGTTCAAATGGCTCTAAACACTATGGGACTTAACATCTGAGGTCATTCGTTCCCTAGAACTTAGACCTTAGAACTAATACAGGAACACGTCGCTCGGATTCCACCAGAACTGCTGCAAACAACTGTTGATCACGTCGTTTTACGGATGCAGCATCTCGTCGATTGCTTTGGTGCTCATATTGAACAAACTGTGTAAGCAGCGGTTAATAATAAAATCAATATTGTGCTTTTCTCCTTTGTTTCACCTTTTCTCCCCTAGTACCATTCATAATCCATTACATACGTAAACATTTGCTTATGCCTTTCTTGCATTCACAGCACCAGATTTGCGCCTGGTGGCCAAAATTTGAACTAATTTTTTTTCAGTGTAAATCGGTTTTCATTAAGGCATTAGAATATCTACCAAGTTTCTCTTCCATACTATAATTGCACCCCACATTGGACCTCTGTGAGTGGTTGCACTTTAATTATAACCACCCGGCACAATGAAGCATTGCTCATCTTCAAATGCTGAAAATGAATTACAGGTACCGAACTCCACACTACCTTGCTAGTGGGCTGAGCCGTATTGTTTTGCCTTTTCTTGCTCCGTGGTACGGTATTGTGGCAAGACTGCAAACGTGTAGCTCCAAATACGCAAAAACTTAATTACCTAACTCTATTTTTTCGAGGTGATAATTAAAACTTTTAGACGATGACTCTTACAGCCTGCGCGATTAGCTGTTGCAACAACGCTCCGTTGTCATGCCAGACAATCACTTAGATTGATGAGACTGTTTCCCCGACAGTCTCTTGCGTTTTTCTGTTTCTAGTGATATGGAGTGCGTCACGTCCTTTCCTCGTAACAAGCTGACCGACTTGCACCACACAAAGGCGCAAGGAAGAGACCGCAATTACGCAGAATCACTCTGAGTTGCGAAGGGCTCTTGATGCTCCCTAATGAGGACTTGTGCATCAGTATCAGAAGCTGTCGTTCCCTTGCTCTTGAATATGATTTTCAAGTAAAAGGTCACCGTGGCCATCTCGATCACCGTGCGTGAAGGCTGTTATTCAAACGGACACTTATTTGAAATTGTGGTAAGGAGGTGTCATTAGGACACGATCGCTACTTACCGAAGCGACAACTGTTCATCATCTAAATTCAACTTTGGGTTTTAGCCTCTATTCGTAAAACGTAACTGCATCTTTATAACTAATTTGACATGAACACTTGTTAGCATTAAACTGTCCCCTGCAAGACTACTGTACATCAATTCAACCTCTCGACAACTGATTTTTATAAAATGGCTAGTCTTCCATATACAACAGGCAGTTTTAGCAGCTTTATTCAGCCGATTCTTGTTCCAGTATGTAGTAATACACTCCTGGAAATTGAAATAAAAACACCGTGAATTCATTGTCCCAGGAAGGGGAAACTTTATTGACACAATCCTAGGGTCAAATACATCACATGATCACACTGACAGAACCACAGGCACATAGACACAGGCAACAGAGCATGCACAATGTCGGCACTAGTACAGTGTATATCCACCTTTCGCAGCAATGCAGGCTGCTATTCTCCCATGGAGACGATCGTAGAGATGCTGGATGTAGTCCTGTGGAACGGCTTGCCATGCCATTTCCACCTGGCGCCTCAGTTGGACCAGCGTTCGTGCTGGACGTGCAGACCGCGTGAGACGACGCTTCATCCAGTCCCAAACATGCTCAATGGGGGACAGATCCGGAGATCTTGCTGGCCAGGGTAGTTGACTTACACCTTCTAGAGCACGTTGCGTGGCACGGGATACATGCGGACGTGCATTGTCCTGTTGGAACAGCAAGTTCCCTTGCCGGTCTAGGAATGGTAGAACGATGGGTTCGATGACGGTTTGGATGTACCGTGCACTATTCAGTGTCCCCTCGACGATCACCAGTGGTGTACGGCCAGTGTAGGAGATCGCTCCCCACACCATGATGCCGGGTGTTGGCCCTGTGTGCCTCGGTCGTATGCAGTCCTGATTGTGGCGCTCACCTGCACGGCGCCAAACACGCATACGACCATCATTGGCACCAAGGCAGAAGCGACTCTCATCGCTGAAGACGACACGTCTCCATTCGTCCCTCCATTCACGCCTGTCGCGACACCACTGGAGGCGGGCTGCACGATGTTGGGGCGTGAGCGGAAGACGGCCTAACGGTGTGCTGGACCGTAGCCCAGCTTCATGGAGACGGTTGCGAATGGTCCTCGCCGATACCCCAGGAGCAACAGAGTCCCTAATTTGCTGGGAAGTGGCGGTGCGGTCCCCTACGGCACTGCGTAGGATCCTACGGTCTTGGCGTGCATCCGTGCGTCGCTGCGGTCCGGTCCCAGGTCGACGGGCACGTGCACCTTCCGCCGACCACTGGCGACAACATCGATGTACTGTGGAGACCTCACGCCCCACGTGTTGAGCAATTCGGCGGTATGTCCACCCGGCCTCCCGCATGCCCACTGTACGCCCTCGCTCAAAGTCCGTCAACTGCACATACGGTTCACGTCCACGCTGTCGCGGCATGCTACCAGTGTTAAAGACTGCGATGGAGCTCCGTATGCCACGGCAAACTGGCTGACACTGACGGCGGCGGTGCACAAATGCTGCGCAGCTAGCGCCATTCGACGGCCAACACCGCGGTTCCTGGTGTGTCCGCTGTGCCGTGCGTGTGATCATTGCTTGTACAGCCCTCTCGCAGTGTCCGGAGCAAGTATGGTGGGTCTGACACACCGGTGTCAATGTGTTCTTTTTTCCATTTCCAGGAGTGTATATTGCATCATGATCAGTACAGGGCCTAGCGGTTCTAGGCGCTTCAGTCCGGAACCGCGCTGGTGCTTCGGTCACAGGCTAGAATCCTGCCTCGGGCATGGATATGTGTGATGTCCTTAGGTTAAGTTAGGTTAAAGTAGTTCTAAGTCCAGGGGACTGATGACCTCAGATGTTAAGTCCCATAGTGCTTAGAGCCATTTGAACCATTTGATCAGTTCAGTATTCTTCAACTACGAAGATGCTACTGATAGTGCAGGCGCTAATTAAGCTCCCATAGTGGAAATGGCTGAATTTTTTGGGTGACATAGTTTAGGATTTCACAGAGCCGCTTTTATAAACGAGTGGCGCATTTTAGTACATGGCTAGGTAGCTGCTCAATTGATTGTATCACTGCTCAATTGATTGTATCAAGGACGTAGTCCGACATTCTGAAGAAAACTGTTAGCATGTATTTCTTGACAATTGTCGCAGCAAATTTGCTTGTGAGAAAAGACGTTGTTCAAACTACGAGATGTGTATGTTGATATCCAGCAAGTGCGCTGATGACTAAGCATATTGAACGCTCTAAATCCAACGTCATCACCCTCTTTGAGCTGGCCGAATCTCTCCCGATAGTCTCTGCCCACCAGAACTTACTGTAGCGTCTTTTCTGATCTTGGGTGTTGTGGAAATGTATCGACGATGTGTGAACTGCATTCTGTAGTTGGAGGTGGGCAACGACCTAGCATACAATGGAGAAGTATTTCGAACAGACGGCCGCAAGTCGGCGTTATGTGTCGATATTAGTGCGTTGTTTAGTTTCTATGTTGATTCACCATTAAGTACAGAATGCGCAAATTGGGGGTATGTAAAATGTACAGGCAATCGATTATTATTTAGGGATATTTAACTAGAATTCACAGCGAACACTACCGTCGTTGTTAGTCTGTCGTTTCGGATACACTATTTATTCTTAATGGGGACCTTAAATGTATCGGAACGTAATTTAAAAAAGCGTTAGGAGGTGTTTTTCTAAACAAAGTTGGGAGGTTTTAACGAATCTGACGCTCATGAAGTTACAAAGTCTCAATTTTTTTGACATTGTTTCCCCTAAGCAAGAATTAACACATGGAGGTCAAAATTTAAACGTACAGTGTGATTCTGTCATGATTTTACAAACTTTCATGGATGATGGATAAATGTATCAAGTGGAGGAAAGGGACCCTAGTCAGGAAAAGACCTAATAACCGTGTACCTCTTCTACTGCAAGCTCTTTGCCTTCCATACTTAAGAGGTGGCAGTATGGAACAAAACAAGAAAAAAATATCCAGGAAACATGGGTTCTAAGGTGCATGGCTTAAGAGCCATGTGCAGTACTTCAGCTATGAGTATTTCTTCAGCAGAAGAGTTATCTTTCATAGTAACAATTATTATTTTCAATCCTTGAAGCGTTAAAACAAGACGGACATTACTTCTTAAACAAGTCAGAGTTAACAGCAAAGTACAGAATATAAACAAGTCGTAGAACTGGTTAACTGTTCGCTCTTTTGATTACTACCTAACACAGATGAAATCATATCCGTTGTCTTTATATGTTCACATGAATAGACAGCAGACCAACACCGACAACGATAGTTCAGGTATACATGTCGACGTCGCAAGCTGAAGATGAACAGATAGAGAAAGTGTATGAGGATATTGAAAGGGTAATGCAGTATGTAAAGGGGGACGAAAATCTAATAGTCATGGGCGACTGGAATGCAGTTGTAGGGGAAGGAGCTGAAGAAAAGGTTACAGGAGAATATGGGCTTGGGACAAGGAATGAAAGAGGAGAAAGACTAATTGAGTTCTGTAACAAGTTTCAGCTAGTAATAGCGAATACCCTGTTCAAGAATCACAAGAGGAGGAGGTATACTTGGAAAAGGCCGGGAGATACGGGAAGATTTCAATTAGATTACATCATGGTCAGACAGAGATTCCGAAATCAGATACTGGATTGTAAGGCTTACCCAGTAGCAGATATAGACTCAGATCACAATATAGTAGTGATGAAGAGTAGGCTGAAGTTCAAGACATTAGTCAGGAAGAATCAATAAGCAAAGATGTGGGATACGGAAGTACTAAGGAATGACGAGATACGTTTGAAGTTCTCTCACGCTATAGATACAGCAATAAGGAATAGCGCAGTAGGCAGTACAGTTGAAGAGGAATGGACATCTCTAAAAAGGGCCATCACAGAAGTTGGGAAGGAAAACATAGGTACAAAGAAGGTAGCTGCGAAGAAACCATGGGTAACAGAAGAAATACTTCAGTTGATTGATGAAAGGGGGAAGTACAAACATGTTCCGGGAAAATCAGGAATACAGAAATACAAGTCGCTGAGGAATGAAATAAATAGGAAGTGCAGGGAAGCTAAGACGAAATGGCTGCAGGAAAAATGTGAAGACATCGAAAAAGATATGATTGTCGGAAGGACAGACTCAGCATACAGGAAAGTCAAAACAACCTTTGGTGACATTAAAAGCAACGGTGGTAAAATTAAGAGTGCAACGGGAATTCCACTGTTAAATGGAGAGGAGAGAGCAGATAGGTGGAAAGAATACATTGGAAGCCTCTATGAGGGTGAAGATTTGTCTGATGTGATAGAAGAAGAAACAGGCGTCGATTTAGAAGAGATAGGGGATCCAGTATTAGAATCGGAATTTAAAAGGGCTTTGGAGGACTTACGGTCAAATAAGGCAGAAGGGATAGATAACATTCCATCAGAATTTCTAAAATCATTGGGGGAAGCGGCAACAAAACGACTATTCACATTGGTGTGTAGAATATATGAGTCTGGCGATATACCATCTGACTTTCGGAAAAGCATCATCCACACAATTCCGAAGACGGCAAGAGCTGACAAGTGCGAGAATTATCGCACAATCAGCTTAACATCTCACGCATCGAAGCTGCTTACAAGAATAATATACAGAAGAATGGAAAAGAAAATTGTGAATGCGCTAGGTGACGATCAGTTTGGCTTTAGGAAAAGTAAAGGGACGAGAGAGGCAATTCTGACGTTACGGCTAGTAAAGGAAGCAAGGCTAAAGAAAAATCAAGACACTTTCATAGGATTTGACGACCTGGAAAAAGCGTTCGACAATATAAAATGGTGCAAGCTGTTCGAGATTCTGAAAAAAGTAGGGGTAAGCTATAGGAAAAGACGGGTCATATACAATATGTACAACAACCAAGAGGGAATAATAAGAGTGGACGATCAAGAACGAAGTGCTCGTATTAAGAAGGGTGAAAGACAAGGCTGTAGCCTTTCGCCCCTACTCTTCAATCTGTACATCGAGGAAGCAATGATGGAAATAAAAGAAAGGTTCAGGAGTGGAATTAAAATACAAGGTGAAAGGATATCAACGATACGATTCGCTGATGACATTGGTATCCTGAGTGAAAGTGAAGAAGAATTAAATGATCTGCTGAACGGAATGAACAGTCTAATGAGTACACAGTACGGTTTGAGAGTAAATCGGAGAAAGACGAAGGTAATGAGAATTCTGATACCTAGGCAGTAAAATAACCAATGACGAACGGAGCAAGGAGGACATCAAAAGCAGACTCGCTATGGCAAAAAAGGTATTTCTGGCCAAGAGAAGTCTACTAATATCAAATACGGGCCTTAATTTGAGGAAGAAATTTCTGAGGATGTACGTCTGGAGTACAGCATTGTATGGTAGTGAAACATGGACTGTGGGAAAACCGGAAGAGAAGAGAATCGAAGCATTTGAGATGTGGTGCTATAGACGAATGTTGAAAATTAGGTGGACTGATAAGGTAAGGAATGAGGAGGTTCTACGCAGAATCGGAGAGGAAAGGAATATGTGGAAAACACTGATAAGGAGAAGGGACAGGATGATAGGACATCTGCTAAGACATGAGGGAATGACTTCCATGGTACTAGAGGGAGATGTAGAGGGCAAAAACTGTAGATGAAGACAGAGATTGGAATACGTCAAGCAAATAATTGAGGACGTAGGTTGCAAGTGCTACTCTGAGATGAAGAGGTTAGCACAGGAAAGGAATTCGTGGCGGGCCGCATCAAACCAGTCAGTAGACTGATGACAAAAAAAAGAATAGTTTTCAGGGATTTTTGAATGATTAAAGAACTACATAGGAGAATAAATTTCTACAGAAGTCCACATAAACATAACTGTGGCTATTTTGGTAAGTAACTACCACAAAGTTGCTAATTTCTATTTATTGTTCTGCAAGTGATTCCGAAAGTATGTCGTCATTTAACAGACTTCTGTAAGATTTAAGACTATTGTACCACCTGTCTTTAATTCTAAGATAAGTTTGACGTCTGTTTAGTGCTAATATATTCTAAGATTATAGACATGTGGTTTACACAAATTTAAAAAAAAAGTCTCCTAGACGATGAGATATAGTTAAAGTTAGTTGCAAAATCATAAAGAAAAAATACTGGTAAAAATGCAGCATCCTCAAGGATCGTGTCCAGTGGAAGCAGCTTATAACATTTGCATACTGAGGGGATATGTTAGCGATTCAGTCAGTACGGCCCTCGGGGATCAGATGGCGCTCAACAAGTCTGTCAATGCACTCGCTGTTTTGACTCTGTAGGCAGTAACTGTGCTGAGTTTAGAGGTGAACAATGTTTTAATAGTCGTTCTGGGGTACAGCCATGCCCCACCGACAAGAACGTACACTATGTGATCAAAAGTATCCGGACACCCCCAAAAACTTACGTTTTTCATATTAGGTCCATTGTGCTGCCACCTATTGCCAGGTACTCCCATATCAGCGACCTCAGTAGTCATTAGACATCGTGAGAGAGCAGAATGGGGCGGTCCGCGGAACTCACGGACTTCGAACGTGGTCAGGTGATTGGGTGTCACTTATGTCATACGTCTGTATGCGAGATTTCCACACTCCTCAACATCCCTAGGTCCTCTGTTTTCGATGTGATAGTGAAGTGGAAACGTGAAGGGACACCTACAGCAAAAACGCGTACAGGCCGACCTCATCTGTTGAATGACAGAGACTACCGACAGTTGAAGAGGGTCGTGATGTGTAATAGGGAGACATCTATGCAGACCATCACACAGGAATTCCAAACTGCATCAGGTTCAACTGCAAGTACTATGACAGTTAGCCGGGAGGTGAGAAAACTTGGATTTCATGGTCCGGCGGCTGCTCACACATCACGCCGGTAAACGCCAAACGACGCCTCGCTTGGTGTAAGGAGCGAAAACGTTGACGATTGAACAGTGGAAAAATGTTGTGTTGGAGTGACGACTCACGGTACACAATGTGGCGATCCGATGGCAGGGTGTGGGTATGGTGAATGCCCGGTGAACGTCATCTGCCAGCGTGTGTAGTGCCAACAGTAAAATTCGGAGGCGGTGGTGTTATGGTGTGGTCGTGTTTTTCATGGAGGGGGCTTCACCCCTTATTTTTTTGCGTGGCACTATCATAGCACAGGTCTACTTTGAGGTTTTAAGCACATTCTTGCTTCCCACTGTTGAAAATCAATTCGGGGATGGCGATAGCATCTTTCAACACGATCGAGCACCTGTTCACAGTGCACGGCCTGTGGCGGAGCGGTTGGTTGTTGTTGTTGTTTTTTTGGGGAAGGAGACCAGACAGCGAGGTCATCGGTCTCATCGAATTAGGGAAGGACGGGGAAGGATGTCGGCCGTGCCCTTTGAAAGGAACCATCCCGGCATTTGCCTGGAGCGATTTAGGGAAGTGGCGGAGTGGTTACACGGCAGTAACATTACTGTAATGGACTGGCCTGCAGAAGGTCCTGACTTGAATCCTATAGAACACCCTTGGGATGTTTTGCAACGCCGACTTCGTGCCGGGCCTCACCGACCGACGTCGACACCTCTCCTCAGTGTAGCACTCCGTGAAGAATGGGCTATCATTCCCCAAGAAACCTTCCAGCACCTGACTGAACGTATGCCAGCGAGAAGCTGTCATCAAGGCTAAGGGTGAGACAACACCATACTGAATTCCAGAATTACCGATGGAGGGCACCACGAACTTGTAAATCATTTTCAGCCAAGTGTCCGGATACCTTTGATTACATAGTGTACTTCTGTTGAAAAGCTTCAGCCATTTGAAAGGCTCGATGGACGTACGAGAAGCTGGATGGACGTATCGGTTGATTGTTGGTCACGCTGTTCACAATGTATCGATGGCCTGTCGCTGCCTTCAACAATGGTCTGTAGAAGATTCCCACAGCTGACGTTCGCCCAGAACAGACGAACGTCAAGATCGAGATCGACGCATTTTATGAGCAGCGGTGGCCGACTGAGTGTGATCCAGGGAAGAAATCCAGGCACGTGTTGCACCTGCTGCGTCGAGAGTGACCATTAAGACCCGTCTTCTTCCAGCGCGATTGCGATACAGGGCCTCTGACCACGTTACCCCTGACACCACGACACCGCCAAGCATGACTGCTCTGGTGTCGTCAAACTGTTGATTAGAGAGTGGAGTGGCGCCCTGTTGTCTTCAGTGATGAGATTAGGTTCTGTCTGTATGCGACAGATGGCCATACACATATATGGCGGCGCAGCCCTGGTGGGATGCTTTTTCAGGAGTACATTCGCTCCCGACACACACGTCCAGTCCCAGGCTTCATGGTGTGGGGGCGAATCAGTTACAGCTCGCGGTCACATCTGGTGTTTCTTTAGGGTAAGGTAGCCAGTGCCCGTTACATTGTACAGGCTGTTACCCAGAGCTACGGCCAGTTCATCGATAGGGAGGTGATGTGAATTCACAGCAAGACACTGCACGTTCACATAAGGCTACGACGTACCATGCTTCTCGTGGTGTACGATCACTGCCTTGGCCTGCTAGTACTCGTTCTTCGAAGCCTGCAAGAACGACTGGAGGAATGCAACAAAAGGCGCAATACGCTTGAGACAGTCTGTCACAGAATGTCACTCGGCACGTGCGTTGCCGGCAGAGACAGATACACTGTGTATTCATGAGAGTGTTTGAGCACCCTTTACTATGACATGATTTGGTACGAAGTTATTGTCATATAATGCTACAATGGTGAACTACCTGTCGTATCACTTGTGAATAAAATAACCTTGTCCTTAAGAGCGTTGCATTTCTTTTCAGTAGTATAAATAAATCTAGCAACTTTTTATTGGTCATTGTTCAAAATGTCTTTTAGAAAAGAAGTGGAGCGTAGCTTAAAGAAGATAAGTATGTCTATGTTTAATTCAGAAAACACAAATGTTTCTTCTGCATGTATCACATATTCTGGCTGTATACTTCCATGATATGTACAATGAGAACTAATATTCAGTTCCGTTTTCGAGACACACTGATCGACCGGGGGTTCTGTGTGTTGCAATGCTTCATATTTACATATTTTTCGTCAGCGTCAGGCACACAAACTACGTGGGGCGTTCAGTAAGTAACGCAACACATTTTTTTTCTTTCTGAAGGCAGGTTGGCTTTATTCATGATTCCCATACATCATAGTATTCCTTACTCTTTTGGCTACAAAATCAAAAAAATGGTTCAAATGACTGTGAGCATTATGCGACTTAACTTCTGAGGTCATCAGTCGCCTAGAACTTAGAACTAATTAAACTTAACTAACCTAAGGACACCACACACATCCATGCCCGAGGCAGGATTCGAACCTGCGACCGTAGCGGTCGCTCGGCTCCACACTGTAGCGCCTAGAACCGCACGGCCACTCCGGCCGGCGCTACAAAATCCTATTTTTTCAATGTAATCCCTGTACAGTGCGACAGCCTTATGATGTCTTACGGGGGGGGAGGGGGGCTGTATGCCCGCATGGCACCATTCGGCGCCGGAGCCAACGTCTTGCTCCATCAATAACTTCTGCATCATCCACGAGCTGCTTCTACGGAGTGCATTTTTCATTGCGACAAACAGATGGAACTCGGAAGGTGCGCGATCCGTACTGTAACGTGGATTAGAGGGAGCGGTGCAATGAAGTTTTGTGAGGTCCTCTCAGTTGTTCAACGACTCAGCGCGCTTCTATTCACTAGACAGCCGGCCGGTGTGGCCGAGCGTTTCTAGGCGCTACAGTCTGGAACCGCGCGACCGCTACGGTCGCAGGTTCGAATCCTGCCTAGGGCATTGGTGTGCGTGATGTACTTTGATTAGTTAGGTTTAAGTAGTTCTACGTTCTAGGGGACTGATGACCTCAGAAGTTAAGTCCCATAGTGCTCAGAGCCATTCGAACCATTCTGGCTAGACATCTTGCAAGCACCTATTAATGTTTGCGATCCTCTCATTTTCCGCTAAAAGAAATTCAGTGATGACTCTCTGCTTCGATTATGAACGCAAAGTTGACGGCTACGCTCAGCGCAGCCACCTATCGGTGAAAGTTGCAAGTGGGGCGGCCGTCTTTATACTGATACTGCGACGGTATGTGTGCATCCGCATTATGCTGCCACCTACAGGCCATTCTGCACGCTGTTTGTAGCGCGCTTAACAACTTAAAGGTTAACGGCGAGAAGTTTCGATTTGTTATTAAAAATTTAAGATTTTCATTTGACTCACCCTCGTAGATGTAGACGTAGAAACTGGCAGTCCTGCTTACAGGAACAGAGGTTTATCCAACCTTCAAAAGACGAATATTTGAGTGAGTGCGGTAGAATTTGGTAAAAAAGTAACACCATGTCCTGTGACATCAAGTAATTTTTACAACTTCACACAGTTAATTAAGTCGAAGTGGACGCTTGAGTGAGGTCTGTTAAAAAAAAAAAAAATACAGTAGGAAAGACGAGGGGTGGTGGAGGGGGGAGAGGGGTGTTGACGATCGGCTTTAACTACCATTAGACAATGACATAGTACTGGCCAAGGTGGCATCAGATTCTCCTGTCATAGTTTCTGACTGACGCATTGCGTTTCGTTATTCAAGCTGAAGTAAAAAGTCTCGGAGTAATGGAATTCACTCCTGCGGAACTTATTACGCAGTACGCCACTGAAGGTTTATTTGCTTTTCACCGAAAATATCATTTAGAATTTATCATCTAATTCGACTGTTACAATATTTGGATAATATCGTAGAAGGAAAAAGGCTTATAGCGACAGCTGAGGGAGTATTTTGTCCCTCGTCAGAAGTCGTCGTCGTCGGGAATTCCCCCGGGCTCCTAATGGACTTAGCTGCGGTGGCGAACAGCGCCGGGAGGTGCCGAGCGCGCCCGAGGCGGGCCCTGAATTATGCACGCGCTACAAGTGAGCCGGCGCGCCTCAAGATTGCGTGAGAACAGAGTCGCCCCGCGGTGGCGGCCCCAGGAATTAGTGCCGCCTCGGGGAGGCCCTCCCGCTCCCGGCCTCACCCCCTGTTTAAAGATTCATCCGGCCCCGCCGATGCTGTTGTCACAGGCCCGTGGCGGATCCATTACTCCCGCCACAGCCTCCCAGCCGCTTCTGTCCGCTTTGTGAACCTGCTTTTGTTGCAGCTTAAGTCCGCCATGCGTTAGGTAAACAGCAGGTAAATAACTAAACTGTTACACATCACGTAGGAAACGATGAAATCTTCAGCGAAACTCTATACCGACCAAAGGGGAAATACGGATATTCTTAATGGTAAGGTAAAACTGGAAAGCTCCGGTGATATCTACATGTTAAAAAATACAGAGGTATACGTTAATTAAGCATCATGTGTAAAGAATGTGTAGAAACCGTTAATAAAATATTACATTCTACACTTCTGCCCATTAAAATTACTACACCAAGAAGAAATGCAGATGATAAACGGGTACTCATTGGAGAAATATATTATACTAGAACTGACATGTGATTACATTTTCACGCAGTTTGGGTGCATAGATCCTGAAACATCACTACCCAGAACAACCACCACTGGCCCTAATAACGGCCTTGGTACCCCTGGGCACTGAGTCAGAGCTTGGATGGTGTGTACAGGTACAGCTGCCCATGCAGCTTCAACACGATACCAGTACCAAGAGTAGTGACTGGTGTATTGTGACGAGCAAGTTGCTCGGCCACCATTGACCAGATGTTTTCAGTTGGTGAGAGATCTGGAGAATGTGCTGGCCAGGGCAGCAGTCGAACGTTTTCTGTATCCAGAAAGGCCCATGCAGGACCTGCAACATGTGGTCATGCATTATCCTGCTGAAATGTAGGGTTTCGCAGTGGTCGATTGAAGGGTAGAGCCACGGGTCGTAACACATCTGAAATGTAACGTCCACTGTTCAAAGTGCCGTCAATGCGAACAAGAGGTGACCGAGATGTGTAAGCAATGGCACTCCATACCATCACGCCGGGTGACACGCCAGTATGTCGATGACGAATACACGCTTCCAATGTGAGTTCACCGCGATGTCGTGAAACACGGATGTGACCATCATGATGCTGTAAACAGAACCTGGATTCACGCGAAAAAATGACGTTTTGCCATTCATGCACCCAGGTTCGTCGTTGAGTACACCATCGCATGAGCTCCTGTCTGTGATGCAGCGTCAAGGGTAACCGCAGCCATGGTCTCCGAGTTGATAGTCTATGCTGCTGCAAACGTCGTCGAAGTGTTCGTGCACATGGTTGTTGTCTTGCAAACGTCCCCACCTGTTGACTCAGGGATCGAAACCTGGCTGCACAATCCGTTACAGCCATGCGGATAAGATACTTGTCATCTCGACTGCTAGTGATATGAGGCCGTTGGGATCCAGCACGGCGTTCCGTATTAACCTCCTGAACCCACCGATTCCATATTCTGCTAACAGTCATTGGATCTCGACCAACGCGATCAGCAATGTCGCGATACGATAAACCGCAATCGCGATAGGCTACAATCCGACCTTTATCAAAGTCGGAAACGTGATGGTAAGCATTTCTCCTCCTTATACGAGGCATCACAACAACGTTTCACCAGGCAACGCCGGTCAACTGCTGTTTGTGTATGAGAAATCGGTTGGAAACTTTCCTAATGTCAGCACGTTGTAGGTGTCGCCACCGGCGCCAACCTTGTGTGAATGCTCTGGAAAGCTAATCATTTGCATATCAACGTATCATCTTCCTGTCGGTTAAATTTCGCGTCTGTAGCACGTCATCTTCGTGGTGTAGCAATTGTAATGGCCAGTAGTGTATATCAGAAACTTTATTGCTTGAAGAACAAGCTGTGATTACAAGTGGTAGATTATGCACAGATGTATTTTTCTTAAAAATATTGGTTGAAAGAAGCTGAGAAATTTATGTTGAGACACATCATACACTGATTACCAGAAGGTCTTTGATGCAGTCAAGAGACCCCTCCCATGTAATACGCTTAAACTAAAGTCTCCTCTTCATCTCGTGGATATCATAAGTAGCTTATACCATTGCACTCAAATAATATTTTAAACAAAAAAAGCTGTAGGAAAAGAAATTCGTATCAACCCAAGGTGGACGTCAAGGCTTTAGTAGGCTTATATAACTTACACATAATACGTGCTGAAACGTAATGCCTCCAAATTTTGTATGTAAAAGCTCTTAAAGCTTTTCAAATAAAATAAACGAAATTAACTGTTGTGTACACAGTTCCGCGTAGTCAGCGCGTACACAACTTTCCCACTAGAGCGCGCCCCGCTAAGCACAACAGCGCAGGCGCGGCGCTCGTCCGTCTCCGCACTACGAGATGGCGCTGCCATAAAGACGCACCAAATTCTGCTTCCGCCGATACACGTATTAATATGTAACGCAGCCAATGAGATTGCTGCTAACGTAGAACCTTTTCTCCTCGCGGATCACACTCGCGCAGTGATACCTGAACGCTCGAGGTATTATAACGAGTGTACAGACCTCCGATTAATCAGTCTGCCTTAGTCTGCATCAGTATGCATTAGTCTGTAGTCAAGTTTCAGTCTGCGCCTAATAAGATTATCATATTCCTGTACATAGCCATGAAGAGAAATGTATAGACACTTTGTCAAGTATCAGAGATATGTGAGAATAAATAGCATCCAGAACCAAGTTAAGTTATTTTTACGCTTGTTATTATTTTAATAAATGTGTGTGAAAATTAATCAAGTTGTATTTAAAGTTGGTCACCGTCAATCTGCTACTCTAAGCGTGCAAGTGGCATTTCTATCGTCACGCCACGATAAGACCACGAGACGTATTGCTGACACTCGCCTACTTCGTTAGAGCGACAAGTCAAATAATCTGATGGTGTGTGTACCGAAGGTCTTACCGTAACGCACACCACATTAACATTCTACATCATTGATCTTCATGTCCACATATTTGCAGCCCTCTGCCGCTAGGGGCTCAGAATTGTAGTGTGCAACATGGCGGTGTGTAAGGAAACTTGGTCGGGGCGTGAGAAACAGCGCGGTATGATCGAGTTTTGAATTCGAAGAGTTCGCACACACATGGAGCGCCCTCTTCGTAAGCATAACAATGGCAGCCCTCACACCAGCGTTGCGACATCTGCAAGGATCCGAACCCTGCTCTCACTGTCATCGGTCATTCTCCAAATACACTCCTGGAAATTGAAATAAGAACACCGTGAATTCATTGTCCCAGGAAGGGTAAACTTTATTGACACATTCCTGGGGTCAGATACATCACATGATCACACTGACAGAACCACAGGCACATAGACACAGGCAACAGAGCATGCACAATGTCGGCACTAGTACAGTGTATATCCACCTTTCGCAGCAATGCAGGCTGCTATTCTCCCATGGAGACGATCGTAGAGATGCTGGATGTAGTCCTGTGGAACGGCTTGCCATGCCATCTCCACCTGGCGCCTCAGTTGGACCAGCGTTCGTGCTGGACGTGCAGACCGCGTGAGACGACGCTTCATCCAGTCCCAAACATGCTCAATGGGGGACAGATCCGGAGATCTTGCTGGCCAGGGTAGTTGACTTACACCTTCTAGAGCACGTTGGGTGGCACGGGATACATGCAGACGTGCATTGTCTTGTTGGAACAGCAAGTTCCCTTGCCGGTCAAGGAATGGTAGAACGATGGGTTCGATGACGATTTGGATGTACCGTGCACTATTCAGTGTCCCCTCGACGATCACCAGTGGTGTACGGCCAGTGTAGGAGATCGCTCCCCACACCATGACGCCGGGTGTTGGCCCTGTGTGCCTCGGTCGTATGCAGTCCTGATTGTGGCGCTCACCTGCACGGCGGCAAACACGCATACGACCATCATTGGCACCAAGGCAGAAGCGACTCTCATCCCTGAAGACGACACGTCTCCATTCGTCCCTCCATTCACGCCTGTCGCGCGACACCACTGGAGGCGGGCTGCACGATGTTGGGGCGTGAGCGGAAGACGGCCTAACGGTGTGCGGGACCGTAGCCCAGCTTCATGGAGACGGTTGCGAATGGTCCTCGCCGATACCCCAGAAGCAACAGTGTCCCTAATTTGCTGGGAAGTGGCGGTGCGGTCCCCTACGGCACTGCGTAGGATCCTACGGTCTTGGCTTGCATCCGTGCGTCGCTGCGGTCCGGTCCCAGGTCGACGGGCACGTGCACCTTCCGCCGACCACTGGCGACAACATCGATGTACTGTGGAGACCTCACGCTCCACGTGTTGAGCAATTCGGCGGTACGTCCACCCGGCCTCCCGCATGCCCACTATACGCCCTCGCTCAAAGTCCGTCAACTGCACATACGGTTCACGTCCACGCTGTCGCGGCATGCTACCAGTGTTAAAGACTGCGATGGAGCTCCGTATGCCACGGCAAACTGGCTGACACTGACGGCGGCGGTGCACAAATGCTGCGCAGCCAGCGCCATTCGACGGCCAACAGCGCGGTTCCTGGTGTGTCCGCTGTGCCGTGCGTGTGATCATTGCTTGTACAGCCCTCTCGCAGTGTCCGGAGGAAGTATGGTGGGTCTGACACACCGGTGTCAATGTGTTCTTTTTTCCATTTCCAGGAGTGTAGTCCCGGCTTAACCTGATCCGATTTCTAACTGTTTTCAAAATTTTTTTAAAAAACTTCACTTTGATAATGATGAAGCAGTGCAAGCAAGATGAGCACGTGACTGCGTCAATAAAGCCAAACATTCTACAGTCACGGTATCAAAAAACTGATACCTCGTTGCGAGAAATGAGTTCGACTCCAGGGCGGCTATGTTGAGAAATAAATATGCAACATGAAGATAAAGATGTAGAATGTTAATAACGTTTGTTTTATTTAGAAAAACCTAGGAGTTTTTAAACGAAAACGTAGGCATTATTTTTCAGCACGCCCCCGTATTTACATATAGAATATAATTAGGGAATGCAATCTCAGAGCGAGACCGAAAATTAAAATAAATGAAAGAATATACGTAAATAGAATACTGTTTACTGATCAGATTATCATTCAACAAACTGAGGATGATCTCCGGACATTTGTGTTTTATCCTCATCATGCCTATTCGAGGTAGAACGTGAAACATTTTACCCGAAGATGAAGCTTACGGCTTCAAGGGGCAATATCCAGTCCGAACCTTAAATAAAAGACCTACTGAGCGGGTGTCCTAATTTGAATACATAGGCTGTAACAGAAGTTACGGCGCTGGTGTCGATATCAAATTTGAGTAAATGTCAGCCCACATGTAGAACAATCAGGACAACTCTATCTAGGGAAACGAGAAAAAAAGACCAACATTGTATAAAGCGATGGGTGTCCCAGTTTTTCTTTATGGCGCAGGGACATGGATAACGAGGGATAAACATTTTAGTAGGATACAATTATAAGAAATTCGATCCGTGATAAACTTCGGGAGACTGGATTGATGTAGAAATTACGATGCGTGGAGAGAACTAGATACTGTTAAAATAGCGGATAGAAGCAACGAAAATAAAGAGAAACGATTTTTCACACTTGAACAGAAGCAAGAGGGGGAATACCAAAAGATATTGTATCAGATAGATCGAATGTTCAAGGAGACATTGGAAGGTCAAAGAAACTTTGACAATAGCTTCCTTTGGGGCCAAAAAAGGAAAATCATCAATTTTTTGAGAGAAGAAAAGGTAAAATGATATATTTTGGCTGAGAAAAGGGTATAATTGTAGGAAGAAACACACAGGATGGGACTTCATGCGGTAAAGTAGAAACCATAACACAAGTAGAAGCGAGGGAAAGTTAAAGTATTAACAGGTGGAAATTACAATTCTGAACTGTTACAAGCGGCTCTGGATATCTTAATGGTGACAATCCGACTCTTCATGGGAGAAGAAAGGAAACAAAAATAACAGTAGAAATTTTAAAGGGATATGTGTAATGTGTTCGATGAGTAGACCCTACGTACGAGCAACAGAAAACAAAACTGAGAAACGTTTTAAGCAATCAGAACTGGTTCAAACCCTGTTGGTCACGTGTAGATAACACTTCCATCTTGAATAACTAGCAGAAACTGTAACATCTTTAACTTTCGCTGTTCAATCATCCTCAGTTGCGTGAAATATTGTGTTGATAACTCTCTCGCTAGGCCCGTCAAGCTGCAACGGAATAAAGCCAATTTATCATGCCAAGTACCTTTCGTCTTAATGGCTTTCAAAAAAATAAAGGTGAAATACGTATTACGTTATAACATCGCTTTTATTCAGTTGAACACAAACGGACCTAATGTGATAATTGTCAACATTAACAGAAACTGCATTGAATGTGACGTAGAAAAAGTGTATGGCACAGTGGCATTAAGTGAGTTGTCGTTGAGCATGAAGACCAATTGGGTCTTGATTCTTTACAGTAATGTAGTTAGATCATTATTTATGGGTCTTCCAGGTCAGTGAAAGTGAGTATCGTGTTATCAGAGGAATTGTAAATTAGGAAACACGCGTAGGAATGTGAGAGTGGTTTCTGGTTAAACATCGTAAAACACTTAATAGACCGCTCTTTATTTATCTACGTCAAATGTGAATTACGAGTTTTGGCAAACTCCAAGTATCTGTCATGAAAATCTGATCGAGAAGGAACTAATATTAACTTTTTTAGACTTTCAGAAACAGAGAAACTTACGAAGAAGAAAGAAAATAGACCAGATCAGAGTTTATCATAAATTGTGTACTGAATCGAAGCATAATACTGGTAGGAGAAGTAGTAAAACACTAAGTCGACGGAGGCCTTTTAGCACAGTGGCCAAAACGCTATTCAAAATCACGACATGTACTTGATACTAACAACAGCTGTGGAAGCCTACGTTATAAAAGACAGAGTTTTTAATAAACGTAAAACAAGCTGTCCGCATTGAGCTTGGGAATCTGTCCTGATTTTTATGTATCAACATCCCTACCAAAAGGACAGAATAGTCAACCCTCCGCCAGGCGCCACCTGAGAAGCACACTTTAGTGTGATAAAATGGCAACTGGCTACATAGTTACGCGAATCATTTTGGTAATGCTGAAATTAGTGCGAGTAATAAAAGAGAACAGTACTATTGGATTTTCTAAAGAGTATGATAACGACGCTACCGAAAAGGTCATGATACGGTGGATTAATTCAACAACTCCTTAAATATATTCTGAAACTACGCTTCCATACTCCATTAAACTATTCAAATATCCAGATAAAGGGTTTACCGATGTGCAGAGCTCACGTGTGATTTATCAACTGAGATTAAAATTACGAGTATGGGGAACGTATGAGAAGAATCCTTAAGTTCGCTGCAGTTGGCTCGTTTTACTTTCATTTAAAATGGAGGATTCTTAAGCCAATACTACTTTCAGTTAAGTTTCACCGGACATACGCACGTATCTTGATGTTTCGATGTTGTCCGGCGTTTCAACTACTGTCCCTAGTCACTTTCATCAAGGTTCGATTTTACTACTGAATGGTTGTTAATCTTAAACGTATTAGCATCTACCAATAACATTGTAGAATTAGTCGGTTGATTAAATGACAAGAATCATTATTAGGTAGCTGATGTCCTTTAGAGATGGTAAATTTTATGTGAATTTCTACCATCTGATGTTATCCTATGAGTAAATATCGCTTCCGTGATATGGTACGATGCCCGACATTGCTTGAATCAATCCAACACGTCGATGGGGCTTGAACCGTCACGTTTACTATTGCTTAACACGAAAACGCCGGAGGTTGACTGATAGGGAACGTATAATCTGACCAATGTATACTCTACTTACTAAAGTTATCTGACCAAAGTACATTAGATTACTGTACACTTTATTAAATGCAATTTGGATAAGGTTGACCGAGAGAAAGAAGAAAGCGGATTAGAGTGTTAGCAAGGAGTTGGTAATGTTGATATGTGTCAGTATGAAGAATGTGAAGCAGATGCATACAAAGTGATGATACAGAGTATGCTAGACGGGAGGTTGACATCAACATCTGATTTTTGTAGTCTGAGAAAATGTATCTCGTTAAAGTATGTCAGTGACAAATACTGACGCGCAGAGAAGTAAGACATTCGTGCTCCCATATGCCTCAGGCAGACAATGTTACGGAAGGCAAATGTGTGCTGTGAAAAATGGGGGTAAATAAGTCTGAAACGTGTTACTTAAAGGTGGTAATAATCAAGTGAGTAGTTGCAGTAAGAAATACTGAGCCAGAAGAAAGAGCTGGGAGGAAAGAAACCTACAGAAAAGGAAAGGGTGAGACAATGGGAAAAAGTGAGAAAGCATTGAAGAATATTTTACTTGACTGTGAAAGCAAGAATGAGTAAAATATCTGAATGGGCACACACAGATATAGAAAAATAGTAAACTAAAAGACTGATGAATACGAAAAAAGTTAAGAATTGAGTGTCATTATATAAAATTCATTTGATGCAGCAGAAGTAAAAAACCAAATAAACAGCTCACCGTCCTGGCTTGCGCAACACGTGTTGTTTCTCACTTCATCAGAAGTCTTCCTCTCAATAACTAATGACAACAGGGTATCACTACATACAGCCCTGTGTGTAATAATGCATAGACACTTCATGGCAAGGAAAGTTTGTGACGCAACGACACCAAAATACATAACTATGTTAAGTTTTAAATGTCGACAATATGACAGTCAAAGTTTAGCTTGTAGATGGAGCTTATATAACTGTGTTATCATCTTTGATCTTAATTTTTTTTAAATATGGATTTATTAGTAGTTGGAGTACCATGATAAAACTAAGTTTGTAATTTTATGTGACTCTTCAGCTCCCTAGGGAACTCTATTGTGTTTGAAATAGTCTACAAAGTAAGCGGAGGAACGGTATTGTCTTTTCCTCCGGTGCGTTTGTTTGGATGAGTTCGGCTCGCTTTTTAACTGCGAGGGCGGAACGAAGTTGAGGTTCAGCGAGCCTGGAGGGCACGTCGGAAGTGCTCGCTCTACATGACTGCGCGAGCAGAGCTGAAACTGTTTGTTAATGTGAATAACAGTGGTTCACTATAATTTCTGTAACAAATCCAGATGACAAAGAGTATTTGAATGTGTACGAGTACAGTGAGGCTGATAATCGGACAGTGAAATCGTGTGATTGACGCTCTCACTCGTATAGCAGAAGCGTGTCTTTAAATGCAACGAAATGGTAATCAAATCATATACAGAATGGTGTGGTAATGGCAACCTAAACGTAACTTAATAACTAACTGTATAAAGGAAGAAACAATCATCTCAGTGCACGTGTTATACATTGATAGTCGCCGGGCCAAATATCTCACGAAATAAGCATCAAACGAAAAACCTACAAAGAACGAAACTTGTCTAGCCTGAAGGGGGAAACCAGATGGCGCTATGGTTGGCCCGCTAGATGGCTCTGTCATAGGTCAAACGGATATCAACTGCGTTTTTTAAAAATAGGAACCCCCATTTTTATTACTTATTCGTGTAGTACTTAAAGAAATATGAATGTTGTAGTTGGACCAATTTTTTCGCTTTGTGATAGATGGCGCTGTAATAGTCACAAATATATGGCTCACAATTTTAGACGAACAATTGGTAACAGGTAGGTTTTTTAAATTAAAATACAGAACGTAGGTACGTTTGAACACTTTATTTCCGTTGTTCCAATGTGATACATGTACCTTTGTGAACTTATCATTTCTGACAAGCGTGCTGTTACAGCGTGATTACCTGTAAATACAACATTAACGCAATGAATGCTCAAAATGATATCCGTTAACCTCAATGTATCTGGCAATACGTGGAACGACATTCCTCTGAACAGCGAGTAGTTCGCCTTTCGTAATGTTCGCACATGCATTGACAATGCGCTGACGCATGTTGTCAGGCGTTGTTGGTAGACCACGGTAGCAAATATCCGTCAACTTTCCCCACAGAAAGAAATCCAGGGACGTCAGACCCGGTGAACGTGCGGGCCGTGGTATGGTGCTTCGACGACCAATCCACCATGAAATATGCCATTCAATACCGCTTCAACCGCACGCGAGCTATGTGCCTGACATCCATCATGTTGGAAGTACGTCACCATTCTGTCATACAGTGAAACATCTTGTAGTAACATCGGTAGAACATTACGTAGGAAATCAGCACACATTGCACCATTTGGATTGCCATCGACAAAATGGGAGCCAATTATCGTTCCTCCCATAATGCCGCACCATACATTAACCCGCCAAGGTCACTAATGTTCCAATCGTCGCAGCCATCGTAGATTTTCCGTTGCCCAAGACTGCATATTATGCCAGTTTACGTTACCGCTTTTGGTGAATGACGCTTCGTCGCTAAATAGAACGCGTGTAAAAAATCTGTCATCGTGCCGTAATTTCTCTTTTGCCCAGCGGCAGAACTGTACACGACGTTCAGAGAAGTCGCCATGCAATTCCTGGTGCATGGAAATACGGTACGGGTGCAATAGATGTTGATGTAGCATTCTCAACACCGACGTTTTTGATACTCCCGATTCTCGCGCAACTTGTCTGCTACTGATGTGCGGATTAGCCGCGACAGCAGCTAAAACACCTACTAGGACGTCATCATTTGTTGCAGGTCATGGTTGACGTTTCACATGTGTCTGAACACTTCCTGTTTCCTTAAATAACGTAGTTATCTGTTGAACGGTCCGGACACTTGGATGAGGTGTTGCAGGATACCGAGCAGCATACATAGCACACGCCCGTTGGACATTTTGATCACAATAGCCGTACGTCAACATGATATCGACCTTTTCCGCATTTGGTAAACGGTCCACTTTAACACGGGTAATGTATCACGAAGCAAATACCGTCCGCACTGGCGGAATGTTACGCGATACCACGTACTTATACGTTTGTGACTATTACAGCGCCATCTGTCACCAAGTGAAAAAAGTGGACCAACTAAAACATTCATATTTCTTTAAGTACTACACGAATATGTAATAAAAAAATTGGGGTTCCTATTTTTAAAAAATACGCAGTTGATATCCGTTTGACCTATGGCAGCGCCATCTAGCGGGCCAACCATAGCGCCATCTGGTTTCCCCTTCAAGCTAGACGAATTTCGTTCTTCGTAGTTTTTTCGTTTGATGCTTATTTCGTGAGATATTTGGCCCTGTCACGATCAGTGGACCACCCTGTATATCTTGAATTTTGAACAATACCGGTAATTTAATTTCCGTACTTGTGCTTTAGTGTCACTTAAGAACATTCATTATTCTTTTCCTTTGTCAATTTGAAAGCAGTTAATTTGTTACTAAAATACATTTCCACAAAATGTGTAAGTCCGAAGCGAAACTGTCAAAATTTCATCATGTTTAAGCTGTGGAATTAACTAACAGTAACGAAAGGACTGGAACGGAACTTGTCGCGTTTTTAACTTGCTTCAGTTAAGTTCCCTTGTGGTGACATCATAATTTAATGCAAATTATTTCCAGTAATTACATTGGATTATATTTCAAAATTGTAGCCAAATACACGTAATCAAATATATACTTGCATTCATCTTGTTTTCAAATTACTTTGTAGCACTGAGAGAACGCTTGCATTAAAGATATCCAATTCATTACGAGGCAATATTCATAATCTGCCCCATTAGCATTCCCGACTGATTTAATTTGAGATTTATTTGGGAAGGCTGTGCTAACAATAAGTTAGTTGCGGCTCCCATCCAGACACTGATCAATCGCTGTTAGTTTGGTGGATATTTATATCAGAACGATATTTCAGGTAGAAACTGAGCTACTTTCTTTTATGTGTGTGTAGTAGTCAAAATGACCAAACCCTATATCCATTTTGCACTTTGGAATTAAACTTGTGTTTGAATTGAATAAGAAATCAGTATAGCCGTACATGCGGACATAAATACAAGCAGTCAGTATTGCTGTGATGCATTTTTATAGTTTAATAACAATTCTCCATCCCAGGAGGTTGGTGTAAATCACGTTAACACCAAATCAACAGTTTTTGCATGTCTAAAATATGGGATACGCTCGGAAGTCAAGATCACGTGACCAAGTGCATCCCGGCTGACTGAAGCGTAAATGTGACCGTGCGCTTCGTTGTAGGGCGAATTTACAAACAGTTTGTTGCCATTAACCAGTGGCATTTACGTTACTTGCTATTTGATACGAAGGAAATGGGTGAACTTTCAAGTTGCGAACATGGGAAGCTGCCCATCGAATTGTTTACCATACTGACGCCATTAGAACATTCAGCGTCTGTCACCAGACACAAGAGATTGAAGACCAGCATCGTAATGTTCACCCGCGGCCAATAATCCCAGCTAATGACAATTACCTTAAGATCTACACCTTTGCTCCTGGCGTGTTTCCATGGTCTCCTGCAACGCTGCCAACCAGAAGCTTACCATCGCTATGCGGGTCATCGCTCCAGTTCCGCAGGCGCAACGGCCGAAGTCAGCCGAACTTCGCCTGACCTGCAGGAAGCAGGATAATTCAGAGGACACGCGCAAAAGCGGTAGAGGCCGCCACATCTACGTACCTTTTGCTGCGTCCGCCACTCTGTTTTTCTCAACCAATCCGAGCCCACATCTTTAGACCAACAGCCATTTGGTAGTCATCTGCCACGCGGGTATAACTGCCCTCGTCTGGTGAACAGCAGGCAGTTTCATCAGTGTAATCGGTTGACTTACTGTGAAGGTGCCCCAAGCCAGGACACTTCAGCTTCTGTTTTTTCTCGAAGTTCGAGGGTTTATTTTGAAAAAATTACAAAAAAATAACAATGCAAAGTATTGGCTATCGCTGGCTTCTACTTTTTCCAGTCTTTCGGTCAGCATACAAACCACGCCGCGGAATTTAAAAAGTTGGTAGTCAGAGGCAGGACAATACGACAGGTAGGGTAGGGCTTCCTATTCCAACGTTTACAAGCGTGTTGTGACGGGTTTTGCGACATGCGGTCGTGTATTGTCATGCTGGAAAACTACCTTTTCATGTCTACCTCTGTACTGTGATCGTTTGTCTTTCAGTGCACTGTACAAACACTTTACGTAACGATCTCCTGTTAGATAGTTAGTTAGCTAAACGTGTTTCCGTCGGTTTCAGTAGCTTCGAAAAACCTCTCTTCCACTGACTTCAAAATCGCCGTTCTTGAAGCGCTGAAACATTCTCTAAATGTTCTTTCACTAATAGGTGACTCATCATAGGTTGTACTCAGCATTGTATGAGACTCAGCAGCAAATTGTTTCATGTTAAAAGCAGAAAATTAAAACTTCCTACAAATTACAGAATTGTGCTCGTAAGTTGACATATTCAACCGAGATTAATGTTATGATGTAATCACAAATCGACTAATATTTTGATAGCGTTATGTTTACAAATGTCTAAGCTTAATCTATGACACTCACGGTCGGCACATACACCACTACCTGCCTTTAATCCCATCTACAGCAAAATGACGGAAGCAAAGTTGTGGCCCTATTACAAACGAAGGCTTATAGGTACTTTTGTGGTCGTGTCTGTGTGGGCTGTGTCGATGCAGCAATTGATGAAACAATTTTCTAACGAAAAATTTGAGCTATCCATTAGGAACGCACAACACACACCGTGTCGATCGAAGAAGGTATGCAATAGAATACATGTAATCGAAATTTGCAGGAATGGCCTTTGGTTCACTTCATTAACAAGTTCAGTTTTCTCTCACGTTGTAAATGAGTGTGGTGGAATCCCATGGGTTCAGCAGAGTGGTTGGTCAGTCATAGTTTTGGACAGAATCATGCACGGATGCCGGATGCCTCTCATCGAAATAGAGGGTCATTCGATTGCTGAGTAATATCGAGACAGGAAATTCAAATCTATTGTCCACAATTACAGTCAACATTCCAGGGATGTGTTCATCCTTCAAGACAATAAGACAGGATCACGTGACGCCCATCTTGTGAGTATCTTCCTCCAAGAGGCATGAATCAACTGGATGGAATACCTGCGCTAAGTGTTGACGTGAACACTACCGAGAGTGATTGGGACTAGAAAGTGATGTACATGTAGATGAAACTTGCAGTGTATCGTCGCAGGAATTCTCCTTACCCAGGGAATGAGTCAGGAGCAGCGAAGTAAAGCTCCATATTCTCTTCCTGACAGCCAAATCGGGACAGGCCGAACGTCGCGTCGTCCTCTAAAAAGGGCGTCACGCGGGTGAGATATGGAGGAGCATGGGGTCAGTACATCACTGTGCTTTCTTGACGTTGGAGCAGCTGCTTTTGACTCAATAAATCCTCAGTTGCTATCACGAGACAGAGTGCATCCCGGAGGGATTAATTACTCGATGCGTTTTCATTAAAATTTGAATCCCCCTCTGCACTTGGTGAGATTTGGTGAGATATTGTGGGACCCCATCCCCCGTCCTCCATTTCCCTCAAGTGAAGTTTAACCGTAGGCGGGTAAAAATAAGTGAAAATGAATTTTTATTTGTTTTAAACATTGATTAAAACATTTTAGTAAAGTTATTCTTTCTTAGAAAGTGTACTGAACAGTGTATTGAACAGTGTTTATTTTAAACGTGGCAACCCTGAGTAATATTTGCACAGACAAACAGACAGACACAGTCGAATAAGAAGGCTCCACGAAAATAGTATTAACAGTTTTGACAAGTCTCTAAAAATTGATCGTTTCATTGATATAGCATATACAATAAACGTTACGGAACATTCGCTTTCTTTGCAGATGACAGAGAACATTATTTGTACCCTCCTTAGAACCATATAATTACGTAGTTTTTCAGCCTCTTGATTTACTGTATATGATCACTAACAGAATTCTTACGGTTAACTTCAGCTTAGCTTCCGTCCACAAACGATTAACTTGTTGCTCGTACATGTGTTTCAAGTAGTCTGCATGCCGCATAACATATGCATTGTAAAAGGTTTGATACAAACTCACGTTGAACACAATAACGTGGGCTTTATAAGCATTGCAAAATGTCACAACTGACACGCAGTGATTTCGACCGGCGCAGAACAAAATTCGCCGAATGAAATCTGACATTTTTGGGCACTTGTTTCGAATCAGGGAATACCGGACTTTCACACGTTTAAAGCATTCAGATAAGCTCAGAGAGGACATATAGGCTGGTGGGCACTATAATATTGACCGTTATAATAACGTATATTCACTATTCACTGAATTAAAATACTGACGTGAGATTTTCATTGCCCCCCTCACCTTTAAAAGAGATTTGGCGAGATTTTTCAGGATCCATTCCCCCACCCATTTCCAGCTCGCCCGATTGATGACCGTCCCCTATCGACAACGTCTCAGTCAACTTTAGGATAACACGCTAAGGCTAAGGAGGTTCCATGATGTCACTATGTACATGCTGGAGCGACGTGGTGCTGAATGTTATCTAGCAGCACATTTTAACTTCATAAATGTGCGAAGCTGTGAATTTTCAAGGAGACTGCTTACACTTTGGTCATTGTTCAGTTTCTATTTTACATTAAAGTAATATATTTAGTACTCAACGGCATCGTGTCGGATATTGTTGTGTAAACTGAGCAGTATTTCCACGAGACAGTTGCTGGCCATCTTCAGGTGTTGCCAACACGCTGCTGTTGTGGCTCAACAATTTATACGCTGGCTCGCTGGAAAGCGGAGGCGCAAGCCAAGAGGCTATAACGTCAGTAAATGTGAACCTTAGAGGACGTCGACGTCCTGAAATGTCTGTTGGAGGAACGGTCCACCATCTTCGCTAGCGCTGCGTGGGAAAAAGGTCGGCCACAAACTACAGACATGTACGCACGCGGTCATGGGGCTGGTACCCGGGTTAACTTCGGCAGGTAATAATGTCGTGCTGAAACGGGCGCTTGTACTCTTAAGCTCTTTTTCGGATGGCCTGGAAACTGGCTGAAATTGACGATGGTAGATGTCTTCCACTGCAATGCATGCGATGGATCCTTTTGGTAACGACGACACGCTGAATCCTGCAGAAAGTCCGTCATCTTACCAAAATGAGATATTGACGGCACAACAGTAACGATTCACTTGTTAGCAGGTAAATTACTAATTCTGTGTCTGCTCTTAAAGAACGGAACGCTTTTTTTCTTCTTCGGCTGTGACATTCTGCTGGGGTGTGGGCCCTGCAACAGTCACACCTTATTCTTCATCAGTCTCACTGGAGAAGTTTCAAGACATCCTGCTCAACAACACTGATAAAGGTCACAGTTCGTAGTAAGAGAGGCACTGTCACCGAGTAAAACAGAAGTAATATCCGGTGTTACCCAAGGAAGTGTTGTAGGCTCTCTATCGCTCCTGATGTATATTAACGACGTAGGAGACAATATGAGTAGCCCTATTAGATTGTTTGCAGACGATGCTGTCGTTTAGCGTCTTGTAAAATCATCAGATGACCAAAACGTATTGCAAAATGATTTAGATATCTGTATGGTGCGAAAAGTGGCAATTGACCATGGAAAAAGAAAAGTGTGAAGTTTTTCACTTGAGTACTAAAAGAAATCCGCTAAATTTCGATTACACGATAAGTTACACAAATCTTAAGGCTGTAAATTCAACTAAATACTTAGGGATTACAACTACAAATAACCTAAATTGGAACGATCACATAGATAATGTTGTGGGTAGAGCAATCCAAAGATTGTGATTCATTGGCAGAGCACTTAGAAGGTGCAACAGGTTTAGTAAAGAGACTGTTTACACCACGCTTGTATGCGCTGTTCTGGAGTATTGCTGTGTGGTGTGGGATCCGCATCAGATGCGACTGACGGATGACATCGCAAAAGTTCAAAGAAGGGTGGCTCGTTTTGCACTATCGCAAAATAGAGGAGATAGAGCCACAGACATGATACATGAATTGGAGTGGCAATCATTAAAGCAAAGGCGTTTTTCGTTGCGTTTCAATCACCAGTCGTCTCCTACAATTGCGAAAACATTCTGTTGGCACCCACCTACATAGCGAGAAATGGTCATCACGATAAAATAAGAGAAATCAGGGCTCGCGCAGAAAAATTTAAGCGCTCGTTTTTCCCGCGCGCCGTTCGAGAGAGGAACGGTACAGAGACAGCTTGAAGGGTGGTTCATTGAACCCTCTGCCAGGCACTTTATTGTGAATGGCAGAGTAATCACGTAGTTGTAGATGTAGATGAAAATATTTGCTGGACAAATTCTTTTGAGTGGGCGTCAAATTTAGTCCCTTTTCCAGCTCTGATATCGTAGCGTTACTCAGGGGTTTATCTGCGAGTTTAAATGCAGTGAATGAGCATGGTTTATCATCTTGTGATGATCTGCGTGTAAGAAAACAGAATTTGGAAGATTGACTCACCATGACTTGCTGCCACTTTCAGTCCAATAGCGATCAACCACTCTCAGGAATCTGCTGACAAACATAACGAGATATTTAGATGAAGTGAAAGCAAGCTTTGACACCTCTGTCTAATTCTCGCCTTATATACCGGATTCTTTCTATCACCAGTGCCCCACTGGCTCGTTGTTTAATCCTTACAACACCCACAGAGTCTCTATAATGGATTAACGTGGCTAGCATCGGTATAGTTTCCTGGTCCCGACATCTCAGTAAAAACGCGAGAGAGCACAGCAGTCTGTTTTCCTTGTTACGGTGTTTATCGAATTCACGCATTCTGTTGACTTTCTCCCACCCTTAGACGTACGAAATGTGCTGCTTGGTGCTTTCTAAGCTTAATAACTACTTAAAGGGTTCGAAGACGACACTTCGGGTAGTGTTGTAGAAACTGCACGATATTTCTACGATGCAGCTGCTCGTCATCTTCACGAGGTACTGACGCATTGTTGTTGTGGCTTGATAATTTATGCACTGGCTCGCTAGAAACAGAAAGATGAAGCTCCTCTCTTTCGCCTACACGTACTGGGACTCCATAATTAAAGAAGTAGTCGAAATATGTATAACTAACAATTAAGGGAGACACGGGATTTCTGCTCAGCAAAGCTTGGGAATCAGTGTTAGTAGCACTAAGGTGTCGGGCGCAGCAGACTAAAGAATACAACGAGTTGACACAGATGGCGAATCTAAGTTAGGACAGTTATGCTGAGCACTGAATCCGAGGCTTACGGCATCGCTCATCCAACCCCGTGCATGCGAATACCGTGGTCTGTTTCTCTGGCAGAGAGCTCTGAATGTCGACGTCCTTTACGGTACGTCAACGATTACATTGTAGCCCCACCCCTTGGCGCCTTCATTTTTCCAGCGAGCCAGCCCACAAGTTGAAGAGCCACAATAGGAAAGCGTCTACTGGAAATATTGTGCAGTTTATAAACACTATACAACGCGACGTCCATTTAAGCTGTTATTGTGTGTGGAAAGCCTTCAACAGCACACATTGTTTACTTCCATGAGCTGAATTTTTTATTTGTTTCGTTTTCTCGTTGAATCTATTCACGCATATGTTGGCTGTGAAGTTTAATCAGCGGAAACGTTGATAAATGCCTGAACTGATTTCGTGGTGAATATTATACCTGTTCTTCAGCATCTTGTCTATTGTGAAATAATTTTACCGAAAAATGCTTGTACTAGTACGTAGTCATCCGTCTCACGGTATCTCCGTGAATGAACTTGAGTAAATATGAATATATGTCACAATAATAAGGGGTCTCTATGGTGCAACGTCGATGCAGTATCCTGGCGTACATCTCTAATCTCTATTTTCTGTGTTGCTGTACACTACTTGAAGAGTCCCTAACTCACAATGATTTGTTGTATCTCGTGCTTCATTTATCGAATGTAAAGCGAATTGACGTTCACCAAAGCAAATGAAAATATTTTTATTTTTTTAGTTTTCTGCAACACGTTTTAATCTCTCATCATTATCGAACGGTACTTATATTCATAACTCTTTGTAATCATGTATGCATTCTCATACACATTCGCGCGTAGCGTCATTTCAGGAAAGTGGTGGATGACGGTAACGTAACTGCACCAGAATGTAGAAACATCCTTTCATAAAGGGTACGTTTTTAGAATGTGTTCTACTGATCAACAGTATGCCATATAGACTGTTTTCTGTAGGTTGTGCAGTATGCAACTAGATACTTAGAAAAAAATATCTATTTTTTTCTCCATTTTCTTATTGTTTTACAGTAAGCAACACTTGCATCGCTATTTAATTTGTAATATAGTGGTCATTAATTTAATGGTATTAACTGCCAGTGGTATAAGACTGCAACCACTACTTCAGAAACTTTTTCTATCTGAGGTGACAGTTACTTTTCACAGTCAATAAAATTCTTCTGGGTTTGTAACCACATTGTCAATATGTAAAACTACCTACGTTTCCGTCACTATTGGAAGTGACCTTCTTCAGGGTGTTTTCGTTTGCTAAAAACAAAACACCCTGAAGAAGGTCACTTGCAATACTGACCCAAACGTCTGTAGCTTTACATATTGACAATGCGGTCACAAACCCAGAAAAATTTTATTGACTGTGACAATGGTCCCGGAAGCCTAGGCTTATAATTACTTTTCAGTTTCTCATCGTAACCTGTCTCTAGACTTCTATCATCAGTACATTGCCATGTAATGTTTGAAAAGGGCAACGATTAAGTTGTTGTTATAGATTATATTTCTCATATTGCTAATATTTATTTATTTAATATTTTTATTGTATATTTATTTTATTCAAATTTATTTTTATCCTATTATTTTCTATCTATATTAAATGAAATTTGGTTCTGTTATGTAGATTTCACATGTAGATACTGTCAGCTGGCACATTCCGCGTGGTTGTAATTAAAGTGTAGCTACTCACAGAATTCCAGTGTCGACTGTAATTACCGCATGACAGCAAAACTTGGTAGATATTCTAATGCGTTAATGCGAATCAATTATTACTAGGAAAAATTAGTTCCAATTTTGTCTACAAGGAGCAAATCTGGCGCTGTACAGCATATCATCGACATCTCCGGTGCTCGTACAGAACAAATTCTGTAAGCGGCAGTTCTGTAACGTGAACATTACACCTATTTCACTTGTTTGACATTTTCTGCCCCCTGTTCCTAAAAATAATTACATGAGGGTACATTTCTATACGTCTTTCTTGCATTCACAGCGCCAAATATGCGCCTGATGGCCAAAATTGGAATTAATTATTTTCGTGCCTAAATCGGCCCCGCATTAAAGCATTAGAATGTGCACCAAGTTTCACTGCCACACCATAATTTCGGCCCACACTAGACCTCGATGAGTTGCTGCACTTTAATTATAATTACCCAGTACTTGAGATTTGGGTAGAAATAAACAAAACAATATCCATGTGGTGCGTGTTTTGTGCTTGTGGCTAAAAATACATCATAATTATCAGATAGGAACCTTATTAACTTCATTCAGATGAAAATAAAACGATGGTAGGAAATGTACGCGTACTTTACAAAGACTGGGACAGAGAAAAACGTTCTGCTTGATGAACCCATCAATACCAGTTCTTAGATTGGAGGCTACACATCGGAAACCCGTTCGACATACGTAGATTGACCCGTACGTGCAAGAAATCCCGTAACTTTAGTAACAGATGCGTTATATATCTGTTATAATGACGTAAAATTTCGGAATATCCAGTTTCCATTATTTGATCTTGAATCTTTACGCAAATGTACCTGTGAATCAAACTCTGGAAGTTGCGAAGACAACTTGCTTGCTCTCAACGAGATCGCTAAAAGTCAAACGCTTGTATTTCCAGAGTTTTAAAAATTTTCTTTCTTACATTTTAAATTTAATGGTGAACTGTACTTGTAAACTTATCTGTAGGTATCAATTTGACGGTGACTCTTGTTAACGCTTTTATTAATTCTCTGGAAAATACTTATAAAATCATTCTATAAATTTTCCACAACTTGTGTATATGCCTCCGATATGCTGATAATCATACAGTTCTATGTAACGGAAGGAAGGAAGACTAAATTGAAGGTGGGATTGAAACAAAAATGACTTTACATTTTTCGTACGTCGCATTAAGAAAAGTATCGACCACCGATTGCAGGCACTTTCGCCAACCAACCACTGCTGATGTTATTATCAAAGCAGACTCATGTCATTCGAGGTCACAAAATGTTTATTTGACACCACAAACGGTCGTCAAGTCACAGTCACTGAAACAATAAAATTTTCTAAAGTTTACGTTACTTTTTTGGACGTACTGAGAAGTCATTTTGAAGTGTAATCACAATCCTGGATGTCTACATTCCTAATTGCAACCACACTTCTTTCAAGTATTATGTAAAATACACTAAAAATAGTAAATTGAAACAAAGGCAGCATAAACGGGTCACTGTTTACTGGTTTTAGCGTATTTTTCATAATATTTGAAAGAAGTGTGGTTGCAATTATTAACGCAGTTTTCCGGGTTTGAGATTACATTTGAAAATGTCGACTCAGTGCGTCGAAAGTAGTAACGTAACATTTTAATAATTTTGTTGTTTTAGTGACTGTGGCTTGACAACCTTTTGTGGTGTCAAATAAACATTTTACATTTCATTCAGTCACACTCCTTGATGTCAGTTACGCCGAAATACGAGATCACAAAAGTAGAGTTACGTAGCTCAGTGGTTTATACTATGTGATTGTCTCATGATTTTGCAAACTTTCAGGGATGATGGAGAAGGGTAAATGTATCGATCTGAGGTAAGGCACCCGAAATCGACTGCGTCGAAAGTTATAAGTGATATTCGCTCTGATATCTGACGGTGGAATACTTATAGCGCTACTGATGTTACTAACATTGTAGGGTAGGCAATCCTAATGAGCACTTACATATAGAGTTAGGAACAATAACGAGTTCAGGGCAGATGGCTACTGTCTACAGACATGATCAGTCTTGGAGTACAATGTTTGCTCTATAGTAGGCTGCAGTTTGTATTTACGATTTGAAGTACTAACGTCTGTCAGCCACAAACAGTCTGAGTTCTACCAAATGACGGAACCTTCAACCATCATTTTCGTATATGGGCAAGCAAATGGAAGTGGTAGAGAAGTAGAAAGGTTGCACAGGACCAAATATGCGCTTAAAAGACATCCGGCCCACACCATCTTTCCAAGACCGAGGAGGGCCATGAACTACACAGACAGCCGACTTAGGAGATGCAATGCTTGCACGGGTGGATGCGGCGCCTGCAATCAGCACTCGATAAATTGTACGTGAGATGAACGTTTCGCGTTGTGGACGAGTATTACCGTCCACAGAAAGTGCATGCTTTGACTCCTGTTGACTTCGGACCTCGTGTCGTATTTAGCCGATGGTTCTTGTAGCACCTTACAGTCTATCTTAGCTTTCCAACATATGTAGTTTTTACAGATGAAGCCTGTTTCATCAAATAATCACAAATGTCGTATTTCGGTGATGAGACTCTCCACGCTACAGTTGTGAAGAATAGTCGACGTAGATTATCAGTCAGCGTGTGGGCAGGCATAGTAAATGAGAACGTAGTATCCCCGTATCTTAATCCTCCCACCCGCCATTTACACTACTGACCATTAAAATTGTTACACCTAGAAGAAATGCAGATGATAAACGGGTATTCATTGGACAAATATATTATACTAGAACTGACATGTGACTGCATTTTCACGCAATTTGGGTGCATAGATCCTGAGAAATCAGTACCCAGAACAACCACCTCTGCCGGCCAGGTGGCCGAGCGGTTCTAGCCGCTACAGTCTGGAGACACGCGACCATACGGTCGCAGGTTCGAATCCTGCCTCGGGCGTGGATGTGTGTGATGTCCTTAGGTTAGTTAGGTTTAAGTAGTTCTAATTTCTAGGGGACTGATGACATTAGAACGTAAGTCCCATAGTGCTCAGAGCCATTTTGAACCAACCACCTCTGGCCTTAATAACGGCCTTGACACGCATGGGCATTGCGTCAAACAGAGCTTGGATGGCGTGTACAGGTACAGATCCCATGCAGCTTCAACACGGTGCCACAGTTCAAATAGTGAGTGACGCATTGTAACGAGCCAGTTGCTCGGCCACCATTGACCAGACGTTTTCAATAGGTGATAGATCTGCAGAATGTGCTGGCCAGGGCAGCAGTCGAACAATTTCTGTATCCAGAAAGGCCCGTACAGGACCTGCAACATGCGGTCGTGCATTATTCTTGTGGTGTCACCGCCAGACACCACACTTGCTAGGTGGTAGCCCTTAAATCGGCCGCGGTCCGTTAGTATACGTCGGACCCGCGTGTCGCCGCTATCAGTGATTGCAGACCGAGCGCCGCCACACGGCAGGTCTAGAAGACTTCCTAGCACTCGCCCCAGTTGTACAGCCGACTTTGCTAGCGATGGTTCACTGCCTACTTACGTTCTCATTTGCTGAGACGATAGTTTAGCATAGCCTTCAGCTACGTCATTTGCTATGACCTAGCAAGGCGCCATTATCAGTTACTATTGATATTGTGAATCATGTACCGTCAAGTCTGACGTTCATCATTAATGGATTAAAGTTAAGTATTCCACCAGCTATGTCCGTTTTCCTAAATTCTAATTTCCTTGTCCTGTTCCAGACCTCACGCCAGCCTGCGTGAGCTAAAACGCGTACCTTTTGGCCTCCTCTAGTAAGACGGTGTTGGCTCTCCTGCCAACCACAACATTGGCGACGAGTCAAAACCGCGTTCTTATCGATATTGCCCTGATTTACTTGTGTAATGGCTTCGCCACAATCTCCAGATGTACTGTCCGAATTTTATCGCTTACAGAATCAGCAGGCACAGGCATTACTGGATGCCCTTGGACAACTCGTCCACGGTCAACATGCAATGCAAAACGATGCGGCAGCCGCCGCTCCACTGCTAACGCAGTCACAACACGCTGTTGCACCAACTTTTTGACCTTTTGATGCTGCACTGGAAAGCTGGACAGAGTGGTCACACCAATTTGGATTCCATCTCGCCACTTACAGAATTCAAAGTAACGTGCGGCAGCCTTTTTTCTTATCATCAGTCGGGGTGAACACATACCGTGTGATAGTCAAATTATTTCCCCGATGCGACTTAGCAACTCTGTCCTACGAAGAAATTTTGTCTGCATTAGTTGCATATTTCAAAGAATCAGTCAATGTAGTTGCGAAACGGTATACCTTCTTTCGTACGAAACGTACGGCAGGTCAGACTAATCGGGAGTGGGTTGCAACCTTGCAAGGCCTCACTAGGGATTGTGCTTTTGAGTGTCAATGTGGACTCCCTTATTCAGATACTATGGTACATGATGCAATTGCACAGAACATTTCTGATGCTCCTATAAGGGAACAGATTTTGAAACTAGTCAATCCCTCCCTTCAACAAGTGATGGACATATTGGATCGGCAGGACACACTTGACTTTGCTCAGGAATCATTTGAAACTTCGCCACCCGTGTGTCAGGTGAACCGGCCCGCCGGGCGAGCTGCATGGAACAGTAAACAATCCTTGCGCCCGGCTGCACTGCTGCCGCCAGGCTCTCAGCCACGTGTGCCGCGCCGGCAAGCAAATGCAGTGATAAAATAATGCCCGCGGTGCGCTACTAGACATTCGCGTGAGAATTGCCCGTCACACCAAGCTATTTGCTTTTTCGGTAATAAAAAGGGACAATTTCAGAGTGTTTGCCAGAAAAAGCTCAGATCGGAAACTCACAACCATTCCAGGCCCTTTGCTTCATGCCGGATTCGAACCAAGGATACTCAGGCTCGTGAAACTTCGCCGATGGAAATTCATGTGGTTCATTCCACTCCGCTCAGTGCCACTCTCTCTAACAGTGACTGTGTTCGTCCCACAAATAGTGTGCGTCGACATTGCCGGAAATCCCGTCAAGTCGCAAGTGATTTTGTACCAGTGTCAGTTCACGTTGCACGAGACAGTTGCTCTTGTCGTCAGCAGTACAATAAACTTTTTATGGACTTGGACATTAATGGCAAAATGGTACCATTCCAGCTCAATACCGGGGCTGCAGTTTCACTACTCAATCAAGACACTTACTAACTGCTGGGCACACCTCCGTTGCGTGCCGCAAATTTTAAGTTAACTAGCTATTCAGGTCAAGAGATCCCTGTGTTAGGACAGTGCAGCCTTCTTGCAACATACAAAGGACAAACAAAACTTGTGTCATTTTATGTCCTTCATTCTTCTTCTGCAGTGAACTTGTTTGGTTTCGATTTATTTCTCTTGTTTAACTTGTCTATAGTAAATCAGGTCCTATCAGTGAACCAGACTGTGCCTTCAGACAGTGTTTCTCGTCTATGTGAAGAATTTGCAGACATTTTTGCACCAGGCCTCGGTTACACTAAGAACTATAAAGCATATTTGCAACTGAAAGTAAACGCGCAACCGAAATTTTTCAGAGCTCGCAATGTTCCCCATGCATTGCGTGATCAGGTCGCAAAAACATTACACGATTTGGAATCACAAGGTGTAATTGAACGTGTGCAGGCTTCCCTCTGGGCATCACCCTTAGTAATTTTGCCAAAACCTTTGGGAAAATTGAGACTTTGTGTGGACTTCAAGGCAACAGTGAATCCACAATTAGTGATTGCAACTTTTCCTTTACCCCACCCGGAAGATCTTTTTGACAAACTGTGCCCAGGTAAATATTTTTCAAAGTTGGACCTAGCAGATGCGTACTTGCAAATACCGGTGGACGAAGAATCCCAGCGCATTTAGTGGTTAACACGCATCTTGGTTTGTATCGATTCAAACGACTGCCATTCGGGTGTGCATCCGCCCCTGCATTGTTTCAGCAATATCTACAAACCGTTTGTGCGTCGGTCCCTACTGCAGCAAACTATCTGGACGACATTGTGATCTCTGGTAAGATGGAAGAAGAACATTTAGCCAATCTCAGAACATTATTTCAGGTCTTGCGACAAAATGGTCTTCGCATGCGGAAGGACAAATGTGTGTTTTTTGCTCGTGATTTGCCATACACGGGACATGTACTCAATGCCCAAGGCATACATCCCAGTCCCATGCACCTTCATGCCATACAAGACTTGCCTTCGCCGCAGAATTTGAAGCGCCTACAGAGTGTGCTGGGAAAAATAAATTACTATAACAGATATGTGCCACATGCCTCTTCTATTTCAGCTCCGCTTCATCGCTTACGCCGTAAAGGTGTTCCGTTCGTCTGGACGAAGGAATGCAAACGCGCCTTTCGCCAGTTGAAATCGGCGTTGCTTTCCAATACTTGCCTTACGGCATTCGATCCCCAGAAGCCCCTTTTGTTGATGGTGGACGCATCGGATTTCGGGATCGGTGCTGGGCTTGCGCACAAAGATGGATCGCACGATCGCCCTATTGCCTTTGCGTCCAAATTGCTCTCGTCTGCGCAAATAAATTATTCACAGATCGAGAAAGAAGCATTGGCTCTCGTATTTGAGTTTCATGATTTCTTGTATAGTCATCACTTTACCATAATCACAGACCACAAACCTTTGACATCGCTTTTTCATCCGACCAAGCCTGTACCTCCACGTACAGCGCAGAAATTCATTCGCTGGTCTATTTTCCTCTCGCAGTACCGCTACGATATCTTGTATCGGTCCACTGCTAAGCACGGAAACGCCGATGCGTTGTCCCGCTTGCCTGTTGCAGAGTATAGGGCATTCGATTCCTTCGAACTTGCTTGCATGTTCATTGATGCGGAAACCGATGACGTGGTCGAATCGTTTCCGATTGATTTTCGTCGTGTAGCTTCTGCCACAGCTGCCGACCCTGTCCTTGCTACCGTACTTGCGTTTTGTTGCTACCCAATGGCCCTTGTCAAAGTCACAGATCGGGGATCCGTTGATTCGCCGATTTTTTGCTCACAATGAGAGACTTTTTGTTCGACGTGATGGTTTGCTGTTGCGTTCTGACAATGATCAGTCCAGGGTCGTGGTCCCACGTGGTTGCATGGTGTGTGCCGAACAACAATCAGCACCACTGCGGAATTCTTTGCATGGCCGAAAGCCACTTCCCCTTGGCAACGCTTACACATCGATTTTGCTGGTCCATTCTGGAAAGCTCGATGGTTGGTTGTGGTAGATTCATTCAGTAATTTTCCTTTTGTTGTCCGGATGTCTTCCACGACGTCATCTGCCACCATCCAAGCGTTATCTACTATCTTTTGCATTGAAGGTCTCCCAGAGACTATTGTTTCCGACAATGGACCCAGAATTCATGTCCGCAGAATTTCAGTCATTCTGCAAGGCCAATGGTATTCAACATCTGACGTCCGCGCCGTTTTCGCCACAGTCGAACGGTGCCGCTGAAGGATTGGTCAGGACTTTCAAGTCACAGATGTTGAATTAAAAGAGTCGCATTCTCGGGACGACGCGTTATTGTTCTTTTTGTCCTCGTATCGCTCTCAGCCCCGATATGGTCGCTCGCCGGCTGAGTCGCTCCACGGTCGCCCTCATCGAAACTTGATGTCTTTGCTACATCCGCCGCGTCAGGCTCCTGTGCAGCGGCAGACACTTGCTTTTACCCCAGGCGACGTTGTCTACTACCGCCACTACCGAGGTTCACGGCGTTGGCTCGAAGGGCGTATTCTTCGCTGCGTCGGACGCGCTATGTATCTGGTTTTGGGGGCCTCTGGTGAAATGCGCCGGCATCTCAACCAGCTGCGCCTCTGTCGTCGCACGGGATCTACCGCTCGCCGTCTGCTTTCAGCGACGGTGCCGTCCGGTCAGCGCCCTGGGGACCAATCTACTGGCTCGCCTCAGCCCCAGGTGTTACCGACGCTGCCTTCCATTTTGCCCCATGACGACGCGCCGCCGCCGCCGCCGCCACCGCCTCTTCTCCCGCCGGCGACGCCCGTAGTGGACGCGTCGCTGAAACCGCCGGGCGCCTCCCTGGGTCACGCGCCGCCGATCGCTTCCCGTGACCAGTTGTCTTCCGACATGGAACTCTTGCCCGCTGCGGACCATTTGTCGTCTTCGCCCGTCGGGTGCCCCGGCCCGATGGAGGTCGACCCTTCTCTTCCTCCTGTCTCTCTGCGGGCGCATACACCGCATGTTGGCGTGCACCCTGGAGCAGGTTTTCAGGCGTTTCCTAGCTCCCCGCGGTCCGAATGGCAGGGTGCGCGTTGCACAGCCTCGCCTGTTGTTAGGCTCCCAACCTCGTCGCATACGTCAACATGGGGTCCTCCCCCCGGCGGGCGGTAGCCTTATGCCACAACCGTACGCCGATTTGCGGGGGAGGAATGTGGTGTCACCGCCAGACACCACACTTGCTAGGTGGTAGCCTTTAAATCGGCCGCGGTCCCTTAGTATACGCCGGATCCGCCTGTCGCCACTATCAGTGATTGAATACCGAGCGCCGCCACACGGCAGGTCTAGAGAGACTTCCTACCACTCGCACCAGTTGTACAGCCGAATTTTCTAGCGATGGTTCACTGCCTACTTACGTTCTCATTGGCCGAGACGATAGTTTAGCATAGCCTTCAGCTACGTCATTTGCTACGACCTAGCAAGGCGCCATTATCAGTTACTATTGATATTGTGAATAATGTACCATCAAGACCGACGTTCATCATTAATGGATTAAAGTTAAGTATTCCACCAGCTACGTCCGTTTTTCTAAATTCTAATTTCCTTGTACTGTTCCAGACCTCACGCCAGCCTGCGTGAGCTAAAACGCGTGCCTTTCGGCCTCCTCTAGTAACACGGTGTTGGCTCTCCTGCCAACCACAACAATCCTGCTGAAATGTAGGGTTTCGCAGGGATCGAATGAAGGGTAGAGCCACGGGTCGTAACAGATCTGAAATGTAATGTCCACTGTTCATAATGCCGTCAATGCGAACAAAAGGTGACCGAGACGCTTAACCAATGGCACCCCATACCATCACGCCGGGTGATACGCCAGTATGGCGATGACGAAAACACGCTTCCAATGTGCGTTCACCGCGATGTCGCCAAACACGGATGCGACCATCATGATGCTGTAAACAGAACCTGGATTCATCCGAAAAAATTACGTCTTGCCATTCGTGCACCCAGGTTCGTCGTTGAGTACACCATCGCAGGCGGTCCTGTCTGTGACGCAGCGTCAAGGGTAACCGCAGCCATGGTCTCCGAGCTGATAGTCCATGCTGCTGCAAACGTCGTCGAACTGTTCGTGCGGATGGTTGTTGTCACAGCCATGCGGATAAGATGCCTGTCATCTCGACTGCTAGTGATACGAAGCCCTTGGGATCCAGCACGGTGTTCCGTATTCCCCTCCTGAACCCACCGATTCCATATTCCGCTAACAGTCATTGTATTTCGACGAACGCGAGCAGCAGTGTCGCGATACGATAAATCACAATCGCGATAGGCTACAATCCGACCTTTATCAAAGTCGGAAACTTGATGGTACGAATTTCTCCTCCTTACACGAGGCATCACAACAACGTTTCACCAGGCAACGCCGGCCAACTGCTGTTTGTGTATGAGAAATCGGTTGGAAACTTTCCTCATGTCAGCACGTTGTAGGTGTCGCCACAGGCGCCAACGTTGTGTGAATGCTCTGGAAAGCTAATGATTTGCATATCACAGCGTCTTCTTCCTGTCGGTTAAATTTCGCATCTGTGGCACTTCAGTAGTGTAAATTTGCCAGTAAACACACTGTTTATCATAGATGCACTCTCTAGGTTCTTCGAACATAACGCACTTTTTACACGTCAACGCGTGTGACTCCAACATGATGGAGCCCCACCTCACTTTTCACACCTGGATCAGACATTCCGTGAAAGGTGCATGGGCACAGGGGGTCCTGTTTCGTGGACAGCACCTTCACCTGCTCTCAACCAGCTTGATTTCTTCTTGTGTGGCCATGTGAAATGTTTTGGGTGCGAAACGTGTATAGAGACTGAAAAGTGTCTCCTGGCAAGATTTCTCGCTGCCTGGGACACTGTTCAAACAACGCAGCGATATTAGAACTGGACAACGTAACTCTGTGCGAAGATGCCATGCCCGGATTCACACTGGGGGACGCCATTTTGAACAATTGTTGTAAATGCAGGAGTATGTGAAACTTGTGCAGGTAAATGGAATTCATTATTACTATACCACAGACAGGATTTTCGTTCTTTTCCACAGGGGGAATTATCTGCGGGTATTGGGGAGTAATCATCAGTAATTCTGCACGTCGTGATAAAGGTTCGGAAGTTGGGACCCTTAATTACACCTCTCCTCTAGGCTAAGGTGGAACTCTGTTGTTCTAGAACTGGGATCCCTTACCTGAAATTGATGCATTTACTTTTCTCTGTCATGCCTGAAAGTTTGTAATATATCATGGAATCACCCGGTAGAATTTTTAAATTTCTCCTTGATACCGTGGAACGTGAAGAAACACAATTACGCATATAGTTGTAAAGAAAGGGGCGTAATGAAGATGTACAGCAAGATCAAAGATAGAGGAAAGAGGCAAGAAAAGAAACATATGACCCAATACAACTTTTTTTGAACGACATGCTTCCAGACCAAAAAGTTTTCAGACTGAATTAATAAAAAATAGATAAAATTTCAGACAGATTTAATGCATCAGGTGTTCTACGTGATGTGTTCTTCCCCCCCCCCCCCCTCCCTTTCTCACGTTCATACAATCATAAAACTATGTGAAACCGTCAGGGAAGTCCTGCTTTGGAATATTGTTCAACTCGCACACGTCACACTGGCTTGAATGTCGTTTACATCGTTAGAGCGTTGACGCTTCATGTTAATTTCTGCAGTATTTTGTGATAGTCTCGATTCGATAACACGATATCTCGTGATTTCATTATTTTTTATTTTATTTTATTTATTTTTGTTAAGAAATGAACTGTCTGTGCTTTGGATAAACTACGCTCACTCATTTCTCTTCAGCAAAATATTCCGGAGAATGTCTCGCACACTTTATTCAGAGACGTTGCTCCTTTGCGATTTGTGACACTACAGTGTTAACACACTACGGCTGCATGTCCACTACTTAACACCGCCTGCTCGCTACTAAATGGTCGAAAGCGTATCTGTTGTTAAGTTGTTTATTGAAACAACCACTGTAGTTACTGCGCTGACGGCGCTTGTACGCTAGGAATAAAATCAGTCTCGGTACTTTCTAGAGGAACGGTCTATAACTGTCCACATTGTACGTGCATTGCGAGACCGCTATAACAATAATAATAATAATAATAGTAATAGTAATAATAACGCTAGGACAGAAATGAAGCATCATACAAATAGGATACTGGGGCATAGGTTACCGTATTCCATTGAAAATAGTGCTAGCAGAGTTTTTATATCTGACGTATATCAATCAAATTGAAAAGTCTGTAGTAATGCATAATACAGGCTCAGTTATGTAACTTGTAAGATCTAGCGTAACCCACTCATTCAGCACTTGCCCGCGAAAGGCAAAGGTCCCGAGTTCGAGTCTCGGTCCGGCACACAGTTTTAATGTGACAGGAAGTTTCATATCAGCGCACACTCCGCTGCAGAGTGAAAATCTCATTCTGGAAACATCCCTCAGGCAGTGGTTAAGCAATGTCTCCGCAATATCCTTTCTTTCAGGAGCGCTAATTCTGCAAGGTTCGCAGGAGAGCTTTTGTAAAGTTTGGAAGGTAGGAGACGAGATACTGGCAGAAGCAAAGCTGTGAGGACGGGGCGTGAGTCGTACTTGGGTAGCTCAGTTGGTAGAGCACTTCCCCGCGAAAGGCAAAGGTCCGAGTTTGAGTCTCGGTCCGGCACACAGTTTTAATCTGCCAGGAGGTTTCATATCATGATTATTTCTATTTACGGCTGAAATCACCGATGCTGTAACTGTTTTATGATCGCTGATTCCCTGTTCTACGTTAATTGTTCCAAATAGTTCGGGTCTGTTTGTCACCAGAAGGTCTAATATGTTATCGGCACGAGTCGGTTCTCTGTTTAACTGCTCAAGGTAGTTTTCAGATAATGCACTTAAAAAAATTTCACTGCCACCTGTTATAAACGTTTGAAACTCCCAGTCTATATCTGGTAAATTAAAATCTCCACCCAAAACTATAACATGGTCGGAAAATCTACTATAAATGTTTTCCAAATTTTCCTTCAAATGTTCTGCCACAACAGCTGCTGAGACAGGGGGTCTATGTTGTTGTAGTTGTGGTCTTCAGTCCTGAGACTGGTTTGATGCAGGTCTCCATGCTACTCTATCCTGTGCAAGCTTCTTCATCTCCCAGTACCTACTGCAACCTACATCCTTCTGAATTTGTTTAGTGTACTCATCTCTTGGTCTCCCTCTACGGTTTTTAGCCTACACGCTGCCCTCCAATACTAAATTGGTGATCTCTCGATGCTTCAGAATATGCCTTACCAAACGATCCCTTCTTCTAGTCAAGTTGTGCCACAAAGTTCTCTTCTATTCAATTCTATTCAATACCTCCTCATTAGTTATGTGATCTACCCATCTAATTTTCAGCATTCTTCTGTAGCACCACATTTCGAAAGCTTCTATTCTCTTCTTGTCCAAACTATTTATCGTCCACATTTCACGTCCATACATGGGTACACTCCATGTAAATACTTTCAGAAACGACTTCCTGACACTTAAATCTATACTCGATGTTGACAAATTTCTTTTCTTTAGAAACGCTTTCCTTGCCATTGCCAGTCTACATTTTATATCCTCTCTACTTCGACCATCATCAGTTATTTTGCTCCCCAAATAGCAAAACCGATTTACTACTTTAAGCCTCTCATTTCCTAATCTAATTCCCGCAGCATCACCAGACTTAATTCGAATACATTCCATTATCCTCGTTCTGCTTCTGTCGATGTTCATCTTATATCCTCCTTTCAAGACACTGTCCACTCCGTTCAGCTGCTCTTCCAGGTCCTTTGCTGTCTTTGACAGAATTGCAATGTCATCGGCAAACCTCAAAGTTTTTATTTCTTCTCCATTTTAATTCCTACTCCGAATTTTTCTTTTTTTCCTTTACTGCTTGCTCAATATACAGATTGAATAACATCGGGGAGAGGCTACAACCCTGCCTCACTCCCTTCCCAACCACTGCTTCCCTTTCATGCCGCTCGAAAGCGACAGACAGCCACCAATAAATGTCATTGCTAGAGTCATGCTGCCGTTGCAGGTGGCCGAGACTTGGCCTGAATCTGACGACCTCTCAGCATCGCCTTTTGTGTGTTGGTGCACAGCAGCAAGGCTGTCGGCGACGTCATGTCGGACTCACCGCCCTCTAGAGATGAAGCAGGTACGATAGTATGGCTTCTCTGCGTGCGTTGCTTACGGCCTGACGTCCCGGCACCAGCAGAGGCTTTGGAGCGGCGCTTTTGTTTTCGATCCAAAAATATTGATTCAGTCAATGAGTTTGTGGCAGTTCACCTAGCGTAGGATGCGGAACGAAGCGACTAATTGAAAATAGCTCGGTTTCAGTCTAGTACCAACGTTGTGAAGGATGAGTACAGAGAGCGCGCCGTTTTCTTTCTTTTCTCCAATTGTTCTAAATTTTTGTGTAGCATTTCCCGATCATCATTTTGGCTAAAGAATAAAGTTGGCCCTTCTACCTTTGAATTTTGAGAGGCTGAAAGCTGGGCAAGAAGAAGGAATATTTTTTGGAGAGTCGGGATGAAGGTGTCGCATGTGAATAGGGACGGGAGATGACGGCCATCGGGGCTGTTTCGTTGTGTTCTGCTGACTTGTAAGTTTTCGCAGTCCATGGTAGTGCGATCTGTAATCTGAGAAGTTGGCTTCTCATACGCTTTGGATGTGAAACCTAAGCTGCTGATTTAACTCCAGTTTGAATTTGCTTCGTTAAACTTGCATAAGCAAATTGCACAGATAAATATATTTTGTGATGCTGTCTCCATGCTGCTTCCCTTCCGTAGTGTTCGACCACAGTGATAGTTTCGCCCATTTTGTTCACCAAAGTCGATGTTAAATTGATTTTACTACACTGCTAACTTTTCTCTACTATTTGGGTCATTTAAGAGAAAATAGGATTCAGCGAAAGACAGATCACTTGCTATTAACTACGTGAAACTTAAAAGCGAAAATTACAATTATGTTAAATGCAAATAACCTTTGACTCATCTTGTACAACTTGAGCGTAGATCAAGACTTTGTTAAAAGCAGACATGACATCCGTTACAAGATCCTTCACTTGTCCCGTAGCTTTCCTGGTGAAGCAGTATACAATGAGGTGCTGAGCTGACAAGAAAGTGAAATGGCTGGGTTTATACCCATGTTGTGTATGAAGAACCAGCGTCCTTGAAAACGCTCTGTCTTTCGAATTGATCCTTGGTTGTGCGGATTCGGGGGTTATACGGTAATGGTTAGGGGTCGTTTTTCCCCTGGGTAGATGATGTTAGTGGAGGCGGCGGCGATGATGATGTTAGTGGAGGCGGCGGTTATGATGATGTAAGTGTATGTTTGCGTATGGGTTCTTATGACTAACGCCTGAATTGGCGATGGATTGTAGTGATTGGTGCTCTCTGGTCAGGGGTTTCGTCCCTTCCCAGAGAGTTGATGAGTTGGTGTGGTGATGTGTTGGATGATTCGTAGAATTTTAATGATTTTTGTTTTAGGAGATGGTAGAATGAGGGCTGTCCTAACATTGCTCTGATCTCCTCATTGCTCGAGAACCACGGAGCGTCTGCAACGATTCGGAAGGCTTTGTTTTGGATGATTTCCAACTGCTTGAGATTGGTGTCTGCTGCCATACTCCACGCTTCTGAACCGTAGAGCATGGCTGGGAGGATTATCGTTTTCCAAATCTTGAGTTTGGCAGGTACTGTGAGTCCCCTGCCTTTGAGGAGTAGGTATAGCTGAAAGAGCCGGGCAGAGCCCTTGTTTCTGGCCTCTTTAATGTGATGCGTAAATGTCAGATTCTTATCCAGTTTTAGCCCGAGGTAGGTAACTACTTCTTTCCAGGGTAGTACCTGGCTGTTGTGCATGATGTTCACTATGGGGCGTTTGATTTTGTGGCTGAATAAGATAGTCTGGCATTTGTCTGCGTTTATCTTTATTTTCCACAGATTGCACCACTTTGTCACTTTGTCTAGGTGTCGTTGTAGGCGGTAGGCTAGATAGTTGATGTTTCTGCCACTGTGGTATAATGCAGTGTCATCTGCATATAGGGCAATGTTACCGTCCGGCTCCTTCGGCAGATCATTTGTGTATAGTAGATATAGGAGGGGGCCAAGCACAGATCCCTGTGGGACACCTGCTTCTATTTGTTTTAGCTCGCTGACTGCTCGATCTACTGTAGAGTAAAATGTCCTTTCCACCAGGAACGAGTGGACTATTTTGAGCAGGTGAAGTGGGCAGTTCATCTTCGACAGTTTGTATAAGTCATGGGACACCTCCTAATATCGCATCGGACCGCCTTTCACCCTGCGCAGTGCAGCAAGGTGACGTGGCATGGACTCAACAAGTCGTTGTAAATCCCCTGCAGAAATGCTAAGCCAAGCTGTCGCACTGCTATCGCTGCTTGGGAACATGACATGCACGAATGGCTGCAAATGTTTCCCAAGCAGCCGAACATAACCATTTCCAGGTTAAAATCAACAGTCGATATCGCAATAATATTTCTTTATTTACCGGTTTCTGCTTATGTCAAAGCCATCTTCAGAATTATTCGCCCCCTGTGGCTTGCGATAGCGGCTCCTCGGTTTCCTTCTGATGCCACGATCGAGCGCTCTATATATCAGCCACAGGCACTATCAGAATGACTTTTAAAATGTGATTTTGATGATGGCTGTGGCTGAAACGCAGGAAGATGTTTGTTTAAAGCAATATACACTGAAGAGCCAAAGAAACTGGTACACGGACCTAATATCGCGTAGGGCCGGCGCGAGCACGCAGCAGTTCCGCAACACCACGTGGCATGGACTCAACTGATGTCTGAAGTATTACTGGAAGGAACTGACACCATGAATCGTTCAGGGCTGTACATAAATCCATTAGAATACGAGAGGGTGCACATCTCTTCTAAACAGCACGTTGGAAGGTATCCCAGATATGCTCAATAATGTTCATGTCTGGGGTATTTGGTGGTCAGCGGAAATGTTTAAGCTCGGAAGAGTTCCTCGAGCCACTCTGTAGCACTTCTGGACGTGTGGAGACACGAATTGTCCTGATGGAATTACCCACGTCCTTTGGAATGCACAATGGTCATGAATGGATGCAGGTGATCAGAGAGGATGCTTACGTACGTGTCGACTGTTAGAGTCGTATCTACACGTATCAGGGGTCTCATACCACTCCAATTGCACACGACCCACACCATTGCGGAGCCTCCATCAACTTGAACAGATCCCCTGCTGACACGTCCATCCGCTCAACACAATAAGAAACGAGACTCGTCCGATCAGGCAACATGTTTCCAGTCATCAACAGTCCAATGTCGGTGTTGACGGGCCAGGAGAGGCGTAACGCTTTGTGTCGTGCAGTCATCAAGGTTACACGAGTGGGCGTTTGGCTCCGAAAGCCCATATCGATGACTTTTGTTGAATAGTTCGCACTTAGACACTTGTTGAAATCTGCAGCAGTCTGCGGAAGGATTGCACTTCTGCTACGTTGAACGATTCTCTTCTGTCGTCGTTGGTCCCGTTCTTGCAGGATCTTTTTCCGGCCGCAGCGATGTTGGAGATGTGATGTTTTACCGGATTGCTGATATTCACGGTATACTCGTGAAATGGTCGTACGGAAAAATCCTCACTTCATCGCTACCTCTGAGATCGCTCGTGTACCGATTATTACACCACGTTCAAACTCACTTTACTCTTGATAGCCTGCCATTGTAGCAGCCGTAACCGATCTAACAACTCCGCCAGACACTTGTTGTCTTATATAGGCGTTGCCAACCGCAGCGCCTACATAACTCCGTATCTGTATATGCATGCCTGTACGAGTTTCTTTGGCACTTCAATGTATATTGTGATCAAGACGAACAGTTTTCTTGATTAGTAAATAGAAGAGCAGTCAAAAACTGGAAGTGTTATTTAGATTGAGTATTTTATCCATTTTCAGCAACTGTAGTTGTATGTATAGAAATAGTGAGCAACCAGATGCATAATAGAATTTTTTTTTCCTTATCCGGTGTCGGGCATTATTGCCTTTCTCCAGAATATTATAACTATTGCATTATTTGCGAGTGTCAACAATAAGATACTTGACCACAGCAATATGCTGCATACATGTTAGTGTGGACAGGTGCAAATAATTGTTTAGTTATCACCTTCTGAAGAAGGGAACTAATGACCTGAAACCGGTTTATGAAATAAAATTTCTTTTATGCATCTGGTTGGTGATTATTTCGGTATACATTTAGACTGAGATACTAGTTTAACATATTGCACCTCTTGGATACATTCTACTAAAAATAGACAGTAAAACACTTCAAGATACTGCGACTGAAACGGTAATGTCGTGAATCCTGTCTGCAGGTGATGTTTGCAGTAATATAATGTAATTACTTTACTTATCCACTTTCAGTCTGCTGAAAGTCCTATTGATTGTAGCTTCATGTACACTGTTAACAGACTTTTAATGGCATTTCTCTTATCGACAGTTGATGCCCCCGTTCGTGTCCTTTTAAACTTTCTGACAGCGTACTTAGAACTTTCCAGTACTTTCCACTTTTCTGAGCGTCTTAAAAAATTCCCTCTCAAAGGATTTATGCCGTTGACAGGCTAATTCTTATAGCTTCGCAGCCAACTCAATGTAGAAAACACGGCTCGATGTACATTGTTCGTAGTATATTGTTTCCGATTCAGTGGTCGGATCAAAAATCTGACTGGAGTCGAAGTACTGCAGGGCACTCGGCAGTAGTGTAGGAGTTATGGTCATTTAAATTTGCCTAACTGGTCCAGGGAGGAAACGATGCTAATTCACCTCGAAATGTCTTCTGAATCAATGGTAGCAATCCTATGTCTCGTAAAAAGGGCGGTTCGCCTAGAGATCGTGAACTGCCATGACAGTGGACGTTGCTTTCGAGACTTGCCGTAAGATTAGAAGAACAAAATTCAGTACTACTGCAGTAATTTGGCGCAGACGAGTGGAACTGTCTGCAACAATTACGTGTTACGCGAAAAATAATTTCAAAATAACTGCAAACAACAGACAGTGCATAGTAACTGCCACTGGAAATGCCCAACACTTTACGCAAGTTAATGTATGTGCAACATATTTTTTTTTAGCCCATGCTACAAGGTAATTCGACGCAGATCGTTCAATAAAATGTGCATTAAAAATTTGTTAAGTGGGCGTCACAATGAATGTTGTAACTTTTAGAACGAAAGCTGATCTCTTGCTAAGTAGACACTGGGAGAAACGGAAACATGTCCATAAAACCTTAGTGATGGATCGAGTATGCGTTTCAGCGTCTTTTCCCTTTAAATGGATAAAGATAACAACCCATAACTCAAAGGTTACCTTTGATCTCAGCCCTCCAGTTGGATGTATTTGACCTCACACCAAAACCACACATAACAGGAAAGTTACTGGATCTATGCATAGGTACAATGTTGCTGTTTTTAGAGGGCAATTCCTTGGCAACATAATTTAGCGCTTTTAACGTCATTAACGTTGCTCACTAGTATCTCAGAATTAGTAATATCTCTGACTGATAAAGTGAAAGACTAAGTTTATTTACGTATTCTATTAAATTTCGAGCCCTGCGGCGACAGTCTTCCATTACTGTAGGCTTCACGTTTCATAAAAAATTAAAACAAATTCTAAACTCTTGAAAATAAAAGAGAACCTGCACAACTACAGCTTCACGCGTCATGTGTGTTATTAGGTGATTCCTAGAAAAAATATGTGTAAAATGCATTGTACGGGAAACTGCAACTATAATTCTGCCATCGATTCAGTGTACATGATGGCAGAACATTTTTGGAAGTTTGGTGGGCTCTTACATTTGCGGTGAGCCGTGCACCTATTCAGCAGAGTACAAAGAGGGCACCTGCTCTTACGCCTTAATTATGAGTAGAGTCTAGAATACGAGGGAAAATCAAGTTAAAGGCGGTTAATTAAACTTTTTTCTGATATTATGTTTGTGTGTTCGAAGTAAAATTGTAGGTACTCGCGTGGTAAGACTGTAATGGTATAAATGTTCGGTCTAGCAGAAGCAGTTTGTGAAGCGACAGCAGAAGTAAAGTTTCAAAATTCTAATTGTTTAATACCATTATTACACTCCTGGAAATTGAAATAAGAACACCGTGAATTCATTGTCCCAGGAAGGGGAAACTTTATTGACACATTCCTGGGGTCAGATACATCACATAATCACACTGACAGAACCACAGGCACATAGACACAAGCAACAGAGCATGCACAATGTCGGCACTAGTACAGTGTATATCCACCTTTCGCAGCAATGCAGGCTGCTATTCTCCCATGGAGACGATCGTAGAGATGCTGGATGTAGTCCTGTGGAACGGCTTGCCATGCCATTTCCACCTGGCGACTCAGTTGGACCAGCGTTCGTGCTGGACGTGCAGACCGCGTGAGACGACGCTTCATCCAGTCCCAAACATGCTCAATGGGGGACAGATCCGGAGATCTTGCTGGCCAGGGTAGTTGACTTACACCTTCTAGAGCACGTTGGGTGGCACGGGATACATGCGGACGTGCATTGTCCTGTTGGAACAGCAAGTTCCCTTGCCGGTCTAGGAATGGTAGAACGATGGGTTCGATGACGGTTTGGATGTACCGTGCACTATTCAGTGTCCCCTCGACGATCACCAGTGGTGTACGGCCAGTGTAGGAGATCGCTCCCCACACCATGATGCCGGGTGTTGGCCCTGTGTGCCTCGGTCGTATGCAGTCCTGATTGTGGCGCTCACCTGCACGGCGCCAAACACGCATACGACCATCATTGGCACCAAGGCAGAAGCGACTCTCATCGCTGAAGACGACACGTCTCCATTCGTCCCTCCATTCACGCCTGTCGCGACACCACTGGAGGCGGGCTGCACGATGTTGGGGCGTGAGCGGAAGACGGCCTAACGGTGTGCGGGAGCGTAGCCCAGCTTCATGGAGACGGTTGCGAATGGTCCTCGCCGATACCCCAGGAGCAACAGTGTCCCTAATTTGCTGGGAAGTGGCGGTGCGGTCCCCTACGGCACTGCGTAGGATCCTACGCTCTTGGCGTGCATCCGTGCGTCGCTGCGGTCCGGTCCCAGGTCGACGGGCACGTGCACCTTCCGCCGACCACTGGCGACAACATCGATGTACTGTGGAGACCTCACGCCCCACGTGTTGAGCAATTCGGCGGTACGTCCACCCGGCCTCCCGCATGCCCACTATACGCCCTCGCTCAAAGTCCGTGAACTGCACATACGGTTCACGTCCACGCTGTCGCGGCATGCTACCAGTGTTAAAGACTGCGATGGAGCTCCGTATGCCACGGCAAACTGGCTGACACTGACGGCGGCGGTGCACAAATGCTGCGCAGCTAGCGCCATTCGACGGCCAACACCGCGGTTCCTGGTGTGTCCGCTGTGCCGTGCGTGTGATCATTGCTTGTACAGCCCTCTCGCAGTGTCCGGAGCAAGTATGGTGGGTCTGACACACCGGTGTCAATGTGTTCTTTTTTCCATTTCCAGGAGTGTATTTTTAATATCTGATATTATAATGTCGAAGAAGAAATACTGGATAATGAACGAAAATGCGCTATGTCGAGTGGAAGTAACTCGCTATCAGCTGAAGTTTTTTGGTAAGATGTTACTAAGAAAAAGGTCGCAAGAATTGAATAATAACCTGAACTGACGAATAAACGTGGGGAGTTCAATAAATAAATGCAACTGAGTGCACTGACTCAACAATAACAAGCCTTAACCTCACTAATATTCTTGTGTGTTAGTCGTATTGGTTCAGTGAACGCCTCTGTTCGCAGAGATATCAGAACACTGAAGAAGAAATGAAGGAATCGACTTTTTCTCTGAACACTGACTAAAATTGCGGAGATTATTAATGCAATGCAGTTGTATTACGGTACCGCTGTCTCAATGAGAGACAAGTTTACGAGTGAATAAACTACTTTAAAAGTGGGTGAGGACCGTCTGCGACAAAGAGCATACGAGTAGGCCGTCCTCTTTGGAAACATACGGGAGAATATGAAAGATCCACTACTGATCCATTACTGCCTTAAACGTCAAATAGTCAATAGTGACCCATACTGAGACCTTCATCGGTCCGAAATCGTACTAAATGTTTTCTCCGAGTATCATTTTGAAGGATTAGTTCGGGAACCCACTCAAAGTGTAAATGGTGGAGAAAACGTACTTGACTTCCCAACACCAAATATTACCCAGAAAACATGGAGCATTCTCACGGATGCAGGGATTAGTGGCCACAAGGTCTTTAAGACGAGACTGAATACCTTAATATCCAAACCGGCCAAAAATAAACGCCAACTGTATTTACTTAAAAAGAGAGACAGCTTCCGTTCCTTCTCAACTCTGTAAGGGTAGACCAGATGTGGATTAAAATATTCAAAGAACTAGTATCGACAGCAGTGGAGAGATCCCAAATGAATAAATAAAAGACAGAACTGACTCCCCATGGTGCACAAAAGAGGTCAGAACACTATTACAGAAGCAACGGAAAAAGTATACCAAATTTTAAGAAACGCAAAATCCACAAGATCGGCTGAGTTTTACATAGCTCGAAATTTAGTTCGACCTTCAGTGCCTTATGCTTTCATAGTTTCCATAACGAAGCGCTGTCTCCAAATCTGACAGAAAATTTGATGAAATTCTGCTCTTATGTAAAGTACTCCAGCGGAAAGGCACAATCAATAGCAACACTGTGCCATAGGGACGGTAATGTTGACGAGGACAGTGGCATTAAAGCGGAGTAGAGTCACTAAATAAGATTTTCCGAAATTCGTTCACCAAAGAAGAGGAAGTAAACATTTCAGAATTCAAATCAAGAACACCTGCCAACATGAGAAACTCTGAAGTCGATATCCTCAGTTTAGTGAAGCAACTTACGTCACTACGTCACTACGGGTCAGATTGTGTGTCAGTGAGATTCCTTTCAGAGTAAGCTGACATAATAGCCCTGTTCTTAAAAATCATATACAAAGGCTCGCTCGACGAAAGATCCGTACTTAGATACTAGGCAGCTGCACAGATCACTAGAATACTTAAGAAACGAAGCAGGAGTAATCTGATGAATTTCAGACCCATATCACTGATGTCGATTCACAAAAGGATTGCGGAACATAGTCGGGTTAGGACATCATGAATTATTTCGAGGAAAACGATATCCTGATACACAGTCACCACAGATTCAGATGAGTCGTTCTTGTCAAACACAACTAGGCCTTTATCCTAAAGCGGTAATGAGTGCTATTGACAGGGCATCTGAAACTGATTCCATATATCTAGATTTCCGAAAGGCTTTCGATACCGTTCGTCACAAACGGGCTCTAACCAAATTGCGTACCTATGAAGTATCATCTCAGTTGCGCCACTCGATTCTTGATTTTTTTCTCAGAAAGATCAGAGTTCACAGTAACTGACGGAAAGTTACGGAAAGTCATCGAAAAAAACGATAGTGATACCTGGAGTTCCTCAAGGAAGTGCTATAGGCCATCTGCTGTTTCTAATGTGTTCAAATGATTCAGGAGACAATCTGAGCTGAGATGATGCTGTTATTTACCGTCTAATAAAATCATTAGAAGATCGAAACCAATTGCAAAATGATTCACACAGGATATATGTATTGCTCAACAATTGTCAGTTGACCCAAAATAATGTGAGATCATCTTCATGACTACCAAAAGAAGGCTGTTAAATTTGGGTTACACGATAAATCACACAAATCTAAAGGCTGTCAGTTCAGCTAAATGACTAGGAATTACAATTACAAACCATTTAAACTGGAACGATCACATAGACGATGCTGTGGGGAAAGCAATCCGAAGGCGAAGTTTTATTGTCAGAACACTCTGCTAGAGAGAGACTGCCTGCGCTACGGTTGTCCCTCGTCTGCTGGAATACTGCTCCGCGGCATGGGATCCTTACCAGATAAGATAGACGGAGGACATCGAAAAAGCTCAAACAGGGGCAGCAATAAGTGTAACAAGGGCGTTTTCCGTTGGGGCGAGATGTTTCCACGAAATTTCAATCTCCAACTTTCTCATCTGAACGCAAAAATATTTTTTGATGCCCATCTAAATAAGAAGAAATGATCATTGTAATAAAATAAGAGAAATCAGAGCTCCCACGGAAATATCGAAGGGTTCGTTTTCCCTGCGCACACAGATTCACCGCCACCAAAAAATTTCGGGTAAGCGCCAGTGCTGAAAAAATGGTGGTGTCCATGTTCTGGGACAGCGAGGGCGTAATCCTTACCCATTGCGTTCCAAAGGGCACTACGGTAACAGGTGCATCCTACGAAAACGTTTTGAAGAACAAATTCCTTCCTGCACTGCAACAAAAACGTCCGGGAAGGGCTGCGCGTGTGCTGTTTCACCAAGACAACGAACCCGCACATCGAGCTAACGTTACGCAACAGTTTCTTCGTGATAACAACTTTGAAGTGATTCCTCATGCTCCCTACTCACTTGACCTGGCTCCTAGTGACTTTTGGCTTTTCCCAACAATGAAAGACACTCTCCGTGGCCGCACATTCACCAGCCGTGCTGCTATTGCCTCAGCGACTTTCCAGTGGTCAAAACAGACTCCTAAAGAAGCCTTCGCCGCTGCCATGGAATCATGGCGTCAGCGTTGTGAAAAATGTGTACGTCTGCAGGTCGATTAAGTCGAGAAGTAACGCCAGTTTCATCGATTTCGGGTGAGTAGTTAATTAGAAAAAAAATCGGAGGCCTTAGAACTTGAATGCACCTCGTATTATTATTATACCGCCAACCGGTTTCAACCCGACGTAGGGATCATCTTCTGGGGGGTTACACCATTGGTCGACTGCTGGTGGTGTCACTCCTAGTTTCCTGCCGTTTTGTAGACAGGAGTGACACCGCCAGCAGTCGACCATTGGTGTAACCCCCCAGAAGATGATCCCTACGTCGGGTTGAAACCGGTTGGCGGTATAACAATAATAAATTCGATTAAGACTGTTTTTGAATAATTGACACTTGTACGCTGCCCAGTGTTAAAGTATGATGTTAGTTCCGCCACAGTTCGCCACCTGCCGTGTTTCACCAGTCTGCCCAACCAACGACGTCCGACATCTGTAATGAAGGGTAGCCGCCCAACCTCACGACGTCTGGATGTGACTTCACCTTGGATTCACCATGTGTTGAAGACACCCACCACAGCACTCCTCCAACATTTGACAACGCGTGCAGTTTCCGAAACGCCAGTGCCGAACCTCCGGGCCATCACAATCTGCCCTCGGTTAGATAGACTGCGCGCTTTCCCCATTCTGCACATGGACAGTGCGCTCATTGATATTACATGCACCGTGCGTGTGTCTGACTAGCAGTCACTCGTCACGAGGTGACGCTGCGATCGCCTGGACGGTTTTGTGTCAACATGTTCTGGCTGGTCAGTGTATGTTATCATAATTAAGAATAAAGCACAGGAATTTGCTTAAAATTTTCCAGCATCTCCTCGACAGAAAAGAAAGAATAATAAATTAGGAAATTCTTACTATTAGAGGTCTGGAGTGCGAATATTATCCCTAAGATTGTTTATTTCTTGTGGTAGCTTACCGAAAATGAGTGCTGTGGAATACTGTCACGAAGCTTCTTCCAGGATAGAATTATACCCAGGCCGGTGAAACATGTCACTTGATAGCTCGCGCGCGGTTGGCTACACTGCGATTGCGAGGTTGCAATAGCTGCCACCGCACACGCCCACAACTCCGAAGTACGTTTTGTAAATGTAAGCTACAATCAACGTTTATAAGTAAGTGCAACAGAGTACGTTTTTCTAACAATGGAGAGAACGACGACGGAGACCAAGCGTTTGATAGTATATTAAACCGGGAAATAAAAACACCTGAAGTTAATGACAATATCTATGATAAGTCGTCCAAGTTGTTACAGTAATAGCTGCATGTAAAACGTCGTATAATAATGGAAATCTAAGCATACCAAATTACACGCTATCCACACTCACAGAAAGAAATGAAGCAAAATATACGTAGCCTACCCGATTGCAGAGAGAGAAAGAATGAATTCTGTATACATTTACACTCACCAATTTGCGATGTCAATGGCGCAATTCCATCCAGTTCTCCTTCACTGTCATCGGAACCGGCACCAAAACCGTTGTCTTTGTCATCATCATCATCGTTAAGAGAAATCATTAATTGTTCGTTTTCATTTGTAATGCCATCTATAGTCTGTGCTTTTCTTATCATTTTAGCTACATGATCTACTTTTTTCCTCCATGAGACAGCGTCTACCGTAGCAAAACCTTCACGTAGCAGTGTTTCCACTTCTGCTATAGTAAAAGTCTTGTTGTTACTTATAATGCACGCCTTGACTTCACTCCAAACAAATTCAATTGGATTAAAATGTCAGTGATAAGGCGATAGCCTAATTGCCAAGTGACCCTGTTCGCTTGCAATTTCATCTACGACGTATTTAGGCGTCACAGGCTTATTTTGTTCCACGAGCGAATATAACAGCAGTTTCGTCATGCTCATCTCCGCAGAAGTGTCTCTCGCCTGCAACCACTGCAACACAGTTTCTTTACGGTGACTAGTGGTGCGAGTTTTATCTAAAATTACGGAGTGGTACGGTGCACTGTCCATCCCAAAAACGGTCGGAACACTAAATTGGAGCAACAAGTTTTTAAACCACTATAGAAACCGTGGGTTGTCCATATCCTCGGAGTCCTTAGAAAATGTAGTCCATCAACAAAGGAGGTGGCTTACAAAACACTCGTTCGACCTATACTTGAGTATTGCTCATCAGTGTGGGATCCGTAACAGATCGGGTTGACGGAGGAGATAAAGAAGATCCAAAGAAGAGCGGCGCGTTTCGTCACAGGGTTATTTGGTAACCGTGATAGCGTTACGGAGATGTTTAACAAACTCAAGTGGCAGACTCTGCAAGAGAGGCGCTCTGCATCGCGGTGCAGCTTGCTCGCCAGGTTTCGAGAGGGTGCGTTTCTGGATGAGGTATCGAATATATTGCTTCCCCCCACTTATACCTCCCGAGGAGATCACGAATGTAAAATTAGAGAGATTAGAGCGCGCACGGAGGCTTTCAGACAGTCGTTCTTCCCGCGAACCATACGCGACTGGAACAGGAAAGGGAGGTAATGACAGTGGCACGTAAAGTGCCCTGCGCCACACACCGTTGGGTGGCTTGCGGAGTATAAATGTAGATTTAGATGTAGATAGTCACCGTTTTTTTTTCGATCGAAAAACTAGAAGCCCTTCAGGCACAAAGCCGTTTGAAGATCCTGTATGGGCTACAATTATTCGTGATCCTCTTCCTGTTGGCTGATGAGCGCTGCTATTCGGAGTATCATCTGTCCAGCATTTCTCAACTGATTCTCCAGCGTTGACCCAGGTTTTGTCTAACACAATGAGTGTGTGTCCTTTCCTACAATATTGTGTAAGAAAATGATACGAGCTGCAACGACATGTGCTTTTTCTAGTAACAGTTTTCATCCATCTAACTTTTTAAAACGGAGGCCAGTACTTTTTAATATAATCTTAAGTGACGTTTTCCCCCCAGAGAAAAGTTCACTTTCTTTAAAAGAAATTAGCAACTTCGCTATTGTGGCGTATTCTTTCCTTTTATAGTATCCGTATATGTGCCGACGAATTGCATCGGATTGGAAAGAATCAATATCTGTAATAAGACGAGGCTGCTTATTTTTCTTGCCAGGAGTACTTAAACACACACTGTTTCTTCCACAGGGGGTTTCTTCCACACTGTTTATTTCACTGTCTTGTAAGTCTTGAAATAGCACCCCTTTCCTTATAGCTGTTCTTCCACTGAGTCCTTGAGTTTTCGAGGTACGCTCTAAAACTTTATCGGCAGGAGTCGACGCATGCCCATGAACAGAAACAAATTCTTTTTCTTGCTCGTAAAACTCACACGTCCCCCGTAGCAATTCCAAAGCCTGACTAATGGCACTCCACGGCGCAACGGATTGTCGCCTGGTGAACGACATCGTTTTGGAGACATTGTTTAACAAACAAAAACCGTAGTCGTGGAGGTAACACAGCACAACAGCAGGTGTTCGCGCACTAACATACAATGTTTAGACGGAAGCCGGCAACGTGGTAGCGTGGACGCCGGAGCCGGCTTTGTTCGGTGCTGTTATTGGTTCAGTAGACGTGGCGCGTCCCGTTCCTCATTTGTTTGTAAGTTATACTACCAACTCTACGGCACTTGGGGAGTGACCTTGAAGTAACATGTTTCAGCGGACCGAGTATAGGAAGCGCATCAAGAGATGTACTACATGAATAGATGTTGCGGGACAGAATGTACAGGAATGACACTAGCTGCAATGCTGTTTAGCCAATTCAAAAAGTTATGTAAAAAAAGTCTTTGCTTTCTGAATTGTACTCCTACACGGGTTTCGACGGCTTGCTGAAGTTAGCGCAGGGCGTTCGCAGGAACGTAGCTGAGCAGCGCTGGCGGCGCCTTACCTGGCAGGCAGCTGACCGCCTTCTCCTCGTCGGAGCACTTCTGCGTCAGCCACAGGTAGTCGAACCACTTGATCACCTTCACCTGCAGGTGGCTCGGCACCCGCCGCATGCGCATGTACGTCTTCACCCCGTCCAGTTTCGCTGCGAAAATACAAACGTTCATCGTAAGAGCTCCTGTTAGTGCAAGTGAAACTACACTACTGGCCATTAACATTGCTACACCACAAAGATGGTGAGCTACAGACGCGAATTTTAACCGACAGGAAGAAGATGCTGAGATATGCAAATGATTAGCTTTTCAGAGCATTCACAAAAGGTTGGCGCCGGTGGCGACACCTACAACGTGCTGACATGAGGAAAGTTTCCAACCGATTTCTCATACACAAACAGCAGTTGACCGGCGTTGCCCGATGAAACGTTCTTGTGATGCCTCGTGTAAGCAGGAGAAATGCGTACCATTACGTTTCCGACTTTGATAAAGGTCGGATTGTAGCCTATCGCGACTGCGGTTTATCGTATCGCGACATTGCTGCTCGCGTTGATCGAGATCCAATGACTGGTGGCAGAATATGGAATCGGTGGGTTCAGGAGGGTAATACGGAAAGCCGTGATGGATCCCAACGGCCTCGTATCACTAGCACTCGAGTTGACAGGCATCTTATCCGAATGGCTGTAACGGATCGTGCAGCCACGTCTCGATCCCTGAGTCAACAGATGGGGACGTTTGCAAGACAACAACCATCTGCACGAACAGTTCAGACGACGTTTGCAGCAGCATGGACTGTTTACAGCATGATGACGGTCGCATCCGTGTTTGGCGACATCGCGGTGAACGCACCTTGGAAGCGTGTATTCCTGATCACCATACTGCGTATCACCCGGCGTGATGGTATGGGGTGCCATTGGTTAAACGTCTCGGTCACCTCTCGTTCGCATTGACGGCACTTTGAACAGTGGACGTTACATTTCAGATGTGTTTCGACCCGTGGCTCTACCCTTCATTCGATCCCTGCGAAACCCTACATTTCAGCAGGATAATGCACGACCGCATGTTGCAGGTCCAGTACGGGCCTTTCTGGATACAGAAAATGTTCGACTGCTGCCCTGGCCACCACATTCTCCAGATCTCTCACCAATTGGAAACGTCTGGTCAATGGTGGCCGAGCAACTGGCTCGTCACAATACGCCAGTCACTACTCTTGATGAACTGTGGTATCGTGTTGAAGCTGCTTGGGCAGTTGTACCTGTACACGCCATCCAAGCTCTGTTTGACTCAGTGCCCATACGTATCAAGGTCGTTATTACGGCCAGATGTGGTTGTTCGGGTTCTGATTTCTCAGGATCTATGCACCCAAATTTCGTGAAAATGTAATCACATGTCAGTTCTAGTATAATATATTTATCCAATGAATACCCGTTTATCATCCTCATGTCTTCTTGGTGTAGCAATTTTAAGGGCCAGTAGTGTACATAGCCCAAGTGAAACTGTATAATAGGATACAAAAACTGGAGCACCAGTCATATTAAGAAAACAGTTTTAATCGCGTTTTTTTTATTTATTTAGTGGCGATTCGCACCAAAATATAGCAAGAATCAACTACTGCTCTCTGCTCATTGACGTCATTAACATAAGCAACTCAAAACTCTGTTGTTAAACAAATAAAATGAAATAAACTTTAAGCTGTACTTTACGTCTGGAATTTAACAATATAGTCGCGAACGTTCTGGCTGTCTCTTACATATTCAAATATGCTTGGACATCTGTCATCCACTAGTATGAGAACCACTGGTGGATTCGTTCCCACGATACAAAGGTGGAACACTTGCAAGTTCCTATAGAGAATTACAAACGGAAAATTTAATATTGGCGAATGTCCCACATACATTCACACAAGTACTCTCTTTCACACTCACCCTAACGCAAAACATAAATATCTACTTGAAATTCTTGAAGTTATTACTACAGTAAAATTATGAAAGGTTTTCTGAAATGAGAACTTTCCAAATTTGAATCTAAACACTGAAGGTGGTTAAAATGGCTCTGAGCACTATGGGACTTAACTTCTGAGTCATCAGTCCCCTAGAACTTAGAACTACTTAAACCTAACTAACCTAAGGACATCACACACATCCATGCCCGAGTCAGGATTCGAACCTGCGACCGTAGCGGTCGTGCGGTTCCAGACTGTAGCGCCTAGAACCACTCGGCCACTCCGGCCGGCAACACTGAAGGTCTCGTGAACTAAAAATGCACGGAAGTATGTTTTTTAATACAAACCTATGTTTTTTTAAATGGAAGCCCGTTAGTTTTGTTAGCACATCTGAACATATAAACAAATACGTAATCAGTGCCGTTTGTTGCATTGTAAAATGTTAATTACATCCGGAAATATTGTAACCTAAAGTTGACGCTTGAGTACTGCTCCTCCGGTGTTCGATCGTGTGTATCGGAGAGCACCGAATTACGTAGGGAACGGTGATGGACCTTAGTTACAGAAGAGACTGGAACAGCACATTACGTCCACATGCTAACACCTTTCTATTGGTCTTTTTCACTGACGCACATGTACATTACCATGAGGGGTGAGGTACACTTACACACGTGGTTTCCGTTTTCAATTACGGAGTGGAATAGAGTGTGTCTCGACATGTCAGGCCAATAGATGTTCAGTGTGGTCGCCATCATTTGCTGCACACAATTGCAATCTCTGGCGTAATGAATGTCGTACACGCCGCAGTACATCTGGTGTAATGTCGCCGCAGGCTGCCACAATACGTCGTTTCATATCCTCTGGGGTTGTAGGCACATCACGGTACACATTCTTTAACGTACCCCACAGAAAGAAGTCCAGAGGTGTAAGATCAGGAGAACGGGCTGGCCAATTTATGCGTCTTCCACGCTCAATGAAACGCCCGTCGAACATCCTGTCAAGGGTCAGCCTAGTGTTAATTGCGAAATGTGTAGGTGCACCATCATGCTGATACCACATACGTCGACGCGTTTGCAGTGGGACATTTTCGAGCAACGTTGGCAGGTCATTCTGTAGAAACGCGATGTATGTTGCAGTGCTCTCCGATACACACGATCGAACAGCGGAGGATTGGTACTCAAGCGTCAACTTTAGGTTACAATATCTCCGGATGTAATTAACATTGTACAATGCAAATAACGGCTCTGATTACGTATTTGTTTATATGTTCAGATTTGCTAACAAAACTAACGTGGTTCCATTTAAAAAAACGTAGGTTTGTGTTAAAAAACTTCTGTGAATTTTTGTTTGGTTTGTATTAAACAATTACACTAGCCCCTCTCCTCACGTTCGATCTGTGGAATCGGTTCGTCAGTATTTGATGTGATTTACGAAATATATCCAGCGGTAACGTTAGATGACTCACCCTGTATATATATATTGATTTAGTTTTTTAATTGTACGATAATTACGTTTTCAATTTGCTTTTTTTTTTTTTTTGTAACTTCCAAATTATGATAGTTATAGACTTCAGATTGTGACAGATTGTACCTTTACACAACAGAAGGTTATGTACCTAATATGAAGTTCCTCAGGCTATTTCTAGATCAGTTACTAATTTTTATAGTTCCAGAGAATGTAACTACTCTGTAAGCGCCTCTCCGCTACTTTCACACGCTGCAGTCAGCCATTTGGTCATGACGCACGTCTGCAGGACACAGCTCGCCCGTTGCAGATCGTATAAGATTCTGACTGCTTACACTGGGGCCCACATACATTCATACAAGAAAGCTTTAATAGACAAACTAGCGATCGCGCCCTAGGTGCGACACAAGTGACCTAGAGCTACAAAAATCGCAATCGACAAATAAACCCATAGCAAACGGTACCCACCACAAAAATAAAGACGCTAAGAAAGTATGCACCAACCTAATACTTTGCCAACAGACTCTTAGAGCTCTGAACCCCAATTTCTCGAAAAATCCTCAGAAGTGCGTGGTACTAGAGCAGATACATCCAAGTACGTATTATCAATGTCGAGAACGTGAGCAAAATCGACGAGCCCTAGGTTGCAATGAGTGATCGGTGCTTGTTAAACAAATATCGAACGCTATTGAGCGACGTGTACGCCAGTGTTAAGCGGGCTGTGTCGACTTTGGAAGGCCGAATGAACCGGCCACCGCTCGCACTCGCCGGCTGGCGACTGAAATGCGATTGCAGTCAAACAGAGGCGGCCAGCCCGGCTGTCGATTGTCCCGCCTCATCTGGGCGCCGCATTACCTGCTGTTGGGACAGCGACGGCCTTCATTAGTTGCGAGGCGTGTGTGCGCAGGGCTGGCGGGCTGTTTGACAACAGCGCGCAAATAGCGCTGATATGCGACACGGCCGCCGAGCGCAGGCTTAACTAACGAATGGAAATACGCCACAGCAGCGGCGGCGGTGGGTCCCCTGCTGTGCTTGCGGTATAGCAGCCGGCGTGTTTTACTGTACGGTCTTTACCTGCACAGGTCTGCACACTCAGGCCTGTGCACACGCAGCAGAAACGTGTGCGAAAAATGTAGACAGAATACAGGGCTTGTCAGGTGGAGAGGTACATGCTTTGAGAGGTGAGAGTAGTAAAATATTAAATTAAAATAACTGCCATTAAATGAACAGCAATAAATGCCAATATGGGGTTATTATCAACTGATAATGAATTGATGTAGATGACACCACATTCTAAGTAGGCTGTTTAGGTTTTTATATTGGTAACGCCACGTAGCGCTCTGTATGAAAATCACTGGCTGTGCTGTGCGCAGTCTGTGGCTGGTTTGCATTGTTGGAATTTGCTATTGTAGTGTTGGGCAGTTGGCTGTTAACAGCGCATAGCGTTGCGCAGTTGGAGGTGAGCCGCCAGCAGTGGTGGATGTGGGGAGAGAGATGGCGGAATTTTGAGAGCGGATGATATGGACGTGTGTCCATCAGAGAGAGTAAATTTGTAAGACTGGATCTCATGAACTGCTATATCTATTATGACTTTTGAACACTATTAAGGTAAATACATTGTTTGTTCTCTATCAAAATCTATCACTAGTTAGTGCCTTCAGAAGTTTGAATCTTTTATTTAGCTGGCAGTAGTAGCGCTCGCTGTATTGCAGTAGTTCGAGTAACGAAGATTTTTGTGAGATAGGTGATTGATGAAAGGTATAGATTATTGTTAGTCAGGACCATTCTTTTGTAGGGATTTTTGAAAGTCAGATCGCGTTGCGCTAAAAATATTGTGTGTCAGCTTAAGCAGTCATTTATAATTTTTCTAAGGGGACGTTTCAACATATCTGTGTTGCATGAAGTAATAATTTATTCAGACACGTAAAGAATATCTAGAAACGCTGGTCCTACTATAACTCAGTTTAAAAGGTGAAAATTGGTAATATTCAGTTGCGGCTTAGGTGCCATAAATCTGGGTAATCAATTTCGTAGTTATGAATTAGCCTAAGTCCAAAAAGCTGCTTCTTTTTTTGAGATGTTTATTTAATCACGACAGGCCTGTTTCAGCACTATTGGCATCGTCAGGCGATCTGAAAGTAATGGTTTTAGTATATACTATTTTCTTAGGCAGACGGTAGCCTACTTGTCATATATGAGATTGACAACCATACATTCAAGGAATTCTTAACTTACCTATAGCATCGCTGGTTAGGCACTCAAGCGTTTGTCTTACGTCTTTTAGAGTTATTTTATGACGTAACTTTTATAGGCTATATTTGTTGGAAGTTATAGCCTGAATTTTACTTGTTGTTTACAACAAATTTTTGTCTGACGTTTAACCAACGATATTATAAGTTTACATCAGAGCAGTTACTTATCAATTTCCCTTAGTTATCGTGTTGTTTATTTTTATCTGTGAGTGTGTGATTGGTTTCGCTTGGCTGATGTCTTTGGTTGTTTATCCGTTTTCATGATCGATGATTTGAAGAAAGTTTTCTATATAGCGTTTATATTTTAGATCTAATTGCTCGTTGAGTATTTGCTGTGGATATTTGTGTACACGTGTGTAGATTTCGACCTCTTCCAGAATATTGAGTAAGAGACCTTTAGGTGTTATATGGAAAATCTGAATTGCTTTTTACACATTGTCTGTGGTATATTGTTCTATCTGATTCTGAACAAATATCCCATATTAACTTACAGCCATGAAAGAAAGTATTCACACACTGTCGTTCATTTAGAATCTTTACTTATTACAACTGAAGATCACAGCCAGAGATATTATTTGGTAAACAAACAGTTCTTTCCTAACATGTTGGGTAAGGTAAGGTAATTTGGAAGTATTTTCAAAGAAACCTATTGTTTTATTAGAGCAAAATAAAAAATAAGTTGCAGTTAATTTTATTAACTAACTGTATATATGTGAGCACATTTTATTAAGGTGTTACACTCTTCTTATTTTTGGTACTGTTCATAACTATACATAGTCCTGAAGCACATACAAGAAGGTAATTTTTCAATAGGTATGGTTATTATGCAATAGAAGTAAGGTAACTTCGCAACACGAATTCATTTACTCTACAGCGCCAGTCGTCATCTTCATCCAAGTTGAATCTTCACAGCCGGCCGAAGTGGCCGAGCGGTTTCTAGCCGCTTCAGTCTGGAACCGCGCGGCCGCCACGGTCGCAGGTTCGAATCCTGCCTCGGGAATGGATGTGTGTGATGTCCTTAGGTTAGTTAGGTTTAAGTTGTTCTAAGTTCTAGGGGACTGATGACCACAGCAGTTAAGTCCCATAGTGCTCAGAGCCATTTTTGAATCTTCACAACAATTATTACACATGCAGACAGCTTCCTTAGTAGGTTGTGTTTGATAGCTGTTATGGTAGGGTGTCAAGTAAAAAGAGTATTGTGCCCATGATGCACCTGATTTTTTTTCTTCTCAAGGGTTATTTTTGTGAAATACTTGCTCCGATAATATTTGCTGTGCAGAACTGATGTAAGAGCAACGACGACAATCGCCCATATGAGTAACCCAAGATGAAATACGATTGTTGAAAAGCTAATTGTTGACTTTCTAAAGTCTCTGACGTCACATATTTCACAAAACAAATAAACCAAATTATTTACGTATCATTATAGGTCTCACAGTACATATTGCAAAAGTAAAATGGATTCGCAACTACCGAGAACACAACCATACTACTTCCACCGCGTAATGTGATGGGCCACACAACAGTAACTTGTTGAAGCAACGCGTACTTTTGACCGCAAAAGAGCGCAGCTGTAGAGAGAATAGCGAGCCTATATAGGCTCTCTAAACGAGAATCCGTTTTCGTGCCATCTGTTAACAAAACCAGAAAACACTACATTAAATGGGATCGTCGCAGCTAACTTATAACAAAATTCTGTAAAATCATCTGTATCGTGAAATTATCTTACCTTACCCTACATATAAAATTATCCTTATGCAAAAAGTAATTAAATATTCTGTTCCGGCTGGCATCACATAATGGAGAAAAAAGTATTCAAAAAAATGGTTCAAATGGCTCTGAGCACTATGGGACTCAACATCTTAGGTCATAAGTCTCCTAGAACTAAGAACTACTTAAACCTAACTAACCTAAGGACATCACACACATCCATGCCCGAGGTAGGATTCGAACCTGCGACCGCAGCAGTCGCGTGGTTCCGGACTGAGCGCCTAGAACCGCGAGACCACCGCGGCCGGCAAAAAGTATTCATACCTACAAAGAAAATTGCAATGTACATAAATATAACGACAATGGTAACGCTTTGTAGGCATTCCTCTTCTATGTATCACTTTTGTTATCCTCTTTCGTATTGTATGATCGAGTTAATATTTTGCCGTTCTTGTTGTAAACATTGTTTCAGAGCAGTCTTACTTCGTATTTCACGTTTCCTGACCACTCCTTCAAGCGTAATCCAAACATTTTCAAGTGGTTTAAGGTCTGTACTCCGTGATGGAAACTTGGGGACATAGGTAATATGGCGCAAAAAACCACAAACAAACAATTACCGTTGTATGCTAAGGTCATAGTAATCTGTGCCTAAACTTAAGCTAACAACAATATTTTCCTATTTTTCCTTAGATATTGAAATACTTAAATCTGTTTATATTACCAACAAAGACAAGTTGACCAACATCAGATGTAGCCATACAACTCTATACTACACTGACGCGTCAAAGAAACTGGTGTAGGTATGCGTATTTAAATACGGAGATATGTAAACAGGCAGTATACGACGATGCGGTCGGCAACGCCTATGTAAGAGAACAAGTGTCTGGTGCAGTTGTTCGTTCGGTTATTGCTGCTACAATGGCAGGTCATCAAGATTTAAGTGAGTCTGAATATGATGTTACAGTCGGCGCAAGAGCTATGAGACACAGCGTCTCCGAGACAGCAATGAAATCGAAATTTCCCGTACGACCATTTCACGAGTGTAGCGTGAATATCAGGAAACCGGTAAAACATCAAATCTCCGACATGATTGTGGCCGGAAAAAGATCCTGCAAGAACGGGACCAACGACGACGTGACAGAAGTGCAAACCTTCAGCAAATTGCTGAAGATTTCAATGCTGAGCCATCAATAAGTGTCAGGTTGCAAACCATTCAACGAAAAATCATCGATATGGGCTTTGGAGCCGAAGGCCTACTCGCGTACCCTTGATGACTGCACGACGCAAAGCTTTACGCCTAACCTGGGCCTGTCAACACCGACATTGGACTGTTGATGACTGGAAACATCTTGCCTGGTCGGTCGAGTCTCGTTTCACGTTGTATCGAGCGAATGGACATGTACGCGTATGGAGACCTCCTCATTAATGCAACGACCCTGCATGTCAGCAGAGACTGTTCAAGCTGGTGCAGGCACTGTAATGGTGTGGAGCGTGTCCAGTTGGAGTGATATGGGACCTCTGATACGTCTAGATATGACTCTGACAGGTGACACGTACGTAAGGATCCTGTCCGATCACCTGCGATCGTTCATGTCCATTTTGCATTCCGACTGACTTGGGCAATTCCAGCAGAACAATGCGACACACCACACGTCCAAAATTGCTGCAGACTGCCTCGAGGAACACTCTTCTGGGCTTAAACACTTCCGCTAACCACCAAACTCCCCAGAACATTATTGAGTATATCTGGGATGCCTTACAACGTGCTGTTCAGAAGAGGTTTCCACCTCCTCGTACTCTTACGGATTTATGGACAGCCCTGCAGGATTCATGACGTCAATTGCCTCCAGCACTACTTCAGACATTCGTCGAGTCCATGTCACGTCATGTTGCGGCACTTCTACGTGCTCGAAGGGGCCCTACACGATATTAGGCAGGTGTACCAGTTTCGTTGGTTCTCCAGTGTATAATTCCTTCACCACTGTGCTGTTGGTTGAATTTGTTATTGATCCAACTCAGTATTTGGTCGTCTCCGCAACATAATTCTGACATCATCTAGAAATATGCTAAATTTACTTTCATCTGTATACAGTTCCTTGTGCCCGAAACTTGTTTTGTTTCTTATATGTGCTGATGTAAGTTTTTCCCCTACGTACCCTATCTCCATAACCTGCACTACTTAAAATATGACGAAGAGCCCTTCGTGTGATTTCCTTCCCGAACAAGCGCTGACACTGCAAAAGCTGTAAATTTAGGATATTTTTTACTTTTTTTAACACATTTAATTCTCTTTGTGTTAGTTTCTGTGATCGACCTCGTCTTTCGCTGTTAATGAGACTATTTCTTTCTCTAAATCGCGATATTATGAACTGCACAGCTGCCTCTTTTCTTCCAATAATCTTAGCTACAGCCGAAAATGATTTTTCCTTTTCATATTGGGAGGTAACTATTTGCCTTTCTTCTACGGTTGTTTCCTTCCTTTCATGGCCCGTCTTGCAGTTGCAATGGTATTCACCGCATATCAGAACCAACATACACGAGATACAGCTTGCTACTGAAGGCGTTCCTTGCTGCAAACTGTTCGTCAGTCGTTTCTATGTTTACACTTCTAGCAGTGTATGAATACTTATTTCAGCATATGTGGTCCAGAATTTTTAATTACTTTCTGCAAAAGGTTAATTCAGTTAATCTTTTTCCATGAGCAGATTAGGAAGAGTAACCCTTACTCTTAGTTTACCAAATTACATCTCTGATTCCCATCTTTGGTTCTAATAAGTGAAGTATTCTACGTGGACAAAGGCGTATGAATAATTTTCTCCACGACTGTATGTCCTATTACTAACAGTATCCGAGGAATCTAATGGAAACAACGGGGAACAGGTCAATAATTAAAACTTTGTGATCTAATGTTTTAGTTGTGTACATTTCCTCACAAAAAAAATTCTAAAAGTTCACCCTCAACTGCAATGCATTTTGCACCTCTTGTAGAGAGCTGCTGTGTTGCTGATCTGAGCTCCTTCGTACGGTCCATTACTTGATCAAACGGATGTAAAATACGAGCGAGAAGTTCCTCCTTTGTGCCCTTTCTGCACTTGAAGACGTGCTCTTAAGCCACGCCCACAGACAGTAATCTAATGGGGTGAGATCGGCTGACTGATTTGACGGCGATCGGTCCGACGCCCAGGGTGCGATTCAATGAGATACTGTGTCAGTGGCCATGTGGAATGTGCAGGATCTCCGTCGCGCTGAAAGTACATACGACGTCTTGTTGCCAAAGGAATACCCAGCAAGTACTCTGGTAAAATATTTCGAAGGAAATCAAGATACTGTACTGCATTAAGACTGTTACCTAAAACAACTGCACAGATGAGTTGGTAATCAATAATTATCAATAATTCAAAATGGTTCAAATGGCTCTGAGCACTATGGGACTTAGCTTCTGAGGTCATCAGTCCCCTTGATTCAAATGGTTCAAATGGCTCTGAGCACTATGGGACTTAGCTTCTGAGGTCATCAGTCCCCTTGATTCAAATGGTTCAAATGGCTCTGAGCACTATGGGACTCAACAGCTTAGGTCATAAGTCCCCTAGAACTTAGAACTACTTAAACCTAACTAACCTAAGGACATGACACACACCCATGCCCGTGGCAGGATTCGAACCTGCGACCGTAGCAGTCGCGCGGTTCCGGACTGAAGCGCCTAGAACCTATCGGCCACTCAGGCCGGCTAATCAATAATACCGCATCACATGTTCTCTGAGAAACTTCGTTGAAAATTTGCTTCCAACGCGTGGGAGTTGCATGCGTTACTGGTGCCATTGCGGCTAAATGTCGACTCATCAGTTAACAGAATACATGAAATGCAGCGTTCACTGCCAGTGATCCACTGACAGAATCCCTTTTATTTGTCGTCATCCCCTATACGCAGATGTTGCGCATACTGCCGGTGTTACGGATGCAGGCCCCGCCCACGTATTGTGCGCATCACTCATGTCTGTGTAATACCAAGCTGTGCAGCAGTCCTTCTAGAGCTGGTGGCTGGGCTGTATTGTACCATTTCAGCTTCACTAAGATGTTGTTGGGCGGGACGTTAACGTACAACACGCACGCCGGTAAACATACCATACTCGTACGATCTGTGAGGCACCCATGTAAATACCCTGCTATCCAGAACTCTGCTGTTACGAAATCTTCGTTCGCATTCGCGGACAGCGGCTCTGTAATTCCCATTGCAAAACCCGTAGACAAAGATCATGTTATCATACTCCGCATATTTGAAGACCTGTGACATTTTCACTACAGTTTTGACTGTACACATAACAACACTGTAGTACAGTGGTGCAATGGCTGTAGTAGTGAGACGTGAGGTAAACAATGTATATGCTTGCAGGAGTCGTCACGCGACACATGTATGTTAAGTGCGCAATGAAACGGTCACTAAAGACAAAACTACGTAGCCTAATGTTACTTTGGTTGCAGTAGCATGTGAGCCTTGGTGAAGGACATGCGACTGCCGCCCGTGATTTTCGAACAGCGTTAGTGTTGAATACACTTAAGAAAATGACAAATGTTGACTTGAAACTTTTTGTTCAGAATCACCAGTACTGTTACCCCTCGAGGCATGTATTTTTCCTCCTTACTCACAGCGTATTTGTTTCAGATATTATATATTTAAATCACATATATACTCTGTAAACCACTGTGAAACGGGAACTTTGCATTGTGCCACGTATTAATCTTTTTTCTCTTCCTTTTACGTGTGTAGTTAATGTAATCTTGTTGTCCACGTCACTTCGGGAGAGACATGTATGTGGTTGTAACATATGTTTAGATTTCTCACTTCAAACTGATTGTAGAAACTTTATAAGTAGCCTTTGACGGGATAGTTGGGATCTATCTTCAAGTGTCTCCTAGTTCAGGTGTTCTAGAATTTCCGCGACACTTTCACATGGATCAAACGAACCTGTAATGTCCGTGCTTCTCTTCATTGTATACATTCAACAGCCCCACTTAGTACTATTACTTGTTACACTAATACAACTAAATAGTACTCGAGGATATTTCACACGACAGCTCTACAAACCATTTCCTTCGTAGGCAGATTGCATGCTACAATTGTTCTTCCACTGAACCGAAGCCTATCACGAGGCTTACCTGACGGCCCCTATCAGATCATTCCATTTTAGATGCTTAAAAACTGTTACGAACAGTATTTGTATTACTTGTTGTATTCATATGATACAAAACGCATATTATGCTTTTCAGTTTTTAAGAATTGCACGAGTTTACGAGGATTTGAAGCAAGTTGCCAAACGTTCTACTACTTTAAAATCTTCTTAAGAGCTTACTGAATATTTGTGCAATTTTTTCGTGATAGTAATTCATTATAGATCCGCCTCCGTAGCTAAGTGATCATCGCAGCTGACTGCCCTGCGGAGGTACCGGGTTCGAGTCATGGAGCTGCCAGGTATTTTTTCATTGGTGGGAGGATTGAAACAGGGTGCAGTCAGACTCGTGATGCCAGTTGAGTAGCTACTTGACCGAGTACCAACTGCCTTTTATTAGTTATTAGTCATCTGCCTGGTTTGATGCAGCTCGCCACCAATTCCTCTCCTGTGCCAACCTCTTCACCTCACATTAGCAGTTTTCAACCTACGTCCTCAATTATTTGTTGAATGTATTCCAATGTCTTCCTCTACAGTTTTTACCATCCACAGCCATGGAAGTTATTCCCTGATGTCTTAACAGATGTTCTATCATCCTATCCCTTCTCCTTGTCTATGCTTCCCGTATATTCCTTTCCTCTCCGATCCTGTGGAGAATCTCCTCATTCCTCACCGTATCACTCCATTTGATTGTCAACGTTCTTCTATAGTACCACATCTCAAATGTTTAGATGCTCTTCTGTTTCGGTTTTCCCATTGTCCATGTTTCACTACCATACAATGCTGTGCTCCACACGTACATTTTCAGAAATTCGTTCTTCAAATTACGGACTATTTTTGACATTGGTAGAGTTCTCTTGGCCAGGAATGCCCTTTCTGCCAGTTCTAGTCTGCTTTTCGTGACCTCCTAGTTCCGTCTGTGGTGGGTTATTTTGTTGCCTAGGTATCAGAATTCGTCAACTTCATCTGCTCCGTGATCGCGAATACTGATGTGAAGTTTTCCGTGGTTCACTTTCCTGCTACTTCTCATTACTTTCGTCTTCCTTCGATTTACTCTCAGTCCATATTTTGTACTCATTAGACTGTTCACTCCATTCAGCATATCCTGTAATTCTTCTTCACCTTCTCTCGGGATAGAAAATGTCATCGGCCAATCTTATCATTGATATCCTTTCACCTTAAGTTTTAATTCCACTCATAAACCTTTCTTTTATTTACGTCATTGCTTCTTCGATGTATGGGTTGAACAGTAGGGACGGAAGAGTACATCCCTGTCTTATCCCTTTTTAATCCGAGCACTTCATTCTTGGTCTTCCACTTTCAATGTTCCCTCTTTGATGTTGTACATACTGTATGTTACCTGTCTTTCCCAATAGCTTACCCCTGCCTGCCTCAGAATTTCAAATGCCTTGCACCATTGGACATTGTCGAAAAACCATATGAGGATGTCTTCGTTTTTCTTTAGTCTCGCTTCCACTATCAATCACAATGCCAGAATTGCGTCTCTAGTGCCTTTACCTTCCCTAAAGCCAAACTGATCGTCATCTAACACATTCTCAATTTTATTCTCTATTTTTGTGTATATTCTTCTTGTCAGTAACTTGGATCCATGAGCTGTTAAGCTGATTGTGCGATAGTTCTCGCAGTTACCGGCCCTTGCAGTCTTCTGAATCGTGTGGGGGGTATTTTTTCGAAAGTCAGATGGTATATCAACATTCTCATACAGAGTACATTCTATACACCAACGTGAATAATAGTTTTGTTGTCGTTACCCCCAACGACTTTAGAAATTCTGATGGAATGTTATCCATTTCTTCTGCCTCATTAGCTCTCAAATAAAGCTTTTTTAACTTCTGTTTCTAATACTGGATCCCATAGCTCTTCTATATCGACACCTGTTTCTTGTTCCAGCACATCAGACAATTTCCCCCCCCCCCCCCCCCCCCACAGAGGCCTCCAGCGTACTCTTTCCACCTATCGGGTTTCTCCTATGCATTTAACAGTGGAATTCCCATTCCAATCTTAATGTTACCACCCACACTTTTAATTTTACTGATGGTTGTTTTGATTTTTCTATGTGTTGAATCTGTTCTTCTGATAATGATTATTTTTTCGATTTCTTCACATTTTTCATGCAGCGATTTCGCCTTACCATCCCTAAACTTCCTATTTGTTTCATTCCTGAGCGACTTGTATTCCTGTATTCCTGAATTTCCCTGAACACTTTTGTACATCCTTTCATCGATCAAGTGAAGTACTTCTTCTGTTAGCCTTGGTTTCTTCGCAGTTGCCTTCCTTGTACTCTCGGTTTCCTTCCAAATTTCTGTCATTCCCCGTTTCAAAGGTGTCCATACCCGTTCAACGTGACTGACTACCGAGCTATTCCTTGCCACAGTATCTATAGCCTTAGAGAACTTCAACCGTATGTCTTCATTATGTAGTACTTCCGTATATCACTTCTTCACGTACTGGTTCTTCCTGAATAATGTCTTAAACTTCAGCCTGTTCTTCATCACTACTATATTGTGATCTGAGTGCATATCTGCTCCTGGGCCGCCTCACAATCCGATATCTGATTTCGGAATCTCTACCTGACTATGATGCAATCTAAGTGAAATATTCCCGTATACCTCCTCCTCTCGTGACACTTGAACAGAGTATTCGCTATTACTAGCTGAAATTTATTGCAGCATTCGTCTTTCACCCCTCTCATTCATAGTACTAAGTCCATATTCGCCGGTAACCCTTTCTTCTACTCCTTTCCCTGAAACCGCATACCAGTCCTCCATAACTATTAGATTCTCATCTCCTTTATGTACTGAATTACCCTTTCAACATCCTCATATACTTTATCTATCTCTTCATCTTCAGCTTATGACGTTGGAATGGATACCTGAACTATCGTTGTCGGTGTTAGTTTGCTGTCAGTTCTGGTGAGAACAACCCTATCACTGATATGTTCACAGTAACTCACTCTCTGCCCTACCGTCCTATTCGTAAGGAATCCTACTCCCAATATACCATTTCCTGCTGCTATTGATATTACGCTACACTCATCCAACCAGAAATCCTTGTCTTCTTTCCATTTCACTTCACTGCCCCCCTCTACATCTAGAATAAGCCTTACTATTTCCCTTTTCAGATTTTCTAGCTTCCTTACCACGTTCAGACTTTTGACACTCCTCGCCCAGACTCGTAGAGCGTTATATTTTCGTTGATTATTCAGTCTTTTCCTTATGGTTATCCCCCATCCAGAGATTCCAGTGGCTGACTAGTCTGGAATCTTTTGCCCGTGGAGAGAACGTCATGACACTTTTTTGAATTACAAGCCACATTTCCTTTGGATACACGTTATGTGTCTTTAGTGCAGTGGTCCATTGCCTTCTACATCCTGATGCCGTTGATCATTGCTGATTCTTCCACCTTTAGGGGCAGTTTATTCACTTCAAGAGCGTGCCCTGATCTTCTGTCTGTCCTCCGCCCTCTTTGACAAGGACATTGGCTGAATGGGGGTGACTTCTTATGCCAGAAATCTTCAGCAGCCATTGTTTAAGCGGTGGTGGGGTTCGAATCCAGAACCAAAGACATTTTGGTTACTAATCAAAAATGCCACCTTTAGACCATGGCAGTGGGTGCAGATCATCAAACCTGATGAGTACTGTGCTGCCCCCATGCCTCTCAACATTACTACCAATGACGCCGTTGGTGGAAGATGATATGGCAATTGGTCATCACCAAAAGGCCCGCCGGGTCCTATTGACAAATTTACGTTTACTTCATTGTAGTTCAGTGGCCACTCTTCAAAACAGTCTGAGGTTATCATTAATATCATAAGTCAGGTTACTAATATGGGCACGTCTGTAGTACTTAACATCTGTCGTAGATTTTCAGTTCAACGTAATACGCTCCTCCCGGCCTACCAGGAAATCCTTTCAGTATATCATGTGATACATACTTGTTTTGTATTCTAGTTGCAGGATACGTAACAAACTTTGTTTTTGTGAAGTACACCCAGGTCACAGTGTAGGAGTGTGGTTCAAAGAGCACCAGGACGGGTTTACTGTACTAACCTGGTCACCATACTCACAGGTTTAAGCTCAGTCGAAAATCTGTGAGATCAACTCATCTGGGAAGTTCACACCATGGCTCGTCAAGGAGAAACCCAGCCCAGGACCTTATTGTCCCTCTTACTGCACATCTCACGGGCTTTTGACTGGTGGTTTTTAATGGTTTTTGTAATATCATTCGTTGACTGTCACGCCATAACTTCTGTATTTTTGGTGATATACATTATATCAGCTTCTTAATACCATTGATGCTCAAATCGTTAAGGCACTGAAGGCTGGCTAATGTCGGAGATAAGCTCAGCCTAAATTTTTGCAAAGAACCTAACGGTGTGCCGAAAGTATAGGCTAAACACGGTTGGCTGTGGTGTGTTTGTTGCTGTTAGAAGTAGTTTATCTTGTCGCGAAATTGAAGTAGATACTTCCTGTGAGTTAGTATGTGCAGAGGTCATTGTTGGCAACAGGAATAAAATAATAATTGGATCCTTTTACCGACCTCCCAGTTCAGATGATACAGTTCGTGAAAGGTTTCAAGAAAACTTGAGTGTTTTAAAACACGTACCCGACTCATACGATTACAGTTGGTGGTGACTTTAATTTACGCTTGATATTTTCGCGAAAATAGGACTCCATGTTTAATTCCGGAGGTACGCATAAAACATCATCCGAAATTGTGCTAAGCGCATTCTCTGAAAATTATTTCAAGCAGTTAGTTCATGAGCCCACTTTAATGGTAAACGGTTGTGAAAACAGAGTTGACCTCTTAGCAACAAATAATCGTGAGTTAATAACGAGCATCAAAACGGATAAAGGGATTAGTGAACACAGGGTTGTCGTAGCGAGATTGAATATTATAACCCCACAAATCCTCCAAAACTAAAAGAATAATATACATATTTAAAAAAAGCAGATAAAAATTCACTTGAGGCTTCCCTGAGAGACAATCTCCACTCCTTACAATCTCCACTCCTTCCAAATTAATAATGTAAGTGTAGACCAGATTTGGCTTGAATTCAAAGAAATAGTATCGGTAGCAATTGAGAGATTTATACCAAATAAGTTAACAAACGACGGAGCTGATCCCCCTTGATACACAAAACGGGTTAGAACACTGTTGCAGAAACAACGAAATAAGCAAGCCAAATTTAAAGAGACGCGAAATCCCCAAGGTTGGCGATCTTTTACATAAGCTCGAAATTTTGCGCGGACTTCAATGCGAGATGCCTATAACAGTTTCCACAACAAAACATTGTCTCGAATCCTGACAGAAAATCCAAAGAGATTCTGGTCGTATGTGAAGTATGTTAGCGGCAAGAAACAATAAATGCCTTCTCTGCGCGATAGCAATGGAGATACTATCAAAGACAGTGCTGCCAAAGCTGGGTTACTAAACTAAGCCTTCCGAAATGTCTTCACAAAAGAAGACGATGTAAATATTCCAGAGTTCGAATCAAGAACAGCTGCCAACATGGGCAACGTAGAAACAAATATCCTCGGAATAGTGCAGCAACTTAAATCACTCAATAAAAGCAAGTCTTCTGGTCCAGACTGTATACCAGAGAATGTTGATGCATTAGCTCCATACTTAACAATCATATACAACCGTTCGACGAAAGATCCGTACCCAAAGACTGGAAAGTTGCACGGGTCACACCAATATTCCAGAAATGTAGTAGGAGTAATCCACTTTATTACAGACCCATATCATTAACGTCAATATGCAACAGAGTTCTGGAACATATACATAATGAATTACCTCGAAGAAAACGATCTATTGACACACAGCCAACTTGGCTGTAGCTATTGGCATGGATTTCAGATCGATTCCGTATTCCTGGAGTTCCGGGAGGCTTTTGACACTTTACCACACAAGCGGCTTGCAGTGAAATTGCATGCTTATGGATATCGTCTCAGTTATGTGACTGGATTTGTGACTTCCTATCAGAGAGGTCACAGTTCGTGGTAATTGACTGAAAGTCATCGGTGAAACAGAAGTGATTTCAGGCGTTCCCCAAGGGAAGTGTTATAGGTTTGGAAGACAATCTGAGCAGCCGAGTTAGTTTGTTTGCAAATGACGCTGTCGTTTATCGACTCATAAAGTCATCAGAAGATCAAAGCAAATTGAAAAACTATTTAGAAAAGATATCTGAATGGTATGAAAATAGGCAGTTGACCCTAAACAACGAAAAGTGTGAGGCCATCCACATGAGTGCTAAAAGGAATTCGTTAAACTTCGGTTACACGCTAAAGCCGTCAAACCTAAAGGCCGTAAATTCAGCTAAATAGCTAGGAATTGCAATTACGAACAACTTAAATTGGGAGGAACACATAGAAAATGTTGTGGGGAAGACTAACCAAAGACTGCGTTTTATTGGCAGGACACTTAGAAAATGTAACAGACCTACTAAGGAGACTGCCTACACTACGCTTGCCGTTTTCGTTTAGATCACTGCTGCGCGGTGTGGGATCCTTACCATATAGGATTGACAGAATACATCGAAAAAGAAGGGCAGCACGTTTTGTATTATCGCGAAATAGGGGAGAGAGTGTCACTGAAATGATACACGATTTGGGGCGGACATCATTAAAACAAAGGAGTTTTTCGTTGCAGCGGAATCTTCTCTCGAAATTCCAATCACCAACTTTCTCCTCCGAATGGGAAAATATTTTGTTGACACTGACCTACATAGGGAGAAACGATCATCACGATAAAATAAGGGAAATCTGAGCTTGTACGGAAAGATATAGGTGTTCGTTCTTTCTGCACGCTATATGAGATTGGAATAATAGAGTATTGTGAAGGTGGTTCGACGAACCCTCTGCCAGGCACTTAAATGTGATTTGCAGAGTATTCATGTAGATGCAGATGTAGATGTAGATGTAATACAGGGTGTTTAAAAAATGACCGGTATATTTGAAGCGGCAATAAAAACTAAACGAGCAGCGATAGAAATACACCGTTTGTTGCAATATGCTTGGGACAACAGTACATTTTCAGGCAGACAAACTTTCGAAATTACAGTAGTTACAATTTTCAACAACAGATGGCGCTGCGGTCTGGGAAACTCTATAGTACGATATTTTCCACACATCCACCATGCGTAGTCTCTGAATGAAATTACCCGAAACCTTTGACAACGTGTCTGGCGGAATGGCTTCACATGCAGATGAGATGTACTGCTTCAGCTGTTCAATTGTTTCTGGATTCTGGCGGTACACCTGGTCTTTCAAGTGTCCCCACAGAAAGAAGTCACAGGGGTTCATGTCTGGCGAATAGGGAGGCCAATCCACGCCGCCTCCTGTATGTTTCGGATAGCCCAAAGCAATCACACGATCATCGAAACATTCATTCAGGAAATTAAAGACGTCGGCCGTGCGATGTGGCCGGGCACCATCTTGCATAAACCACGAGGTGTTCGCAGTGTCGTCTAAGGCAGTTTGTACCGCCACAAATTCACGAAGAATGTCCAGATAGCGTGATGCAGTAATCGTTTCGGATCTAAAAAATGGGCCAATGATTCGTTTGGAAGAAATGGCGGCCCAGACCAGTACTTTTTGAGGATGCAGGGACGATGGGACTGCAACATGGGGCTTTTCGGTTCCCCATATGCGCCAGTTCTGTTTATTGACGAAGCCGTCCAGGTAAAAATAAGCTTCGTCAGTAAACCAAATGCTGCCCACATGCATATCGCCGTCATCAATCCTGTGCACTATATCGTTAGCGAATGTCTCTCGTGCAGCAATGGTAGCGGCGCTGAGGGGTTGCCGTGTTTGCATTTTGTATGGATAGAGGTGTAAACTCTGGCGCATGAGACGATACGTGGACGTTGGCGTCATATGGACCGCAGCTGCAACACGGCGAATGGAAACCCGAGGCCGCTGTTGGATCACCTGCTGCTCTAGCTGCGCGTTGCCCTCTGTGGTTGCCGTACGCGGTCGCCCTACCTTTCCAGCACGTTCATCCGTCACGTTCCCAGTCCGTTGAAATTTTTCAAACAGATCCTTTATTGTATCGCTTTTCGGTCCTTTGGTTACATTAAACCTCCGTTGAAAACTTCGTCTTGTTGCAACAACACTGTGTTCTAGGCGGTGGAATTCCAACACCAGAAAAATCCTCTGTTCTAAGGAATAAACCATGTTGTCTACAGCACACTTGCACGTTGTGAACAGCACACGCTTACAGCAGAAAGACGACGTACAGAATGGCGCACCCACAGATTGCGTTGTCTTCTATATCTTTCACATCACTTGCAGCGCCATCTGTTGTTGAAAATTGTAACTACTGTAATTTCGAAAGTTTGTCCGCCTGAAAATGTACTGTTGTCCCAAGCATATTGCAACAAACGGTGTATTTCTATCGCTGCTCGTTTAGTTTTTATTGCCGTTTCAAATATACCGGTCATTTTTGAAACACCCTGTACGTGCACCTCAGTGCTGTGACAACTCTGATGTAACTGGTTTTGTGATACGTCGAAACTGCGAATTATTACTTAATTTTAAAGTATTTCAACGATTCTCCAGTCTGCGGTATTGTGACAGCTGCCATCTTTCGTCCCAACACCGTCAACCACGGCTGCTTACCATAGCTTGCCCAGACCAGCTCAACGCCTTTAGATCTTGCGTTCGCCCCTCAGCCAATTCATTACTTCCAACTCCCGAGATCAGTAACTTTAGGTGGCTAATAGCCCGCCATTATACACGTTATTTTGTAGTACAAAAATCATCTTTAACATGTAGAGCCGCCAAATTATGACACGATTATGTTTTTTCTCAAGCATAGCTATTTACTTTTTTCTGTTGCTTTGGAAACAACTTTCAAAGAAAACTTCAGTGACATTACGTTTACGTAACTCGGTCATATTATACACTCCTGGAAATTGAAATAAGAACACCGTGAATTCATTGTCCCAGGAAGGGGAAACTTTATTGACACATTCCTGGGGTCAGATACATCACATGATCACACTGACAGAACCACAGGCACATAGACACAGGCAACAGAGCATGCACAATGTCGGCACTAGTACAGTGTATATCCACCTTTCGCAGCAATGCAGGCTGCTATTCTCCCATGGAGACGATCGTAGAGGTGCTGGATGTAGTCCTGTGGAACGGCTTGCCATGCCATTTCCACCTGGCGCCTCAGTTGGACCAGCGTTCGTGCTGGACGTGCAGACCGCGTGAGACGACGCTTCATCCAGTCCCAAACATGCTCAATGGGGGACAGATCCGGAGATCTTGCTGGCCAGGGTAGTTGACTTACACCTTCTAGAGCACGTTGGGTGGCACGGGATACATGCGGACGTGCATTGTCCTGTTGGAACAGCAAGTTCCCTTGCCGGTCTAGGAATGGTAGAACGATGGGTTCGATGACGGTTTGGATGTACCGTGCACTATTCAGTGTCCCCTCGACGATCACCAGTGGTGTACGGCCAGTGTAGGAGATTGCTCCCCACACCATGATGCCGGGTGTTGGCCCTGTGTGCCTCGGTCGTATGCAGTCCTGATTGTGGCGCTCACCTGCACGGCGCCAAACACGCATACGACCATCATTGGCACCAAGGCAGAAGCGACTCTCATCGCTGAAGACGACACGTCTCCATTCGTCCCTCCATTCACGCCTGTCGCGACACCACTGGAGGCGGGCTGCACGATGTTGGGGCGTGAGCAGAAGACGGCCTAACGGTGTGCGGGACCGTAGCCCAGCTTCATGGAGACGGTTGCGAATGGTCCTCGCCGATACCCCAGGAGCAACAGTGTCCCTAATTTGCTGGGAAGTGGCGGTGCGGTCCCCTACGGCACTGCGTAGAATCCTACGGTCTTGGCGTGCATCTGTGCGTCGCTGCGGCGACGGGCACGTGCACCTTCCGCCGACCACTGGCGACAACATCGATGTACTGTGGAGACCTCACGCCCCACGTGTTGAGCAATTCGGCGGTACGTCCACCCGGCCTCCCGCATGCCCACTATACGCCCTCGCTCAAAGTCCGTCAACTGCACATACGGTTCACGTCCACGCTGTCCCGGCATGCTACCAGTGTTAAAGACTGCGATGGAGCTCCGTATGCCACGGCAAACTGGCTGACACTGACGGCGGCGGTGCACAAATGCTGCGCAGCTAGCGCCATTCGACGGCCAACACCGCGGTTCCTGGTGTGTCCGCTGTGCCGTGCGTGTGATCATTGCTTGTACAGCCCTCTCGCAGTGTCCGGAGCAAGTATGGTGGGTCTGATACACCGGTGTCAATGTGTTCTTTTTTCCATTTCCAGGAGTGTGTTAAGAGAACAGCATCCAAAATCCGCTGCACCTCTGTCAGGAAAAGATTCCACAAAAGTGTGTCCAGCTGCGTCATATGCTAGAAAACACGTAAATCAGCTACGCCTCATGCGTTTACCAGTGCTTTGGGCGCCCATCAGTCTGTGCTCTGCTGTAGCAGCAACCAGGCAACTTATCCAAGAAGCTGTTCAGACTTGTGCAATGAACACGACGGCCACGAGAGGTAATATGGTCATTCAGGACAGTGAGTGTCGGCAAACTGAAATGTAGCCAGAATATGCCAAATACATTACCTGCTCTTGCAAACATTATAAAGAAAATAAAAAAAGACCGCAAGTATGAATAATAAAATACGCCATTTAAAAAGAACAGCAACTGGTGAGCAAATGAAACTAACTCCTAACTACCTTCCAAACTTCACAGAAGAAGGAGAGCTTCTGTAAAGTTTGGAATGTAGGAGACTAGGTACTGGCGGAATTAGTGAGGACGGAGCGTGAGTCGTGCTTGGGTAGCGGAGATGGTAGAGCACTTGCCCGCGAAAGGCAAAAGGTCCCGAGTTCGAGTCTCGGTCCGGCACACCGTTTTAATCTGCCGGGAAGTTTCAATAATTTCTTTGTTGACACTTGCTTCCTCAATTCTTTTTTCATTTATCGGTCTTCTGAATGATTTGTTACAGTCGGCCAATAATTTCTCTCCTGTGCCAGCCTCTTCATCTCAGCGTAATACTTGCAACCTATGTTTTCTGTTATCTTTTGGATATTTTCTAGTTTCTGTCTTCCCCTACAGCCTCTACCTTTCACAGTTTTCTGTTGTACAATGTAAGTTATTCTCTGATATCTTAATAGATATTGTACAAACCTCTCTCCTTCTTATCAGTGTTTTCCATATGTTCCTTTTTCCACCGATTCTGTGCATCCTTATCAGTCCGCTTAATTTTCAAAGTTTTTCTGTAGCACCACGTCTCACAGACTTTAATTCTCTTGTTTTTCTGTTTCACATAGTTCATGATCCACTACCATACAACGCCGTGCTCCATACATTCCTTTCCAGAGATTTATTCCACGTAGCGTGCTGTTATTCAGTCTACAACACAGAAACCAGAGTACAAATATAGATTTGGTAGAGATCGTCCTTTGAGCTTCACAGACTAGATGGACACTTTGGAGTATTTTCATCCCAATTTGTAGCATTGTCTTGCTTTTATGTGCTCTTCCTAGTCTGTCGATCAGAGGGTTCCCATTTCGGTAACCATCTACCCATTCAGCCCAGTGGGATGAACACAGGTGTTTGTGAGTGCATGAAGATACAATTGATAGCGAATGATACATCGCTGCGTTCGTCGATATGTTCCTAGCACGGCCCTGAATGCCATTTCAGCGGTGCGCCATCAGCTGGGCTCCTCCACACAATGGCCAGAGCTTATGATGTTACTGGCACGTGACGTCACTATCACGTTTCTCTGGAGATTAATACCTGCTTTGGCATTTGAACAAGTCACCGGTCGCAAGCATAGTTCTTCATTCTTGCTCACATTTGTTCATATTACAAAATATGTGTCAGTGGCATAAGTTTTGTTTCACAATGAAAATAAAGTGGTTAATTTGATTTAGAAGTAAATGTGCATGATGCTGAGATGTGATATTCACGGGAAAAAAACGCCAAAAACATTACACTAACGATATTTCAAAGACTGAGGGTGTGCGCTATTTGTCAAATGCGCTTTAGTACGTATACATTTCCAAAAAGTCGTACAAGTTAACAAAATAACAATGAAAGGATGAAAGCAAAGAGTGACACGGAAGGTATCAGTTTGGATTTGTTTTACAATCATATAATTCAGCATAAAGACGCCTTCAAGACGTTTGGAACATACATTTACACTTTTCTTACGGATGAATAACAAGTAAACCGGTTTTGCTTGTTTCTAGCTAGTTTTCGGTTCATTGGGCCTTCTTCAAGAAACAACTAACATCCGCATGGGACACTAGTTCTTAGGTGACCAAACACTATAAACAAAGACATAAAGCAATTTTACGCAATCGACAATATTAAACACAATAAGTATTTAAAATACACAATATTACAGCATTAAAGATCATATAGTTATTAAGCTAAAGCTTGTGAAGTCGTGACAGTGGTTGAGAAACTGTCCAGCTGAGTACTCGTCGTTTACGTTTGCACCTATCGTGGTTTTTAACGTTGTAAATTATACTTTACTCAATGGACAATATTAAACAATAAATAATTAAAATACGAAATATTGCAATATTACAGGTTATAACGTTATAATGCTGCACTTCGTAAGATCGTGACATTGGTTGATAATTGTCTAACTGAGCAGTAGTTACTTACGTTACACAACAAAGCTGTTATGCACTGCAGATTACAGTTTACGAAGTTGATAATGTTAAACACAGTGTATGATTAAAATACACAATGTGACATTATTAGAAGTTATATTGTTGTAATGCTGAAGTTTGTGAGGCAAGTAAGGTAAGGAATGTGAAATTCTATTATGGTATAAAAACAGAATATTACATAAATACACAGTATTACGTTATTACAAGCTATATCGTTGTAATACTGAAGTTTATGAGGCAGGCAAGGTAAGGAATACGAAATTCTATTGTGGTATAAATTTGTGTTGCAGTATGTGGTTATTGTGGCGGTCTGTGGGTATGTGGCTGGTTGATTGTACCATGTGAAGCTTAAAAGAGGAGATGTGCTCAGCTGTAACTGATCATTTTGAGCTAGCTGGGTATTTTGTGCTAAGTGTTAATTTACCTCGAGTGCTTCTAACAGGCTGTTTTTTTCGCTTGTTGGCTATATGTAGCACTTCTGTGTGGACTTGATATCCACGTACTTCGTTTAGCAGATCTTCGGTGAAGGTGGAGTCTGACTTATGTAATACCCAGATGAACAAAAACAGTTTAATTGTTATTCCGCCTCAGCAACTGAATTGTTCTACCAAGAAGTAACGGATGACTCCATAATTGAAAAAAAAAGTATTTTTACACATTGCACTTGTCATTATTATGATGCGACATCATAGGTATTTCATTATACCGTCATCCGATCTATTCATTATAAGTACTCACAGATACAGTGTGGTTAACGTTGATTATTGACTGAGGCTAAGAACTGTGACTGTTTGATATTTACAGCCATGCTTCCTTGTTTGGTGTAAGGGGATAAACGTAGTGGGCTTGCTAACCAAACGGTCTCGGAGTTCGAATCCCGGCTGAGTCAGAGTAGCTTCCTGTGTCTCAAGGACGGCCCCAATCCTCTCTACCTATTATCAAATAGACTGCCGGGGGTCTTTCGCGGGATGGAAGAGAGAACCGGGGTGATGGGGTCGCCGCTGTTCAAAATGGTTCAAATGGCTCTGAGCGCTATGGGACTTATCATCTGAGGTCATCAGTCCCCTAGAACTTAGAACTACTTAATCCTAACTAACCTAAGGACATCGCACACATCCACGCCCGAGACAGGATTCAAACCTGCGACCGTAGCGGTCGCGCGGTTCCAGACTGAAGCGTCTAGAACCGCTCGGCCACTCCGGCCGGCAGGTCGCCACTGTCTCCCTCCTAGTGCAGTGGTGAACGAAAGCCTACACCCTGCTTGTAGTCAGGCTCGAATCCCGTTCTTGGGTTGAGTGCCAAAGACATTATTTACTTTCTTATCTCGTAGAAATAAAAAGACAATAATAACTCAACTGCTGCAACTGACTTATACTTTCTTTGTGTTGTTTGAGCCCTCCTTAATGAACTATAAGGGGCCAAAGAATTATTCTCTGTTTCACTGTTATTGTATCATTATTCTGTGCTCCAGAAGTATTTACGTTCAATAAATTAATTGTTACATTGAGCCCAAGTCGACACAATCCTCCAACCCGAAAACCTCTTCCACTCAAATTCTACTCTACAGGTTCTACAACTATCTTTTGCGGCACATCTGAAAACTTCTCCTCATTAAGAATAACGTTCTATGTCCTATTTGATAGAAACTCTTAAATCAAATCACAAACCTATCTGATATTCCGTTCACTTGTATTTTTCCATTGCTCATCACCGCGTAGCCGTATCAGACGACTTTCGGGAGTCGAGGAACTCGGTAGCAGCCTGTGCGCCGGTATTTACTAGCCTTCTCGGTCTTGTGGACGAACAGAGTGAGCTAGTTTCCACGCGATTGTTGTTTGATGAACACATTCATTACGGTCAGCCACATGAAACATTCAACTTAAAACACTTCAGATACACTACTGGCCCTTAAAATTGCTACACCAAGTAGAAATGCAGATGATAAACGGGTATTCATTGGACAAACATATTATACTAGAACTGACATGTGATTACATTTTCACGAAATTTGGGTGCATAGATCCTAAGAAATCAGTACCCAGAACAACCTCCTCTGGCCGTAATAACGGCCTTGATACGCATGGGCATTGAGTCAAACAGAGCTTGCACGGCGTGTACAGGCACAGCTGCCCATGCAGCTTCAACACGATACCACAGTTCATCAAGAGTAGTGACTGGCGTATTGTGACGAGCCAGGTGCTCGGCTACCATTGACCAGACATTTCCAATTGGTGAGAGATCTGGAGAATGTGCTGGCCAGGGCAGCAGTGGAACATTTTCTGTATCCAGAAAGGCCCGTACAGGACCTGCAACATGCGGTCATGCATTATCCTGCTGAAATGTAGGGTTTCGCAGGAATCGAATGAAGAGTAGAGCCACGGGTCGTAACACATCTGAAATGTAACGTCCACTGTTCAGAGTGCCGTCAATGCGAACAAGAGGGGACCTAGACGTGTAACAAATGGCACCCCCATACCGTCATGCCGGGTGATACGCCAGTATGGCGATGACGAATACACGCTTCCAATGTGCGTTCACTGCGATGTCGCCAAACATGCATGCGCCCATCATGATGCTGTAAACACAACCTGGATTCATCCAAAAAAATGACGTTTTGCCATTCGTGTACCCAGTTTCGTCGTTGAGTACACCATCGCAGGCGCTCCTGTCTGTGATGCAGCGTCAAGGGTAATCGCCACGGCCTCCGAGCTGATAGTCCATGCTGCTGCAAACGTCGTCGAACTGGTCGTCAGATGGTTGTTGTCTTGCAAACGTCCTCATCTGTTCACTCAGGGTTCGAGACGTGGCTGCACGATTCGTTGCAGCCATGCGGATAAGACTCCTGTCATCTCGACTGCTAGTGATACGAGGCCGTTGGGATCCAGCACGGCTTTCCGTATTACCCTCCTGAACCCACCGATTCCATATTCCGCTAACAGTCATTGGATCTCGAGGAACGCGAGCAGCAATTTCGCGATACGATAAACCGCAATCGCGATAGGCTACAATCCGACCTTTATCAAAGTCGGAAACGTAATGGTACGCATTTCTCCTCCTTACACGAGGCATCACAACAACGGTTCACCGGGCAACGGCGGTCACCTGCTGTTTGTGTATGAGAAATCGGTTGGAAACGTTCCTCATGTCAGCACGTTGTAGGTGTCGCCACCAGCGCCAACCTTGTGTGAATGCTGTGAAAAGCTAATCATTTGCATATCACAGCATCTTCTACCTGTCGGTTAAATTTCTCGTCTGTAGCACGTCATCTTCGTGATGTAGCAATCTTAATGGCCAGTAGTGTACTTCTCCATGGAAGCTACCATTCCATCCGAAGAAAGTAAACCACTCTATATTTTAATCATGTGTTCATGTATTTACCTTCGCGATATTAGGACATTCAGGATGTCTCTTAGGTCTAACTAAGCATTCTATGTATATTGTGTTATATTCCTTGCGGCAAGCATGTCTCGCAGCTAGCAATGTTACGTAATTTAACGTTTTTTTATATTCCGTTCCACGGTACTTAGAGGCTGCAATTTCAGTACGTTTCATTACCTCATTACTTCATACAAAAAGTTTCTAAGAAGATTCGTGATCATATTGGCACTAAATGGTAAAATACTTTTCCTGAGTGCAAAAGTAATTTTATTTACCATCTCATGAAACGTTTCGGGATAATCCCACAAGCATGCTACAGATCTGGTGACTGTCTTCTCCCAGAACGTGTCAGCGGAAGATAAATAAAATGATGTTGGCGATCAAGGCAAGTGTTTTACCAGTTACGTTGTATTACATTCTCCTCCAAAACGGAGCCGCTGTGCTATTCAGTAGAGCTGGTGCGATGCGATTGTGTGTTGCTGTGGTACTGTGTCGAACCTCTGGGAAATGCAGTCTGGAGGGCGCCCGTGTTGTTAGGTGGCAGCCCCGTGGCGGGCGTTAATGGAGACCGTCTTGTTTTGGAGGTGGTGGTGGCAGCAGTGGCGGCGCGTAACGAGAGGGGGAGGAGGGGGAAGCGGCGTGTCGCAGCATTAAGAGGCCGTGCGGCCGTGAGCAGCACTGTGGTTACCCGAGGCTGCTGCGACGCCAGGGACCAACTTGCAGCGACCTCTAGGTTTCCAATCACGTGGTGGATTAAGCACAAAGTGCTGACTGTTCCGATACAGTTGCAATCGGGGAATGCCTCCTGCTTGGGTTCTTATCTACAATTCTACAGCAGCTGCGAGTTTCAAACTGCTTATCCATACTGAATACAATAATCCCGTTTTGCACGCTGCCACGTCACCACGTTTCGTCGTTTTCGTCACACTGCAGAAATATTTAATCTTTTACATTTGTTTCAATAAATTGGGTACTCGAATGATCTGCGGGCGCGAACTCTGTAATTCTGAACAATTAACAATTCAAGGAAGAATACACTTGTCCATCTACATTAATTCCTCAACTTCAGGCAGATGAGAGTGAACATCCTTCTGGGCAAGCGAGTCCGCTGCGCTTCAGAGTACGACGAATGCGTCCGTGAGCTTTAATTCTCAATTTAACTCTGTCTTTGAATCGGTTCATCCTAAAATTATATTTTTTCATCCTAACATTATATCAAAAGACCTGGAAGAGTAGTGTCTTGAAAGGAGGATATAAGATGAACATCAACAAAAGCAAAACGAGAATAATGGAATGTAGTCGAATTAAATCGGGTGAGGCTGGGGGAATTAGATTAGGAAATGAGACACTTAAAGTAGTAGATGAGTTTTGCTATTTGGGGAGCAAAATAACTGATGATGGTCGAAGTAGAGAGGATATAAAATGTAGACTGGCAATGGCAAGGAAAGCGTTTCTGAAGAAGAGAAATTTGTTAACATCGAGTATAGATTTAAGTGCCAGGAAGTCGTATCTGAAAGTATTTATATGGAGTGTATGGAAGTGAAACATGGACGATAAGTAGTTTGGACAAGAAGAGAATAGAAGCTTTCGAAACGTGGTGCTACAGAAAAATGCTGAAGATTAGATGGGTAGATCACATAACTAATGAGGAGGTACTGAATAGAATTGGGAAGAAGAGAAATTTGTGGCACAACTTGACTAGAAGAAGGGATTGGTTGGTAGGACATATTCTACGACATCAAGGGATCACCAATTTAGTACTGGAGGGCAGCGTGGAGGGTAAAAATCGCAGAGGGAGACCAAGAGATGAATACACTAACCAGATTCAGAACGATTTAGGTTGCAGCATGTACTGAGAGATGAAGAAGCTTGCACAGGATAGAGTAGCATGGAGAGCTGCATCAAATCAGTCTCAGGACTGAAGACCGCAACAACAACAACAACATTATATTTTTATGGGCAACTTCAGAAGAGTATAAACACGCCATAATCTGCAGCTAAATAATGTCAGATCAGCTTCCTCAGCAGAAACTCCAAAAAAAAGCCAAATACACATCCACAACAATGTCTAGCCTAGTCGCCTAGTAGTAAAGTGCCTGCCTCGAAACCGAGAACCGGCGAGATGGAGTTTCAGTCCACTTAAGGAATATTTCAGTCTGCCTTTAGTCTGTTCTTCGCCTCTCAACTACCTGAGAAGTCACCAATGCGTGCTTGGGCTTCCACGTTACTCTGTAGGGTTCCTTTCCCCGACTGGTTACTGGGGTACTTTAGGGTCACGGAAGTCGCCGCAATGGCATGGCAACAGTTATTACAGAATCTAAACTTTAAATTTTTATACACTTTCCAGCTGTAATTCTTCAATGATTTGTCTAATGCAGCAAACAGAACTGAAATGATATTTTAATTAAAAATAACTTTTCTTTTTATACCTGAGGTTCTGGCATTTATTCTTTTCACATGCGCTTCACAAATCCCTGTCCAGTCGCGATAGATTTCTGATTTGCAGCCGGTCAGACAGATACGTATTTGTTCATCGGAACATCTTCGGTTCTTTAGAAGAGATCGCTTGCATGCTGTGAATTGTGACCTGGTGTACAACTGCTTTAGAATTCCATCTTTGTTAACCAGTCTATAAAAACGAACATTTGTCACATCAACTATGACAGCCAAAATGTTGTAAGCGTCCCCATGACCTTTATCAGTTTTGGAAACAGGAGCACTAACTGTAGTTCTTTTTTCAAAAAAAAAGGAACGTTTAGCCGAAGAGTACTTTCATTTTCTTCGCCTGAGACTCTATATTCTTCTTCGAGTCTTGCCGATCAATAATGGCATATTTGTTAGTCATCCAAACTGGGCATGTTATGTGAGTACTAAATCCTTGTTCACCCGCTTGAGTTGAATTCCCACAGATGGCATAAATGTAGCGTTCACAGCGTGGACACCAATGTGCTCCACTTGTAGATTCTGAACAGACACAACAAATGAACTCTTGTGTTTCAGATGCCTGAGTCGACGAAGAAATCATAGCTACATTGAATTCAACGTAGACTTTGTCGATTTTTCACAGACATCCTCACATTCGCCGACGTTTTCTAATGATCAACAATCTTTTTCTGTTCGTCCTCTATTGTAATACCTTTTTGAAACCTCTCGTGGCAGAGCTGATGTGTGCTCCATATGGAGATCTGTAACTGAACGAACCATAAACTCTTGCTCAAATTATTATTTTGTTCGCTCTGCATCCATGTTATCACCATATTATCCACACTCTGGTTTGGTCTTTCCACGTTTCCTTGACTTTGGCTGTGACTAGGTCTCCCATGTACGATTTTCAGTAGGGACCATTGCTCTTGTAAATTAGAAACAACTTTGTTTGCAAACTCTATCCCGTTGTCTGGTTGGAGGATTGCTCTGGCTTCGAGAAGAGTGAACATGTCAGTCAAGTAGTATGTTACTTCCTCAGCTGTCTTTGTTTTAAGAGCGTAAAGTACAACAAACGTAGTCACGTGATCTTTATATACTAGAATGAATTTATGCAGACCATCTTGATGAGTCTGAATATCAATTAGGTCATCCTGACATTGAGAATTAAATTAAGAAGGAATCGATGGTTTTAATATAATAACTTTTCTACAGATATTCTGCTTCTGCTGACAGTATTCAAAGATTTGTATCAAAAGCTATGTGTCATGACGAGATATGTTCTCTTATTTAGTACGCAATGCCTTTATCGCCCTGTATCGCCAGCCAAGGCAAATAGAAGCGCTGGTCCCGTAAAAAATTTTAAACAGTTCGCCATATGGTATCTTAAATTTCACTGTATCTTTTAATTCATTCAGAAGTTGTATCAGTTTCTGTCTTCTGTGAAGTTCATTATATCGTATTTCTTCATTTAGCAGTCTTGGCCCCATTAACGTCCCTTACACGGTGTCCCACTCAAACCTCCCTGACTTCAAGGACCAAGGAGATTAAAACCACAGTAGATACGACCATGAAAAATGCACCACATTGTAGAGCATCTCAAATAATTTATATTACCGTGTGAGAAGTGGCAAGTATCGTCGCCAGAGTACAGCATGGTCGCATGAAGTGGAAATGGCGACTCCACAGCTGCGCGAAAGCAGTAGTGTGGTATGCAGAAACAAAATCGCTGATTACTGTGCAAATAAATTATCGTCGTGTGTATGAATGTGATCCACCTGATGTGAAAACAATTAAGGAATGGTATAGGAAGTTTCTGGCAACAGGAAGTGTTCTGAAACATTCTGGCAGTGCACATTACGTAGTTTCAGAAGACACAGTGGAGGACATCAGACAAACGCTTCTCAGAAGCCCACGTAAGTCAATTCGTCAAGCATCCAGGCAAATTGATGTACCTCGATCAACATCGCATCATGAAGTTCACCAGCGTCTTCGTATGTGTGCTTTCGAAGTGCAAATTCTGCAACATCTGACGCCGAACGACAAACCACGCCGACAACAATTTGCTGCGGATATGCTGCAGCATTTTGATATGGATGCCAGCTTCCTGGAAAGATGTTTATTTTGAAATGAGGCAACCTTTCTTCTATAAGGAAGGGTTAATAGGCTTAATGTTCGGATTTGAGGTTCGCAAAATCCGCATGTTGTCATTGAACATGATCGTGGTACCCCTAAACTAAACGTCTGGTGCGGGCTAATGCACAACAGGATTGTGGGCCGTTCTTCTTTGCAGAACAAACAGTAAATGGGACAGTGTATCTGGACATGCTGGAGCTGTTTGTGTACCCTCAGATACAAGACTTGCAACCCAACATCATTTTTCAACAAGATGGAGCTCCAAAACTTTGGTCAACGGCTGTTCGCAAGTTTCCTGAGTAGGAAATTTCCCAATAGTTGGATCGGACCTGGAGGACCCCGTTCACCCGACATTACGCCACTTGATTTCTTCATGTGGGGATTCAAGAAGGACGAAGGCGATTTTGTTTCTGCAAACGACACCACCGCTTGCGCGCGCTGTTGTGCAGTCGCCATTTCCACTTCGTGCGATCATGCTGCACTCTGGCGACGATACCTGGCACTTCTGACGCGGGAATATAAATTCTTTGAGATGCTCTTCAATGTGATGCATTTTCCATTGCCATGTCTATGGTGATTTTCTTTCTGGGTCTTTGAAATCAGGGAGGTTTGAGTGGGCACCCTGTAGTATTTCCTTATTAGCGATAGTCTGTTAGAAAAACACTGTTTCTTAAAGGATTACTCCTCATTATCTTTAACCCTACATAAAATCTTTGTTTCGTTCATCCAGACGATCATGAAAAATATGGTTCAAATGGCTCTGAGCACTATGGGACTTAATATCTATGGTCATCAGTCCCCTAGAACTTAGAACTACTTAAACCTAACTAACCTAAGGACAGCACACAACACCCAGCCATCACGAGGCAGAGAAAACCCCGACCCCGCCGGGAATCGAACCCGGGAACCCGGGCGTGGGAAGCGAGAACGCTACCGCACGACCACGAGATGCGGGCGACGATCATGAACCACAACGTTTTCACAGTTATCACGTGCAGCCTCCGTTTCACCGAAAATGACAGTTGGAACAGAACCGGGCTGGAACTGTTACAACAATGATGTCTGTGGATCTTAACTGTCATACTGGACTCGCATTCGGGAGGACAACGGTTCAATCCCGCGTCCGGCAATCCTGATTTAGGTTTTCCGTGATTTCCCTAACATCACTCCAGGCAAATGCTGGGATGGTTCCTTTGAAAGGGCACGGCCGACTTCCTTTCCTAATCCGATGAGACCGATGACCTCGCTGTTTGGTCTCTTCCCCCAAAACAACCAACCAACCAACCAACCAATCTTAACTGTCATATCGTTTAAATTATCGTTCTTTGATCCTTTGCCCTAGACGTAACCGGCGTTTTATACCGAGACTATTGATTTTTGGCATTTTGTACATTGCCTCGGCATTCAACAAAATGAAAGTTTGCCTATAACATATGCACTATTTGAACAAAGGTATCTACGTAGACACCTGTTAGTGGACATTAACATCAATTCGCCTTTATGACGGCTTGGACTCTTCTGACAATGCTTACCACGGGGTGTCTGCTTGTCTGTGGAGGAACCACAGTAACCAGAGAGGTAATGATGTTGGACCCTAGGGTCTGGGGCGTAGTCGATGTTCTGACTCACTCCAAAGGTGTTCCATTGGGTCCACGTCAGGACTCGGGACAGACCAGTCCATTTCAGGAGTGCTATTGTCCACAAACCATTGCTTCAAAGGTACTGCTTTATGACAGTGCGCCTTGTCGTGGCGATACAGTCTGCATCTCCGAACTGTTCTTCTACTGTACGGGGTTCACAAAGCTATAAAATATTTTCATGTCCTTCCGGACCAAACCACTACCTTCCAATCATCAACTGTCCATTGGCGTTGCTTTTTACACAACCTTAAGCACCGCCTAGCACTGGCCACAAAAAATGTGGCTCATGACCATTGCATATAGTTCTTAATGACTCCCTGCGTACAGCATCGTGCTAGCTTCAAACATACGAGTGATTCCTTCTTCTGATTTCATGCGATTTTTGTACAACCATCCTCCCTCGATGGCCCCTGACCTTGGTTTAACTGCGACTGTTCCTTCACGTTTCCACTGCATAATCACATCGCCAGCAGTCGATTTTGGCAGTATTATAAGGGTTGATTTGTCTCCCACGGATTGGTTAGTCAGGTGACACCCAGTGACTAGGTAACTTTCGAAGTCATTGAGCTTTTCTAACTGAGGCGTTCTGCTATTACTTCTTCCTTACTGACAACTCAGTACTCCCTTCCCTCTTTTATACGGGCAGGTACGCTTCTCTTGACATCTAGTGGTCAATTCTGCATTCCGCGGGATGTCCGGATACTTTTGATCAAATAGTGTATTATTTCACCCAATGTTCTTCCACCCAGCTCTATTCTCAAGGACCACAGTTTGGCTTTTCAGCTTTACAATTGCTTCATTGAGAGTTGGCACTTCTAACCGTTTACTGGACCCTGTAGAGAACGACAGTGTGTAGTAGTTTTTTGTTTTGTGAATATTTTGACACGAGTAATTAATTAAGAATCTAACCGTATTTCCCTCCGTCAGTCATTGTTGTCGCTCGACACAGCTAATGTCTTTGAGTCTGTTAGTAAGCCGCAGATATTGTGTTTGGAAGTCCTAGAACACGTCGTTATCTGAGTTTTTTTGTCATTTGCTTTTCTTTAGTTTTGTGTTCGCATGTAAAAATCTTCTCCTATGCTGGCCGATCCCTACTATTAAGCGCTGGTTTTCACTGTTATTCCTAGTCTCTGATAACGTCTGAAGTCATAACTACCCACGCATGAACTGCTTCAAAACGTTCTCGATAGAGGTCAAATTTTTCTATTATGTTTCGAGTTTGCATCCAGGATATTACTAATTCATATTCTAATATTAGGCTGATAACGTTACATTAATTCTCAAGATACGTCGCTTACAACATTTTAAAATCCCTTTACACAATACTGTGGAGTAATTGTGCATGCGTCCAAGATAACGTGCAAGCGATTCGCCTTGAAAATGTAAGATTATTAACCAAAATATCAGAACAAGAATTAATTATATCCCAGATCCACACGTAAAAGATGATAGAATACTCGATCCGTCGAGAACCTATCAAGACCTGAACTGCTCTCTATTTCACCTCACCTGTATCTTGTCATTTTATAGGATACACGGACCTATTACCTAGCTTATTACTACTCATCATACTCTGTTTGGAAAACAAATAAACCAGCAATACCCATAAGATTCTATGTTCGAAACGTAGATGTATGAAATATTTTAATAGCTACGCTTAGCTGTTGGTGTGTTAAATAAAAATATATCCTCAGCCCTTCCTAATAAGATGACGCGTTATCTTCTAGGTGCCGAGACATGAAGCTACCGGCAAAATACTGTCGTTTCTCTGGCACTGCGAAAATTTTAGCCAAGCTTTCTCAAGAGCAAAGCGCGCAGACACTGGCTGACGAAATTACGTCACGTAAAAGCGGTGATAATAACACGGCCTGTGTCTGAAAACTAAAACAAACGTTTTAGGTTTTTCATTTAGAATTTAATCAGCGGCTGTTGTAAGCTGCTTCACATTATTCGCTTTTACGTCTCTCTTCGTAGCCGCTAAATATATTCCCAGAATCCGTGGGTTGAGAAGACACAGATAAGCTGCAGAACACTGTGTTAAGAATACGACACAGTATGTAAAATTGCTTCTTGATATACGTCCGGACACTGGTGAACTCCAGTAGCACAGGTAAGTGGTCGCAAGTGCAGTCAGATTTCCCATCAGATGGGTAGGGGAAAATGAACTTTAGATAGATAGACTATCGGCATTTTAAACCTAGACAAGAGAATTCTGACGTCATAGGAATGGGGTAGACCAATGATTCTTGAATTTATTGCCATTAAAATTACAACTGGATTCTATACTTTGCAAAAAATGGTTCAAATGACTCTGAGCACTGTGGGACTTAACTTCTGAGGTCATCAGTTGCCTAGACTTAGAACTACTTAAACTTAACTAACCTGAGGACATCACACACACCATGCCTTAGACAGGATTCGAACCTGCAACCGTAGCAGCAGCGCGGTTCCGGACTGAAGCGCCTAGAACCGCTCGGCCACATCGGCCGGCTATACTTTGCACAAGTGACTTTGCAACCCCTGTATCAGTTCCATTCTGATGTCATAGGACTAGGGAAATCCAACGACCATGCAAGATGCCACTGTATCCCCAGGCCCTCATTTAGAATCACCATTTTCTGATTTCATAGGACTGGTGTTCACATTTCTAGGTCTTGGATCACCATCTCATATTTTTTAAATTTCACCCTAGAGGGAGAATGCCCCATCTTGAATTATTGTATTTTCCGCCATTTTACGCTTAGGACAATTGGGTTCTTAGCTGTGACATCAGAGAGGTGACGAAACAACTCGTAGCACAATTAGGCTATTTTGGATTTCATCCTATTTTATACACAGGGCAACTGAATTTTGTCTGAGGGGTGGAGTGGGGGAGGGTAGAAGGGCTAGATTGGGGAGTCGGGTTACAACACATCATGTAATCGCTGACACTGTATGGGAATGGCGAAGGGAAGAGGGAAATCCGCAACAATGCAGACTGCACTTACACGAGCTTAGTTACACCACTATCTCCTATTCAGCCTCGATTCCACGTCTCTCTTCACATGGGTACCTCTGGAATATACCATGATGTACACTGCACGACAGTTGGTAATAAACAGATATATTGTTCAACAGGAATAATCACAAGCAATGATGGATGACGTGGAATACAGTACACACGTAATAGTGACGGAGAGGTACACTACTGGCCATTAAAATTGCTACACCACGCGAAATTTAACCGGCAGCAAGAAGATACCGTGATATGAAAATGATTAGCTTTTCAGAGTATTCACACAAGGCTGGCGCCGGTGGCGACACCTACAACGTGCTGACATGAGGAAAGTTTCCAACCGATTTCCCACACACAAACAGCAGTTGACCGGCGATGCCTGGTGAAACGTTGTTGTGATGCCTCGTATAAGGAGGAGAAATGCGTACCATCACGTTTCCGATTTTGATAAAGGTCGGATTGTAGCCTATCACGATTGCGGTTTATCGTATCGCGACATTGCTGCTCGCGTTGGTCGAGATCCAATGCCTGTTAGCAGTGTATAGAATCGGTGGGTTCAGGAGGGTAATACGGATCGCCGTGCTGGATCTCAACGGCCTCGTATCACTAGCAGTCGAGATGACAGGCATCTTATCCGCATGGCTGGAACGGATCGTGCAGCCACGTCTCGATCCCTGAGTCAACAGAAGGGGACGTTTGCAAGAAAACAACCATCTGCACGAACAGTTCGACGACATTTGCCAACTGAAAACGTCTGGTCAATGGTAGCCGAGCAACTGGCTCGTCACAATACGCCAGTCACTACTCTTGATTAACTGTGGTATCGTGTTGAAGCTGCATGGGCAGCTGTACCTGTACACGCCATCCAAGCTCTGTTTGACTCAATGCCCAGGCGTATCAAGGCCATTATTACGGCCAGAGATGGTTGTTCTGGGTAATGATTTCTCAGGATCTATGCAACCAAATTGCGTGAAAATGTAATCACATGTCAGTTCTAGTATAATATATTTGTCCAATGAATATCAGATTATCATCTGCATTTCTTCTTGGTGTAGCAATTTTAATGGCCAGTAGTGTATATTTGTAATGTAATATGCTATAGATTTCTTCACATGGGAATGTAGGCTAACGAACATAAATAACGTTCATGTCTGACACAGGTGAGACTCCCAACATAACGGTCGATATCAGACTCTCAGTAAGGAATAACGCATATTTGGCACCTTTTACACATATTGGCTACCAAAATGCTGAGCAGACCTTTGGGATATTATCCGACTCCTCTCTCATGGCGGTTTTCAGTCTTTGCACAATTTGGGAAGGATGTATTCTTCGAGCAACAGGTCCGCCAAGCGCACCCCATGCGGGCCCTATGGGTTGTAGGTCTGTGTCCTATGTGGGCGGACACTGTCGACCGTAAACGGAGAGTCGGGATCGACCACACCCCTATACAGACAGACATGGTCCAGAATAATGACCCTGCAATACTGCTGTGCAGTAACGGTAAATCAAGCAAAAATATGCATCTGCGTTCCGCCATTGTGCATAACGCCTTCCCACATCATAACAACTATGCCATACAGATGGCGTTCATGAGCGTTCTGTCTCAATGCTATTAACTTTTGGAACACAACCTACGACCAGCTTAGAGACAGAAGTGATGACTCTTTCTGCAGGACCTGACCATCATTTTGCAGGACAATGCTCAAGCACGTACAGTGCAAGCTGTTACTGATTTGAAACTTCCTGGCAGATTACTGATTTGTTTGACTGATGGGGCTGCAAAGTACTATAACACCTACTGCACTCCCCTGACTTAAGCCCTCGTGAGTTCGACTCGATTTCTAAACTGAAGGAAACACTTCACGGCGTTCGCTTCAGAACTGCTACAAATTCGTTGGGCAATAAACAGCGCCGCTCGAACTGTCAACACAACTGACACTGCTAAGAGTATCCTACGTCTTCCACATTGCTGGCAGCGGGTTATACACAATGCTGGTGACTACTTTGAAGGTCAGTAACAGTTTGAAACAAATACCTATTTTGTACAAGCTGTAAATAAATAGTTGCCACTATTAAAGTTCCAACTCTCGTATGTGGACGATACATTCGTTATTGGGCCACATTGTGAAGAATACGTGCAACAAATTTCTGTTAGGTTTACCGTGGAGGTGGGAGAAAACGGACGTCTACAGTTCCTAGACATTCGGATAAGGAAGAACTCTGACGGCACACTGAGACATGCTGTCTACAGGAATTTCATATGCCGACCTGTACCTAAATGTTGATAGCTGCTACCGTCCATCATAACACCAATGCGTGCTCACTGCCCTGGTACACGGAGTGCGAGTCTTACGCGACAACGCAAATCTTCCTACCGAGTTACAGAACCTGTGCCAAACCTTTCGTACGATGCGCACTTGCTGACACAACTGAGACGCAGTCTTCAGTTGAGCAAGAAGAAGAAAGCAAACAATACAGAACGGGAAAGTCGACACTTGGTGCTCTCTCTCTCTCCATCTGCAGTGCCACCAGCAGCCATGACTGCCATTTTACAAGGTGTTTCAAAAATGACCAGTATATTTGAGACGGCAATAAAAACTAAACGAGCAGCGATAGAAATACACCGTTTGTTGTAATACGCTTGGGACAACAGTACATTTTCAGGCGGACAAACTTTCGAAATTACAGTAGTTACAATTTTCAACAACAGATGGCGCTGCAAGTGATGTGAAAGATATAGAAGACAACGCAGTCTGTGGGTGCGCCATTCTGTACGTCGTCTTTCTGCTGTAAGCGTGTGCTGTTCACAACGTGCAAGTGTGCTGTAGACAACATGGTTTATTCCTTAGAACAGAGGATTTTTCTGGTGTTGGAATTCCACCGCCTAGAACACAGTGCTGTTGCAACAAGACGAAGTTTTCAAGGGAGGTTTAATGTAACCAAAGGACCGAAAAGCGATACAATAAAGGATCTGTTTGAAAAATTTCAACGGACTGGGAACATGACGGATGAACGTGCTGGAAAGGTAGGGCGACCGCGTACGGCAACCACAGAGGGCAACGCGCAGCTAGTGCAGCAAGTGATCCAACAGCGGCCTCGGGTTTCCGTTCGCCGTGTTGCAGCTGCGGTCCAAATGACGCCAACGTCCACGTATTGTCTCATGCGCCAGAGTTTACACCTCTATCCATACAAAATTCAAATGCGGCAACCCCTCAGCACCGCTACCATTGCTGCACGAGAGACATTCGCTAACGATATAGTGCACAGGATTGATGACGGCGATATGCATGTGGGCAGATTTGGTTTACTGACGAAGCTTATTTTTACCTGGACGGCTTCGTCAATAAACAGAACTGGCGCATATGGGGAACCAAAAAGCCCCATGTTGCAGTCCCATCGTCCCTGCATCCTCAAAAAGTACTGGTCTGGGCCGCCATTTCTTCCAAAGGAATCATTGGCCCATTTTTCAGATCCGAAACGATTACTGCATCACGCTATCTGGACATTCTTCGTGAATTTGTGGCGGTACAAACTGCCTTAGACGACACTGCGAACACCTCGTGGTTTATGCAAGATGGTGCACGGCCACATCGCACGGCCGACGTCTTTAATTTCCTGAATGAATATTTCGATGATCGTGTGATTGCTTTGGGCTATCCGAAACATACAGGAGGCGGCGTGGATTGGCCTCCCTATTCGCCAGACATGAACCCCTGTGACTTCTTTCTGTGGGGACACTTGAAAGACTAGGTGTACCGCCAGAATCCAGAAACAATTGAACAGCTGAAGCAGTACATCTCATCTGCATGTGAAGCCATTCCGCCAGACACGTTGTCAAAGGTTTCGGAAAATTTCATGCAGAGACTACGCCATATTATTGATACGCATGGTGGATATGTGGAAAATATCGTACTATAGAGTTTCCCAGACCGCAGCGCCACCTGTTGTTGAAAATTGTAACTACTGTAATTTCGAAAGTTTGTCTGCCTGAAAATGTACTGTTGTCCCAAGCATATTGCAACAAACGGTGTATTTCTATCGCTGCTCGTTTAGTTTTTATTGCCGTTTCAAATATACCGGTCATTTTTGAAACACCCTGTAAATCATAAGACTCAAAAGAAGATGTTGAATTTGTCTCTGGTATTCAGACGTGGGTCATGATCTGTGGTACTGAAGCACGTTGAAAAAATAATTACCATTCTGCAGTACTCATTTTTGAAATTCTGATCAACACAAATAAGAGACTAATCGCACTCTATTCCAAGTCAGCCAAATAAAGGAAAAAAATACCAACAGCCACTATCATCTACTGCCTCACATCCTTTCCCAATTTGACCTCACATCCTGTCTGTATTCTACCTGGTTTCTCATACCTCTTCCACGTGCCGACCTCCCCCCCCCCCTCCACTACCATCTACTGCCTCACATCCTTTCCCAATTTGACCTCACATTCTGTCTGTATTCTACCTGGTTTGTCATACCTCTTCCACGTGCCGACCTCCCACCCCCCTCCACTACCATCTACTGCCTAACATCCTTTCCCAATTTGACCTCACATCCTGTCTGTATTCTACCTGGTTTCTCATACCTCTTCCACGTGCTGACCTCCCCTCCCCCTCCACTACCATCTACTGCCTCACATCCTTTCCCAATTTGACCTCACATCCTGTCTGTATTCTACCTGGTTTCTCATACCTCTTCCATGTGCCGACCTCCCCCTCCCCCCCCTCCACTACCATCTACTGCCTCACATCATTTCCCAATTTGACCTCACACCTTCTCTCTTTTCAACCTGCCTCCTTGCAGTCTCTTCCTTTTCTATCTGTACACTACTCTCCTCTGTAATCCACCTACTTCTCCCTCTCTCTGTCCATCTCCTCTTCCCACCCTCTCTCTCCCTGTCTCCATCCGCCGCGCGGGATTAGCCAAGTGGTCTGAGGCGCTGCAGTCATGGACTGTGCGGCTGATCCTCGCGGAGGTTCGAATCCTCCCTCGGGCATGGGTGTGTGTGTTTGTCCTTAGGATAATGTAGGTTAAGTAGTGTGTAAACTTAGGGACTGATGACATTAGGAGTTAAGTCTCATAAGATTTCACACACATTTGAACATTTTCTCTCCATCTCTTCATACCTCCTTATGCTGTCTATCTCCCCCTCCCCCTCGTTCTGTCTATCTCCTTCCCCCTATCTTTGTCCATTTTCTCCCCCTTCTCTGCCTGTCTCCTTCACACGCTCCATCTTTCCATCTTCTCTACCATCTCTGTACATCTTCTTTGTCTTCTCCTCTATCCATGTCCTTCTCGAAATCTCTGTCCATCTCCTCCTCCCCTTTCTCACTGTCCATCTCCTAGGTTACACTGTTTTCATTCACAATCGAACCCCATTTGGCCTTAGGTGATTCTTACCCCTGTAATGTTTCTTTTCTAATAGTGAGTGACACGTGTACCAAGTTTGGTTGAACTCGACCCAGTTGTTTTGGAGGAGACGTGGAACATACTCGTACGTACAGACAATTCATTTTACATATAGATATGATATAGATTCAGTGAAGAGATGTCTTCATACAGCAGGCCTTAAAAATCCCTTCAAAGGACTATTCTCAAGTGAATGCATCTTCCCACAGCTGCATTGTAAATGTTCTGACTACACATACTATGAATTGAAGTCCCCCACCGCCTTTTGTGTCAGTGTGTGACAGTGATCTATGATGTCACTGTAAGGATTTTGATACAGTTTTCGTTAACAGATAAACTGATTCATGGGGAGGTATTGTATAAACAATTTATCACCGCTACACGAGTGTGTAGATACTTAGTGCTAACCATGCAGAGCAGGTTGAGTCGCTAGCGTTTGTCTAAAGTAAACAGCCGTATTTAGTATTTAAGGTACCCATACATCTTTTATATGGATGTAGTATGTGCCAGTAGTAGATTCAGAAACTGATGGCGGACAAAAAATGTTTTTTTTAAGGATAAACAGGTATTGATAGATTTATGTAAATCATATGATGTGAATGATCTACTCCACGCGAAAAAAAAGGAAAAGTATATCAGTGAGCACTTTACTGCAAATGTTTGCATTTTGTGTTACATAAAATGCATTAACTGCAATTATTTTTCAAGTAGTCATTATCGTTCAAGTTCAATGACGTCGGTCTATGCCACCGGGTGACCAGTTTATTGTTATTATCATACAAACTGAACGTTTTGTTTGCTAGACTTGTCAATAATTTACTGAAGCATTTCATTTCACACTCTTGTATATTAGTGATGGCCACGCGGAGTGGCCGCGCGGTTTGAGGCGTCCTGTCACGGGCTGCGCGGTTCTCCCGGCAGAGGTCCGAGTCCTCCCTCGGGCGTGTGTGTGTGTGTGTTGTTCTTAGCATAGGTTAGTTTAAGTTAGTTTAAGTAGTATGTAAGTCTAGGGACCGATGACCTCAGCAGTGTGGTCTCTTAGGAATTCACACACATTTGAACATATTTATTATTGTCGAGAGTTGTTATCTTACTGTATTATTGATTTTAAAGTACACCGAACGATATATTAAACACTGAAAACAGAAAGCACATACATTTAATGACTATATGGCCGAACAGGAAGAGGTTACGTAACTTGTTTACCGATCAGATAATTATTCTCTTACAATTTTCAGTGATGTAAAAATTAATTGAAGTTATTTGTGTTGTATGAAATTACATCTACGTATTATCTGTGTGACTGATTAAAAATCTTAATTACTTCGCTATTCGTTGTCCAGCATCAAATGAAAACGTTGTATTTGTAAAGTATGCTCCAGCTAGACTTGCATTCTGTGGTAAGACTTCAGCATTGTCATTGTGATTTCCTTCCACCAGGCGTACGTGTGCTGTGATTTCCTTTCACAAATACTACGCATGCTCTCTAACTGTGAATCATAATACGGAGAAAGATGTTTAATCATTAAAGCCAGTTAAATAAAATGAAGTTGTACGTCCGGTGTAATGTGTATGTTGAGACAAGAAACTTGGTGTAAGATGTAAGGCCCTATCACACTAGGCGAAAAACTGAAGACTTAGAAGAAATATGATTTTTGTGACGAACAGTGAAGCAAAAAGTCTAATTGAAACGCATTAGAAATATTCAGCCTCACCTATTACTTATTTAGAGAAGGGTTTGACATCTATAAATGACCATTGTGTCCTAGAAGTGTTGCTTCCTTTTCTCATCATCATTATCACTGTCATTATCAAATTTTTGACACCCAGTTTAGAATAAAAGTCTCCTTGGCATTTCTCCATGCCTCGTTCATCATTCATCATGATTTTCAAGCATAATGCTGAATGTTGGTATCGAACAAAGAACTTTCTTCATCCACCTATAATCTATTCACCTGAGTAAATATCCTGATAGTGCCATTTTATTTTCATTAGAGACATAAGAACTTCTTTTATTCCAGACTTTTTCCTGGTTTATTAGTTTGTAGGTATCTCTCCATTACTTGTTAAACAACTCACTGTGTTTGAATGGTTTTTGAACCGAGTGCCCATCTCTTAGTCATATGTCAAAGTTTTAATATATACATATTTTGAACTACCGTTTGGAAGGATGAAGAAATTCCTATTTTATGTTCTTTAACTTTCAGTTCGACAAAAAAGTAACAGTTTACGCCATTTTTTACTGTTCTGTCTATTTCTTATTTCTCGTCCATTGCCTCCACCTGCCCTAAATATAAAGACCCTTCTGCTAGTTCAGTAACACTGAAAATGTGTACAAATATCTTTTCGATGTATTCTTTACATATAGTAATCACATTATTATTGATTTTCATGCATAGTTTCAAATTTTCTCTACTAAGGTGTTCCATTCGGTTGAAATTTATCTGTTCTTGACAAAATGCATCCTTGGTTCAGATACGTTCCATTAAAACCTATGCTTTCGAGTTTAAGGATCCAAGAAATTCATCTAGGGTTTCTGAGAACAAATATCGACTTTGTTTGACTCTTTCTGCTTTGAATTTCCTACTGCCGTGATGAAGTCAAATGTAATCTGTATCTTACAATGTACCCTTCTGTATAGTAATACATTTTCAATTAAAATCTTATTTATCAACATTTTGTTTGAATTTCCCGAAATTTTTGAACACCAAGCAATGCATTTATGCTCAGAAACTGTCATTCTGCAGTGGAGTGGAAGGTCTATTCTGTCCTTTTGCCTGAGTAAAACACAGTTTTTTTTCTTTCTATGGGGTTGCCATGTCTGTCATTGTTCTTGTTAACTACAAAAATTACAGTACGGTTCAGTTTTGAGTATATGCCTTCGGGCATAATGGTACAAAATTTCCACATACCATAAAAGGACATTGAAGGAAAAGTCGAAACAGATACCTTCTTTTAGGAAGTATGGTTGTTCTTATTTACAACACCTATAGCGCTAGATGAATGAAAAGCAGTCTTCCATGAACAAGCAAGTACGCAGCACCCCACCTGCAGAAGTAGCAAGCTTGTAAGGGGATTTTATGCTGTTCTTTCATGATGACAGCTGTCGCTCTTCATTCATGTGTTTCTAACAGTGTGACTCAACGTCATTTGTTTCGAGAAGATGTGCGAGAGGTGAGCAGTGCTCCTGCCGTTCTTCTTTCTCACGGCTCAATATGCCGTCGACAACTGGGTCATTAGCGACAGTCCTGTTCCCCATCCCACGTCGCGGTCACTGACCGGCTGCTCTCCGTAATCCAATTTCCGTTCTGAGAGCAGCCTATCGCGTGACTTGGCAGCAGATGGCTCTCCCAGTAGAACGCATGTTCAATTTTCGTTTCTTAGCCAAGAGTCAGGCGACACTGCCAACACTGGAAAATACTTATTTTTCATTTGTTTATATATCTATATACATATCTGTACGTTACGAATCATCATATACTGCATGAAAAAACGTATTCATTCTTTATAGTGTTAAGATATCTTCTCATTAAATTCATGGATACATCGCGAGAATAATAGTAACTACTTATAAAACTTTCTGTCTGCTGCTGTTAGCCCGATTTTAATTTGTTCAGTACATGAAGTATCATTAAATACCGACAATCCCTAATACATACAGTTTATTACTGCACATGAAGTACAGACTGTAACCAGTAAAAGATAAGATGGAAGTATTGTTTAATTTTTTGGACATGCAAACTGAATTTAAAAAAATGCACACCACGTAATTAATAACGGAGCTTATTGCAGCTACATTTTCAGTTGTGGTTGGTTTAGAAATGAAGAGATTAGGTTTCTTTGGCTTAAATGCCACATTTAGGGATAAAATTTTCGTAATATAGAAGATACTTATAACACATTTCTAGCGTTATTTCTGGGACGTTTTGCGGATCATTCTAAAAAATATTGCTCTTTTTGACGAAAGTTACACAATACATACAGGGTGGTTATAATTAAACTAAGCTATCAGAATGAGAACGAGGTACTGGCAGATATAAAGCTCTGAGGACGGGGCGTGAGCTTGGGTAGCTCAGTTGGTAGAACACTTGCCCGCGAAAGGCAAAGGTCCCGAGTTCGAGTCTCGGTCCGGCACATAGTTTTAATCTGCCAGGAACTTTCAAACTAAGCTTTGACTACCTAGGAGGGCCCTTTTGAAAAACGAGTGATCACAGGATAATCAAACTCTTTGCAAACATTTGTAAGGACACGCGGATGAGAAATTACAAATAAGCTATTGAAAGGAAAACATTTTAATTTCCACTTGAGAAGGTTCAGATCTGATGATATTAATGGTTACGCAGTTTGGAACGATCGGCCAATGATTCGCTTTTCATAAAATGTGTTAAGGAGTAACCGAGTGATTTCAAAAGCAGTGTGAGATGGAAGTCCATCGTGCATCAAAACAGATGAGACCGAAGCATCTCTCTCTCGTACAGCAGGGATCACATGTTACGGAAGTATACGTGCGGTTCGCACTGCATGTCGTGGTCCTTAGGGTCAATGAAAAATGGATCAATCACGAACGGTGCCGTGAATCCACACCAGACGTATTTAATATGTTCGGTACTTTATGAACGTTCGTTGGCGGTGACGATCGCCACATCCCACAATTGTTGAGTGTTCACTGCTCCAATGAGCGTAAAGTGTGTTTCATCACTTCACAAAATGTTCCAGTGCCTCATGTCGTCAGTCTGAACCCTTGCAAGAAACGTAACAGCAAAGTGTGCGTGAATGTCTGCGACATTTGGCAAAAGTTGGTGAGTAATGCGAAGTTTGTACGCTTACCATTTCACAATTGTGCGCAGCACTTTTCGAACAGTAGAACGTGGAATGTTCAGCTGTCGTGACACAACTAGTACACTGCTTTAAGGTTGCACATTGCGTCAAGCATTCTGAGCAGTGACAACAGTAACTTCTTGAACTACTTGTGGCACAACTGGCCACCGGTCTCTGCCAGGAGCAAACCAAATCGTTGCCTGATCGTTCCAAACTGCCTAACCACCGAGATCACCACATTTGAACCCTCACATGTGGAAATTAAAACGTTTGCCTTCAATGGTTTATTCGTTATTTCTCTTCCGCATGTCCATCAAAATGTTGCCCGCCCCGATAACCGAGTGGTCAGCCGTCCTACGGGCCCGGGTTGATTCCCGGCTGGATCGGGGATTTTCTCCGTTCAGGGACTGGGTGTTGTGCTGTCTTCATCATCATTTAATCCCCATCCGGCGCGCAGGTCTCCCAATGTGGCGTCGAATGTAATGAGACCTGCACCAAGGCGGCCGGACCTGCCCCGTAAGGGGCTTCCCGGCCAATGACGCCACACCCTCATTTCCATTTCATTTGCCATCAAAATGTTTAAGTTTCACTGTACTACGATTACTCGTTTTTCATTAGGGTCCTCTCAAATAGCGAAACTTTAATTACAACCACCATCACTTTGTGGTTCTCAATATTTCTCTCGTCCCAGAAAATTGTGCATAATATTACTATAAACTTGGAGCATGAACAGCCTTTACGCAATTTTAGGAATTTAACAACGCTTCAGAACAGCGTCAGACACATAAGTACACTTGTATTAAAGCCTTCCCACAGCGTCCTGTTGGTAACACAGTGGAGATTAATGACGAATTACAAGACTTTATTAAGCATAGCGTTTTGCACTCTCAGATTATATTATGGTATTGTTAGCGGACTATTACTGTAGCAACGTAGCCTTAGTTTTTTCGTAACCTAACGGATAAGCGGTAGTCGGTTTGACCTCTACGGGAGTTGTTTCAGTCGGATTGGGCTGCTGAATTGCGCTGAATTCTGAGGACAGAGGTTTTGTATTAATCTAAGTCGTGAAAAGTTTTCAAGACTAAAGGTTACATTATATTCACATTACACACAATTGGAGGCAGTAAGTACCATTGTTGTACGTTTCTATTCACGTTTAAGCTCATCACTTACGTTGAAATACGTTGTTGTTAACAAAGTGCACACGCTATTCTTTCTCTGAAATCTACTCGCCGGCACGAACGCGTAATATTAGCAGTCTGTATTTATAATCATTTCGTGGTGAAAACATTAATCACTGACCAATATAACCCGGTTTGTTGGGGGTCGAACTAAAGCGATGGGGATACTCTCTCAGCCGATACGATATTCCTCCTCCCGCGACGCAATTACAACCAGCGCAACTACGTTCAGCTGAACTGCAACTCCCAACCAATGTTGCCAACTCTGATGCACAATTTCCCCATGCACCACATTTAAAATCCGCCTACATCGGGCCAAAATCCCCTAAATAGTTTATCAGACTAAATAGCTATATTATTAAATTTCTCTTTAGGAAATACTGCAGCCAGCCACAAAACTTTTTAAATGATTTTATTGTACCGTTACTAGTTTCAGGCCTGAGCCCATCGTCAAACTGTAGCGTTGACTTTTTCGCAAGTTTTGCATTTGCATCTTCACGAAAAGACCACCTTTACATGTCACAACACAGAGATTTAATTTTATTTTACGGTCCATGCTTATTAATGGACTGAACTACTGTGCAAAATGTAATTTGTAAAGGAGGGCGTTTCATGAAGACAAAAATGAAAAACTTGCAAATAAGTCAACGCTGCCGTCTGACGATGGCCTCAGGCCGAAAGCAGTAACGGTACAATAAAATCATTTACGAAAACAACTGTGGAGTTCCCTAACCAAAACGGATTAAAATAATGCATTAAATTTCTACTTTTGTGTTTGTGTGGGTGGGTGGGGGGGGGGGGGTGGTTGTTGGAACCATTAAAAAAATTAGTAACACTTCAGACGGTGCAATTCTGAATTGGAATTCCTTCAGAAAATGCCATGATCAGCCTGTGTTTAAATTATGTTGCTTGAAGATCTCAAAAGTAATTTTACAGTGTTTATAAGTATCTTCCACCGTGTTCGTGCTACATTTTAGGTAAACTCTTTACAGACCAGGCAAACGAAAATTTTGGTTTGTGATGTACAGTCAAGGCTGTTTTTCCGCGCGAAATTTGAAATTCAACTCTTTCGAGTAGGACATATGCTCTCTCCGACGTGATGGTATAATACCTCTGATAATACCCAAGATATATGACACATATGCTGATCAGCCAGAACATTATGACCACCGACCTAGTATCGTTATAAACCCATCCAGGCGATAGCAGCCTCACCTGGCGAGGGATGACTGCTAGTCGGACACACGCGCGGTGCATGTAATATCAGTGAGCGTGCTATACCTGTGTACAATGGGGAGGGCGCGCGAACTGTCTGGGTTTGACCGAGGGCAGATTGTGACGGCCTAGAGACTAGGCACGAGCATTTTGGAAACTAAACGACGGGTGTTCGAGGAGTGCTGTGGTGAGTGTCTTCAATACGTGTTGGCCGGCCACCCCCCAGTACAGACGTCAGACGTCATAGGCTGGGCAAGCTGGTAAAACAGGACGGGCGGCGAACTGTGGCGGAACTAGCACCAGTCTTCAATGGTGGGGAGAGTACAACTGTGTCTGAACACACAGTGCTTCGAACACTCCTAACGATGGGCCTACGCAGCCGACGACCCACGCATGTGCCAGTGTTAACAGCACGGCGTCGTCAACTACAACTGAAATGGGCATGTGGGCATCGGGACTGGACGTTGTTGCAGTGGTAGAGCGTCACACGGTCTGATACCTTCTCCATCATGCCGATGGGAAGGCGCGAATCCGTCGTCTTCCAGGGGAACAGCTCTTTGACGTCTGTACTGCTGGACGGAGATAAGCTGATGGAGGCTCCATTATACAATGACGAAGGCATCCTTGGTTCCAGTGGAGATAGTGAAAGGCGCCATGACGGTCAAGGAGTATTGTACACTGTTTGAACAGCACGTACACCCCTTCATGCCGATCGTGTTTTCCGACGGCAGTTGCATTATTCAGTAAGGTAATGCGCCATGACTCAAGGCTAGGACTGTGATGGAGAAGTTCGAGGAACACACTGGCGAGTTCCAATTGATGTGCTGACCCCCAAACCGGCCAGATGAAACCCGATGGAAAACATCTGGGCTGCGATTGAAAGTGACGTCAGAGTTCGTCTCCCCCTCCCCGGAATTTACGGGAATAAGGTGACTTGTGTGTGCAGGTGTGGTACCAGCTCCTACCGCCAGCCTCAATGCTTCCATGCCACGACGCGTCGCCGCTGTTATAGGTGACAAAAAAGGACCTACCGGCTATTAGGTGTGTGGTCATAATGGCCTGACTGCTCAGTGTATATGCAAATTCTAACTCACTGGCTCTTTCTTTGAGGAGGTGTATATCTTGAAGGTGCAAGAGACGATACTGTGAAAGTAACGACACAAGTAAAGCCCAAATTTCAGGAAGGAATTGGAGTCTTTTACGACGTGGTCAGTATCTTAAAGGCATTGCGTGACTGCATTCTTTTTGAGAATTCTGTGGTGCATCCATTATTGTTTGTCATTATTCCCAGAGTACACACCAAATCCTGATATTGCAGTGTTCATGCAACAACGATTTTAGTAGTATTTTTAACAACCAGTACTTAAAAAGCATTTACTCTTCATAAAGGTCACAAATCAAGTTTGTAGTCTCTAGAAGTCTCCAAGGTCATCCAGACCTTCTACTTCTTCTCTGCTTAATTTAGTTTGTTAGTGGTAATACATGGATGTGAAGAACCTCTTCAACATTTTTGAGGATGGTTCAAAACGAGTACAGCATATCTTTTCTCTTTTTAAAAACATCTGGTGGTTAGGAAAGCATTTGCTAGCTCTCTAGAGTGCCTCCTCAGTTGTTTAAAATGCCATAAAATACTGAAAATGCATGTTCAACTGTAGCACTTGTTATGGACAGTGTTAGTAACCTAGATGCAAAACTGCCAGAATTCCAAAACCGGACAATACCAGATGTATCTCTTGCAGGACCTCTGTCCAGAAAGTACAACGTCAGAAACGTTTTTCCATTGTTTATTTTGCAGGAGTTCCATTCTGAGATAATGTCATGTATTTAACCAGTTATCTTTGTACTTCTGAAGCTGGAGACAAGTGGAAGAATATCTGGTCTCTGCTGGGAAGTTGTAGTGGAAGGGTGAAATATAGTTATCTATTGCTAATCTGCTATATTTTCTGGCAATAAATTTTGAAATTCTCTAAAAAATTCTGCTAGAATTTTCTTGCATCTCTACCGGATATACAAACATTCTTCTGGCTTAAGAACGTGTGCCATAGATTGAAATTCGTAACCCAACTAGAAGGTTGAAGTATGTATTAGCTGATTTTCAAAATTAAAATTTTCGAGCTCGTCATCTTTTGTTGCTGGCTGAGCGGAACAACTGTCTTTCTGACGGTGAGTAGGGATCTGAAGATCAGAACGATATCTTCCAAGAGTTTCTCAACCTCAGTTAACTCACTTTCAAACGGCAGATTTATTCTGCATATTGTAAGTAGGCTGTTTATGTTTTCTTATTGGCAACGTTACGTAGCGCTCTGTATGAAAATCACTGGCTGTGCTGTGTGCAGTCTGTGGCTAGTTTGCATTGTTGTCTGCCATTGTAGTGTTGGGCAGCTGGATGTGAACAGCGCGTAGCGTTGCGCAGTTGGAGGTGAGCCGCCAGCAGTGGTGGATGTGGGGAGAGAAATGGCGGAGTTTTAAAATTTGTAAGACTGGATGTTATGAACTGCTATGTATATTATGATTTTGCAACACTATTAAGGTAAATACATTGTTTGTTCTCTATCAAAATCTTTCATTTGCTAACTATGCCTATCAGTAGTTAGTGCCTTCCGTAGTTTGAATCTTTTATTTAGCTGGCAGTAGTGGCGCTCGCTGTATTGCAGTAGTTCAAGTAACCAAGATTTTTGTGAGGTAAGCGATTTGTGAAACGCATAGGTTAATGTTAGTCAGGGCCATTCTTTTGTAGGGATTTCTGAAAGTCGGATTGCGTTGCGCTAAAAATATTGTGTGTTAGTTTAAGCACAGTCATGTATAATTGTTTTAAGGGGACGTTTCAATATAGATTTTAATTTTTTTTTTCTGACAAACATGAATAAGATTTTGTGTGAGAACGAAGTCTTTCGCGACGGCACTGTTGTATAAAATATTATCCGACTTCTTTCCGAACCAGCTCAGGGTAAACCCGCGAGCTTTCGACGATTACCTCCATCATCTCCGTCAGGAGCAACTGTGTTTCTAATCTGCTGCCGTGGTGACGTTATATAGGCCATAGATGACTTTTAATTGGTCAACAATTACGTAATCTTGTCGCAGATGTTACAAACGTCTGCGCTGATGGCGCCACCACTCCCCTAGTAGTGTAACCGTTACGACGAATATCTCTGGCACTACTCCGCATCGATAGCTCGCTTCCATTCTCCACTAAGGCAAGCGCAAATTTATACGCATATAGCACGTGTGACGTGATGTGACACTACAGCGCTACACGCACGTCCACACTTGTTGCGCTGGTCCTGCGCATATTATGACGTGTACACATACTTCGTAAGCACCGATTGGCGACACTCTGCGTTGATAGAACCGAAGCGCCCGCCCCCTGTAATCTTTCTCAAACGATTTTACAGCTACTATTCAGTGAAAAGATTTGATTACTGCCTTACTTGTAGCGTTATATGTCAGCTTCGTGGCGATGTGCCCATCATCTCGCTAATAGTCATAATTTTTCTGATATACACTTTTTAGTAAGACAATACGCAAAATTCAAAAAGCGTACAATCAAAAATAGGGGTGCGATGATTTTGCGTTTGGTGCATTTTGCACCATATGTTCCTGTCTCGGAAATTTAGCTAACATATTGAATTTTTGTTTAGGTTTGGGAGAAGGTCTCTGTCTCCGATCTCGAGACAATGGACCGTATGAAGCGCATTCACTACTCCCCAGCTCACGCTAGCGGGAATGAAATGTTCGCAACGTACCTCATATCTCCTAAACCGCCCGAGACATCAAAACGAGATTTTGGCGAATGATGGCGCACAAGAAGGCGAGTATTTTGCCAGTTCGTAAAAACACTGAACTTGCTTATCTATGGTGATATATCAGAAGTTGTACTTCCCATTTAATTTTTTTCATTCCAGTGACTAATTCTTTAAGAGTTATCGACAGCAAGTGAAACAAGAGTTTCCTAGAATGAAAATAAACATGACATTTCTTGTCTTATGTTACCGCAAACCGACACAATGAGGTTTTTCGTAAGCCATTGAGCTCTCTGGTCGCCAATCACTTGTTCAATGAGACACTCTGTTTCAGAATCCTATAAAAACAGCTACTGCAAAAATGAGTTTGCGCAAATTATACTGTGTTTTGGCAAAAGAAGTGCAATTAAACCTGCCAACAAGAGAAATGTGTCCGTTACTCATGAATGGTGATGCTTCTTCGAATGAGAGAAGGTTAACAATTCACACAAAAATAAATTACCGATACTGTTGGAATTTTGGTTGAATCCCATAACCCATCGTGTTTTTCACATTGAGCGACTGGAATGGAAACTTACCAAAGGATTTTATTCCTCTTCTTCACCGGAGCAGTATTAAAATAATGACGAGTGTACCCATCAGGCGGAATGACATGCACATGAGAGATGCTGGTTATCACCTATGGCTTTGCCAAACTGGCAATGTGTGATTACTCCAGTTGATCAGAAGTGTATGTTGAAGCTAGTTAATTTGTGTTCAGTATGAAGTAATCATTTAATTTTTTTACTCTGCTTTTACAGAATTGGATAGTTCTCTTAACTGTTATTATAAATGCAATATAAATTTGTAGTTTGATTATATATATATATATATATATATATATATATATATATAAAGTTCAAAGTTTAATTTTTCTCTATACACACACACACACACACACACATATTTTATATATATATATATATATATATATATATATATATATATATATATATACTCCTGGAAATTGAAATAAGAACACCGTGAATTCATTGTCCCAGGAAGGGGAAACTTTATTGACAGATTCCTGGGGTCAGATACATCACATGATCACACTGACAGAACCACAGCCACATAGACACAGGCAACAGAGCATGCACAATGTCGGCACTAGTACAGTGTATATCCACCTTTCGCAGCAATGCAGGCTGCTATTCTCCCATGGAGACGATCGTAGAGATGCTGGATGTAGTCCTGTGGAACGGCTTGCCATGCCATTTCCACCTGGCGCCTCAGTTGGACCAGCGTTCATGCTGGACGTGCAGACCGCGTGAGACGACGCTTCATCCAGTCCCAAACATGCTCAATGGGGGACAGATCCGGAGATCTTGCTGGCCAGGGTAGTTGACTTACACCTTCTAGAGCACGTTGGGTGGCACGGGATACATGCGGACGTGCATTGTCCTGTTGGAACAGCAAGTTCCCTTGCCGGTCTAGGAATGGTAGAACGATGGGTTCGATGACGGTTTGGATGTACCGTGCACTATTCAGTGTGCCCTCGACGATCACCAGTGGTGTACGGCCAGTGTAGGAGATCGCTCCCCACACCATGATGCCGGGTGTTGGCCCTGTGTGCCTCGGTCGTATGCTGTCCTGATTGTGGCGCTCACCTGCACGGCGCCAAACACGCATACGACCATCATTAGCACCAAGGCAGAAGCGACTCTCATCGCTGAAGACGACACGTCTCCATTCGTCCCTCCATTCACGCCTGTCGCGACACCACTGGAGGCGGGCTGCACGATGTTGGGGCGTGAGCGGAAGACGGCCTAACGGTGTGCGGGACCGTAGCCCAGCTTCATGGAGACGGTTGCGAATGGTCCTCGCCGATACCCCAGGAGCAACAGTGTCCCTAATTTGCTGGGAAGTGGCGGTGCGGTCCCCTACGGCACTGCGTAGGATCCTACAGTCTTGGCGTGCATCCGTGCGTCGCTGCGGTCTGGTCCCAGGTCGACGGGCACGTGCACCTTCCGCCGACCACTGGCGACAACATCGATGTACTGTGGAGACCTCACGCCCCACGTGTTGAGCAATTCGGCGGTACGTCCACCCGGCCTCCCGCATGCCCACTATACGCCCTCACTCAAAGTCCGTCAACTGCACATACGGTTCACGTCCACGCTGTCGCGGCATGCTACCAGTGTTAAAGACTGCGATGGAGCTCCGTATGCCACGGCAAACTGGCTGACACTGACGGCGGCGGTGCACAAATGCTGCGCAGCTAGCGCCATTCGACGGCCAACACCGCGGTTCCTGGTGTGTCCGCTGTGCCGTGCGTGTGATCATTGCTTGTACAGCCCTCTCGCAGTGTCCGGAGCAAGTATGGTGGGTCTGACACACCGGTGTCAATGTGTCCTTTTTTCCATTTCCAGGAGTATATATATATATATATATATATATATATATATATATATATATATATATATATATATAAAATTTAAATTTTTTCTATACATTACATCGATTTCTAAACGGTGTCCTCAAATGAGATGTTTACGCTAATGGCAATCAATCTATGCTAGAATAAATTTTTAAATATTTTATTGTCCGTTAAGTTATTTCGCTGGATTAGGGAAGCAAAAACAGAATAAAAACAAATAGTCATTGGTTTAAAGCTTTAGAATAAGCAGCGAAATGCACTGTATCATAAGAAATTGATCCTCACATATTAGAAGTACCATCTGATGTTGATGAAACAATGTGTTAACATGTATGTTATGAGTAGGCAGTGTCTTTATGACCTGGTTCTTGGAAACAATATCGTAACCTTGATAGGCTCCAGAAGACTGAGTGCTGTCACATACTTTAACGAAGGTTCAAAAATGGTTCAAATGGCTCTGAGCACTATGGGACTTAACTACTTAAACCTAACTAACCTAAGGACATCACACACATCCATGCCCGAGGCAGGATTCGAACCTGCGACCGTAGCAGTCGTGCGGTTCCAGACTGTAGCGCCTTTAACCGCTCGGCCACTCCGGCCGGCCTTTAACGAAGGGTTTTATGAGCGAACTGCATCATGGAGACCTTGAACACCCATTATTTCAACTTAAATGAAAGTACTGCCAAGTGTAAGGTACGATGGAAAGGGACAACTTGTATCTAAAAGAGATAAAAAGGGAAGATGCAATATCTTGTGACTGAATGTTTTGGTATATTCCATACTGAAGTGTACACGAATTTTGCCTTTGAATGCTACATATCTGTTAGTGAATTATTTCAACTGCAAATTTGTTTGGAAAGTTTTTTTGGAATATTACAGTGACTCTGTTTCAACAATATTGGAAATAACGAATAAATTTTTTGCACCAACGAAAAGTTGAATGTTTTCAATCTCTCAGAATTCTTCATACGCGTCTCAGCGTCCTCAAATGAAGACAACTATTTTTTGTGAATTTAAGACGGAAAATCAAGTAAATGTGATGAAACCATGTTAAAATGTTTCAGAACAGATGTTTTACTAATCTATAGCACAAAATTAAACCGTAAATTAGTTTGAAACTTATTGGGTTAAGCGGAACGAAATATTTTACAAAAATGTAAGATCTCTGTAGTAAGTAGAATAAACTATGCGCGTGCAACTTGCTTCATTTAGTTGACTGTGACAAAAAAAAAATGGTAACTTAAAACAAACTGTGAAATTGATGAATGGGATTTGCAATGTCCTCACTCTAAATTCCTGACAAATGCAAGTAAAGTGTACATGTTTGAGTATTACTAAGCACTAGAATGTAAACAATTCCATTTAATTTGGTCCCATTTCAAAACTGGAAGTTCCAGAACAAATTGAAATATCGTAGCCAACAAATGTACAATAATGTATAATAGCTCTGAATGCACATAACACGTTCATAAAGAAATAAGTAAAATACCATAAATTATTCACATGAAAATAGAACTTAATTTATATTAACTAACAATGCTTAGGTGCTTTGTCGTAAAATAAGCAGGCATACGTTTCCTAAATGTAAGTAAGGAAACGATTTAGTAGCGATCGCTACCACATTCCCAACACATCTTTTCGCGTGCTTGTTCTCTTCCATGGCATTTCAGTATTCTACAGTCTGTAACAGACGTGTCTGTTGTGACGAAAAGTCTGCTAAACTTTCTATAATTTTATCATTGATATCCATCGTCCGTTCAGTGCCTATAATAGTCACCTAACTATCTTCGGCAGTAAACTGGACACATTTACTCTGCACGTATTATTTCGAAAACTTAATAAAGGGCACTACATTCTGTTACTGAGTTAATGTAATATGTAACACAAGTGTTAAAAGAAACTGAACAAAATTTTGTTAAGTTAGTAAATCGTTTTTACTCGAGAATACGTAATACTTGTGGTACAGACGCTCTTTTTATTTCAAACGAATGTTACGAATTTGTAAAACGGAATGAAATATTTTCAATAATCTCTAAAGAATTAAATGCCTAATGTAACTTTTTTGTGCTTACCAACCAGGACAGGTCTGCTGTATATTTTACGACAGTTCGATCTGCAGGACGCTAGCGACGTTCGAGAAAAGTTGCCAAAAATCCGTTTCCGGCCGTTGCATGTGACAGGTCTATTAACGATGTGCCAAATGCAAGGCGTGTACGGAGATTAATGTCTGCGTGAAACTTCGCTTTATCTCTAATCCTTTTTTGTCTTCAGAACATATTCAGATTTAAATAGCCTCTTTCACGAGAATGCTTTTTATCGTTATATTTGGTAAACACAGAAACGAGATAATTGTGGTGAAACAAACAAAGGGTATGTTTAGCTTCATTTAGTCAGCCTCTGCACGTAACGCATTCATATGCTCGACGACTTTCACTCACAGTCATAGCTTGGAAAAATCTTGTGAATAGATTAACAACAAACACTGTGAATGATGTAATAATTTAGTTTCATCAAATGCTTGTACATCGTGTTAATACGCTAGCGGATCTGAAATAACTGACAGTTTTACTATGTGGTTTCATGTCAGACAGGATGTTACCAGAATTGCATAAAAACAATTTTTTTACCCATACTGGGTCGGTAGACGTAGTGTCTCCAGTTAGTAGTGAGAGATGCCAACGTTTTTGTATTATGTACAGCTGAAAACTGGAAATATAACTCCAAAGCAGAACAAATGTATATAAAGTATGTGCTTATACTCCGCTTATTAATACCGGCAATCTAGTGTTTTCACGAACTTCTCATTGCAGTAGATTAGATTAGATTAGATTAATACTAGTTCCATGGGTCATGAATACGATATTTCGTAATGATGTGGAACGAGTCAAATTTTCCAATACATGACATAATTAAGTTAATTTAACAACATACTTAAGTTAATATAACAACTTTTTCATTTTTTGTGTTTTTTATTTTTATTTTTTTATTTTTTATTTTTTATTAATATTTTTTTAAAATTTATATCTAAAAATTCCTCTATGGAGTAGAAGGAGTTGTCATTCAGAAATTCTTTTAATTTCTTCTTAAATACTTGTTGGTTATCTGTCAGACTTTTGATATTATTTGGTAAGTGACCAAAGACTTTAGTGCCAGTATAATTCACCCCTTTCTGTGCCAAAGTTAGATTTAATCTTGAATAGTGAAGATCATCCTTTCTCCTAGTATTGTAGTTATGCACACTGCTATTACTTTTGAATTGGGTTTGGTTGTTAATAACAAATTTCATAAGAGAGTATATATACTGAGAAGCTACTGTGAATATCCCTAGATCCTTAAATAAATGTCTGCAGGATGATCTTGGGTGGACTCCAGCTATTATTGTGATTACACGCTTTTGTGCAATAAATACTTTATGCCTCAGTGATGAATTACCCCAAAATATGATGCCATATGAAAGCAACGAGTGAAAATAGGCGTAGTAAGCTAATTTACTAAGATGTTTATCACCAAAATTTGCAATGACCCTTATTGCATAAGTAGCTCAACTCAAACGTTTCAGCAGATCATCAATGTGTTTCTTCCAATTTAATCTCTCATCAATGGATACACCTAAAAATTTGGAATATTCTACCTTAGCTATATGCTTCTGATTAAGGTCTATATTTATTAATGGCGTCATACCATTCACTGTACGGAACTGTATGTACTGTGTCTTATCAAAATTCAGTGAGAGTCCGTTTACAAGGAACCACTTAGTAATTTTCTGAAAGACAGTTTTGACAATTTCATCAGTTAAGTCTCGTTTGTCAGGTGTGATTACTATACTTGTATCATCAGCAAAGAGAACTAACTTTGCCTCTTCATGAATATAGAATGGCAAGTCATTAATATATATTAAGAACAACAAGGGACCCAAGACTGACCCTTGTGGAACAGTGGAACAGTGGAACAGTGACAAATAACTGGAATGAATACCAACTTCTTGCAAAAGTGTAACTACTTAACTGTTCACTGATTTACGAGTACACCATTTGTTGAACAGTCATTCACTTTGAATAACTTAGGGTGGCTAAAATAAAATTTTGCCTCAAATTGAGCACCGAACAACAGGTTTAGCATTTCGCAGCGGCTGTTCAGGCTAGTGTTGAACTTTCTTTAATTTATTTTTTATGCTGTATTATACCCTCATTTGATAACAAGAAAAAATAAAAAAAACCTGATGATCTAAATGTCCTGATGCCGTTTCATCCAGAAACGACTGCAGAACTGAACACTCAAAGGTTGGCGTGTGAGCTTTAACTTATGCACACATTTTTAGGCTAAGTACGTAGGTTCTCACTTGTTCAGCAATCGGCGTTGCTACTTTCGGACTTTTCTACGGGATATTTTGACTTGAAATTTGTCTTCTGACATTCGAACTCGCTTGGGATCAGATTCGATTGGACTTTTTACTACTTAGATCACAGTGTCACGAAGTATCAAAAACATTGTACTATGAACGTGTGTCACTGAGAAATTCAGTATTATTAAAGTCTGAAGAGTCGGGTTGCGTCAAGTTATCATTGAAAAAGATGTGGGTAAGCGGGAGGTCGATTCCTCATTTGCGCCACACAATTATACTGAAGAAAATAAGGCAATAAAAATAGAAGTTACTGGACCCCTTATGCCCGAGGTACACACTTTCATCATATAATCATCAAAGGGATGGTATTTGGTGCTACCAGGTCAATCCGAAGCACGGTAAGCAATCATAGTGATCTCAGTACGCAGCTTTTTATCTCATATTCCAACGGACATCCACAAACATGTGACATCGATGCTACATTCTATTCAAAATATGCCTCTGCCCAAAGCGCTGGACGCTTTACAAGTGTATTGCGCCCAACTATCATTAGGTTAAGCGGAAAAAGGTACCTTATTTGCTCATTGTCTTTAGTTTCATTTGTTGTTGCTTACTGTCCAGCAGTGTTTTCAGAGGCACAATTTGTATCCCATTATCAGAACACCAAAATAATGCCAGTTCTCAGCTACAATGTACAAGCGTTCTTACCTTTCAGTGGAACGGCTTTGCCTCGTTTGAGAGGGAACATACTACTCTTAGGACCTCGCAAACCGCAATTCTCAGCCAAGGATCTGGTACCACTGTTGTCCGGGTACACTCTAAAATATCTTGAGCTCCTTCGCACGTAAATGTACTTCCTTATTGCCTACTTATACAGAGCTTATCATAAAGATAAAATGAAAGAAATTTGGATGCGTGCGGAGGCTTACCAAGTAATCTTCTTTTACTTAACTTTTCCAATAACTAAAAAATCGTTTAGAATATGAGTCTGGGATATCAATGCTCTCGGTTGCAAGGTTCCCTCCTTCACACACAAATAGCATGCTACCCGTCACGATTTCTGTACCGGTATATAGAACCCAGTTTGATCTGTATGTAGCAAAGTAGCAAAATAAATGTTTATTTCTGTGACCCGTCGTATCTGAGGCTTTCACCTTTCTTAACTTTGGTAAAAATCAGATTATCTTACATTATGCTGTGCTATTCACGATGATTCTCTGTGATCTCCCTAGTTGTAGTGTAGCTGAAGGTTGCTGAAGTACACCACACATGGTCTAAAATATTTCTTTTTTCATTTTAGCGTTGTTATCGGTTCTGGACAATTAATACTTCAGTTCCCTTTAGCGACGTAACTGCAAGTGGTATGTGCGAACACCACAATAACCGACAAATCGCGGAACACATGTGATTAAGTGCAAAGCCTCTCGGGAACGGTTGAAGCTGGTAAAAAATGGTAAACTATCTGAAAAACGCAGCGTTGCCTGGGTCAGAATATATGGCAGGGGAAAAGACATGAGTACTATTCGACATACGACATGCATACGGACGTATATCTAATTATGGATATTATGAATCGTGTTAGTGAGGTACTTAGGTTGCGGTGCGTGGCCGTGGGTGAGTGTTGTGGGCAAAAATCCACTAACTATGGAGCAATAAATACTCCGAGGTAAAGTTAAATAATATGTGACTCACGAAGATTACCGTATACGCGAAAATGTTTTTAGTGTTTCATTCACAATATAATGTAATGGTGATAGAGTCCTCAACGTGTTTCATCTTACTCCCAGCATAACGCGCTATGTGGAACGCTTAGTTGACTTAGAATGAGCTGTATTCTCTATGACTTCAACTTCACCTTATAAGTTAATATTTGAGCTTATACAATCCTCACCTTGCTCCATCCATACTGGCATTGACATTACGTTACGCAGACGTAATCAACCGCGAGTAATAGCACGGCGCCAATGCTAGTTTAGGAATATTGTCTTAAGTGAAGCTGGAAAGGAATGGAAGTTATTTTTATTTCATTAGGCATTCACTTTTCATTGCATATAAATAATACACCTAAGAGCCAAAGAAACTGGTACACCTGCCTAATATCGTGTAGGGCCCCCGCGAACACGCAGAAGTGCCAAAAAACGACATGGCATGGTCTCGACTAACGTCTGACGTAGTGCTGGAGGGAACGGACGCTATGAATCCTGCAGGGCTGTCCATAAATCCTTAAGAGTACGAGGAGGTGGAAATCTCTTCTGAACAGCACGCTGCAAGGCATCCCAAATATGCTCAATAATGTCTATGTCTGGGGAGTTTGGTGGCCAGCGGAAGTGTTTAAACTCAGAAGAGTGTTCCTGGAGACACTCTGTAGCAATTCTGAACGTGTGGGGTGTCGCACTGCCCTCGTGGAATTGTCCAAATCCGTCGGAATGCACAATCGACATGAATGGATGCAGGTTATCAGAGAGGGTGATTACGTACGTGCTGCCTGTCAGAGTCGTATCTAGACGTATCAGGTGTTCCCACATCACTCAAACTGCACGCGCCCCACACCATTACAGAGCCTCCGCCAGCTCGAACAGTCCCCTGCTGACATGCAGGGTCAATGGATTCATTAAGTTGTCTCCATACCCGTACACGTTCATCCGCTCGATACAATCTGAAACGAGACTCGTCCGATCAAGCAAAAGGTTTCCAGTCATCAATGCCAGTGTTGACGTATCCAGGCGAGGCGTAAAGCTTTGTGTCGTGCAGTCATCGAGGGTACACGAATGGGCCTTCTTCTCCGAAACCCCGCTTCGATGAAGTTTCGTTAAAACTTTCGCACCCTGACACTTGTTGGTGGCCCATCACTGAAATCTGCAGCAATTTGTGGAAATGTTGCACTTCTGTCACGCTGAAAGATTCTCTTCAGTCGTCCGTGATCCCGTTCTTGCACGATCTTTTTCCGGCTTCAGCAATGTCGCAGATCTGATGTTTTACCGGATTCCTGACATGAAATGGTCGTATGGTAAAATCCCTACTTCATCGCTACGTCGGAGATGCTGTGTCCCATCGCTCATGCGTCGGCTATAACACCACGTTAAAACTTACTTAAATCTTGACAACCTGCCGTTGTAGCAGCACTAATGGATCTAACAACTGCGCCAGACGTTTGTTGTCTTATTCAGGCGTTGCCGACCGCAGCGCCGTATTCTGCCTGTTTACACATCTCTGTGTTTGAATTCGCATGCCAATACCAGTATCTTTTTCGCTTCGGTGTATCTTGTTTTCACAGTATTTGCTGTAGCCTACATTTTCAGTGATTAACGAAAAAGACCGAACTATTAAAAGGATTATATTCACGAAGAATAAACGAAATGTTTATCCGAGATCACTGTTCTGTATCATTCGCTTATTCATTTGTTAGTTACGAGTATTTTCATCTTGTAGTCGATGTGAATTTTTTTCTTGGTGTCTCTATTGATCGTCGGTAAAGTGAGATTGACAAAAACGAGCTGAGCGATTGTCATGATTAAAGTCTAAATGACGAAACCACGCAGGCGTCTTGTTATGTCGGACGAATGAAACAATAAACGCATTTCCACATATAGGCCTACGGTAAAGTCCGTAAGTCGCTGAGGATACAGCCTCTCCTAAGACGAATTCTGCCTCGGGCGTGGATGTGTGTGACGTTCTTAGGTTAGTTAGGTTTAAGCAGTTCTAAGTTCTAGGGGACTGATGACCACAGCAGTTACGTCCCATAGTGCTCAGAGCCATTTGAACCTCTCCTAAGAGTACTTACTACGCCATATTTTGGTTCAAATGGTTCAAATGGCTTTGAGCACTATGGGACTTAACATCTGAGGTCATTAGTGCCCTAGAACTTAGAAGTACTGAAACCTAACTAACCCAAGGACATCTCACACATCCATTCCCGAGGCAGGATTCAAACGTGCGACCGTAGGAGTCTCGCGGTTCCGGACTAAAGCGCCTATAACCGCTCGACCACAGTGGCCGGCCTATATTTTGGGGTTTTTGCTCGCCACACTCACTCATTGTCACGCTCCGTGACCAAACTCCCTAGCTAGCAACATGAGATCAACGGCTATCTACTACCAAAATCACGAGGAGGTGGTAATTGGTGGTCATCGAGAAAAGTCTGTCGGTATGTACAGACACAAGTCTTTTACTATCTGGATAAGAATGTAGATTAAAAATATTAGCAATATAATGAAACCATTTCTGAGATATTCATATAGTATTGACTGCCTTACTGGCGAAATATTTTGTTGACGTAATTCGTCGGCCTCATCAAGTAGACGAACGGAGCCACAGTACCATACTTCACTGTCGTTGACGACCGTCTGCTGCACGAACATAAAGTATACCTTAGCTGAAACATTAAGGCGTTCCTGGAGGAAAAGCCGGCCAAGGAGGCCGAGCGGTTCTAGGCGCTACAGTGTGGAACCGCGCGACCGCTACGGTCGCAGGTTCGAATCCTGCCTCGGGCATGGATGTGTGTGATGTCCTTAGGTTAGTTAGGTTTAAGAAGTTCTACGTTCTAGGGGACTGATGACCTCAGAAGTTAAGTCCCATAGTGCTCAGAGCCATTTGAACCATTTTTGAATATGGAGAAAAGCAGCAGCTCTAAAAGAAACAGCGCGACTTCAGGAGAAAGCACCTGAGCCAAAACAACCTGCTTTATGCACACATTGTGTCTCTTAAATAATAGATGGACGTGTAGAATAGATTCTGTCTTGCTACATTTTACAAAGGCATAAAAGGCGTACCATACTGTGGGCTAATGACTAAGCTACGATCGTATGCCGTTAGTCTACAGGCATGGCACGAAGAATTTTTGACTAATACAACCCATAAACAAACGTAACATCCGGCAGGTTAGATGAAGTGTAATATTACCAATAATTTTCTCAATATTTCTGAATGATTTCTTAGACAGGAGCATAACGTAGTTATGGACGATGATGTTGTCTATACTTCAGTATCGTTATAGATCGATCGTAAGGAAATGCAGAAATACTTGGATAAAATTTTTCATTAAGTCTAATAAATATCAGCTTTTTTCAGATGTGAATACATAATACATGTCACATAATGCTCCTGAAGTCTCCGATTACAAGACTAACTGTGAGTATCTGGGGCAGGCGAAATATACGGAGGTGGCGAAAGTCATAGGACATATACATATGTCGGAAGAGTCGCGTACACAGGGTATAAAAGGGCAGTGCATTCGTGGAGCTGTCTTTTGTAGACAAGTGATTCATGTGAAAAGGTTTCGAAGTCTTTTATGTCCGCACGACGGGATTTTGAACGCGGAGTCGTAGTTGGTGTTGGACGCTTGGGACATTCAATGTCGGAAATCGTAGCGAATTCAGTATTCCGAGAACCACGGTACCAAGAGTGCGTCGAGAATACCAAATTTCAGGCATTACCTCTCACTATGGACAACGCAGTGGCCGATGGCCTTCACTTAACAACCGAGAGCAGCTGCGTTTGCATAGTGTTGTCAGCGCTAACAGATAAGCAGCACTGCGTGGAATAACCACAGAAATAAATGTGATCGTACGACGAACGTATCCGTTAGGAAAGTGCGGCGAAATCTGGCGTTAATGGACTATGACAGCACATGAACGCCGCGAGTGCATTTGTTAACAGTATGACGTCGCCTGCAGCGCCTCTCCTGGGCTCGAGTCCATATCGGTTGGACTCCAGACGACTGGAAAACCGTGGCCTGGTCAGATGAGTCCTGATTTCAGTTTGTAAGAGCTGGTGGTAGGGTTCGAGTGCGGCGCAGACTCCTCGAAGCCATTGACCCAAGTTGGTGGGGGCTCCATAATGGCGTGGGCTGGGTTTACATGGAATGGACTGGTTCCTGTGGTCCAACTGGAGCCATCATTGGTTGGAAATAGTTGTGTTCGCCTACATGCAAATGATTTCCAGCGTTTCATGGGCTTCATGTTACCAAACAAGTCACCAGGCCACAACTCTTCGCAATCGGTTTGAATAACATTCTCGACAATTCGAACGACTGGGTTGGCCACCCACATCAGTCAACATGAATCCCATCGACATTTATGGACATAATCGAGAGGTCGGTTCGTGCACAAAATCCTGCACCGGCAACAACTTTCCAATTATGCGCGGCTTTAGACGCAGCAAGGCTCAATATTTCTGCAGTTGACTTCTAGCGACACTTTGGATCCATGCCACGTCGATTTACTGCACTACGCCGGGCTGAAGGAGGTCGACACGACATTACGTTGTAATCTCAGTGTATGTAAGTATTTAGGGTGATACTAAGAAGTGAGCACCCAAAATATGTGGCAAATAAGTCGAATGGCAGACTCAGGTTTGTTGGAAGGGTTCTGTGGAGCAGTAATGCATACGTAAGGAAAGTGGCATACAAGAGGCTACCGGAAATTTAGAGAACTAATCAGGTATTTGGAGTCCTCATCGAGCAGGTATTAAAGCAGACATCGAACTTGCACAAAGGTGCCCTGCATGGTAACGCAACAGATCAATATAACCCATACGAAAGTCAAGGTAGATAATTGAGTCTTTGTAAGAAAGACGACATCGTCATTGAGAAACCCTGTTGAATTACCTTGCTGTCCGCCTGCTTAGCTGGGTGGTAACGTGCTCGACCCCATGCAGTGGGACCAGGTTCGATTCAATGCCAGGTTGGGGAATTTCTCCGCTCGTGGACTGGGTGTTGTGTTGTCCTCATCCTCATCACCGGCACGCAAGTCGCCCAATGAGGCGTCGACTAAAATAAGACTTGCACTTTTTTTTCAAAATTTTGTTCGGTATTGTTAGGTCTGGGTGGACGTCATATGGCATCCGTTCAAGTCGATCGTCGATTCTTTTACAAAGTTTTTTTATTACAGAGGACAATCGGCCCTCTGACCGAACACGCTGAGATACCGCGCTGGCTTTCTCGGCGGCCGAACTTCCCCGGATGGGGCCTCACGGCCAACAATGCAACACGCTCATTTCCATCAACTTGCTTACGGTGTAGTCGAGTAAGAATATACGAAAAATTTGGGAATATACCAAAAGAGAATGGGACGCGTAAGAGGCACATAGTCGTTAACCCCTCGCTTAATGCGTGAGTGGAATCTACACCTACATGTTTACTCTTCAGTGCACTCATAAGTGTTTCAGAGTAGGTCCATAGTACCACTTTCAGATAATTTCTCCAAATTCCACTCTAAAAAAGCACATACGGAAATGAACACCTAGACCATTCCGTACGAGCTCTAATTGCTCTTATTTTATTCCGATGTTCATTTCTCCCTGTTGCATCGGTAATGAGGTGACCGGTGAATGCAAGAAGTCATCTACAAAAAAGTGGTACAGGTATACTAAGTACACTTAATAATTGTGTTATACACGTTGAATGCTGTAGGTTCTTTTGCGATGCTGAGTTATGTAGAAGTGATTGTGATGTTCTCCCTCACTGGAATCCTTCTCACTAATTCTTGTAAGTTTATAGATGCACTTGATGTGGGGGGCTGAGATTTGAATTGCTGCTGCTTAAAGGCAATGTACCTGGTGGGGGAGGGGGGAGGGGGGAGGGGGGAGGGGGAGAGTTTGATATCTACCTACAAACATCCAACATACGGCGATTATATATCTTAAGAAAACTGCTACATGGCTTGTTTACACAACTGTTCGGTTTTCCACTTTTGCATTATGCCCATATGTGAGCGTCTAAGGATTCTCATTTGGGGGGGGGGGGGCTGGAATATGTATATAGCATGAATAAATATAAATAACAGGTAATTAAGGTAATAATCCCTCTGGATAATGATATAGGCTTACCAGGTGTTTGAATTTTACTGCTAATTTCTTTGAATGGTGTCCCTACACAGGATAATATATCCACAATAGAACAGATGAAATTAGAAGTACTTGTTCTAGCAATGCGAGCAGAGCAGTTGCAGGCAATGGCTACTATATACCGAAAGCGTTGTGCAGTTACATAAATTGCTAGGGATTTAGAAATTTAATCCAGTCTCCTTGTAATAAGCAGTTTACCATACGAAAGTTCGATCACTTTTTCGATGTCCCCCGTCAATCTTACATGGTAAGTATCTCAGACCAGCTAGCCATACTGCAAAAGAGGGCGGGTACCCATATAGATAGTCTGGCCACTTTCACATCATGCAAGTATCTTATCTCGATCATTATGCGATTCGTTTTGATCTCTTTATGACTGTACTACAAGGTAAACGGCAACATCATCTGCCAATAATCTAAGAACTCCAGAATCGTTTATATAAACTAAGAACAGTAGAGAGCCTATAAAAGTTCCTTTGGGAACCCTTGACATCGCTCCGATTTCGCCAAATCACTCCCAATCATTTACTTCGAATTTTGATCATTACGGCAGGAAATTAGGAATCGAGTCCTGCAACTGAAACGATACTTCATAGGCGCGCAATTTGATTGTAAGACACTCGTGAGGAACGGTGTAACTAGCCTTCTGGAAGTCTAGAAATATGGAATCAACTTCAGACCCGCTATCGATAGCTTTCATTACTTCGTGTATATAAAAAGCTAGTTGTGTTTCGTAATAACGATATTTTATGGTTATGTGTAAATAAATCATTTTCGTTAGGATATTTCACAATTTTGGTGCGCAATATATGTTTTAGAGTAGAGAACAAGTTCAAAATATTGGTATGAAGTAGATTACACCATACACCTACAGAGGCATCCGAAGTATGCAAGTAGAAGCAGACACACTGAGATATCAGGAAGGTGATCCATGCTTAGCTGGCCGGTGTGGTCGAGCGGTTCTAGGCGCTTCAGTCTGGAACCGCGCGACCGCTACGGTCGCAGGTTCGAATCCTGCCTCGGGCATGGATGTGTATGATGCCCTTAGGTTAGTTAGGTTTAAGTAGTTCTAAGTTATAGTGGACTGATTACCTCAGATGTTAAGTTCCATAGTGCTCAGAACCATTTGAACCATTTTTTTGATCCATGCTTAAATACTTCGAACAGGTCTTTCCATATGGCGTATTCAATGTTTAATCCGTTGTCAGTCGTCCATGAACGTACCTACACAGTCCGCACCCATTGAACGATTCGGACAACCTAGAGTTTCATCTTAGATTCATTCTCCTGTATCCGAGTATTCTGTAAGCGGTAAGTTCCATTAGTGGGCGACGGGAATCCTAAGTAATGACTTTTCCTCTACAGATCTAAGTGTCGAATTTCAGAGCTCGTAGGGCAGGCGTCCAATTGTAAAGTGTTGTCGAGTTCAGTGTGTGCTGTCCGGACCCATTACATGCCTTGAAAATATGTTGCGTTTCTGAGTGTTGGAGCCGAGAGACACCTATCGATTCATGCTAGCATCGAGAAGTTGCAAAATGAATAGACACTCTCGTTTGTACTGACTACATTTTGTTGAGCCTGTAGCACTCTGCCGCTGCTTCCCTAATATTCTGAGTGCAGGCTCCTAAGCATCACTTTGTTGCTATTCTGCCTCTCTTTCACTGAGGTTATCTGCCAGTCTGTTCTCCCCAATCCTATTCAATACTTCCTCATTAGTTATGTGATCTACCCATCTAATCTTCAGCATTCTTCTGTAGCACCACATTTCAAAAGCTTCTATTCTCTTCTTGTCCAAACTATTTATCGTCCTTGTTTCACTTCCATACATGGCTACACTCCATACAAATACTTTCAAAAATGACTTCCTGACACTTAAATCTATACTCGATGTTAACAAATTTCTCTTCTTCAGAAACGCTTTCCTTGCCATTGCCAGTCTACATTTTATATCCTCTCTACTTCGACCATCATCAGTTATTTTGCTCCCAAAATAGCAAAACTCCTTTACTACTTTAAGTGTCTCATTTCCTCATCCAATTCCCTCAGCATCACCCGACTTAATTCGACTACATTCCATTATCCTCGTTTTGCTTTTGTTGATGTTCATCTTATACCCTCCTTTCAAGACACTATCCATTCCATTCAACTGCTCTTCCAAGTCCTTTGCTGTCTCTGAGAGAATTACAGTGTCATCGGCGAACCTCAAAGGTTTTATTTCTTCTCCATGGATTTTAATACCTACTCCGAATTTTTCTTTTGTTTCCTTCACTGTTTGCTCAATATACAGATTGAATAAAATCGGGGAGAGACTACAACCCTGTCTCACTCCCTTCCCAACCACTGCTTCCCTTTCATGTCCCTCGACTCTTATAACTGCCATCTTGTTTCTGTACAAATTGTAAATAGCCTTTCGCTCCCTGTATGTTACCCCTGCCACCTTCAGAATTTGAAAGAGAGTATTCCAGTCAACATTGTCAAATGCTTTCTCTAAGTCTACAAATGCTAGAAACTTAGGTTTGCCCTTCCTTAATCTAGCTTCTAAGATAAGTCGTAGTGTTAGTATTGCCTCACGTGTTCCAACATTTCTACGGAATCCAAACTCCGAGTATCCGAAATCCTACAATGGGAGCAGACTGCGTAGGGAACGCGGACCACATACAGAAAACGGAACACTGAGGCGCCAATCCACGGCATACAAGTAAACATGGTGCATCCTACAGACGTCGCAGGTACCACCGTAGTGTCATTATAAAGACGAATTACTTCACACAAATATTATAGTAGCAAGGCACTCTTCCTGAATATTCGAGAAGTGATTTCAGAGCCACTATCCACGAAGAAACTGATAATTTGAGGGAAGTGTTCTTCTTTAACTTTTTAACTGGACAGCTACCAAGCAGAATGCCACATTATTGTTGATAAAATAACATAAGATAGCACTGCAATATTTTTCTTGTTGATGCGAACTGACAAGAAGACGATCGGCATGTGTAACATCTCATATAAAGTAAGAAACATATTTATGGTGCTATTTTTATGGAGGCCTTATGTTTTGCGTTCTTAGCACCGAAGTTAATGCTTACTATTGCCAATACAAATTTAAACATTTAATGTCATTTAAGTAACGTTTCGAAGCTTATAGATATTTCACTTCCTGGAAAGTGGGAGGGGTAGGGGTAGGGGGGGGGAGGAGCTTTTGTACCTCTCTCAAAATCAAAACGTTCGGATAAATGGGGTAGGAGAGGGGGCTACAGGGAGCATGGGGCAGAAACTCAAAGAAATATTTTGTTTGCATGTTTGGTAACTAAATGGATCCTTCCGCATCTGCTTCATATTTTATTATATATTTTTGAACAAATTTAAAACGTTTTATCACAAATTTATTCACTTGCTATCAATTTTTTGATTCAGTGCTATGCATTTCCCAAAGTTTCAGTTTATCAAGTTGCTAGGATTCTCCTTGAAATACGTACACTGAAAGCGAATTTCCGGTGCAGCGTGTACGTTCAGCTATTGCTGATGGTGCATGTGTGTTAAGTAAGAGCGGCTATTGCCTCAAAAACGATATGTTCTACGGTCCAGAAAAGTCTCTTTCAGAATGTGGTTGATATTTACGCTGTGTATTAATATCATCTGCGGAAAGATATGTGTCGAAATGCTTATGCTGACTTTGTGTGATTTGGTGTTTTCGACGTACACTGTCATTAAATAGGATATTCTCAGAGCTCTTGGGGTATTCTCTGCTCTTGGGGTATTCTCTGCTCTTTCCATCTTAATTTTAATTTCTCTCCATCAAAGATGGAGAGAAATATTAAGTTGCTGTATTATACTTTACTGAGTTTGCTTACAGACTCATCATTTTTGATTAAAATATATTTTTCTTGCACTGTTTGTAAGTGAATTTTTGTTGATACATCAACGATAATGAGTAACAGCTCTTCAGCGTGTATGTACGTTTCTACTGCGATGTATGACAGTTTATGAGGTCGCTCATAAATTTTATAATAGACTGTTGAAGGTCGTGTAAGATACCTTAGTGTAGAGAACTTTTTAAGGATCCTTGCTTATTTACATTTGAATTAAATTACAGAAACGCAACGTTTACACTCCACGACTTACTTTGAAAGACAGAATGGAGAAACCAAACCTGCGAGGCCCAATTCTTTTTCTACTTGTGATTGGTTGCAAAATTAACACTACAGCGAAAATTTGGTGAATTTTCGCAAAAGTGTTGCATAGTGTCTCTATACCCGTCATGTCTCCTTTTTTCAGTTCTGGGCATACAGTGAGCACGTAAAGATGTATAGAAAATAATGTCTTCCTCCCAGTGTGAATTCCTGCTATGGGGTTTCGCCTGATTTCATCCAGCTCAGATAACGTAACTATTACGCATTTTCTTCTTCGTGACAATACTCGGGGCAATAAGGACACTCTGGAGCGTTTTACACTGGAGGTGTTTGAGCACCCACCACACAGCCCGGCCGTCTGATTTTCATAACACATGGCTTCAACACAAACAAACAACAGGGACGGTATTCCTGGACATCGAAAAGGCTTTCGACCGTCTATGGCACAACGGCCTCATTCGCAAACTCAGCGACGCGGGGTTCCCCGACGGGCTGGTGCGCCTCATACACTCATACCTCACAGACAGAAGTTTCAACGCTGACGCGCGGGGGGAAACCATCAACACGACACGGTATACACGCGGGAGTACCCCAGGGAAGCATCATAGGGCCCCTAATGTTTAACCTCTACATAAACGATCTCCCAACCACACACAACACAACGATGGCAATTTACGCGGATGACACCGCCATCCTCGCGCAAGATTGGAAACCATCAAACATTACGTCACGCTTACAGACCGCACTCAGAGTGGCTGAGCCTTGGTTAGAGAAATGGCGTGTTAAAGTAAACGTCGACAAGTGCGAAGCCGTACTGTTCACTATAAGACCGAAGCCACTGCGCAAACACCGATGCTGCAGACCAATAACTCTACATGCACGCCCAATACGTTTCCGCGAGAAAGCCAAATACCTCGGTGTCTGGCTGGACCGGAAATTACTCTGGGGGGACCACATACAACACATGACCAACCGAGAAAGGCCGAGGTTCAAACAGCACTACACTATGCTCAACAGGCGTAGCACACTGAACAGAAGGGTGTCGAGGTCCATGTACATGACACTTATTCGACCCCTGATGACGTACGCAGCCCCTGTCTGGGGATACCCTGCGCCCACACGCCTGCGCCGTCTGCAGATCATACAAAACAAAGTACTCAAAATCATAAGCAATGCTCCACGATACACACGCACCGCGGACCTTCACCGGGAATACCGACTTGAGACTCTAACGGTGGTAATCCAAAAACTCACCACAAGACTATACAGAAGCTCCAGACATTCGCAGAACCCGTTTATTCTGAATCTGGGGAACTACGACCACACCCATAGATGGAAACATAAAAGACCAAAAGATATACTTGTAAGTATCTATGGCCAAGTACACACAAACACAACGGTACAGGTGAGCCCCTGTTAATCAGCCACCATTGCTGGATATCCAGTTGGAACACACTTGCCGAATAACTGGCACCACACAGGGAAGCCGTACATTACACTACATGCAGACAGGCTCCACCCCCCCCCCCCCCCCCCACACACACACAGTGAGATGATCTATGGTCGATCTCCCACTAATATATAACGATCCTGAATGTTTCAGGAAAGCAACAGCTGCAGCAATCTCGGATACATCGTCATCGCCTGCCACGGTAATGATGCATGATACCCATACTAACAAACCCAACCTTGCATGAACTATCGCAGCTAGTAAACTACTACTGCTCTTACTACCCATCCCACTGTCGTAGAGGTTTCTTTTCCGACGGCACGAGCCTTGGACTTTTTTTCCCTGTGCTCTTCAAATCGCTACCCTCACTCGCGTTTCGTCCACTATCTATCACCTGATGGACCGTGTTAATGCGTAGTCTTACCCAGACGCACGGATAACATCACAGCCCAGCATCCTGTGATCCACCTATTAGATAACTAACATGTTGACGGAGGTGACAGTAGAACTTTTGGTTTGATCACCACGTCGGTGCGGGCGTGGAGGGGCCCCATCTCTATTCTACGCTCACATGAATTATGAGGACGCTGATTTGGCACAGACAACGAAGAACAGACTAACGTTGGGGATTGGCGGAAGTCACAGCCGCCTGCCTTCCGAGACTAGGTTTCTGGAAAGTTGGTACAAATGTCTAAGTCGGAGCGGAGACTCTGTAGAGACGTAGTTGGAAGATGTAGCTAAATGTTGCAAATAAAGCATTTTTTATTTTCACTGTGGTTTCCATTTCGCGACCGATTGGAGGTTGCAAAAATTTTGCCCTCGTACATTTATAACATTTGTAGATGTGGAAAAAGCTTTCGACGACGTTGCCTGAAACAAACTCGTTGAAATTCTGAAGCTAATAGGGATAAAACACAGGGAGTAAATATTTATGTACAACAACTACGGAAACCAGACTATAGTTATAAGCCCTGAAGGACATGAACTGGAGACAGTAGTAGAGAAGGGTATGAGACTGGTCGAAGTCTTTCCCCCGTTGTTCAAGGTCTATAATGAGCGTCCTCCCCCCTTAGCTGAGTGGTAAGCGCGTCTACTGCCATGCAGGGGGGCCCGTGTTCGATTGCCTGTCGGGTCGGAGATTTTTTTACGCTCATGGGCTGGGTGTTGTGTTGTCCTCATTATCCTCTCATCATCATCGACACACAAGTTGTTCACAGTGGCGTCAATAGCAGAGACTTGTAACTCATTTTACATTGACCAGTCAGTAAGGAAACCAAAGAGAAATATGAGAAGAGCATTAAGTTCAGGCAGGAGAAATAAAAACTGCAAGTTTGACGATGACACTGTAATTTTTATAGAGACAGCAAAGGGCTTATCAGTTGAATGGAATGAACAGCGTATTCAAAAGAGACCATGAGTTCAACGGCAACAAATGTAATGTAATGTAAGTAGTAGGATTATTTCAAGAGCGATACTGAGGAAAGCTGTCAGTTAGGCCCCATTCTTCTTGTCTAGCCGAGGGACAGACGGGTTCGTCTTTTACTTTCAATTACCTACACAAAGCACCGAGAATATGTTTTGTGCAACTGTGTAGAAAGAAGAGTAATTCAGTTTTCAGATAGTTTGTTGGACCCGAAGTGCGATAAAAACCAAAGAACCAATTTAAGTTTCCAAAAGTTTGTCAGACAGTACATTAAGATTAACTGTTTTGCGACAAGAGAGGCGAAAATTATTTGCATAATACAGAAAATTTCTCGTAAAAATGGGATGAAGTTGTTATAAACTGAATATATGCATTATAAAAAGCCATAGACTCTTTTTACTTGGCACTCGCCTCTTTTGTCCAGGGCCGTGATTTCGTTATTCGCATCTGTGGTTAGAAAGCTTCCACTTTATCGTAATCTCCGTTACGGTACGCCTATAAAGCTCAAAGGTCCATTAATGTAGGGCTCATACTTTACACAGAATATCGATTTACACCGGCTTCGAGAGCCCTTTTGTGTCGAAACTGCTGTTTAGCAGCGAAGCGTCTCGCAGCCTTTGTGCTTCTGAGAGCCGTGTCAGGTCTGCATACAGCGGCCGAGAGTTAAAAGTTCACTGCCTCAGAAATCTGAAGCACACGTTTTATGACCTCCTGCCAGCATCTAGAATGTAGCTTGTGGTACATCACCGAAAACTGTGTGGATATGCAACTGGTTTTTCTTTCTTTAACTGATAAAGCGTGTAACGCCGGAAATGCATAGCCTCCTATTTCCATCTATTGTACTATTTTTTTCCTTGCTTTGTTACCTCAAGATATGACATTTCTGTCTCTTTGTATATTGTAATTGTTTTACTGTTTGTATATATATATTTATGCATTTATGTCGATGTATAATTGGTTTGTTTCGTAAATATTATTTGTATTGTTACGCTGGGTCTTACCTAGGGAAAACTGCTATCGAACGATTACGTCGATAGGTCGTGTGAAGAATCAAAGTGTGTAGGATCTTTGGTAGTGTTAACTCTGCCGCGTGGAGCGCGGGCTGAGCAGAGAGGGAGTCTGGCTGGAGTAGCGAGTGGAGCAGGTGCGTTGTGTGAAGCTCCCGCGTGTTGCCGCGCTTTCGGGGTTTGGCAGCATGTAATTGCGATCGACTTGCGATGATAGTTTCTGACACGGTGTCGCGGACGGGAAACATTAGCTAGCGCACATCAAGAGCCCGTTTCGTCTGGTGGTCGTGTCGAGAAGAAGGCGCGCCAACATTCAGCTTCTGCAACAGCGACGGCCGACAATGAGTGACTGTCGCCACCTCCTCGATCGACGGCTTCAAACCTTCAATCAACCAACAAGGAAGACTGGACGCACGTAAAGTTTTAGAACTGTATGGCAGACCTCAGCTTTTAAAATTGTTCCATTTGCCTCGCAAAATTACAGCAACTTAGCATGAACCTTTGTTGCTCATTGTCCCAGTTGCATTACCAAGCAGGGTCCCTTCCTTTTCCGGAATGAACCCGAGTATCGTTGAAATTCAAACGTCAGAATCATTCCATTTCACTACTTTAATTTCAAAGTTCAGTTAAAGTTTACAATGCTTAGATTACACAAGCACGAATTAAGAGTGCGAGCTTTGTTACCGTATTTTAGCTTACCAGTGACTGCAGCTCAGCTTGGTACGTACTAAATTTTTCTATTGTTAATTGTTCAGAATCATTTAATTCAAGTTCAAAGTTAAATCTCTTATTTCTAAATTTCGTAGATTCAAGTAGTTTTTGAAATGATTGTTGAGGTAGTCCAAGACTAACCGTATTTTACTGAATTTCGATGTGCTTCAGAAAGAAAGCTCACTATTAACTTCGGTCACTAAATTAACTTTCGATTTTCCAGTTTTATTAATTCTTTTGCTAAATTAAGTCAGGGTGTAGCGAAATTTATTACTTCTGACAAACTTTCAGTTTTCACACTACACGTGTCAACCTTCAGTTGCCACGCTTCTAGTGCTAATTATATGTGTAATAACCTTTCTTTTTCAGTTACTATAGTAATTGTCCTTAGGACTGGCGACCGTGATTTCCCCCAAATCTCAAATACCTAATTACCGCTAGTTAATTGTTAACGTAACGGCTGCACATTTACTTTCTTTATTAACTTTACCCCTTTTCAAAATTAATTTCCACCAGTTTCATTAGCACATTTCCTTTCATTTAGATGTAACCCCTCCCTCTTTACCGACAGGTTAACTTCGGTGACGATTGCTTTTCCAAAACTCCCATTAGGTACACGCGGTTTCATCTTTCACTGTCATTAAGGTCGGTAAGTGAGGGGGAGGTTACAGTAGCAGGGCGACTGAAAGATTCAGCTGAAAATTTGGAACATTATTCAGATGAATAAACTAGGAGATACAATATTGAAAGCTGTCTGTTACAAAACGTCTTATGTATTGAACATCAATATGCGAGTTGTATGTCACTTGCAAGCTGCAAAGATACATGTAAGAGCATATACATAATAAGAGCATATCGGTACGCTGTTTCCTGAAGCAGAGCCCTACTGTCCAATCAGGTGACTGGGCCCATAAAATTTGTGACAGCTCGGCCATACGGACGGTCAAACAGAGCGTTACTTCTCTTCCGCTGACTGCTGGGCCCAGTCGTTTACGTCTCTTCGTGTGGACGCAGCGTGCAGCCAACATGGTTCATACTGTTGAGATCTGACCCCTTTGTCGGGTCAACTGAAGAATGGGATACAGCTCATCGGCGTTGACCATTGACTTCATATTTTAGTCATAGATATTAGGTTGTTTATTTTCAAGCCGCAGGTAAGAAATCGGTTATCTTCTGTGGCAAAGTGTCATAATTGTAAATAAAAATAAGTAAAAATGTTTTTAAGAAACAGATATTGTTCATTTTGTTTGTCACCTGTGCTAATTTTAAATAATTTATGTACACACTTTGAATTATACGTTTGTCTGATAGTGAGTCGTTCCAGTTGCATTCGATTCATATCCTATACAATGTAGGTCAACTGAAGAACAAAATAGTAATACCAGCGAAAACAAAAAAAAGCGACATATTTAATACTGGCATCTTGCACCTCAGTTGAACTACGAAGGTTGTATCGTACTCTTCAGCTGACCTCTATAGGTCAGCTGAAGTACGGAATACAAATTTTGCGTTTGTCGTTTCTTTCGTCTTCGCTAGTAGGCTACTAGTATCTTACTCTTCATCTATGTAGATCAACTGAAGTAAGGGATACAAATTTAACGTTTGTCGCATTATTCACCTTCGGTAGTACTAGTGTCCTATATAGCTCAGATGTGTTGCCTTTTTACTAATATCCTATCCTGCAGTTGACGTATATAGGTTACCTGAAGTACAGGATACAAATTTTACGTTTATTGCATTTTTTACCTTCGCCAGTACTAGTGTCCTATTCTTCAGATGACCTACATAGGGTAACTGAAACATAGATACAAATTGTACGTCTGTTGCCTTTTTTCGTCTTCGCTATTCTTCAGTTCACATATGTAGGTCAACTGAAGTGTAAGATACAAATTGTACGTCTGTCGCTTTTTTGGTCTTCGCTAGTATTAGTACACTATTGTTCAGCTGAACGTGAGGAAAACGACGTATGTGAAATTTGTATCCAGTACTTTAGTTGACCTATATAGGTCAACTAAAGTACAGAATACAAGAAGCTATACAGGGTAGTCCATTGATCGTGACCGGGCCAAATATCTCACGAAATAAGCGTCAAACGAAAAAACTATAAAGAACGAAACTCGTCTAGCTTGAAGGGGGAAACCATTCGGCGCTATGGTTGGCCCGCTAGATGGCGCTTCCATAGCTCAAACGGATATCAATTGCATTTTTTTAAATAGGAACCCCCATTTTTTATTACATGTTCGTGTAGTACGTAAAGAAATATGAATGTTTTAGTTGGACCACTTTTTTCGCTTTGTGATAGATGGTGCTGTAATAGTCACAAACATATGGCTCACAATTTTTGACGAACAGTTGGTAACAGGTAGGTTTTTTAAATTAAAATACAGAACGTAGGTATGTTTGAACATTTTATTTCAATTGTTCCAATGTGATACATGTACCTTTGTGGACGTATCATTTGTCAGAACGCATGCTGTTACACCGTGATTACCTGTAAATACCACATTAATGCAATAAATGCTCAAAATGATGTCCGTCAACCTCAATGCATTTGGCAATACGTGTAACGACATTCCTCTCAACAGCGAGTAGTTCGCTTCCCCTAATGTTCGCACATGCATTGACAATGCGCTGACGCATGTTGTCAGGCGTTGTCGATGGATCGCGATTGCAAATATCCTTCAACATTCCCCACAGAAAGAAATCCGGGGACGTCAGATCCGGTGAACGTGCGGGCCATGGTATGGTGCTTCGACGACTAATCCACCTGTCATGAAATATGCTATTCAATACCGCTTCAACCGCATGCGAGCTATGTGCCGGACATCCATCATGTTGGAAGTACATCGTCATTCTGGCATGCAGTGAAACATCTTGTAGTAACATCTGTAGAACATTACGTAGGAAATCAGCATACATTGCACCATTTAGATTGCCATCGATAAAATGGGGGCCAGTTATCCTTCCTCCCATAACGCCGCAGCATACATTAACCCGCCAAGGTCGCTAATGTTCCACTTGTCGCGGCCACAGTGGATTTTCCGTTGCACAATAGTGTATATTATGCCGGTTTACGTTACCGCTATTGGTGAATGACTCTGCGTCGCTAAATAGAACGCGTGCAAAAAATCTGTCATCGTCCCATAATTTCTTTTGTGCCCAGTGGCAGAACTGTACACGACGTTCAAAGTCATCGCCATGCAATTCCTGGTGCATAGAAGTATGGTACGGGTGAAATCGATGTTGATGTAGCATTCTCAACACCCAAGTTTTTGAGATTCCCGATTGTCGCGTAATATGTCTGCTACTGATGTGCGGATTAGTCGCGACAGCAGCTAAAATACCTACTTGGGCATCATCATTTGTTGCAGGTCGTGGTTGAAGTTTCACATGCGGCTGAACACTTCCTGTTTCCTTAAATAACGTAACTAGCCGGCGAACGGTCCGGACACTTGGATGGTGTCATCCAGGATACTGAGCAGCATGCATAGCACACGCCCGTTGGGCATTTTGAGCACAATTTCCATACATAAACACGATATCGACCTTTTCCGCAATTGGTAAACGGTCCATTTTAACACAGGTAATGTATCACGAAGCAAATACTGTCCGCACTGGCGTTATGTTACGTGATACCACGTACTCATATGTTTGTGACTATTACAGCGCCATCTGTCACAAATAGAAAAAAGTGGTCCAACTAAAACATTCATATTTCTTTACGAACTACACGAATATGTAATAAAAATGGGTGTTCCGTTTGACCTATGGCAGCGCCATCTAGCGGGCCAACTTTAGCGCCATCTGGTTTCCCCCTTCAAGCTAGACGAGTTTCGTTCTTTGTAGTTTATTCGTTTGATGCTTATTTCGTGAGATATTTGGCCCGGTCACTATCAATGGACCACCCTGTATATGTCAAATGAGATATACCGTGCTAGTGTTATGTATGCAGCTGTTTCTTTTGCTTTCGCTAGCGCTAGTATCCTATCCTTCAGTTTTGTTATATAGATGAACCGACGAATAGTATACTAGGACTGATCTGTATACTAGGACTGATCTGTTTTTCTCTGTACTACATTGCTTTGTTTCTCATGCATCGTCTGTGGTAACTTTTGATGGCAGTTTTCAAAGACAGTGGGCTGTATCCCATTTTTCAGTACTCTCTCGTTGTCTTCTGTACTAGCGATTCGATCATTTCTACGCTGCAACATTAAGGAATTAATGATGAGAGAACTGCTTGCCAGATAGCTTTGGCGCAGTACTCTATTACATGATTTTCATGTTTACAGTCATTATAAGACATAATGAAAATATAAGCGCCAAAATTTGCTACACAAAGGTAATATGATTTTAACATTTTACACGCCAGCCCTGTTTCGGCCATCATTAAGTGACCTGCGGAAATAACATTGGCAAGAATATCTATACGTAAGTCATGGCTGTTATATTTTACATTTGCATGGGTACTTACGTCTAGTCGCAAGTAAAGATCATATTGCAACTGCAGTAAATTTTTTTCTGTCAAGTCGTGGTAAGCATAATAGCTTTTGTGGTTACGAAACGTAAAAAATACGTTTTTGATAGGTATTTTGACAGTTCCTTATTACGATGCTATACCTGGTTACGAAATGTATACAGCTTACCAGAGATGATGTTACATTTCATTGTTATTACTTTTCTTTGAATTGTAACTACGGTCTGTGTATGTTTTGTTTTCATATGACTATCCCTTTTAGTATTCTATTACGTTAATAAAGTTTCAGAGATAGTATTTATGTTGAAAGTCTGTGAGGTCATTAATAATTTCGTGTGAACTTTTCTTGTATGAATATATGTTTCCAGTTCTTCGAGAATGTTACTAATAATTTAACATTTTTTAAAATGTTCGGATAATAAGTTGCCGTCTCTTTATCTAAGAATAGATGATGAATGCAGCTAGCCGCTATCTCTGTGTAATGTCTTGTCTGTATAGACGTGTATCTCTTGCCTTTAAGATCCCTTATCCTTCACACATAAATCTATGCAGTAAAGTAAGGCCCTCCCCGTTCTTGGCTGATCCGTGATAAGACAGGCGAAAAATTAGACTAATGGAGGATTATTAGTATTATCTCTATTTTCATTCGCTCTCTCTCTTTCTCTCCTTTATCTATGTACAGTTTTTAATATAATATTTCATTACGTGAAATCAGCCAAATAGGATCTTTGGTGGAGTCCTTCGTCTTGGTAATCAGCGACTGGCTCGCTGTAAGAGATCTTTACATTTATTATTACTGTTAAACACTGCAGTCAGTTGGGAGAATCAATCGTTTGGACAATTTGTTCCTTTTACGAAAGATCGCGAATTCCAGATGTGTACGAAGCCTTTTTGGACGATTTAACACAGACTCAGTGATTGCAGGCTCTCTTCGATACAGCTGAAACTTCCCCACTAATTACAGGGCCAACGTGATCATCAAATGATTCAGAAAAAACTCATTCGTTCATTCACTCCAGAACAAAAAAGTCACAAACCTTACTTATGGAGGAAATTGTGTATTAAATCCATCTCCATTACATGTCCAGATCTCCGGTGATTCCACGCCTTAATTATTTTCCGTTTACAGTCTCTTTCTCTTCAAACAAACCGCTAGCAGCACAAATGTTAATTGGCTCGCTTTAGCGAGAAGAAAAGCAGAATATGTATCTCTCAGAAACACGTCAATCCTTCAACAGATACTCCAGAAGCTGTCCTAGTTACCACTCTTAACAACCATGGAGAATGCATATATGCATCTCTGTTATTTTAAAGAATAAACGCACTAGAAAATACTTTGGCGTCGTCGAGCTGTCGCCGCATATATTACGAGAAAATCAGATCAGATAACTTTTCCAACGTGGATGAATGTGGATGGTTTGATTGAAAATGATTAATTGGTGCGTGGTAGACGGTATTTTCTGTGGGGACATTACAATAAGTCGTTTTGGTATTTTATGTAATATTTGTAACGCAGTTTAAATTTTTTCAGCCTTATAGTGTATAGTTTTCAGATGTAAATAGAAACTTGACGGATTACTATCACTGTTTCTAATGTATTCTTTAACTCTCGTGTTAAAATTTTGCCCGGTTCGGCCAATTCGTAAATTCTTGCAATCGTCACAAAACCACTTCTGGAATATAGAAAGTCACCTTTGACGATTCCAGCAGTTTCTTATTGGCCAAACCGGTCGAAATTTTGACATCAGATTTAAAGAACACATCAGAAACAGTGGTCGTAATCCGTCATGTTTCTATTTACATCTGAAAACTCAGCACCAAAAGGCCGAGAAAACTGAAACTGGGTTAGAAATATTCCACAGAATACCAAAAGGACTTCCTAAGAACATTCTCAAAGAACTGCAAATATATATTCATACAACAAAATATCCATACGAAATTCTAAAAGAACACGTAGATTTCAAACATAAATACTATCTCGAAAACTTTATTAACATAGTAGAATACGAAAAGGGATAGTCATATGAAAACAAAACATAGACAGATCATACATACAATTCGAAGGAAAGTCATAACAACGAAATGTAACATCATCTCTGGTAAGCTATATATACTTTGTAAACAGGGATAGCATCGTAGTAAGGAACTGTCAAAATATTTATCTGTCACAACATTTATCAAAAACATATTTTTTTACGTTTCGTAACTACAAAAACTATTATGTTTACCACGACTTGACACTAAAAATTTGCTACAGATGCAATATGACCGTCACTTCCAACTAAACGAAAGTATCGATGCAAATGGAAACATACAACAGCCACAATTTAGGTATAGATAATCTTACGAATGATATTTTTGCAGGTCACATGATAATGGAAATAAACCGAACACAGCTGTCGTGTAAAATATTGAAAGTATATTATCTTACTGCACATGGTTTTGGAACTTTTATTTTCATTATGTCTTATAATGACTTACACTATGCTGCGGGTCCAACGGGAGATAAAACGTTGATCGATGTTTTTCCTTTATGACTAAGGTTAGACCTATTTGTTCCGTTCTAGGCTTTGCTCAACGTACAACGATTAATATCGTTCTTCCACTGAGTCATATGTGGATGTAGGTCATGGCTCAGGTTACTTCACTTCTCATTTAATATTATCACGGGGATCTGAGATAATATGGAGTTCTGTTTTTTGTAGTGTGTGACACTGTATTACCACTTGGTTCCTTAGAGGACATATGTAACATTGTTGCTGGTCGTCGTCTCTGTTTATTGAACAGTAACCGAAAGTTTTTTCAAATTCTCTTTAATTATTATTCATCCAGAAGTCATAAATTACGAGGGCAGTTCAATAAGTAATGCAACACATTTTTTTCTCGGCCAATTTTGGTTGAAAAAACCGGAAATTTCTTGTGGAATATTTTCAAACATTCCCGCTTCGTCTCGTTTAGTTTCATTGACTTCCGACAGGTGGCAGCGCAGTACGGAGCTGTTAAAATGGCGTCTGTAACGGATGTGCGTTGCAAACAACGGGCAGTGATCGAGTTTCTTTTGGTGGAAAACCAGGGCATCTCAGATATTCATAGGCGCTTGCAGAATGTCTACGGTGATCTGGCAGTGGACAAAAGCACGGTGAGTCGTTGGGCAAAGCGTGTGTCATCATCGCCGCAGGGTCAAGCAAGACTGTCTGATCTCCCGCGTGCAGGCCGGCCGTGCACAGCTGTGACTCCTGCAATGGCGGAGCGTGCGAACACAGTCGTTCGAGATGATCGACGGATCACCATCAAACAACTCAGTGCTCAACTTGACATCTCTGTTGGTAGTGCTGTCACAATTGTTCACCAGTTGGGATATTCAAAGGTTTGTTCCCGCTGGGTCCCTCATTGTCTAACCGAACACCATAAAGAGCAAAGGAGAACCATCTGTGCGGAATTGCTTGCTCGTCATGTGGCTGAGGGTGACAATTTCTTGTCAAAGATTGTTACAGGCGATGAAACATGGGTTCATCACTTCGAACCTGAAACAAAACGGCAATCACTGGAGTGGCGCCACACCCAATCCCCTACCAAGAAAAAGTTTAAAGCCATACCCTCAGCCGGTAAAGTCATGGTTACGGTCTTCTGGGACGCTGAAGGGGTTATTCTGTTCGATGTCCTTCCCCATGGTCAAACGATCAACTCTGAAGTGTATTGTGCTACTCTTCAGAAATTGAAGAAACGACTTCAGCGTGTTCGCAGGCACAAAAATCTGAACGAACTTCTCCTTCTTCATGACAACGCAAGACCTCACACAAGTCTTCGCACCCGAGAGGAGCTCACAAAACTTCAGTGGACTGTTCTTCCTCATGCACCCTACAGCCCCGATCTCGCACCGTCGGATTTCCATATGTTTGGCCCAATGAAGGACGCAATCCGTGCGAGGCACTACGCGGATAATGAAGAAGTTATTGATACAGTACGACGTTGGCTCCGACATCGACCAGTGGAATGGTACCGTGCAGGCGTACAGGCCCTCATTTCAAGGTGGCGTAAGGCCGTAGCATTGAATGGAGATTACGTTGAAAAATAGTGTTGTGTAGCTAAAAGATTGGGGAATAACCTGGTGCATTTCAATGCTGAATAAAACAACCCCTGTTTCAGAAAAAAAATGTGTTGCATTACTTATTGAACTGCCCTCGTATTAAGTTTTTCATACTCAATTCCTATGTGCTCAATCATCTTCTGTCTAAGTTTATAACTGAAGAGAATACAATTCACTGAATAAATTCAGCTTTCAGTCGAACGTCTCTGATGATAAACTTACATCGGCGGATAATATATTTATTTATTTGCACGCATATTACAGCAAATGTAAGGTATGTTCGAGCTGCTGAGAACTTTGAGACTCATACTGCCATTCTGAATTTGTTGAGAGTGGCTTTTGTGATTCATGTTTTTATGGCCAAGTGTTGGGTCATATAAAGTGCAATCCAGCTCTGCTTCGCAAGCGTCCTCTCTATAATGGAGACGGCAATCACACTTTAGATTGCGGAAGAATACTCAAACGTCTTGTTCATACTTTTACATTACTTAAATACATGTGCTGTGTATCCTTACATTTCCGTTTCGTGATGAAAGTCCTGTGTAGAGCTACAGTCTCATCAGTAGAAGTCAGATCAAATTGTTGCCCATTCATGGGTCAAAGTTTTGTTGAAGAAGGGAGATATTTTAGAGCATAAATATTGAAGTCATTAGGTTATGTACTGCGTTTAAATTTAAACAGTAAGTAGGAAGCTTTCAGAATGTACAACGGCATGCTGAAAAGTAATGCCCCGTACTTTTTTATTCTATTCTCAAAATCGGTTTAGGTTCTACATGACCCAGTCACATTAATGTGACCTCCGGCAATGTTCGACGTCAACGTGCAGTAACCACTCACAGATGACAGGTGGCAGCACTAGCAGCGGAAGGTATATATTAAGCGTATTGCAACTTTCTGCCGATAGAGGGCTCTGAATTGTAGCTTACAACGTGGAAGTGTGAAACGTAACTACGTCGGTGCTTGAGAAAAAACGTGCTGTAATCGAAATTCGAAATTCAAACGTTCATCCACACATGGCTCGTTCAGAATGAGAATATCAGACCAAACAAAACCGCAGCGACATCTGCAACAATCTGACGCTGTGGTTCACTGTCATCGATCTTCAGTATAGTCACGACTCTGGGCCATTCTATTTTCAACTGTTTCCAAAACTTAAAGGACCCCTTGGAGGACTTCTCTTTGTTAGTGATGAACTTGTGCAAACAGAGGTGAGGTTGTGGTTCCATCAACAAAGACGGGACATTCTACAGCGACGGTATCAACAAACTTGTCTCTCGATTGGAGAAATATGTTCGTTGCCAGGGTTGAGAAATAAATACGCAGACATGAAGAATAAAAATAGAGTTTATTAATAAAGTTTGTTCTACATAAAAAGCTTGAAGAGTTTTCAGATAAAAAATTCGGAGACATTACTGATCGGTACGTTTTCCTACACTACTGGCCATTAAAATTGCTACACCACGAAGATGACATGCTACAGATGCGAAATTTAACAACAAGCAAGAAGATTCTGTGTTATGCAAATGATTAGCTTTTCAGAGCATTCACACAAGGTAGGCGCCGTTGGCGACATCTACAACGTGTTTACATGAGAAAAGTTTCCAACCAATTTCTCATACACAAACAGCAGTTGACTGGCGTTGCCTGGTGAAACGTTGTTGTGATACCTGGTGTAAGGAGGAGAAATGCATACCATCACGTTTCCGACTTTGATAAAGGTCGGATTTTAGCCTATCGTGATTGCGGTTTATCGTATCGCGAAATTCCTGCTCGCGTTCCTCGAGATCCAATGACTGTTAGCAGAATATGGAATCCGTGGGTTCAGGAGGGTAATACGGATCGCCGTGCTGGATCCCAACGGCCTGGTATTACTAGCAGTCGAGATGACAGGCATTTTAGTCGCAGGGCTGTAACGGATCGTGCAACCACGTCTCTGTCCCTGAGTCAACAGATGGGGACGTTTGCAAGACAACAACCATCTGCACGAACAGTTCGACGACGTTTGCAGCAGCATGGATTATCAGCTCGGAGACCATGGCTGCGGTTACCCTTGACGCTGCATCACACACAGGAGCGCCTACGATGGTGTACTCAACGACGCCGGCCGGAGTGGCCGAGCGGTTCTAGGCGGTCGCAGGATCGAATCCTACCTCGGGCATTGATGTCTGTGATGTCCTTAGGTTAGTTAGGTTTAAGTAGTTTTAAGTTCTAGGGGACTGATGACCTCAGTAGTTAAGTCACATAGTGCTCAGAGCCATTTGAATCATTTTTACTCAACGACGAACCTGGGTGCACGAATGGCAAAACGTTATTTTTTCGGATGAATCCATGTTTTGTTTACAGCATCATGATGGTCGCACCCGTGTTTGGCGATATCGCTGTGAACGCACATTGGAAGCGTGTATTCGTCATCGCCATACTGGCATATCACCCGGCGTGATGGTATGGGGTGTCACTGGTTACACGACTCGGTCACCTCTTGTTCGAATGGACGGCACTTTGAACAGTGGACGTTACAATCCGGATGTGTTACGACCCGTGGCTCTACCGTTCATTCGATCCCTGCGAAAGCCTACATTTCAGCAGGACAATGCACTACCGCATGTTTCAGTTCCTGTACGGGCCTTTCTGGATACAGATAATGTTCGACTGCTCCCCTGGCCAGCGCACGCTCCAGATCTCTCACCAACTGAAAACGTCTGGTCAATGGTGGCCTAGCAACTGGCTCGTCACAATACGCTAGTGACTACTCTTGATGAACTGTGGTATCGTGTTGAAGCTGCATGGGCAACTGTACCAGTACACGCCATCCAAGCTCTGTTTGACTCAATGCCCAGGCGTATCAAGGAAATTATTACGGCCAAAGGTGGTTGTTCTGGGTACTGATTTCTCAGGATCTATGCACTCAAACTGCGTGAAAATGTAATCACATTTGAGTTCTAGTGTAGTATATTTGTCCAATGTATACCCGTTTATCATCTGCATTTCTTCTTGGTGTAGCAATTTTAATGGCCAGTAGTGTATATAGCTAAAAGAAAAAAAATAAACAGCTAAAGAAGCTCTCTTGTGGTTTGTTTGGATGGCTTACCTTTTCCTGCATACACCTCCACAAGAAATCACTATTTGTGCAACAGTGGTAAAAGCAAATCTGAGGTCTCCGTCAGCTCAACAGGGCTCGCCACGTCTCTAGTCGCGAAAGAGACAACGCTGCTTTTCGACGCTGCTCAGCCCTTCAACATGCCTCGAAGGATAATTCCCAGCTTATTCCGTGTGAGAATTGTCACTATACGGAAAGGCAGGTTGTCACCAAGGCAGAGACGGCGCAGCATAAGGTGGCCGACGTGCAGTCACCAGTTTTTGTCCAGGGCCCTGGGCGAGTTTATTCGTTTATTGACAACCGTAGATCGACAGTGTTTGTCACCTTTCAGGCGGTCGGCGATGGTAGAATCGAGGTGCACGACTTGCAGTATTTCTCAAATGAGTTTACAGGAACTATTCGGTTCAAAAATTTCGTTTCTGCCTTACTTACACCTTTATATGTTATGTTCATGCTTATGTGCTCATGATTTCGTTAACAGTCATAGTTATTGCGATATTCAGATGGAAGTAAGACACTGCGCGGAATCCGAAAATGTTTGCTATTGCAAAATAGGGGTCGCTATGATTTTGAGTTGGGTGCATATTACATAATATCATGCTGTGTATGAAATTTAGGTAACGCATTAAATATTTCTTTAGACTTGGGTGGAGGTCTCTATCTGTCACCAATCTCGAGAAAATAGTCCTGATGTAATATGATCATTTACGATCGCAGCGCGCCAGCGATAAGGCCATACTCAAATATCTATAGCATACCTCATATTTCTTAAACAGTCTGAGATATGGAAATGAGATTTTGGCAAATGATAGCATGCAAATAGGCGAGTATTTTGCCATACGGCTGTTACGCAACACTTCATTATTTACAGTGTTATTCCACTAACTATAGACTTTTTCGATGAAGGAATGTAATTTTCAGGGGCCATCGATAGCTGGTGAAACGAGAAATGCTGTGGGTTTCTCAACAACATAAATGAAGACGTCACACATTTATTTTGTACTGAGGATGTTTTTTCTCGTAAACTACTGACCTTACTTTACCTTAGTTCCTCAATTAACAGACTTAATAGACCACGTTTTCAGCATTATCTCGCAATAGCGTTCACACAACATGTTAGTGATGCGACACAGTTAGAAATGGTTAACGAGCTAGGTAAAAATAAATCGCTTTATTTTCAGCAGAATTGTTTTTAGATACTAGTCATAATAGACATGTGAGATCTTTCTGAGTGGTCACGATATGTGTGTGGAGGTGGAGGGGCTCCACTTAGTGTTTACAAAAAGAGCAAGGGTAAGCCTCAGTTTACAGTGGCATTTCCCCTCCAGCACTCGGCATCTCCCCTGCAGCATCTGCCTGTTAAACCCACCACTATAGCTCTTCCCACACAGGTCCTGCCGACTGCACATCTAGTGCACACGTCATTCGGTGTGGACTCTTATGTTGCCTGCCGAATTGGTGTTTACAGCGAAGTCTATCGAACATTCAACCTCTACCGTGCAACACAAAATACTTCATTATTGTAGCCCCTAGCTAACAATACTAACGCTCGAAAATTATGGCTAGTAGGTTGCTGTTGTTGTCTTCAATCCTGAGACTGGTTTGATGCAGCTCTCCGTGGTACTCTATCCTGTGCAAGCTCCTTCATCTCCCAGTACTTACTGCAACCTACATCCTTCTGAATCTGCTTAGTATATTCATCTCTTGGTCTCCCTCTACGATTTTTACCCTCAACGCTGCTCTCCAATGCTAAATTTGTGATCCCTTGATGTCTCAGAACATGTCCTACCCACCGGTCCCTTCTTGTAGTCAAGTTGTGAAACAAACTCCTCTTCTCCCCAGTTCTATTCAGTACCTCCTCATTAGTTATGTGATCTATCCATCTAATCTTCAGCATTATTCTGTAGCACCACATTTCGATAGCTTCTATTCTCGTCTTGTCCAAACTATTTATCGTCCATGTTTCACTTCCATACATGGCTACACTCCATACAAATACTATCAGAAACGACTTCCTGACACTTAAATCTATACTCGATGTTAACAAATTTCTCTTCTTCAGAAACGCTCTCCTTGCCATTGCCAGTCTACATTTCATATCCTCTCTACTTCGACCATCATCAGTTATTTCGCTCCCCAAACAGCAAAACTCCTTTACTACTTTAAGTGTCTCATTTCCTAATCTAATTCCCTCAGCATCACCCGACTTAATTCGACTACATTCCATTATCATCGTTTTGCTTCTCTTGATGTTCATCTTATATCCTCCTTTCAAGACACTGTCCATTCCGTTCAGCTGCTCTTCCAAGTCCTTTGCTGTCTCTGACAGAATTACAATGTCATCGGCGAACCACAAAGTTTTTATTTCTTCTCCATGGATTTTAATATCTAATCCAAATTTTTCTTTTGTTTCCTTTACTGCTTGCTCAATATACAGATTGAATAACATCGGGGAGAGGCTATAACTCTGTCTCACTCCCTTCCCAACCACTGCTCCCCTTTCATGCCCTTAAACTCTTATAACTGCCATCTTGTTTCTGTACAAATTGTAAATAGCCTTTCGCTCCCTGTATTTTACCCCTGCCACCTTTAGAATTTGAAAGAGAGTATTCCAGTCAACATTGTCAAAAGCTTTCTCTAAGTCTACAAATGCTAGATATGTAGGTTTGCCTTTCCTTAATCTATTTTCTAAGATAAGTCATAGGGTCAGTATTGCCTCACGTGTTCCAACTTTTCTGCGGAATCCAAACTGATCTTCTCCGATGTCGGCTTCTACCAGTTTTTCCATTCGCCTGTAACGAATTTGCGTTAGTATTTTGCAGCTGTGACTTATTAAACTGATAGTTCGATAATTTTCACATCTGTCAACACCTGCTTTCTTTGCGATTGGAATAATTATATTCTTCTTGAAGTCTGAAGGTCTTTCGCCTGTCTAATGCATCTTGCTCACCAGATGGTAGAGTTTTGTCAGGACTGGCTCTCCCAAGGCTGTCAGTAGTTCTAATGGAATGTTGTCTACCCCTGGGGCCTTGTTTCGACTCAGGCCTTTCAGTGCTCTGTCAAACTCTTCACGCAGTATCGTATCTCCCATTTCATCTTCATCTACATCCTCTTCCATTTCCATAATATTGTCCTCAAGTACATCGCCCTTGTATAGACCCTCTATATACTCCTTCCACCTTTCTGGTTTCCCTTCTTTGCTTAGAACTTGGTTTCCATCTGAGCTCTTGATATTCATACAAGTGGCTCTCTTTTCTCCAAAGGTCTCTTTAATTTTCCTGTAGGCAGTATCTATCTTACCCCTAGTGAGATAAGCCTCTACATCCTTACATTTGTCCTCTAGCCATCCCTGCTTAGCCATTTTGGACTTCCTGTCGATCTCATTTTTGAGACGTTTGTATTCCCTTCTGCCTCTTCATTTACTGCGTTTTTATATTTTCTCCTTTTATCAGTTAAATTCAATATGTCTTCTGTTACCCAAGGATTTCTACTAGCCCTCATCTTTTTACCTACTTGATCCTCTGCTGCCTTCACTAATTCATCCCTCAGAGCAGCCCATTCTTCTTCTACTGTATTTCTTTCCCCCATTCCTGTCAATTGTTCCCTTATGCTGTTCCTGAAACTCTGAACAACCTCTGGTTTAGTTAGTTTATCCAGGTCCCATCTCCTTAAATTCCCGCCTTTTTGCAGTTTCTTCAGTTTTAATCTACAGTTCATAACCAATAGATTATGGTCAGAGTCCACAGCTGCCCCTGGAAATGTCTTACAATTTAAAACCTGGTTCCTAAATCTCTGTCTTACCATTATATGATCTATCTGATACCTTCTGGTATCTCCAGGATTCTTCCATGTATACAACCTTCTTTCATGATTCTTGAACCAAATGTTAGTTATGATTAAGTTATGCTCTGTGCAAAATTCTACCAGACGGCTTCCTCTTTCATTTCGCTCTCCCAATCCATATTCACCCACTATGTTTCCTTCTCTCCCTTTTCCTACTCTTGAATTCCAGTCACCCATGACTATTAAATTTTCATCTCCCTTCACTACTTGAATAATTTCTTTTATCTCATCATACATTTCATCAATTTCTTCATCATCTGCAGAGCTAGTTGCCATATAACCTTGTACTACTGTAGTAGGCATGTGGTCGTGTCTATCTTGGCCACAATAATGCGTTCACTATGCTGCTGGTAGTAGCTTACCTGCACTCCTATTTTTTATTCATTATTAAACCTACTCCTGCATTACCCCTATTTGATTTTGTATTTATAACCCTGTATTCACCTGACCAAAAATCTTGTTCCTCCTGCCACCGAACTTCACTAATTCCCACTATATCTAACTTCAACCTATCCATTTCCCTTTTTAAATTTTCTAACCTACCTGCCCGATTAAGGGATCTGACACTACACGCTCCGATCCGTAGAACGCCAGTTTTCTTTCTTCTGATAACGACGTCCTCCTGAGTAGTCCCCGCCCGGAGATCGGAATGGGGGACTATTTTACCTCTGGAATATTTTACCCAAGAGGACGCCATCATCATTTAACCACACCGTAAAGCTGCATGCCCTCGGGAATAATTACGGCTGTAGATTCCCCTTGCTTTCAGCCGTTCGCAGTACCAGCACAGCAAGGCCGTTTTGGTTAGTGTTGCAAGGCCAGATCTGTCAATCATCCAGACTGTTGCCCCTGCAACTACTGAAAAGGCTACTGCCCCTCTTCAGGAAGCACACGTTTGTCTGGCCTCTCAACAGATACCCCTCCGTTGTGGTTGCACCTACGCTACGGCCATCTGTATCGCTGAGGCACGCAAGCCTCCCCACCAACAGCAAGGTCCATGGTTCATGGGGGTAGGTACCAAAATCGAATGCAACAGACCTATGCCGTGCATCTTGTAGGCAACTACGTGGGCTGTATCAACCTAAAGAGTCTCTATCAGTTCGACCTCTTGTCGTCCTTTAAGAACAAAAATACGAGCCCCAATCTCCTAACACCGTATTGCATGAATAATCAACCACCTGAAGTATATCAGTGGCGCTGGGTTTGCGTCACTGACGAGTGGAAGATTTGCTGCACACCTGCTTGTCGTGAAGAGCATGGAAGCGCCAGGCTAGTCATCGCTAATGGTGATAATTTGAGGGCTATGTAGTCTCGAGACATGTTGCCTGGCCCTGCATCAACATTTCGTTAACGACGACAGTACGCAAGCATATCGAACCCACCCAGCAGACACCTTCCTCCATGTCTTCTGACATGAACCGGTCTTGCAATCAATTGCAGCTACAGTGCTTCATGGTAGTAACCTTCCTCATACTGCAATGCATGGGACAGCGGAAGACAGTATAGAAATTTATTTGATCGGAATCTCTGATGACTGTCACCAACAACGACAAAGGCGCCCGGGTTCCCGGGTTCGATTCCCGGCAGGGTCAGGGATTTTCTCTGCCTCGTGGTGACTGGGTGTTGTGTGATGTCCTTAGGTTAGTTAGGTTTAAATAGTTCTAAGTTCTAGGGGACTGATGACCATAGATGTTAAGTCCCATAGTGCTCAGAGCCATTTGAACCATTTGAACAACGACAAAGCATTTGTGTATTCAACGTGTCGGCGTTATTTCGTGGCATGTGAGATTAGAAATTCTTAAATGATTCGGAAGACGTCTAAGGACAGATGAGTAATCATAATATGCACGAATGCCATGTGTATTTCAACAAATTAATGAATCGCGAAATCGTCTTTAAAACAGGTGTCAGGTAGATTTACAAATTATGAAGGAGAAACGTAAATAGCACTAAAAGGCGTATCTGTCACTGGATGACGTAAAGGAATTTCAGAAACGCCGTTAAATCTAATTTACAGGTTGCTTAGTACAAAGTGTGGTTTACAGAAGAGAGAAAAGAACAAGAAAAGGATGAAACAGATGGATAAGGAAGACTGAGTCTACAGTATTAATAATGAATGTAAAAATGTAGAATACTCAGTAACAAGTGTAAAGTACAGATGTCCAACGCAACCATCCGACACTGATTAGGTTAAGAAAATTGTGTTCAGCAAAAAAAAAAAAAAAAAAAAAAAAAAAAAAAAAAAAAAAAAAAAAAAAAAATATTGGTACCAAAGCCCAGACATGAAGTGATGAAGAAAATTCTGGTGTGTATTTGCTGCTGAGATTTCCGCCCTGTGTGGCCGTGCTCGAAGAAACGTGTCGGTTCTTGACGTTTCGTCCAAGCTGCGATGGACATCTGGGCGTGAAAGCCTTTACTCTAATAGTGTATTTCTGGAACACTGGTTGGAAATACATACCTTGAGACATGTAGAAATAACTGAAGCACTGAATATTAAACGAAAATACAGACGTTAGTATTGTGGGCGATTCTGGGTGTATTACTGATGAAGAAATTGAAAAAAATTGCAAACGATGGAAATTTAAAGGAAGAAATTTTACGTCGATACGTAATACCCCCAAAAAAGAGGGGGGGGGGGGGGGGAGAGGACGAAATCGGTAGATGTGATGTACTTGTACAGATAAAAGAATGAGTGAGTACAATTTCAGAAAAAATATGTCATTTATTCAAGAGAAAGGGCTTTACAAACTGAGCAAGTCAGTAAACTGTGGCCATTATGCAATCATTAACAGAATTGTTGGATGTCCTCCTGAAGGACATCGCTCCAAATTCAACACAACTGGCGCCTTAGGTCGTCAAAGTACCGAGCCGGTTGTAGGGCTCTGCCCATAATGCTCCAAACGTTCTGATTTTGAGAAAGAGTCGGCCACGTCTTCGGTCTTAAATGTCACTGACTGGAGTAGAACTGTCTTCAGTTCTGAGTCCCACTTCGAACTGAGCACCGATGGTCAGTGAAGACGTGTCTGGAGACGCTCTGGACAGTGGTGGGATACCAATCTGCTGTTGCCCGCAGTACAGCCCGACACCTACGAGTGACGGTCTAGAGTGCCATTTGTTTATGTAGCAGGACCTCTTCGGTAGTCATAAAAAAAAATGTTCAAATGTGTATGAAACCTTATGGGACTTAACTGCTAAGGTCATCAGTCCCTAAGCTTACACACTACTTAACCTAAATTATCCTAAGAACAAACACACACACACCCATGCCCGAGGGAGGACTCGAACCTCCGCCGGGACCAGCCGCACAGTCCATGACTACAGCGCCTGAGACCGCTCGGCTAATCCCGCGCGGCGGTAGTCATCCGCGGCACCTTATGCACAGCGCTACATCGACGATATTCTACGCCCCGTTCTGTTGTCCTTTATGGAAACCCATCCTGGGCTTAGATTTCAACACGACAATGCACGCTAGCACACAGGGAATGTCTCTACTGGTTGTCTTCTTGCTTGCCGAAGCCTACCTTGAGCAGCAAGTTCGACGGATCTGTCCCCGATTGAGAATGTTTGAACCATTATGGGCGGGGCCCTCTAAGCACCTCGGGATTTTGACGATCTCGCCAGTTGGACAGAGATTGACACGATATCCTTCAGGAAGAAACCCCACAACGCTATCAATCAATGTCAATCCGAATAACTGCTTGCATAAGGGCCAGAGGTGGGCCAAAGCGTTGTGGGTTGGTCAGTTAGTGAAGTTCTTTATCTTGAATAAATGATACAATTTTTCTGAAACTATAATGATTTGCTTGTCTGTGCATGTACTCACGTCTGACGATTTCCATCCCATTCGGATAATTCCTGCGTGGTACGTCCTTCTTTTTTTTCTTTTAAATTTTGTGTTAGTGTGTATTAATCGTCGTGCCTACCTGTTGTATGTCTCCAACAGCAAGTCTTATATTCTCTCTGCTAATTCTTCCTTAGAAACAAATTTACTTTTTTCCCGAAAGAGCGGAACGTTCCCCTACAGTAACAGCTTTCAGTTTCGTCCAGAAAATTTTGCCGTTTGTTGCATGTTTGTATTTTTTCCTAAAGACTTGAGTAACGAATTATCTTTGGATTTCAGGTTCTCATCGTCAACAGACACCTACCTACATTGTCGCTAATTTTGTAGGTTCATACAAAGTAATAATGAACGACGCTCAGTTTATGCCTACCTTTCGAGAAGTCATATATGAGCTACGATCTTTACAATATGCCAATAAGGCAGTTACACGCAGTTAATAGTTAGCACCATCTTCATCTAAATTCTAGACTTCTAACAACACTGCTTGTATTTAGTATTGAACTCTAATGTATCATAGTGTTAAGGAATTGAAAAGGAACATTTGTTTGTTTTCACAGTATTGGTTTATTGGGAGTATCATCTGGTTGTTTGTATGGAGCAGTTTATGGGGACCTTCAACTGGATGTTCAAACGGTATAATAGCTCAACAGTGACACTACATGATTTTTCTTTATGTATTCGCAGGGATAGTTGTACTTTGACTAATTTTCTTTCATTTTCTCGTTTAATGTGAGTAGTCTCTTACTTCTGCATTCGTGTTTCACTCAAAGAACAGGATATCGTCTGTTGTGTATTCCCATCTTCGTCTCCCCTTCCAGTTCCTTCCCTCGACTCTTCCCTCTAGGAAGATAACTACACTACTGGCCATTAAAATTACTACACCACGAAGATGAAGTGCTACAGACGCGAAATATAACCGACAGGTAGAAGATGCTGTGATATGCAAATGATTAGCTTTTCAGAGCATTCACACAAGATTGGCGCCGGTGGCGACACCTACAACGTGCTGACATGAGGAAAATTTCCATCCGATTTCTCATACACAAACAGCAGTTGACCGGCATTGCCTGGTGAAACGTTGTTGTGATGCCTCGTGTAAGGAGGAGAAATGCCTACCATCACGTTTCCGACTTTGGTAGAGGTCGGATTGTAGCGTATCGCGATTACGGTTTATAGTATCGCGACATTGATTCTCGCGTTAGTCGAGATCCGATGACTATTAGCAGAATATGGAATCGGTGGGTTCAGGAGGGCAATACGGAAAGCCGTGCTGGATCCCAACGGCCTTATATCACTATCAGTCGAGATGGCAGGCATGTTATCCGCATGGTTGTAACGGATCGTGCAGCCACGTCTCTGTCCCTGAGTCAAGAGATGGGGACGTTTGTAAGACTACAACCAACTGCACTAACAGTTCGACGACGTTTGCAGCAGCATGGACTATCAGCTCGAAGAACATGGCTGCGGTTATCCTTGACGTTGCATCACAGACAGGAGCGCCTGCGATGGTGTACTCAACGACGAACCTGGGTGCACGAATGGCAAAACGTCATTTTTTCGGATGAATCCAGGTTCTGTTTACAGCATCATGATGGTCGCATCCGTGTTTGGCGACATCGCTGTGAACGCACATTGGAAGCGTGTATTCGTCATCGCCATACTGGCGCATCACGCGGCGTGATGGTATGGGGTGCCATTGGTTACACGTCTCGGTCACCTCTTGTTTGCGTTGACGGCACTTACATTTCAGCTGGATAATGCACGAGCGCATGTTGCAGGTCCTGTACTGGCCTTTCTGGATACAGAAAATTTCGACTGCTGCCCTGGCCAGCACATTTTCCAGATCTCTTACCAATTGAAAACGTCTGGTCAATGGTGGCCGAGCAACTGGTTCGTCACAATACGCCAGACACTACGCTTGATGAACTGTGGTATCGTGTTTGCAGCTGCATGGGCAGCTGTACCTGTACACGTAATCCTAGCTCTGTTTAATTCAATGACCAGGCGTATCAAGGCCGTTATTACGACCAGAGGTGGTTGCTCTGGGTACTGATTTCTCAGGATCTATGCACCCAAATTGGTTGAAAATGTAATCACTTGTCAGTTCTAGTGTAGTATATTTGTCCAATGAATACCCTTTATCAGCTGCATTTCTTCTTGATGTAGCAATTTTAATGCCCAATAGTGTAACTGCATCAGCAACTTAAAATTTCTTCTAGTCAAGACTTACAGTGAAGTTAATTTCTTCAGTGGTCCTCCTAATGATAACCGATTGAATCTTGATCTGCCCACTTAACTTTTAACATGTTTCTCTATTCTTAAATTGTACGTTTCGACAGTTGCCTCTGCTAAGATTCCCACATGAGCCATTTTTTGCTCAGTTTGTGCTAAGTACCAAACGTACTGATTCAGTAAGTTATGCCACTCCAGGTCAGTACGTCATACTGGTAGATTCAGTGCCGATAACAGCTTTCTTATTTTGCTTCGATATGCTCATAACGTCTTAGGTAATAATGTATTCTTAGGTAATAATGTATTCCCCAGTTTCATTTTTGATAAAAAGTTGTTATCTTGAGCTTTGCTACTTTGGTTTGATTCTCTACACTGAATAAAATGACGATTGAAAATAGTGTTGTAGCGTTTTTGAAAATTAAGTCATGAAGTTCTCAGATTCATCTAGATTCATTTGTCATTTTAGTCTGCAGAAAGTACCCAATCTTCTGTGTTTCACTTTTGGATACTTGCGATATTTTTGTATATAACCGCAACAATACTGCTAAAATATTTTTTGTGCTTAAAATTTTAAAATTCTGTGTGCCCAAACGACCATAATTTTAAAATATGTTATATACTTAGCTCTTTAAAAGTCACTGGAAAACTCACCGCCACACCACTGAATAGACACATAGTATACAAGACAGAAAAAAAATTGTAACACCAAAACATTATTAATGTAGAGTAAGGTAACATACGTAAACGAATAACGTTCCAAGATAACAGGTTAATGTAAGCGCGAGATAAGCCATTGCAAATGTCAAGTAATGGTGCATTAATTACGGGCTCCGTCAGGTATAGAATGAAAATATACAAACGTGTACGCATTGTTTTGTACAGGTGCCAGATGACAGTTTTTGGACGGAATTCCATGCCCGCTGCACTTGGTCGGTCAGTACAGGGAGATAATGCTGTTTGTGGATGACGGTGGACTTATCATGGGATGATGTCGTATATGTGGTCGACGGGAGACAGATATGGTGATCGAGCAGGCCAAGTCAACATGTCGACACTGCATAGAGCGTATTGGGTTACAACAGTGGTATTTGGGAGAGCGTTATCCTGTTGGAAAACGCCTCCTGGAATACTATCCATGAAAGGCCGTATAACAGGTCGAATCACCAGATTAACGCACAAATTTGTAACCAGGGTGCGTGGGATAACCACGAAAGTGCTCCTGTTGTCATGCGAAATCACAACTCAGACCATAACTCAAGGTATGGGTGAATTTTGTCATCTGCAAGAGAATATGTTTTGTTCAAGCTGTGCTCCTCAGCTGGTATAAACAATATTATATATAAAAAATCGTAAAACTACTAAAACTTTTTATTGCTTTGTAATTAGATCGACATAATGTCGCAATCTAACACGATTCAAGATTTTTAAACTGGTTTATGTAGTACGTCCATAATTTTAAAATACGCTTCCGGAAACAAAGTCGCAAGGAGTTGAGCGACATAAACGAAAGTTAGTAGGCGTATTTCTAAATCTGGAAGATGATTATTAAATTTTCACGCAAGTCACGTAAGAGTATCGATAGTAGTGCCACTATAAGAACGCAAATCAGGATTGCTTGAAATACACGCTGCAACGCTCGTAAGTCGGTGTCGGAAACTGACATACGGCCGGGAGAGCGATGTGCTGACCACATGCCCCTCCACATCCGCATCCAGTGACGCCTGTGGGCTGAGGAAGACACGGCGGCCGGTCGGTACCGTTGGGCCATCACGGCTTGTTCGGAGGGAGTAAGCAGTAAGTTACGCTCGTAAGCGTTAGGTTGGATGCAGGTCATCAACTGGACTCCTTCTAACCACCCCATTGCCATCACTGGCACCGAGGCAGAACCAACCTTCAGCCGAAACCACAACAGACCTCTACCCAGCTCTCCAATGAGCTCTCGCTTGAGACCGCCAAAGTCGCTATTGGCGGTGGTTTGGGATAGTTGGACGCACGCTACAGTGCGTCTGGCTCGGAGTTGTCCTTGAAGTAAGGGATTTTTAACAGTTCATTGCGTCAATGTGGTGCCAGCTGCTGTTCACACTGCTGCTGCAGATGCATTGTGATGCACCAGAGCCATACGCCGAACACGATGTTCTTCCCTCTTGGTAGTGTCCCGTGTCCACCCAGAGCCCGGTCTCTTTGCTAACACGGCTGCCAGCAGTCACATATAGCGATTACATTCCGGCCAAGACCTCCTGCAATATCGCAGAAGGCACATGCAGCTTCTCGAAGTCCAACTACAGGACGTCGTTCAAACTCAGTGAGTTGTTGATAATGGCATTTTTAGAATGAAATTTTCACTCTACAGCGGAATGTGCGCTGATATGAAACTTCCTAGCAGATTAAAACTGTGTGCCGGCCCGAGACTCGAACTCGGGACCTTTGCCTTTCGCGGGCAATTGCTCTACCAACTGAGCTACCCAAGCTCGACTCACGCCCCGTCCTCACACCTTTAATTCCGCCAGTACCTCGTCTGCTACCTTCCAAACTTCACAGAAGCTCTCCTGCGAAAATTGCAGAACTAGCACTCCTGGAAGAAAGGATATTGCGGAGACATGGCTTAGCCACAGCCTGGGGGATGTTCCTAGAATGAAATTTTCACTCTACAGCGGAGTGTGCGCTGATATGAAACTTCCTGGCAGATTAAAACTGTGTGCCGGACCAAGACTCGATCTCGGGACCTCTGCCTTTCGCAGGCAAGTGCTCAACAGTTGGTAGAGCACTTGCCCGCGAAAGGTAAAGGTCTCGAGTTCGAGTCTCGGTCCGGCACACAGTTTTAATGTGCCAGGAAGTTTCAATGGAATTTTTGTCGCCTTCAATGCATTCTTGACCAAAATCAGATCACCAAGTCCAATCTGGAATCTACTTAACGCTCACGGGCGTTACAGCGTGTATTTGAAACAATCCTTATTTGCGTTTGATAGTGCCACTAGTAGCGGCACTCTTATGCGTGTGGCGCAGAAGTATAATAGACATCATCTTTCAGATGTAGAAACACGCTTACCAACTTTCGTTTACGTCGCACAGCTCCTTCGTGACGTTGCGATTTTGTTTCTAGCAGCGTATTTTAAAATTATAGACCAGTTTAAAATCCTGAATCATGTAAGATTACGACATGTTGTCGAACTAATTGCAAATCAATAGAAATTTAGCAGTATTACGATCGTTATATATACCAGGTGATCAAAAGGTTAGTATAAATTTGAAAACTGAATAAATCACGGAATAATGTAGATAGAGAGGTACAAATTGACTCACAAGCTCGGAATAACTTGGGTCTTTATTAAAACCAAAAAAATACAAAAATTCAAAAAATGTCCGACAGATGGCGCTTCATCTGATCAGAATAGCAATAATTAGCATAACAAAGTAAGACAAAGCAAAGATGATGTTCTTTACAGAAAATGCTCAATATGTCCACCATCATTCCTCAACAATAGTTGTAGTCGAGGAATAAGATTGCGAACAGCACTGTAAAGCATGTCCGGAGTTATGGTGAGGCATTGGCGTCGGATGTTGTCTTTCAGCATCCCTAGAGATGTCGGTCGATCACGATACACTTGCGACTTCAGGTAACCCCAAAGCCAATAATCGCACGGACTGAGGTCTGGGGACCTGGGAGGCCAAGCATGACGAAAGTGGCGGCTGAGCACACGATCATCACCAAACGACGCGCGCAAGAGGTCTTTTACGCTTCTAGCAATATGGTGTGTAGCGCTATCCTGCATAAACATCGTACGTTCCAGGAGGTGTTTATCAGCCAGGCTGGGGATGATGCGATTCTGTAACATACCAGCGTATCTCTCACCCGTCACGGTAGCAATTAAAAAACCAGAATCACGCGCCATCTGTCGGATATTTTGTGAACTTCGTTTTTTTTGGGGGGTTCTAATAAAACCCCATCTCATTCCAAGCATGTGTGTCAATTTTTACCTCTATATCTACATTATTCCGTGGTTTATTAAGTTTTCAAATTTATACTGACTTTTTGATCACCCGGTATAGTACTACCTATAACAGCTGAGTAGCAGAGCTTGAAGAAAATATATTCTCTTGGAGCCGAAAAAATCCATCAGAGTTACAGCAGAGAGGTTTAATGTACTGATTCTGGTTATTATCGCCATTTGCATGGTAAGGATTCATCAACGAGACCGGAGTTCACAGAACATGCAAATGACAATGCAATCAGTAAGTGAATGAGCTCAGCCGCCGTGCCGCTGTGCTGTGAAATGTCATTTTGCTCAGGTGTCTGTAATTAGTCGCAGGGGTGGCAGGGAAGGGAGAGATAGAGAAGCCCGAATGAAACTCGCAGCCGCGGAAAATACCCGCCGGGGCTGTGGCGTAACGAGAGGCAGCAAATTAGGAGGAGTTCCTCTGGCGGAGCTTCCGAGTTTCTGAGGGCGCCGCCTCCGAAGATTGTTGTGGTGTGGGTGGCTGCGGGAGTGGCAGGGGTGAGGAGTGGGTGGTGGTGGTGGGGGGGGGGGGGGTGAGTGGGGCGCCGGGTGGGAAGCGTCGCTAATTTGCGCGGCGCGAGCGTGCTGGCCCGGCGTGCGTCGCGTCGCGGAATCCTCGCCGAGACGCGGCGTCGGCCGCCGACGACGGCGTGCGGCCGGCCCGGCTGACCTCGTGTAAAATGCACCCGCTGACGTCACCGGCCCGTCCTGGCGCGCACTCCAATTACCGGGGTTGTTAGTCGTCTCCGGCGCCGGCCGCGCCGACCTGTCGGTGTCGTCGCATTACGCAACAGGGCTGGCGCCAGACGTACGGGACAGGCGGTGGCCGAAATGGGCTCCGGTTGCCGGAACAGGGAGAACTCCGCTGTAGGGTGTCGAGTGCTGCAGCTGGTCTGTGTAACGCGAGTACCGCAGGCAGTGTCGTTCCTGCAGAACAGCCGCCACGCCACTGTAAACGGCCAACCCGAACTCCACTGACAATATTTCGAAGTCTGGTCGGGGCTTTTTTTCTGAGTAATTTTGGTATAAGGTTCGTTCATACAGAAACTGTAATTGTCATGAGTTCAGTTTGTTACTTCACTTACCTTTCATTGTTGGAAAATACATCTAAAACGGTTGTGAAAAAACTGTAATTACTATTATGATGAATGATAAGGACTATCTTTATGGACTGTGAGAACATTTTAGCTTTTGACCAACATTGTATCAATAAGTGTGTGCATTTGATTTCTTTGTTATTGTAATTATGAAAAATTTTATCAAATCATTATTGGCCACTGCCCAAAACAATTTGTAAAATTTTTTGTGGGGAGCATGGGGACTATGTAAGTAGGCTGTTTATGTTTTCTTATTGGCAACGTTACGTAGCGCTCTGTGGCTAGTTAGCATTGTTGTCTGCCATTGTAGTGTTGGGCAGCTGGACGTGAACAGCGCGTAGCGTTGCGCAGTTGGAGGTGAGCCGCCAGCAGTGGTGGATGTGGGGAGAGAAATGGCGGAGGTTTGATATTTGTAAAAATGGATGTCATGAACTGCTGTATATATTATGACTGTTAAGGTAAATACATTGTTTGTTCTCTATTAACATCTTTCAATTGCTAACTATGCCTATCAGTAGTTAGTGCCTTCTGTAGTTTGAATCTTTTAAGCTGGCAGTAGTGGCGATCGCTGTATTGCAGTAGTTCGAGTAACGAAGATTTTTGTGAGGTAAGTGATTTGTGAAAGGAATAGGTTAATGTTAGTCAGGGCCATTCTTCTGTAGGGATTATTAAAAGTCAGATTACGTTGCGCTAAAAATATTGTGTGTCAGTTTAAGCATAGTCTTGTATAATTTTTCTAAGGGGACGTTCGGGGACGTTTCAATTTTTATCACGGTATGTTTATACCACCCTCGAGGGAGTTCACAAGGACGTGCCGGGAGCGTCGCAGGTCAATGCCAAGCTGTCAAAAATGTTCATATGCGTGTGAAATCTTATGGAACTTAACAGCTAAGGTCATCAGTCCCTAAGCTTACACACTACTTAACCTAAATTATCCTAAGGACAAACACACACACCCATGCCCGAGAGAGGACTCGAGCCTCCGCTGGGACCAGCTGCACAGTCCATGACTGCAGCGCCCGAGACCGCTCGGCTAATCCCGCGCGGTTCCAAGCTGTCCACTAGACAGTCTTTTGTAACGCCTCGACTGAGTGCCAGATGCATTGCAGGCAACACCGATACGATCGCCTGCGTCCTAAGGTCTTCTGCTTTACGACTCACAAGTGGAAAGAGGAAAAGCGCTGTTTTAGCAAGGATCATAATAATAATAATGAGCGTATGGCATTGGTGGCCGGGAGACCCCTCGCGGGGCTTCTGTAACGCCACTTCGGCGACTTGCGGGTAAATGAGGATAAAATGATGATGAAAGACACACAACACCCAGTCATCTCGAGGCAGTGAAAATCCCTGCCCCCGCCGGGAATCGAACCCGGGACCCCGTGCGCTACCGCAAGACCACAAGCCACGGACAGCAAGGATCATGAAGGAAGTACAGTGCACAGATTGTTGTTTATTTGGAATTCACTGGAGGAGATACATGACATCTAGAAAATGGAGTGGGAACCCGCAGTTTGGGGCACGTTTGAAAGCATTTGAGTACGTCGAACGCTGACTTCACGAAAATTAATATTTCCACAGAATAAGACATGCCAGCATTTGCTAATGTGGATAAACTGGAAGTTAGAGAGAGCAACTCGACTGTGCTACAGAAGACTCCCATTTTTGGCCACACAGAGACGCCTCTTTTCAACACTGAATGGTAGGATGTATGTTACTTGTTAGCCCCCCTGAAGAAAACGTCAGGTATAGGGGCTAGCGTCTTCTAATCGTTATTAATCCGGTAAAAGAAACTCCAATTGAAAATGATACAAATAAGGTCTTTGGAAAAGTCATTAACTGGTTTTCTGCAACTTTGAAAAAACACAGTACATCCAATTTTCTGCTGCAAAAAGTTCAGTGAGCATACCGAGTTTTTGGGTGTACGCATAGATGAGAATCTTAATTGGATGATGATGATGATGATGTTTGGTTTGTGGGGCGCTCAACTGCGTGGTTATCAGCGTCCGTACAATGTCCCAACCTTTGCTCAGTCCAATTTCGCCACTTTCCTGGATGATGATGAAAAGATGAGGACAACACAAACACCCAGTCATCTCGAGGCAGGTGAAAACCCCTGACCCCGCCGGGAATCGAACCCGGGACCCCGTGCTCAGGAAGCGAGAACGCTACCGCGAGACCACGAGCGGCGGACAATCTTAATTGGAAAATTCATATTTTTGGATCTTCTAAAGCGATTAGGTTCAGCAACTTTTGCAATCAGAATCATTGCCAATTTTGAGGATATAGAAATTAGTAAGCTAACATACTTTGCATACGTTCACTCTCTGATGTCATACGGAATAATATTTTGGAGTAACTCAACATTTAGACAAAAAGTATTCACTGTTCCAAAGAAAGTGGTTAGAATAATGGGTGGGGTTCATAGTCGCACATCTTGTAGACATCTTTTCAAAAGAGTGGGATTCTTACAACAGCCTCACAGTACATTTACTCACTAATGAAATTTGTTCTCAACAACATGGAACGGTTTAAAGACAACAGAGACATTCATGATTACAATACCAGAAAAAAGGAAGACTTACACTGTCCTTTACTCAACCTATCTTTGGCACAGAAAGGGGTGAAATATGCTGCTATAAAAATTTTCGACAAATTACCAGATGGGATAAAACAGCAGTAATAGATTCAAAAATAAATTGAAATCGTATCTTCTTGACAACTCCTTCTATACCATAGACGAATCCTTGAATAGGAATAAATAAATCTATAAATATAGTATATGCATTTTGTGCCATTTAAGGGAATGGGGTAAATAATATATAATATATATATATATATTAAAAAATCTTGTTTCATATGTGCATTTCTTGTGCACTTGAAACGTTCCACATCGTAACGGCTACCGTACCGTGCGATTGATATTTTTATTGATTGGCGCTCGGAATATCCGTAGCCCAGCTAATTCGGGGAGAGTAAAGATCGCAAAACGAGGATATATGTCTTCGTCACTGCCAGTCTTCCCCACCAGACGACACCACTTCGTCGCCACGAGAGCAGGTGAGCTGAAGGACTTACAAAGATTCTGGGGTGACATGAACTTAGCCACTGCCGAGGGTCGTTGGTATGAGGGCAATGTTTGAATCTGCAGCCGCTTCAGCATGCACTTACAGCCTGATATAGTGAGATCGAGCCGCGACAACGACATGATGACTACGGACAGTAAAGTCACTTTTACAGAGTTTCAGTAATGCCAAGTTTCACTCTGGAGTCTTATATTAAGATTCAAATGACCCGTTTACTTGTCAGATGATTTAGGAGTCACCTTAACCGCAATAAACCGAATAAATTTTATTCTTATTTCACTTAGTAGTCATTGAATTCCTAACTCATTATTTTGGAGGGTGTCTAAGTAATTCATGTAGGATCACAGGGACAATTATCATACTTCCAAAAGGAGCGAGGTGGGGCATTGATTAGCACACTGGACTCGCGTTCGTTAGGACGACGGTTGAAACCCGCGTCCGGCCATCCTGATTTAGGTTTTCCGTGATTCCCCTAATTCGCTTTAGGCAAATGCCGGTACGATCATTTTGAAAGAGCACGGTCGACTTCCTTTCCTATGCTTTTCTAACCCGATGACCTCGCTGTTTGGTCCCCTCCCCCAAATCGACAGCCATCCGGACTTCCAGACTAGATGAATAGACCAATAGGTAGCTTACACACTGTATCTTTTACTAGCATTCCGCACCATCAGGATTGATCTTGTACGTAGGGGTTCACATCGTTCAATATTAAGTCAGATGTTGAAGTATGTTATACATTGAAGGGAACTGAGCTACCTACGAAAAATCTGGCGTGAGGGGTGAGAATGGCTAAAACAGCCAAAAAATATCGCAAACAGCAGGATTTATCCGCATTGCTATTTTGTAGTTCAGTGGCTGAAAGAATTTTGCCGACTCCTCAACAGAAATAGTATCAACTCATTTTCAGGACTTCATCTATCATACGCCAGCTCACGAGGCTGTGAAAGTCTGCGACCTGGCCTTTATAAAACATTGTGCAAGCGCGGACTGAATCTCATCGCGCAGACTGTGCGCGCGACAGAACAACGCCGGATTGAACGTGAGAGGTGTTTGCGACTACCCCGTAAGAAAAATCGGTGGTAGATCAATACTCTTTGAAAAATCGACGTAAAATTCCATTCAAGGATACTTCTGTCACTGTGAGGACCAAAAGTCTCTGGGATGAGTTATACTATGACGTTTACAAGTACAATGTTAGTATTCAGTGGAACGCTGGATTAAGTCTCCTAGAACAATGACATACACTGAGGTGACAAAGGCATGGGATACCTTCTAATATCGTGTCGGACCTCTTTTTGCCCGATGTAGTGCAGTATCTGGATGTGCGCGGATTCAACAAGTCATTGGCTGTCCCCTGCAGAAATACTGAGCCATGTTGCCCATATACCTGTCCGTAATTGCGAAATTGGTCCTGGTGCACGATTTTATACACGATGTGATTTCTCGATTATGCCTCGTAAATGTCCGATGGGACTCATGTAGATCGATCTGGGTGGTCACATAATTCGCTCCAATTGTCCACAATGTTCTTCATACAAATCGCGAACAATGATGTCCCGGTGACATGTCGCATCGTCATCCATATAAATACCATCCTCGTTTGGGAACAAGAAGTCTATGAATGCCTGCAAATCGTCTCCAAGTAGCCGAACAAAATCATTTGCAATCAATGATCGGTTCAGTTGCACCGGGGGACTCATTCCATTCCTTGTAAACACAGTACACGCCATTATGGAGCCACCAGCAGCTTGCATAGCGTCTTGTTGACAATTTGGTTCCATGGCTTCGTGGGGTCTGCGTCACATTCGAAACCATTTTCTTACGAGCTAAAATAGGGACTCATCTGACTAGGCCAGGGTATGCAACTTCTGCGGTTATTTCGTCCACTGGTGCTTGTCTGTTAGCACTGACGACTCTACGCAGATGTCGCTGCTCTCGGTCGTCAAGTGTAGACCGTCGGCCGCTACATTGTCCGTGGTGAAAGGTAATGCCTGAAATCTGATATTCTCGGCCCACTCTTGACATTGCTGAGTTCGGAATATTGAATTCCCTAACGGTTTCCGAAATGGAATGTCCCACGCCTCTAGGTCCAACCACCATATCACATTCAAAATCTGATAATTCCCGACATGCGGCCGTGATCACGTCGGATACCTTTTCATGTGGATCACCTGGGTACAAATGACAGCTCCACCAATGCACTACCCTTTTATACCTTGTGAATGCGGTGCTACAGCTATCTGTATACCTGCATATCGATATCCCATGACTCTTTTTCTCCTATGTGTATATTGAATGCCTGTTGGGAGTACTTTAAGCCATAATTAAAGTAATAATTAATAATGCTGTTCAAGTTTCGTAATTCATTACTGATTCGACTGCTTACAATTGTAAGTGGGATAAACACTTCCATTTCGAATCATAAGCAAAATGGATATAAGATGCGATAAGTTATCCGTCATTTTCCCTGTAATTCCGGTAAATCGTTACTTTCGCAGGGCATTGTAACGCATTAAAGGAGTTATACTTCAGACTGTATTTTATGGCAGCTTAGTCAAAACCACACTGGGGAAAAGATTTTCTTTTTGTTCGTACAGGACTGTCTTCGCTAGCCTTCACCGATGTCTAGATACAACAGTCCTGGAAACTTTGTTTTAGATTTCAGTTGTTGAATTCTGTTGAAAATTGCACTGTCCACAATGTCACGTACAAAATGTAATACTTCGGGAGCTTCTTCGTTGTTTTGTACAAGTCTTCCTTTTTTTGATACACACTCAATGGTATAGACCTGAGAAATTTCATTACAGCTTCTATTTTCGAAGGAACTCTCTAGGCCCATAAACGCTAGTGCAGCCCCCTTTAACGGTGCTTACCTTTATTAAGAAATCATAATAAATTTCCAGATAAATTTATATTTTGTAAAAGCGCTCTTATAAACATTTAGTTGCTCTTCAAAAGTTCTTTATATTTTTCATATCACTCTAACCGACAGTTTATAAGCGTGAGAGAATTAGATAGCTTTCACATTTATTTGCTCTTACCTTCGTCAGTATTTTTGGTAATAACTAGCTGGATGGAGTGTGGTCTAAATACTATCTGGACATATACACACACCAAAAAAAGTTCTGCATCACCTCGGTTCTCAGAGTTGCAGTACCCGTACAGAAAATTGGAATACAGATCAACATAAACATAATTTCCGCCGTTTTTATTGCTCATGAAAACCACACATTGCGTGTTGTACCACCATACAGCGAGACCTTCACAGGTGGTGGTCCAGATTGCTGTACAGACCGGTACCTCTAATACCCAGTAGCACGTCCTCTTGGATTGATGAATGCCTGTAATCGTCGTGGCATACTATCCACAAGTTCATCAAGACACTGTTGGTCCAGATTTTCCCACTCCCCAACGGCGATTCGCCGTAGATCCCTCAGAGTTGTTTGTGGGTCTCGTCGTCCATAAACAGCCCGTTTCAATCTATCGTCGACATGTACGATAGGGTTCATGTCTGGAGAACAGGAGAGCATGCTGGCCACCCTAGTTGAGGGATGTCGTTATCCTGAAAGAAACTCATTCACAAAATATGGACGTTGGAGGGGGGGGGGGAGGGGGTAGGGCGAATTGTCGTCGATGAAGACGAATGCCTCGCCAGTATGCTGCCGATATGGTTGCACTATCGGTCGGACGATGGCATTCACGTATCGCACAGGCGTTACGGCGCCTTCCATGACCACCAGTGGCGTATGTCGGTCCCACATAATGCCACCCTAAAACAACAAGGAACCTGCACCTTGCTGCACTCTTTGGGCAGTATGTCTAAGGCGATCAGCCTGGCCGGGATGCCTCAAAATACGTCTCCGAAGATTGTCTGGTTGAAGGAATATGTGAAACTCATCAGTGAAGAGTACGTGATGCCAATCCTGAGTGGCCCATTCGGAATGTTGTTGGGCCCATCTGTACCGCCTGCATGGTGTCATGGTTGCAAAGATGGACCTCGTCATGGACGTCGGGAGTGAAGTTGCGCATCATGCAGCCTATTGTGAACAGATTGAGTCGTAACGCGACGTCCTGTGGCTACACGAAAAGCATTTTCAACATGGTGGCGTTGCTGTCAAGGTTCCTCCGAGCCATAATCCGTAGGTAGCGGTCATCCACTGCACTAGTGGCCCTTGGGCGGCCTGAGCGAGGCATGTAATCGACAGTTCCCGTCTCTCCGTATCTCCTCTATGTCCGGACGCCTGGACACTTCCCTTGTTGAGAGCTCTTCCTGTCACAAAGTAACAATGCGGACATGATCGAACCGTGGTATTGACTGTTTAGGCATGGTTGAACTACAGGCAACACGAGCCGTGCACCTCCTTCCTGGTGCAAAGACTGGAACTGATCGGCTGTCGGATCCCCTCCGTCTAATAGGCGTCATGCATGGTTGTTCATATCTTTGGGCGGGTTTAGAGACGTTACTGAACAGTCAAAGGGACTGTGTCTGTGATGCAATATCCACAGTCAATGTGTATCTTCAGGTGTTTTGAGTACCGGGGTGATGCAAAACTTTTTTTGATGTGTGTAGTAGTAAACTTCTGGTTTATGTAGTTTCGGCAGTACATAAGTAACGTTTTAGTTGCTGTATTTCAAACTGAGTCCAGTAAATCCCAAGTTACAACACAAATTGTTACTGATAAATTTGAGCAGCGATCATTTGAGTTACTGCCATAATGGGCTACATTGAACTCTTTTATGTAGGTAAAAATTTAGTAAATGGGAGAATTGAGCACATTGTCTCATTTTGTACAACACTTTTAGTATTCCATTTCCTAGAGTGCACCTTGTTCCTCATTCCACTGAATTTCGTAACTGTTGGGTTGTGGTATGAATCCGTCAACATCTGCATTTGCTCTGAGGTCCAGTATTCAGCTTCTTCATCTTTGTCCAATCAGTATGTATTCCGACCGAAGCTCTTCTCCTATGATATTCTATCTGCTATACCCAGATGAAACTTGTGAGAGAGCCATAGAGACCTCTCTTCTCTCACGTCGTTACAATGTCAGTGTACCTATTTCTACTGAATCTTTATCTATGATCTCTTTTCTCCCATGTCAGTAACATGAGCGTACTGATCTAGAAGCTGTGAAGCTACCACAATAAGCCTTAAAATTATTCCTTGACAAGTTATTTAAATGGTGCTATGTACACAAAAAGGTCGTCAATAATTACATAATAATTCCGTATTTAACAACATTTCTTAGAGAATGAATACACTGAAACATTACACATTTGTTCCAGTGCACCTCTGTCACTGGCCCCTAATTACTTGTCGGTCATCTTTCCTTCCTTTTTTTCTTCTTTTTCACGTTCGTTACATAGGTATTTAAATTCCCATACCATTACCAAATGGCCACCTCCACAGCTGAGTGGTTAATATAGCTGATTGTCATGTGGGGGACGTAGCTTCAATCTTCGGCACAGTCAGAGATTTTTCCTAGGTGGCAGGATGGAACGGGGTGCTCTCAGCCTCTTGATGCCAGTTGAAGAGCTACGTGACTTGAAAAGTAGCGGCTCCAACGTTTGCAAAGCCGACAACGGCTCCACGCCGTCTAAACCACTTCCAAATGATCCCACCGGTTGAAGCTGTAAAGGATGTCTGTCGGCGGCTAATGGTCAGTGTCAGTTCATTCAGTTCGTGGGGCTGCTAGAAATATGTCTTGATCTCAACTTCAACAGAGATCACCACAACCACCTTCAGCTTGGAAAAATCATATTGGAACAAGAGGAGAAATATCCACTACACCAGGCCCCAACAGGCCGCAATAAATATACTTGATTTTATTGGACATCGGATTCTGAGGAACCAGGAACATCATGAAAAGGAGGAGAGTCGGACCTTCTCGAAACCTCTTCGCAAACACTATACTGGCGCGTTCAATGGAAACACGCTGGTAAATATAGGCAAACTCAAATAGTTTACGGGTGTCCTGGAAAAATTTCGCGTCAAAATCGTCTCAATACAAGAGATATGTTTCACAGACGAAACTACAGGATATACGAGGTGCATTCAAGTTATAAGGCCTCCGATTTCTTTTCTAATTAACTACTCACACGAAATCGATGAAATTGGCGTTATTTCTCGACGTAATGACCCTGAAGACGCACACATTTTTCACAATGCTGACGCCATGATTCCATGGCAGCGGCGAAGGCTTCTTTAGGAGTCTGTTTTGACCACTGGAAAATCGCTGAGGCAATAGCAGCACGGCTGGTGAATGTGCGGCCACGGAGAGTGTCTTTCATTGTTGGAAAAAGCCAAAAGTGACTAGGAGCCAGGTCAGGTGAGTAGGGAGCATGAGGAATCACTTCAAAGTTGTTATCACGAAGAAACTGTTGCGTAACGTTAGCTCGATGTGCGGGTGCGTTGTCTTGGTGAAACAGCACACGCGCAGCCCTTCCCGGACGTTTTTGTTGCAGTGCAGGAAGGAATTTGTTCTTCAAAACATTTTCGTAGGATGCAACTGTTACCGTAGTGCCCTTTGGAACGCAGTGGGTAAGGATTACGCCCTCGCTGTCCCAGACCATGGACAGCACCATTTTTTCAGCACTGGCGGTTACCCGAATTTTTTTGGTGGCGGTGAATCTGTGTGCTTCCCTTGAGCTGACTGGCGCTTTGTTTCTGGATTGAAAAATGGCATCCACGTCTCATCCATTGTCACATCCAACGAAAACAAAGTCCCATTCATGCTGTCGTTGCGCGTCAACATTGCTCGGCAACATGCCACATGGGCAGCCATGTGGTTGTCCGTCAGCATTCGTGGCACCCACCTGGATGACACTTTTCGCATTTTCAGGTCGTCATGCAGGATTGTGTGCACAGAACCCACAGAAATGCCAACTCTGGAGGCGATCTGTTCAACAGTCATTCGGCGATCCCCCAAAACAATTTTCTCCACTTTCTCGATCATGTCGTCAGACCGGCTTGTGCGAGCCCGAGGTTGTTTCGGTTTGTTGTCACACGATGTTCTGCCTTCATTAAACTGTCGCACCCACGAACACACTTTCGACACATCCATAACTCCATCACCACATGTCTCCTTCAACTGTCGTGAATTTCAATTGGTTTCACACCACGCAAATTGAGAAAACGAATGATTGCACGCTGTTCATGTAAGGAAAACGTCGCCATTTTAAGTATTTAAAACAGTTCTCATTCTCGCCGCTGGCGGTAAAATTCCATCTGCCGTATGGTGCTGCCATCTCTGGGACGTATTGACAATGAACGCGGCCTCATTTTAAAACAATGCGCATGTTTCTATCTCTTTCCAGTCCGGAGAAAAAAAAATCGGAGGCCTTAGAACTTGAACGCACCTCGTACAGAGAAAAACTTGCTGTCAGAAGATGAACACCAATAGTGTCTGGAACAGGTTTTGCGGTTTGCAAATCAATCATAGACAACATCCTAGATTTAAATTTAATATCAGAAAGAATCTCTACAATAACCTTCAAATCAGGATACAAAAGATACACATCATGAATGCACGTGCACCGACAAACGCTCACAGCAGAAAGAAACCACAATAAGTCCAAGACCTCTGGGAAGCCGTGGAAGAAATAATAAATAAAATACAGGAAAGATGTGTTGATATTCTACTAGGAGACTTCAGTGCACAACTAGTCAAAAAGAAGAAGTACAAGAAAGTCCCAGACCCATACACAGCACACAAACGCACCAACAAGAATGTGGAACAACTCATACTTTACTGCCAAAATTTTTTAACTTGTCAATTATCTCAACTCAATTTCAAAAGCCGAAACGAAAACTCACAACATAGAAAACGCAGAAAAACATATGGGGTGAATTTTAAAGAGATCTCGTAGTAATAACAAGCTAAAATACAATCGAAATTCTGAATGTTTGAACATGCAAAGGATTCTTCGAGTCAGAGCATCACTTGCTACAAGTAAAGATTAGGCTAGTCCAAAGAAACAGAAATGCAACACAAAAAATACAAGACAAGGCCCAGAATACTTGAGATTAAACGAAGACAAAATTATTGAAGACATTAATCAAAGTTCAACAGAAAACTGTATAGATCTCACGAAGGCAATTCATAATGCAGTGCGCTGGGATGAGCCTCCTAGGAAACGAAGGCATAGATGGTGGAAAGCAACTTTTGATCAGGCCATTGAACGTAGAATAGAGGTCTGCCAGAAGTTAGCAGTAACAGAACAAAATAGACATGGAAAGGTGCCCACAAAGTCCAGAAACAATCGTAGAAAGATATTAGAAGAGCGAGAAGGACATACAACAAAACAGACTAAATGAAATCGAGGAAGACTTCAAGAGAAATAACACCAGAAATTTCTAAAGAATTTACGGGGAAAATATAAAGGGTTAATAGCCTCCAGATATTTGCTTCGAAAAAACAGACGCATCTCTGGAAACTAATACTAAAGAACACTGCAATATTCTTTAAAATTATTTTGATAAACTCCTCACTTACGAGAAGTCTAAGGAAAAATTACACTTCACAAAAACAATACTAACTCAGATTAAAAGTCGTCTTCAATAACAGAGGCAGAAGAGATTGTAAAACAACTAAAAAACAACAGAGCAGCAGGAGAAGACGGCATTATCTCCGAGATCTGAAAACTCAAAGACCAAACTATCACAAAGGAAATCCATGAAATTCTTACACAGGTATGGAATAAAGGGAAAATTCCATAGGGATGAAAATGTGAGTTAATTCACCCACTCCACAAAAATGGCGACAAGACAGACCCTAATAACTACAGAGGTATCTCATTAGTACTCGTCTGCTACAAAATTCTCCCCAAGGCATTACTCAACAGACTAGAATCACAAGCTCATACGAAGGTATGTGAATGCCAAGCAGGCTTCAGGAAAGGAAGATCTTGTACTAAACAGATTTGGAACCAGCGAACGTTCCTGAAAGTCAGACTTTCGTGGATTTTAACAAGGCGTAAAACTCCGTAGACAAATAGATTATCTTTGACGCATTAGAAGAATAAGGATGGACAGAAAAACTAGGGAACTCATACAACAAACACAGACACCACATCCAAAACAAAATTTATGACAGAAATCTCAGAACCATTCGAGATAAAAACAGCGGTCAGACAAGATGGTCCCTCGCAGCTTTTATTCAACATTGTCATGGACAAAATTATCAATGGGAGGAAAAAGTAAAAGGAATTCAGTTGGGAAGAACGTGTGCAAACAAGACGATCATAAAATGCCTGGCATTTGCAGATGGCCTGGCAACAGTCAGCAACAATAAACAAGAAACACAAGAAGCATTGGAATGGTTACATGAAATCACTGCGAAAGCAGGTCTAAGGATGTAGTATGAGGAAACACGATACATGGAAAGAAAGAACAACAACAAGAACCAAGCCATGTACACAAAATATGAAAATGTTAACAGAGTGGAAAATTCAAATATCTTGGAACATATACAAACAGGAGGAGCAAACAAGGCATCTAACATATAAAGAACAGACAAACTTCAGAAAGCGTACAAACTGCCATGGACGTACTACAATAGAGGAAATATTTAAAGACAGGCTAAACTCAGGCACTACAGTACAGTTGCACTACCAAAAGCACTCCACGCATCAGAAACGACCACAATCGGAGCATCAGGCATCACAGAGACACAAAAAACAGAGCGGAAAATGCTCACAAAAATCTCTGGAGCAGTACACAGAGGTGGTATAAGGATGAAGAGACCAACCAAAGAATTATATGAACACACAGACGGGCTCGTAGACATGATCACGGAACGCAGACTAACATCTGTGGCCACATACATAGACTGAACAACAATAGACTCACAAAGAGGATTTTTGATGTAGTGAACAGTTCAATAAAAAAACAACTCGTGTCAAGAAATAGAAGAAGATCTAAAACAAGCAGAGATTGAAATGATAAATGGAACAGACAGATTCAGAAACAAAATTATGTACACGAAATCTGAAGTAAAAGAAAGGAAGAAAACGGGCGAAATATGGACAGAACAAAGGAAACAGGAACATAGCCAAAGAATGAAGAGGTTTTCGGAAGAGAAAGAGAAGAGGGAAACAAGAAAAAATGAATAACCACTAATGAATTTATATCCTGAAATGTGTGGTTTCCATGCTAGAGACCATTTATTCAATCAAACATTGTTACATAGACTGCGGTCTAATACGCGCTGTACAGTACAGCCACAGTTAGGGTATGTGTGGAAAATGGTTTCCATGTGCCTCAACGTATGCGTGTACGCGCCTTAGCATGTTCTGTCCCATACGTTGACATCGGTCAGGCTGCATCCGAACAGCGTCAAAGGCAGCATGAATACGCTCTCCAGTGTATCCACATCAGGAATGGGCTCTGCATACATGAAATTTTTGACGTGGCCCCAAAACAGAAATCGCATGGCTTGAGACGCAGTGAACAAGCAGGCCATGCAACTGGACCCCCCCCCCCCCCCCCATCAGATCCGATCCATCGACCATCGAGCAGGGAAGACATGATTGGCGTTAGGGCGTGAAAGGTGAAGTGGGCTGGAACACTATCACGTAGCAGCCACATTACTCTTCGAATCATCAATGACACTGACACTTCTTACTGCCCGCCGCCCGTTGCCATTTGCTTTTCCGTAAGTAAACACCACGTCGGCAAGCTCTGAATTCGAATACGGAATCACTGTGTACACGCTGTATCACATCCACTACAAGGTCAGTCAGCAAGAGAAGTGTATCGAACACAACGTTACCAATTGAGATGGCAGGAGAGGGTGCTAGGGCATAACTCATGAGAAACAGTACCACTCTCTAACAGGAAACCATGCATACTGTAACTGTGGCTGCATATATATATATATATATATATATATATATATATATATATACTGGATGAACAGTAATAAAACCGACAAACTGGAGGGACGGATTCCATGCCAGAAATGAAAGAAAGTCCTATGACTATGTTTCCGGAAATGGACGATGTGCGTTAGGACTGTCTATATTTTTAAAATACATCAGGGATTCGAAATATCGATATATAAAAATTAACAATGTCGGCCATCGACCTATCGCAAAAAGCAATGATATTTCGATACATCGACGTAAGAAATATCGACGTACCGCTCTATAAAAATATCAGCGGGACAAGGTAAATATACTGCCAGTTTAATTGCTACATTTTGAAGTATTGATTTATTGTTAGATATTCTGTACATAAACAAGCAAGCAGCCTTCTTATCACTCTTAGAGCAAGAATTGAGAAGAAAACGATGCACGTTCATGCTTGGCCATAGCCACTTTGCTAACAGTGGTAACTGCATGTAACGTGGCACAATAAAAGGTGTCCGATGCGTGCCGTTCGGTTTCGTCATATATCGGATTTGTCCGAACACGTCATGTCGACTTCCCTGTTTCTTCATTACTGGAACTTCCAGCGACCTAGCAGTTGTAGGGTCAAATTTACATGGTGAAGTTAAACGTTGCCGTTTATGTTGGTAGCGCCGATTACGTCAGCATTTCCCCTCACACGTCTCCCTTCATCGCAAAGACTAATCATGTCATTCAGATTTTTGTTCATCATGTTCATTATTTTGAAGAACGCCGATATGAAGAAAAACCACGCTGTTTCTCCCCCCCCCCCCCCCCCTCCTTGTGCAATATGAGTTCTTCTTTTTTCCACCTATACTTGGCTTCACGCAGTCAAAGAGGAAGACTGTGTACCGTCCCCAAAAGAAATATTACAAAAACTTGAAAGTGGTATTTGAAAAAAAATTTAATATTGAATTATACGTGAACATTAACCGCTCAGGCGATATGTAATTTTCTCTCATGTGTATGATTTTTATTATCATATAAAATTCTGTGCGTCATTTTCGACTGCAAAGAATAAATAAGATGCACTCTGACATTAATGGATCACGTAGATGGAAAAGGAACCATCTTTTGTCATCTTTTATCCGTTACCACACTCTCTCTTGTCTTCGATGCGAGTAGTCGGACATATTGGCGAGTGCTGTTGAATGTAAGCATTATCGTACTTGTAATGAGATAAAATATTAGTTTCATGCTATTATTCACTTTTAACTGTAAGAGGTGAGCCCTATCTCATGTCCGCTTCCTTTGAATATCAATAATTCAAGTTATTTTCAGGGCAACAATTGTAGCCGCCGTTGCGGTTATACTTAACAGCCGAGCTAAGTTAATAATTGGCTCCTTCTACCGACACCCAGACTCCGATGATATAGTTTCTGAACAGTTCAGAGAAAATTTGAGCCTCGTAACAAATAAATACCCCACTCATACGGTTATAGTTGGTGGGGACTTCAATCTTCCCTCGATATATTGGCAAAAATACTTGTTCAAAACCGGTGGTAGGCAGAAAACATCTTCCGAGATTGTCCTAAATGCCTTCTCCGAAAATTATTTCGAGCAGTTAGTCCACGAACCAACACGACTTGTAAATGGTTGCGAAAACACACTTGACCTCTTAGCCACAAACAATCCAGAGCTAATAGAGAGCATCATGACTGATACAGGGATTAGTGATCACAAGGTCGTTGTAGCTAGGCTCAATACCGTTTCTTCCAAATCCACCAGAAACAAACGCAAAATAATTTTATTTAAAAAAGCGGATAAAGTGTCACTAGAAGCCTTCCTAAGAGACAATCTCCATTCCTTCCGAACTGACTATGCAAATGTAGACGAGATGTGGCTCAAATTCAAAGATAAAGTAGCAACAGCAATTGAAAGATTCATACCTCATAAATTGGTAAGAGATGGAACTGATCCCCCGTGGTACACGACACAGGTCCGAACGCTGTTGCAGAGCCAACGGAAAAAGCATGCGAAGTTCAAAAGAACGCGAAATCTCGAAGACTGGCTAAAATTTACAGACGCGTGAAATTTGGCACGGACTTCAGTGCGAGATGCTTTTAATAGGTTCCACAACGAAACATTGTCTCGAAATTTGGTAGGAAATCCGAAGAAATTCTGGTCGTATGTACAGTACACAAGCGGCAAGACGCAGTCAATACCTTCGCTGCGCAGTGCCGATGGTACTGTTACCGACGACTGTGCCGCTAAAGCGGAGTTATTGAACGCAGTTTTCCGAAATTCCTGTATTCAGTCAGTTCGGAAGGAATGGAGATTGTCTCTTAGGAAGGCTTCTAGTGACACTTTATCCGCTTTTTTAAATAAAATTATTTTGCGTTTGTTTCTGGTGGATTTGGAAGAAACGGTAGGGAAGACGAATGGAATATTCCAGAATTTGAAACACGAACAGCTGCTAGCATGAGTTTCTCAGAAGTAGATACCTTAGGGGTTGCGAAACAACTCAAATCGCTTGATACGGGCAAGTCTTCAGGACCAGATTGTATACCGATTAGGTTCCTTTCAGATTACGCTGATACAATAGTTCCCTACTTAGCAATCATACACAACCGCTTGCTCACCGATAGATCTGTACCTACAGATTGGAAAATTGCGCAGGTCGCACCAGTGTTTAAGAAGGGTACTAGGAGTAATCCATCGAACTACAGACCGATATCATTGACGTCGGTTTGCAGTAGGGTTTTGGAGCATATACTGTATTCAAACATTATGAATCAGAATGAGATTTTCACTCTGCAGCGGAGTGTGCGCTGATATGAAACTTCCTGGCAGATTAAAACTGTGTGCCCGACCGAGACTCGAACTCGGGACCTTTGCCTTTTGCGGGCAAGTGCTCTACCATCTGAGCTACCGAAGCACGACTCACGTCCGGTACTCACAGCTTTACTTCTGCCAGCACTTGCCCGCGAAAGGCAAAGGTCCCGAGTTCAAGTCTCGGTTGGGCACACAGTTTTAATCTGCCAGGAAGTTTCATTATGAATCACCTCGAAGGGAACGATCTATTGATACGTAATCAGCATGGTTTCAGAAAACATCGTTCTTGTGCAACGCAGATAGCTCTTTATTCGCACGAAGTAATGGCCGCTATCGATAGGGGATCTCAAGTTGATTCCGTATTTCTAGATTTCCGGAAAGCTTTTGACACTGTTCCTCACAAGCGACTTCTAATCAAGCTGCGGGCCTATGGGGTATCGTCTCAGTTGTGCTACTGGATTCGTGATTTCCTGTTAGGAAGGTCGCAGTTCGTAGTAATAGACGTCAAATCATCGAGTAAAACTGAAGTGGTATCAGGTGTTTCCCAGGGAAGTGTCCTGGGACCTCTGCTGTTCCTGATCTATATAAATGACCTGGGTGACAATCTCAGCAGTTCTCTTAGGTTGTTCGCAGATGATGCTGTAATTTACCGTCTAGTAAGGTCATCCGAAGACCAGTATCAGTTGCAAAGCGATTTAGAAAAGATTGCTGTATGGTGTGGCAGGTGGCAGTTGACGCTAAATAACGAAAAGTGTGAGGTGATACACATGAGTTGCAAAAGAAATCCGTTGGAATTCGATTACTCGATAAATAGTACAATTCTCAAGGCTGTCAATTCAACTAAGTACTTGGGTGTTAAAATTACGAACAACTTCAGTTGGAAAGACCACATAGATAATATTGTGAGGAAGGCGAGCCAAAGGTTCGTTTCATTGGCAGGACACTTAGAAGATGCAACAAGTCCACTAAAGAGACAACTTACACTACACTCGTTCGTCCTCTGTTGGAATATTGCTGCGCGGTGTGGGATCCTAACCAGGTAGGATTGACGGAGGACGTTGAAAGGGTGCAAAAGAGGGCAGCTCGTTTTGTATTATCACGTAATAGGGGAGAGAGTGTGGCAGATATGATACGCGAATTGGGATGGAAGTCATTAAAGCAAAGACGTTTCTCGTCACGGCGAGATCTATTTACGAAATTTCAGTCACCAACTTTCTGTTCCGAATGCGAAAATATTTTGTTGAGCCCAACCTACATAGGTAGGAATGATCATCAAAATAAAATAAGAGAAAACAGAGCTCGAACAGAAAGGTTTAGATGTTCGTTTTTCCCGCGCGCTGTTCGGGAGTGGAATGGTGGGGAGATAGTACGATTATGGTTCGATGAACCCTCTGCCAAGCACATAAATGTGAATTGCAGAGTAGTCATGTAGATGTCATGTAGATGTAGATGCAGCCACAGCCGCCATTACGCGGCAATTTTAATTTATGAAATTAGCGTAAGCGAATTATTCGCCCGCGTCAATTACAATACACATTTTTTTCACAGCTGCCAGCCGCTGCAACGGAAGACATAGCTATAAATTCTTATTTTCAGTTTAACAGCCGAGATCCGGAGCCACGGCTCAGACTACAATGCATTACGAAAGAAAACGGCAATAAATTATTCTCTCGCGAGTGTGTGTGGGAAAATGCAAATAATAATCAGAGATCTCATGTTTGACCAGAAACGTTTAGCTGAGGCAAGAACCTAAAAAAGTTTATTTCATTTTTCAACTTATATGCAACGTGTTACAAGATCAGTGTGTCTTACAACTATTAACGTGATTAATGATTTTGCTAAGGATTAACTTGCGTTGAACAAACCGTCTTACAAAAAGCAAATTTAATTCAAATCAAAGAAAAAAATCAAAATTAAACTAAAAACCAAATTAGCAATTAATTGTGAGAGAAGACCACCACGTAATAACGACATTCATACAAAAAGAAAGAGAAAAATATTTTATATTATCATAAATCACGCGAGAACTGGATGTGATGAAAGCCCAAAAACTAGTGAGACTCGTTCACAAAGCGAAAGTACAATTATGTTCTACTATAATTTCAAAAGAACAAAATTCAAATATTTACCGAAAATTGCGAATAAATGTAATATAAAATAAAAATATCGGGATTCGATATTACCCCTTCGATATCGATGTATCGGTGAAAAAATATTGCCGATCTATATTGTCACATTTTTGGAAAAATTTACTTTACATTCATGTATCGATTTTTTATCAACAGCCTAGTGTGCGTGCAACAAAAAATCGCATCCACTTCACAACAGATGTTCAAAGTGGCTTCCGTGTCACTGCAAATGGTAGAGATAGTAGGATTGTCATGCAGGGGACACATAATCATTTTTTTTTCACCATGTTGGCGGGCCACTTGGCTGGAACTTGTACTAGGGCTCGTCTCAATATGCTGTAGAACTCGGTCCTCCAAAACTGTAGTTACAGTCCACCACCTCCCTCCAAGTTCGTCTCTCTGAACGGACCCAGGATCACACAAACGCCCAAAGAGGGCTTCAAATTTTGTATGATGTGGTCGGTGTCTATAAGGGTAATTGTTTCCATCAGCTTGGCACCACAAGCACCATATCGGCCTGTTACCGACATCAATAGTGGACTATTCTGCTGGTTACAGTACGCTGCGTCGACACACAAGGAAGACACGGAACGTCGTCAGAGGAGCCGTCAGTCCTCAGCGCCATCTACAGTGGTAACGATGCATTTCTGGACACACTTTCGTAGGACCTTTTTCCCTCTATTCCCAGTGAGGAATCCGCCCCTGCAGTTTGTCGGTTTTATTGATGTGAACTCTCTATGTAGGGGAAAAATAGCATGAGTTGAAATTAATATCAGATAAGTGATTTTAAATTAATTATAGAGATACAACTAATCCGTTTACTTATGGGGTTTGTTGTTTTAAATTTATGTTCATAAAATGTTGAAATGTGTGTGAAACCTTATGGGACTTAACTGCTAAGGTCATCAGTCCCTAAGCTTACACACTACTTAACCTAAATTATCCTAAGGACAAACACACACACCCATGCCCGAGGGAGGACTCGAACCTCCGCCGGGATCAGCTGCTCAGTCCATGACTGCAGTGCCTCAGACCGCTCGGCTTTTAAATTTATAATTCTATTAGAAATATGTACTTTGATAGAGATGCACAAGGCGACATGGCTGCTACCATTCTGTTACTGTTTCTGTTTCATGTTTTCAATTAATTTATTGATTCGTGTGGTAGCTGTCTTCGGTAATTTAATACAGTTTCGTATGCTGTTCTAAAATGTAAAAATAACAGATAAGTGCCCAAATTCGTGTTACTTACTTTTATTAACATTTTTATTGGACAGAAAGAGCTTTTCTGAGGAAAACCTCTTCGTTTATACAGTGCTACACCATTATTCCCCTAAAGTAAATTTTGGTAATTTTCCTAGTGCTACATTTATGGGATTCGATGCACTTTTTACTGTTTCACGTCTTACTTCTTGAAAAAAAGATCTGTTCAGTGACTGAGTCCTCTTATTAAACTATGTTCAGAAAAAACAGAACACCTTGAACGACCACGTTCTCGACGACGTTCACATTTACAGGACGTGTACATTAGTATATTCCACAGAAATGATTTGCATTTGAAACATGTGGGCCTGCGGGTCAGCATCGACATTGCGGCGCAGCACCACCTACCGATAGGGCTCTAGTTGTCGTTGTAAACCAAAGGTAGTGGATAAGTGTGACCTGAACAGATGTGCAGGATGCCTCGCAGACTTATGCGCGAGTCGTGTTGTCAGATCAGTGAATTTCAAAGAGTGTGCATTATTGGCATGAGAGAATGTGATGGATCCATCCGGGAAATTGCTGCTCGTGTGGGGGACCAAGTGGTTCGGCAGTGCAACTGGTGTGTGCAAAATCGTTCGCGGAAAGCCGTAGAACGCGACGTGAGGGGTCAGGTCTCATAACCAAGACCACAAAAAAATGGTTCAAATGGCTCTGAGCAGCATGGGACTTAATTTCTGAGGTCATTAGTCCCCTAGAACTTAGAACTACTTAAACCTAACTAACCTAAGGACATCACACACATCCATGCCCGAGGCAGGATTCGAACCTGCGACCTTAGGGGTCGCGCGGTACCACACTGAAGCGCCTACAACCGCTCGGGCACACTGGCCGGCACCAAGACCACAGCCCGACAAGATAGACACCTCATCCGAATGGAATTGCACGACAGATCTGCGTTCTCTTGCGCTATGGCGCAACAATGGAACAGTGTAACACATCATAAACTATCAGGGCAGATAGTCTGTCGCCGTTTATTACGGCATGGATTACGTGCGCGTCGACCACTTCTGCACCGACCGTGGCGAATGTGCAGGAACATGCTAGACGGCAATGGTGCATGGAACGACGCCACTGGGGACAAGAATGGCATCAGATAGTGCTTTTGGACGAATCCAGGTTCTGTTTGTTAGGAAATGGTGGCCGCATTTTGGCTAGCCATAGACAGGGGGAGCGGCATCTCATTGACTGCATTCGCATCTGGTATAAGCTCCAATTCATGGCCTTATGGTGTAGGGTGCTATTGAGCACAACAGCAAATCACAGTTGGTGCATGTCCAGGTCACTGTGACCAGTGTGATCTAAGTGAATGACGTTCTACGACCCGGAGCCATACCCTTCCTGACAAGACCGCAGACGCCATTTTTCATCCAGATAACGTACGACCACATGTTGCTGCACGAACACATGCCTTCTTGCTGTCACAGGATGTCAGTCTTTTGCCCTGGCCCGCCAGATCACCAGACTTGTAACTAACGAAAATGTCAGGAATATGGTGAAATAACGGGTACAGCACTGTGACCCAATGCCAACCACCACAGATGAACGTTAGAACCAGATGATTTCGGCATGGATGGCTATACCATAGGACCCCATTTGCGCTTTATACGCGTCGATGCCATCACTCGTGGAAGAAGTTGTCAGGCGCCATGGTTCTAAATGGTTCAAATGGCTCTAAGCACTATGGGACTTAACATCTGAGGTCATCAGTACCCTGGACTTAGAACTACTTAAACCCAACTAAACTAAGGAAATCACACATATCCATGCCCGAGGCAGGATTCGAACCTGCGACCGTAGCAACAGCGCAGTTCCTGACTGAAGCGCCTAGAACCGCTCGGCCACAGCGGCCGGCTCAGGCCCAATGGCGAACCCTGTGCCTACTAGGCAAAAGAACACATGCTGAGCCGAAATGACTGAAATACTAATCATTTCACCACAACATACTAATGTACATAACCTGTGAGCATGAACGTCCTATCTCTAGTTGGAGAAGACCTGTTTTTTTCTGAACATGAGTATTCATCACAGTATTTCTTTCGATGACTGAAACAATATTTTAGCAATCTCATTTTATCTGCTTTAGTATAAGCTTTCGGTACTTTCGTCTTTAATAAATCATTTTCTGCACCGCAGTTTCTCCACATGTAACATATTTTCTTTTCCGAAGTATATTTGTCTTCATGGTGAATTAAAATTTTCCGTATCGTTTTTCCTAGACAGTGAAAATAAAGACTGCAAGTGCCTTATTTCTACTTCCTGCATGGAAGCATCCTGTCAACGACGTGATCAGCAGAGAAAACAAGCTTAGGAAGGAGGAGGAAATTGGCCACAACATTTGAAAGGAACCACCCAGCATTCGCAATGGTCTACTGAGGTAAACCACGAAAAGCTAAACCAAGGTGCTGGTCACGGGAATGCACCTTGTTTCACTAAAATGTCAGTTAAATTCTGGAGCTGCTGACCACCTCTGTCGGTCATAAATTTAAGCTTGTTCTGAATACCGTGAAAGTGGTCTGCTAACTCACATGTACTCAATGGTAAATCCTTCTTCTATCATTATTTCAAACAAAACACAAATTTTCTGACGTTATCCATACTACTATTATAAATGTGAAAGTAACGTTTTTACGTTTTCACCATCAAATCGCCGAACCAATTTAGATGAAATTTTAGTATGGTGTTATCTTGAGCCCTGAGAAAGAAAACAGACTACTTTAGAAAAAACAATTTCAGCTTCCAGAAGAGTGAAACAGGAAATGAAAAATTACTTTTCCATCGGTAAACATAAACCATGTTAAAAATTATTACATTTATTGCATTGTACACACGTTCCATACTTACTGTTGTACAGACAACAGCTTATTTACTCACCCTCACTCATCATAAGGAAACTACATTTCTTCAAGTAATAACTGAGATTTAGGTGCAATACTCATTACCAGTCGTCGTTCTTGCAAAGTTCCCTGGTGAAATCTAATGTATGTTATTGATTTCTTGATTTCTCCTTGCGCATCTGCTGTCTGAAAACAGAATGAGTTCCCTAATTACAACTACAGGTGCTGTATTTAGCCAGGCAACTAGGCTGACGGAAAAAAGGCGCAACACCAAGAAGAAGTTGTGTGACATAAAGTGAAAGATGACGTCTATTCAAATTTCGCAACAATCTCAAAAGAGTTTGATTTTCATACACTCTATAACGGTTGTGAGAGGCAGTTACCTTCGAGACTGGACATGGTGGGTTGAAGTCAGTCAAGAATGTCTTTAAGGGGCTCCGGAACGCCCTATACTTGCAATGTTAAAATAACGCTTATAAATTACATCTTTCCTCACAAAGTATTTGAGGTAGGAAGTTGAACTTTTTACAGATTATTTATTGGAATATGGGCTACAACTTAACACAGGGATTTTACAAAATTTTAGTTCAGTTATTAAAGATGATTTTTTTTTCAATTGTAATGAAAATTCACAACATTTTTTTGCAATTTTTTATTTATATATTCAAAAATATACAGTTTTTTGGAAAAAGGCTGTGTTAAATTATGCAGAAGGTACTGTGTAACATTTACTGAAAGTTTGAAACAAATATGTTTGGAAGATCCTTAGAAAACATGTAATTAGTATGAGAAAATAAAAGTTTTGGGAATCGAGCGCCAAAGATTGGATTAACTTTTTAGTGCATTATAGGTCTATAGGATGGATTATCTTCATCCTCTGCAAACTCCTCCTCCAGCTTCCTCTTGTTCCTCCTCCTGTTTACTCTTGCTTGTATTTCTAGACTCTTTACAGCCCTGTCTGCAGCCCGAAGGCGTTCCTTGTCTAAAGCAAGCATCGCTCGTACCATGTTAGAACCTATCTTCATTCCCATATTTTTAAATACCTTGCACCTTACAATGTTGCCATCATTGAAAGTCGCAACAGCAACTTTACTTTTACTCATTGTTATACTTCAACAAAACAGAGACTCAAGAAACAGAATTAATTACGAATATTTTCTAGATAACGACAGAGTAAATGAACATGAAACAATCGACAATCACACCAGCGATATATATTGAACCATCACAGGTTAGCCACAACACATACTTTATCTCACATCACTAAAATGTACCTGATGAACACGGACGTTAATAATAACACCATTTGACAGCAGTTTAACAGCGCTACAGTGGGTCACGCCCATGTAGAATACATTTCAAAAAAAATTTAAAAATAGTTGTAGTCTTCGGAATTGAATAAATTATATATCTATTAAAAGGTAATAGTCTGCAGATTCAGAAAACGCAAAAAAGTAAAAATTGAACTTTTCATGATTTTGAGCCTTTCCGGAGCTCGTGTAATAGCGCTACAAGCAGCTGGATGTTGCTTCTGCGATGCTGCAAAAAGACTTGGCAGGAATATAGCCACTGCTTATGATTGCTGGTAGCGGTGATCACAAGAATGTACAGTAGCAAGAAGACCGGGCTCCGACGGCCACGTGGCACTACCGAGAGGGAAGATCATCATGTTCGGCTTAAGGAAGACAGTGACAGAAAGAAATGTTACAAACCGGATACATCAACGACGGCTCCGAGCCAGACGCCATGTAGCTTACATTCCACTGACTCAAAACCACCGCCATTTGCGACTTCAGTGGTCTCAAAGGAGAGTTCATTTGAGATGGCAGTAGAGGTTCGTGGTGTTTTCTGATGAAAGTTGGTTCTCCCGCGGTGTCAGTGATGGCCGTGTGTCTGTTAGAAGTAGGCCAGGTGAGATCCTGCAATCTGCCTGTCTGCGCGCTGGAGTCTCTGGAACTATACCTGGAATTATGGTCTCAGATCCGTTTCGTATGACAGCAGGAGCACTCTCGTGGTTCTCTCACGCACCCTAACTACAAATTTGCATGTTAATCTGGTGATTCGACCTGTCGTGCTGCCACTCGTGAAAGCATTCTAAAGGGTATTTTCCAATAGGAGAACGTTCGCCCACATACCGTCGTTGTAATCCAGCGTACTCTACAGAATGTTGACATGTGGCCTTGGTCTGCTCGATCACCAGATCTGTCTCCAGACGAGCGACATCACTGGAAGACGACTCCAGCATCATCCATAAACAGCATTAAGCGTTCTTTTACTGACCAAATACATGCAACAGGCACGGAGCTCCATCCCACAAACTGACGTCCGACACGTGTACAGTACAGTGCATGCACGTTTAGATACTTGCATTCTACAGTCTAGCGGATATACCGGTTATTAATATACCAGCATTTAGCATTTGCAGTGATTTTATCCGTCGCTTACATTAACATGTGATCGTGCTATAACACTTAAATATGTTACCTAGATGAAAGTACACTACTGGCCATTAAAATTGCAACACCAAGAAGAAATGCAGATGATACACGAGTATTCATTGGACAAATATATTATACTAGAACTGACATGTGATTACATTCGCACGCAATTTAGGTGCATAGATCCTGAGAAATCAGTACCCAGAACAACCACATCTGGCCGTAATAACGGCCTTGATACGCCTGGGCATTGAGTCAGACAGACGTGTACAGCAGCAGCTGTCCATGGAGCTTCAACGCGATACCACAGTTCATCAAGAGTAGTGGCTGGCGTATTGTGACGTGCCAGGTGCTCGGCCACCATTGACCAGACGTTTTCAGTTGGTGAGAGGTCTGGAGAATGTGCTGGCCAGGGCAGCAGTCGAACATTTTCTGTATTCAGAAAGGCCCGTACAGGACCTGCAACATACGGTCGTGCATTATCCTGCTGAAATGTAGGATTTCGCAGGGATCGAATGAAGGGTAGAGCCACGGGTCGTAACACATCTGAAATGTAACGTCCACTGTTCAAAGTGCCGTCAATGCCAACAAGAGGTGACCGAGACGTGTAACCAATGGCACCCCATACCATCACGCCGGGTGATACGACAGTATGGCGGTGACGAATACACGCTTCCAATGTGCATTCACCGCGATGTCGCCAAACACGAATGCGACCATCATGATGCTGTAAACAGAACCTGTATTCATCCGAAAAACTGACGTTTTGCCATTCGTGCACCAAGGTTCGTCGTTGAGTACACCATCGCAGGCGCTCCTCTCTGTGACGCAGCGTCAAGGGTAACCGCAGCCACGGTCTCCGAGCTGATAGTCCATGCTGCTGCAAACGTCGCCCGCATCTCGTGGTCGTGCGGTAGCGTTCTCGCTTCCGACGCCCGGGTTCCCGGGTTCGATTCCCGGTGGGGCCAGGGATTTTCTCTGCCTCGTGATGGCTGGGTGTTGTGTGCTGTACTTAGGTTAGTTAGGTTTAAGTAGTTCTAAGTTCTAGGGGACTTATGACCACAGCAGTTGAGTCCCATAGTGCTCAGAGCCATTTGAACCATTTTTGCTGCAAACGTCGTCGAACTGTTCGTGCAGATGGTTTTTGTCTTGCAAACGTCCCCATCTGTTGACTCAGGGACCGAGACGTGGCTGCACGATCCGTTACAGCCATGCGGATAAGAAGCCTGTCATCTCGACTGCTAGTGATACGAGGCCTTTGGGATCCAGCACGGCGTTCCGTATTACCCTCCTGAAACGACCGATTACATATTCTGCTAACAGCCATGGATCTCGACCAACGCGAGCAGCAAAGTCGCGATTCGATAAACCGCAATCGCGATAGGCTACAATCCGGCCTTTATCAAAGTCGGAAACGTGACGGTAAGCATTTCTCCTCCTTACACGAGGCATCACAACAACGTTACACCCGGCAACGCCGGTTAACTGCTGTTTGTGTATGAGAAATCGGATGGAAACTTTCCTCATGTCAGCACGTTGAAGGTGTCGCCACCGGCGCCAACCTTGAGTGAATGCTCTGAAAAGCTAATCATTTGCGTATCACAGCATCTTCTACCTGTCGGTTATATTTCGCGTCTGTAGCACGTCATCTTTGTGGTGTAGCAATTTTAATGGCCAGTAGCGTATTTCATTCATTTCTTTACTCTACATTAATTTTTTTGTGTTATTATCGCTTTGCCGTCAGTGACTGACAAATATAAATGTATAAAATGTAATGAATTTCAATGCTTCACATCAAGTACATGGAGGGATAGTTCCATGAAAACATGAAGGCTCACTGCTGGCTTGCCACAATAATTACTTCTGTCTCTCCGTAACGTAGAATGCAGTCTGCAGTTCAGCTGTGCAGTTCAGTAGTGTATGAGGCTGCTGTGTCAAGTTGCATGAGTGTCTTCTGCGTCATTTGGGAGGCACTCGTGACTGTTCGGCGACAGGTAGGCCGACCCTGGCGCGCTGGTCGTATTTCGCCTGGCCTCGCTCACATGTTTGAACAGGGGGCGCGGTCCGGCCTGCGTGGAGCGTCGCTATACTTGGAACGTCGCGGCGCTTGACTAAAGTGTGTAAGCGGGTCGATGCTTCAGAGCGCCGCTAAAAATAGCCCCACTGCCGCCAGCGGCGTCCGTCCAGCGGCCAACCTCCAAGCCCGTGGCGGCGGTTAGGAACCTATGGCGACCCTGTCACGTGCCTCAAGTGGAGCGTCTATGAGGAGCCTTCAACGCTGCAAGCTAGCGTCTAGCCCGACGTGGAGAATTCCCACCTCACTGCAACTACAGATAGGAGAAATGTTTTTTGCATAGATGATTTGCAACAGTAATTCATTCAGTTGAGTCAAGCTTTTACGATAATTCATAAAAGTGACGCAGTCAAACAATATTTTACAGCTGTAGCAACAAGCCATAGCGCGCTATGCTCACAGAAAGCGATTGAAGAAATCAATTTTGAACTGACGCCTGAAACAAAGTTGTTGTTGTTGTGGTCTTCAGTCCTGAGACGGGTTTGATGGAGCTCTCCATGCTACTCTATCCTGTGCAAGCGTCTTCGTCTCCCAGTACTTACTGCAACCTACATCCTTCTGAATCTGCTTAGTGTATTCATCTCTTGGTCTCCCGCTGCCCTCCAATGCTAAATTTGTGATCCCTTGATACCTCAGAACATGTCCTACTAACCGGTACCTTCTTCTTGTCAAGTTGCGCCACATACTCCTCTTCTCCCCAATTCTATTCAATACTTCATCATTTGTTATGTGATCTAACCATCCAATTTTCAGCATTCTTCTGTAGCACCACATTTCGGAAGCTTCTATTCTCTTCTTGTCCAAACTATTTATCGTCCATGTTTCACTTCCATACATGGCTACACTCCATACAAATACTTTCAGAAACGACTTCCTGACACTTAGATCTATACTCCATGTTAACAGATTCCTCTTCTTTAGAAACGCTTTCCTTGCCATTGCCAGCCTACATTTTATATCCTCTCTACTTCGACCATCAGTTATTTTGCTCCCCAAATAGCAAAACTCCTTTACTACTTTAAGTGTCTCATTTCCTAATCTAATTCCCTCAGCATCACCCGACTTAATTCGACTACATTCCATTATCCTCGTTTTGCTTTTGGTGATGTTCATCTTATATCGTCCTTTCAAGACACTATCCATTCCGTTCAACTGCTCTTCCAAGTCCTTTGCTGCCTCTGACAGAATTGCAGTGTCATCGGCAAACCTCAAAGTTTTTATTTCTTCTCCATGGATTTTAATACCTATTCCGAATTTTTCTTTTGTTTCCTTTACTGATTGCTCAATATACAGATTGAATAACATCGGGGAGAGGCTACAACCCTGTCTCACTCCCTTCCCAACCACTGCTTCCTTTTTATGTCCCTCGACTCTTATAACTGCCATCTGGTGTCTGTACAAATTGTAAATAGCCTTTCGCTCCCTGTATTTTACCCCTGCCACCTTTAGAATTTGGAAGAGAGTATTCCAGTCAACATTGTCAAAAGCTTTCTCTAAGTCTACAAATGCTATAAATGTAGGTTTGCCTTTCCTTAATTTTTCTTCTAAGGTAAGGCGTAAGGTCAGTATTGCCTCACGTGTTCCAACATTTCTACGGAATCCAAACTGATTTTCCCCGACGTCGACTTCTACAGGTACACGACTGATTTTGCCATTTGGAAGTATGGTAGAAAGAGGTTCAAGTTCAAAACAGAGACCCAAGTTGGACGTTTGGGAAGGGTAGGGAGTTCGGCTGGAATTCCTGTTATTTTCCCAATGAATGACAAAATAATTCTGATATTTTACCTGAAACGGCTGTAGGTACAGTTACTACTGTTCAACATCCATTTCATGTGTCTGTTTGTTTAGTAGAGTAGGTTGTGAATTTTCTGCTTGGAATTTTTTTTTTTTTTTTTTTTGTGTTGGGTACACCTGTAAGGTGGCTATCATTTGGCACCTTAGAAGAACTCATCCACTTACTTTGCCGTGATCTACAGACACAATTAGGTATCATGTGATAGGTTGTACATCGTATATATAAATATATAAAGGAGACTGTCATTGTCACGTACGCCTTGTAAATAATTGTTAACGCTTATTGCATGAAAGGTGACGGAGTGTCCTTATTATAAGAACGTCCGCGGCTTGTGGTCTTGCGGTAGCATTCTCGCTTCCCGCGCACGGGGTCCTGGGTACGATTCCCGGCGAGGTCAGGGATTTTCTCTGCCTCGAGAGGACTGGGTGTTGTGTGTCTTTAATCATCATTTCACCCTCATTCACTCACAAGTCGCCGTAGTGGCGTTAAAGAACTTGGGGAGCGGCGGCCGAACCACACCGCGAGGGGTCTCCCGGCCACCAATGCCAGACGCTCATTATTATTATCAGAATGGCGTAATGAATGATTGCCTATACTAGTAGAGGTTGGACCGTCAGTGGAGATGAAACGGCAGGCAGAACTCAAGCTCTGGGTGGAAGGCCCGCGCAGGTGTTGGTCCTGCATAAACACAGGAAGTAGCTAGACGGACGTAGTGCCAGCTGAGCTCTGGAGCACAATAGGGTGAGAGCCGGCCGCTATTGTAGTAGGGCCGGAAGGAAAACCGGATAATACTTGCGAACTCTGCAAATTTTGGATGCAGGTGAGAGGAACAAAGAAGCGGCATCTTGGAAACTATGCAGGCTGGGTTATTTCCAAGGATTTTTACTCAGAAGCATACTATTGTACGAGTATAGGTTTTTGCTCGCAAACTTTCCGCGCTGAACGACAAAAGATTAAAACATGGTTGGTTGGCGTTCGGAAGAATCTGTAGAGAGGGAGAATATTCCGTGTTTTCGGGAATATGATTCATTTTCGGAGTTACGATGGTGAGGAGCCGAGCCTTGCTGGGGGGGAGGGGGGGGGGGGCAGCCGTGGAGAGACGAGGTCTTCCGTTGTGAGCGCCCGTGTGTGACGGTCGCTCGGTATCAGCTTTGTTGGTACGATCGGACTTGCTGCCTTTGCTCTCAGGAGAATTTATAGTTAGAACAGTTAGGCACTGTACTGTTACGAACCTATACGGTTCTGGACTTCACCTCCGGGTTGGGAGTCGTCGTTGAGTACGCAGCATTCATTAATTGAGAGCATTTCTTCTGCCTATACTTATATTGAGACGTTATCTGAATTCCCTTTGTGGCTGCGAGTTCACGTTTCTCGTCTGTAGAACCCAAAGAGGAGAAGAGAGTGTTGGAGTATATTAGTCAGAGGACCGCCTTCTGCCGTCCTAGTGTTTGAAAGATTTTATTTGTGGCTGGAGTTCTCCCATCGACGCAGAAGAGTACGAGAACCATCACTTCGACGCACCAGACGCAGTACATACGGTGATAGCCCAAATTCCTTCAGCTTATTAGGGCTATATAAGCTAAAAAGCTGTGATCACGTTAGTTTATTTGAAATGAGGTTCCACACCACCGTAGATCATCTTTGAAAGTAGTGTCTTCTAGTGTTTGGTACGTTGATGATGTCAGTCATTTCGCGTTATTGATGCTAGATCGCGCAGTCATTATAAGGGGCAGAGTTGGGCAATTGATTAGTAATTTTACTTAGAAAATGTAAACTTTGTAATATGAAGGCTTTTTTTTAATCTACAATAAATATATAAGCAGGAACAAAGTTTATCATTTAGTAGTATTAGTTGCCTTAATCAGTCATTTGTGTTTAGATTGTAATTTATAGAATTAAGAGATCCTAAGATCTGCTTCAAGGAGAAGTCAGACAGAGCCAAATCATCATTTTAGCGTTTATTATTTTCCGTTGCGCACATTCATTTTACACCCGCCTCGAGTAACATCGTGAACACCCGCGAGATGGATATTAGAAGTGGTGTAAATAAGTAATGCAAAATATTTTTTTTCTGAAAACGCATTGGTTTTATTAGGATCCCAATGTACCGTATTATTCCTCATTCTTTTGGCTACAAAATTCTGTGTTCTTGCATAATCTCCATTCAGGGCGACTGTCTCACGCCACCTTACAGGGAGAGCCCGTATACCCGCGTGGTTCCACACTACTGCTCGACATAGGACCAATATCTGGCTGCATAAATTAACTCCCCATCATCCACGTACTGCTTCCCGGAGAGTGCATCCTTTATATGGCCTGACAGATGGAAGTCGTAATGTGCGAGATCCGAGCTGTAGGGTGGATGAGGGAGAAGAGTGGTGCAGTGAAGTTTTTCAGGTCTTCTCGGGTGCACAGAATTGTGTGTGGCCTTGAGCTGTTACGCATAAGTTCGTTTGCATTTTTATGGCGACGAACACAGTGAAGTCGTTTCTTCAGTTACCTGAGTATAGCACAATACATTTCAGAGTTGATCCTTCTACGGTGGGGGTGGACATCAAACGTAATAACCCCTTCAGCATCAGAGAAGAGAGTCACTGTGACTTTATTGGCTAAAGGTGCGGCTTTGAACTATTTCTTTGGAGGAGAGGTAGTGTGTCGTCACTTCATGGACAGCCATTTTGTTTCCGGATGAAAGTGATTAAGCCTTGTTTTATTGTCTGTGACGATGTTCGACAAAAAATTGTCACTGTTACCCACGTAAATCGCAAACAGTTCCGCACAGATGATGCTATGTTGCTCTTTACGGTATTCTAATAGGCGGCGGGTTCGAGTTTGAGTGCCCCAAATGGTGGACGGCTGTGCCAGCACTGCCAGCAAAGACGTCCAGTGGAGCAGCAGGTGTTTTGATTGTGATCCGTCGATCTCTTCGGATGAGAGAATCTTCACGTTCCAGAACTGCAGGAGACGACGCTTCGCCCAACTACTCACTGCGCTTTTGCTCATTGCCAGGTCTCCATAGACATTCTGCAACCTCCTATGAATATCTGCGACACTCTGGTTTTCCGCCAAATGACACTGAATGACAGATCTCCTTTACGGACGACATTTTGGAGGCTAGTATAGCGCCACCGCCTATCGGAATTTCATGAAATTAAAGGGGCTGGAGTGGTAATATCCCACTATGTTCCACAATGAATTTCACAGTTTTTTTCAACTGAAACTGGCCGAGAAAGAAATGTGTTGTATTACTTACTGAACTCCTCTCGTAGTAGAACTTAGAAGTACCTTAGTGACGTTCAATAGGATACCATGAGGCCATGGGGGTTGTTCTGCCAACTAATCGAAAGGTCTTTGTTCCTCAACACACAATGGACCCTTTCCATGCACTGTATCAGATTTGTGTTTCAAGCGCACTTCCTGAGTGTAGGTGACTGTAATGCGTTTAGCGTGGTTCCATATTTGTATTGTATGATGGCGAGAGAAGCGGAGAAGAAGTGAAAGGCCGCACGAGCACATGATATTCTATTCTCGAACGGCACCGGAGGGTTCGTCGAGTTTCACGTCCCCATCCGACGCGAAGGGCGGTTGTTGTGAGCACGTCACCAAACCTAGTCGGCAGTGCTCTGACGAGTTAGTGCGCAACATATCAAATTCTTGTCGGCTTTCCAGCCGGATCAAACTGGCATCAGAGCACAATATTTCAGCGGTCCACCTGGCCGCCATCGTCAGGTGACAAAAGCTACGCTGCTCTCGCCGATAACAGATTCCATCCGGTTTTTTTTTTAATTTTTTTATTCCACCCGCAAATGACTGCACGTTTATATAAATCGGAAGTACAACAGCGCATGCGCTAGATACAGTGCGCACGAGCTCAATTATTCCTGCTGCTCCCTGGCGCAAAAAGAGTTGCAGCGCCACCGGTGGTGAATACTGTTGAAAACGATATATCGTTACAAATGATTATTCATAGTTGGCCGATTCAAATGCCGTTGTTTCTTCACGTCTGATAAAACAGGATTCCACGTTTTACTTAGCGGGTATCCATTATCACGATTAATGGTATTATCTGCTAGTCTGATTTCAACAGATTCCTTTAAAATACAATCCTAGTACCGAGAAGCATTTATAACTACTTGCGTCTCATTGTATAGCATCCTGTGTCCCTCTGTAAGGCAATGCAGCCACCGCAGATTTATCTGGCTGTAATAATCACGTATGGTGACGATGTTTAATACACCTATCGTTGACAGTACTAATAGGTTGGCCAATGTAAATTTTCCCGCACTCACACGGTATTTTGTAAACGCCAGACTTCCTCAAACCTAAATCATCTTTGACAGAGCCAATAAGTGCTCGAATCTTAGGTGGCGGACGAAAAACACATCTGATCTCATATTTCTTCAAAAGTCTACCTATCTTGGAGGACACATTCCCAGCATACGGAAGAAAAGCCACAGAACTAAAGATGTCTTCAGAAGGTTCAGGTAGAGGTCCAAACTGAAAAGGAAGTCGAATTTGTCGGTCCGTATAGCCGTTATTATTGAACACGTCCTTAAGATTTTGCAGCGCCTGTGGTAAATTTTCAGCATCCGAGATAACATATGCTCGTTTAACCAAGGCCCGAAGGACTCCTGTACGTCGAAAAGATGGATGGCAACTGGTAGCATGTATATACCTGTCGGTATGAGTCGGTTTCCTGTAAACAGTGTGTCCAAGAGTTCCGTCTTCTTTTCTATAAACTAGTACATCCAAAAAAGGTAACTTTCCCTCCTTTTCAATGCCCTTCGTGAATTTGATGTTCGGATGAAGACAATGAAAATGGTCCAATAACCGCAATATGTTGAAATCATCTGATGAAGACTTGCTAACAAGCCGAAGCTGATTATGATATTATTCATGTGACCTCAGTCTGTAAATTATAATTGAAAAATCATTTACGACCTCACCTAAGACAATAAGTCAAATCCTTGTAAATTACAAAATGTAATTGTGAAGTCCGTGCAGTTGCAATAATGATAAAACGTTGAGTGAATATATGTGAAGTACTGAAGGTTCTAAGGAACCGCATCTCTCTGCAGCCGTCAGTCTTTCGTCTGTGTTTACGCATGGAATCTCAAATAGAAGGTAAGCGAAAAATGAGCAAGAAGCAATGAATACTTTTTAAATTAACGCATAGCACACATGAAATATGTCCATGGGTTAGCAAGTTACTACGATCTGTTATTCTGGAAATTACTTATGGACACCACATACATTAGTCAGCATGTGGTGCCTTTGCTGGGTATTCGTTTTGAATATAATTATTTTTTGCTCTGTATAGATAATACTTCCTTTTCACTACGATTTCATGGTGATCACCTTTCATCCGTTAATGATGATGCTTATATAATTCCATTCATTTTAAAAACGGAGGTGGGACAGTAACAGCGAGCTAACAACAACTTGTGCTAATTATATCACAGAATTGCGTAAATTCTCAGATCGTATAAACCCTCGCCCTTATGCAAGATTTAGTTTCCGCTCGGCAACACGTGGCTCCACCATTTCGTGTTTGATGCTTCTAAAAATTCACATCCCAGAACATCGAATGCGTTCTAACTGATAAATTTAAAATGAGATCTGTTGATAAATAAGAGGAAATCCCAAGCAAAACTCGTTCCCATGTCCGCACGCAACGTGTTTGTCGATAAGGGAAATGAAACTGTTTAGAGCGTCGCGCGCGGGAGAGACGCAAAGTGGAAATACGAATGCAGAGGCGGGCGTCCCGACAAATCCTGTACACCGGCGTGGCTGACGGAAGCAAATTGCGTGACGGCTGGCGCGCCCGCCTTGTTAGGGCGACGACCCGCTACACTTGCCGAGGCGCGAGAAATGGGGTCTACACCGCTGGTGGCTCCTCTAGAGACGCCCTTGCAACGCGCCAATGAGGGTGACCTCTGTCGACGCTAGTTACGAGCACTGTCACCCCTACAAACACCTGTAATCACTTGCCTTCACTGATACTGTCGTACAGTGGTTTTAACATCTGCAACATAAAATCACAAAATGGTTTGCGGTATGGATTAACGTTACATACGTGTATCGTAAAAAGATGTTGCAGTTTCGTAGGCTACTATGCTACTACCCATTGAGGCTGCAAGACCAGAAAGGAAAGCAAATAGCATAATTTTACTTCTTGCGTATAGTCAATGAGGTGACCAAAGTCATAGGATAGCGATATGCACGTATAGTATACGTATACCACTGGCATCGCCTACACAGGGTGTAAAAGGACACTGAATTGGCGGAAATGTCATTTGTACGCAAGTGGTTCATTTAAAAAGATGTGATTACTGTGTGGCCGATCGGTTCTAGGTGCTTCAGTCCCTAATCGCGCTGCTGCTGCGGTGGCAGGCTCGAATCCTGCCTCAGGTATGGATGTATGTGATGTCCTTAGCTTAGTTAGGTTTAAGTAGTTCCAAGCCTAGGAGACTGATGACCTCAAATGTTAAGTCCCATAGTGCTTAGAGACATTTGAATCATTTGATTAATGCTGGACGATAGGAATTAACAGACTCTGAACGTGGAATGGCAGTTGGAGTTAGACTCATGGCACATTCTGTGGTGTCACCGCCAGACACCACACTTGCTAGGTGGTAGCTTTAAATCGGCCGCGGTCCATTAGTACATGTGGGACCCGCGTGTCGCCACTGTCAGTAATTGCAGACCGAGCGCCACCACACGGCAGGTGTAGAGAGACGTACTAGCACTCGACCCAGTTGTACGACGACTGTGCTAGCGACTACACTGACGAAGCCTTTCTCTCATTAGCCGAGAGATAGTTAGAATAGCCTTCAGCTAAGTCCATGGCTACGACCTAGCAAGGCGCCATTAACCATTTCTAGAGAGAGTCTCACTTGTATCATCAAGAATGCTGTATACAAATGATGGATTAAAGTTAAGTATTCCAGCAGCTACGTACTTTTCTGTATAGCATTCATTACGTATCCTGTTTCAGACCTAACGCCAGCCGGCGTGTGTAAACGCGTGCCTTTCGGTTACCCGGCACTGTGGACTGGCTGTCTTGTCAGTCCACTACACATTCCATATCGGAAATCGTTGGGTAATTCAATATTCCGAGATCCAGTGTCAAGAGTGTGCCGAGAATACCAAATTTCAGGCATTATCTCTCACCAAGGACAACGCAGTGGTCAACCGCCTTCACTTATCGGCCGAGATCAGCGGCGTTTGCTTGGAGTCGTAATGAGTGCACCACCGAGTGAATGAACCGCAGAAATAAATGTGGGATGATCGCCGAATGTATCCGTTGGGATAGTGCGGCGAAAACTGGCGTTAATCGACTATGGTAGCAGACGATCGGTGCGAATGCAGTTGTTACCAGCACGTCATCGCCTGCAGCGCCTCTCCTGGGCTCGTGACCATATCGGTTGGACCCTAGACCACCAGAAACTGTGGCCTGCTCAGCTGAGTCCAGATTTCAGTTGGTAGGAGTTGTTGGTAAGTTTCGAGTGTGATGCATCCCAAACAACGATGAAATTTTTATGAATGACAGTGAGCCATGTCACTAGGTCAGAATTGTTCGCGTTTGGTTTTGTAGACCTTTTGTGGACAATTCGAACGAATAGTTTGGCTACCCAGATCGCTGTCATGAATCCTCTCGATCATTTATGGAATATAATTGAGAGATTAGTACGTGCACAATATACTGCACCGGTAACATTTTCAATTTGTGGACGGCTGTTGAGGCAGTATGTCTCAGTATTTCCACATGGGACTTCTAACGCCTTGTTGAGTCTATGCCGCGTCTACATGCTGCACTACGCCGGGAAAAATGATGTCCGACGTGAGTTTTGTCAGCTCAGTGTACAATATAATATTAAGAGTGGATGATAAAATTTTGCTTGAATGGCAGGTACAGGCACATAATTCCACGCTGCTTCAACTCTATGCAAGTGTCCATCAACTATAGTGGTTGCCGAATGGTGACGTGAGAGTTTCCCAGCAGCTCAATAGCAAAAATTATCAATGGCTGACAGGTCTGAGGAATATGCTGGCCAGAGCAACAGTCGAGCGTTCTCAGTATTAGAGTAGGTTGCTACAGCATGGACAGCATATGGTCAAGCATTATCTTGTTGAAAGCTAATGTCACATTAGTCTAACAGGTTAGAAATATTATGGTCGTTTCCAAAACGACCTGCTATGCGAAATAGGAGTGGTCGTATTCCGTGTCCAATGATACCTCATACCATCAGACCAGGTCACGAATGCAGTGTTGCAACGTTAGTTCTCACCAGAGCCTCAGTACATTGATACCTCCATCGTGACTGTGTACAAAGAACCAGACTAGTCTGAAAAGAGAGCGAGGTGCCACTACGGTATTCGGTCTTGTCAATGAGTGCACCACTGTCAGGGAAGCTACAACAGTTACCATATTTCGACAATAATATTTTATACAGGGTGTTACAAAAAGGTACGGCCAAACTTTCAGGAAACATTCCTCACACACAAATGAAGAAAAGATGTTATGTGGACATGTGTCTGGAAACGCTTAATTTCCATGTTAGAGCTCATTTTAGTTTGTCAGAATGTACTGTACTTCCTCGATTCACCGCCATGATTTCATACGGGATACTCTACCTGTGCTGCTAGAACATGTGCTTTTTCAAGTACGACACAACATGTGGTTCATGCGCGATGGAGCTCCTCCACATTCAGGCGAAGTGTTCGTACGCTTCTCAACAACAGATTCGGTGACCGATGGATTGGTAGAGGCGGACCAATTCCATGGCCTCCACGCTCTCCTGACTTCAACCCCTTTGTCTTTCATTTATGGGGGCATTTGAAAGCTCTTGTCTACGCAACCCCGGTACCAAATGTAGAGACTCGTATTGTGGATGGCTGTGATACAATACGCCATTCTCCAGGGCTGCATCAGCGCATCAGGGATTCCATGCGACGGAGGGTGGATGCATGTATCCTCGCTAACGGAGGACATTTTGAACATTTCCTGTAACAAAGTGTTTGAGGTCACGCTGGTACGTTCTGTTGCTGTGTGTTTCCATTACATGATTAATGTGATTTGAAGAGAAGTATTAAAATGAGCTCTAACATGGAAAGTAAGCGTTTCCGGACACATGTCCACATAACATATTTTCTTTCTTTATGTGTGAGGAATGTTTCCTGAAAGTTTGGCCGTACCTTTTTGTAACACCCTGTATAATCTGATTTATATAATCTATTTTATATAATTGAAATCTCTGAAAATTTCTTAACTTCTGTGAAATATTGCGATTGAATATTAAATAAAATTGGTTGTGAAAGCTTTATTCTTTTCGCAATAATACTTTAACTATTTTGGTTACACTGTTCACTAATTGGCATGAGATTGTAATTTACAGGTTCTTCAATTAACTTGGTACAGAGAAGATCTGTCTCATGCCGAAAGAGCAGGAAATAAATTTTACCACTTCAGTTTAATAACATACCACTGAAATCTGGTTCTGTCATCTCAGATCCATTCTGAATACTTTTCCTTTACATGAATACAATTTCATATCTTCAGCGAAGCTGTACTGCGTCGGAGCGGAAATGCGTTAATTATAATACATTAGCAAACACGTTCAACTAATTTCCGCGTCGGGATTATAATAAGTAGGAGGAAGTCCACATCTGTGGCCATGTGGCGCACTGCGTAGAGGATGAACGGGTTGTAAATTAGTTGTACTCATGAAATGACATTATGTAATTAAGTGATTTGCTAAAAAGGAAGAAAGAGACTTTGGTGCATATTGTATTTAATCCGTCATCTTTCAAATATCCCCATAACTTGCGTAGACATAAGACTTTAATCATGAAAACTAGGATTCAAGAAAATGTAAGGAAAAGGCTGGACACGTACCAGAAATTTAATACAGCACACTCCAAGAGTCAGTCGTTATCAGTACCTAACATTTTCACCCATGATAACTTTACAAAACTCATCCAGAGTCGGATTCATTTCTCTCAATTACAGACTTGTTAAGACGGCTACCAACAATAGTATATTACGACGATTACTTTCATTACGTCTAGACTCCGCAAAACTCAGACCGAAGTAGTCCTCATCCATTACAATTCTCTTCACACTCATATTAAAATTACATGCAATAAGAGTTCTCCATTTTCCAGAGATCACAACGCTCTATTGCAATAGTCTGGGATATGTTGTCGCAGCTTGCACACTCTCGCACAGTGTACCATTACAGAAAGTTAAATATTATCACACTTCCAACAAAGTTCATAGTATCTTTAAACACAGAATAATACATGATTAAAAATATTGGGAAAACATGTCACAGAAAAGGGGATAACATACAAACCCTACCTCGCTATCGCTATACTGATAGTCCTTGACGCTCAAATGTCTGGCTTGCCACAGACAAGTCCATTCCCTGTCTCAAGGTACTGAGTGGCCAATAAGCCTATCCTCTCGGTGCTAGTCGCATGGAGCCATTGAGATTCCGCGTGGCGTTAATTTTCCTCCTCTTAAACCCACCGATACCTCATGCTTCTCTCTCTACCACAAATCTCGTTATTCACAAATGTTTTAGAATTCTTTCTACTTTTTAAAGGAGGAAAAGAGATATGTCAGACCTCCTTGCCAGGAAATGGCTTTGACTGACACATTCGCTACATCTTTCATGAATTTTTACTAGGTGCCGAAGGCCGTGGAGCCGGAGAATGTCAGTTCATACCACTTTGCAGTAACTATAATAAGATGTGTCCTAATTAAACCACAGATAAATCGGCCGAGCAAATGTAAGTGCTCGTCGAGATGAATCAAATGAACTACTCAAATATTATTTATGAACATAATTACGTGATGAGAAGCGTCAGAATTAAATAATTAATTTAAGACAGAGTAACTAATTATACAAAGCAGACACACAAACATCATTGCAGTGTCTACTGAAAAACATAACACACATAGCGAACAACATTTACATTGTGAGTCTTCGTGGTTTAATTGCTGTTTTCGCGTAATTAATTAGATATTTGCATAGTTTTTCCAATAATGTAAATTCTATGGCAGTTGTAAAATTTGGTTAACGCCAGCAGAAAGAGAGGCTGCTTTCTTTGGGATTAATGAGCCCCTGATAAGAATACGTAAATGTTCAAAGCACAGGTCACTAAAATTAAATGTAGTCTTGATTATGTGAAAATTGCCTTCACTTTAATTACGGCTGTGGACGAACTATTTACCCAATATTTATTAAGACATATAATTTCAATCAGTGTCTTGGGTGTGTTTCTTTTGATGTCTTTCCCTGTAATATAGCACAGAAGCATAAAATGTAGTATTTCGGACTGTTGAACGACAGTACGAGTTGCTTGTCACAGTTAAAGGAAATCGATGGTCCAGACATATATAGGGCAGCCATAATGGCCTGTAGACAGTCTACTGGAAAAGTTCGAAGAGGCAAGATCAGTGTTACTCTGGACGGCGACTTTGCCACTTGAGTTTCGGACGTAGGTTTATTTCGCAGCTTATTTCAATATGGACCTTTCCTGATGGTCCATTAATTTAAAGTACGTAGTACTACATGGTAGTATAGGCAGATTTGCATTACGTATACGTTAGTATGTGTAACAACGTGAAGTAATAACTTGTGTTTGTTCTTGTTTATAGAACTCGAGATTGTGCTCTCCCGAAACATATTGTGTCAGAAAAGTAACACATCTGAAATATAGGTCCGTCAAAATCTCTATACTGATACTGAACTTTATATTCAGTGTTAAAAATTTCTCTTTTTTTAATTGTTTTTCCTATTATTGGTGTCAGTATATTGCAACCTATTTACTTCAGCTATCGTCCGTTATTTTTCAGCCCAATAAGCAAAAATCAACTACTACTTTTAGTGCCTCATTTCATAGTATAACTCCCCCACAACTTCCTGATTATATTCTGCTATACACTATCACCTTTTCTTTATTTTTGTTGATGTTCATCTGATAGCTCTTCTAAAGGCAATGTTTGTTACTGTTCAACTCGTCTTTCAAGTCCTTTGACGTCTCTGGCAAAGTTACATCACCAGCAAAATACAAAGTTTTTATTTCTTCTCCATGAACATTAATTTCCTTTTTAAATATCTCTTGGGTTTCCTTCACTGCTTATTTCATTGTCCAGGTTGAAGAACGTGGACGATAAGGTATAAAACTATATCACTACATTCTGTGGTACTGTCTCGCTTTTATATAATTTGTCTCTTATAAATAGCAGCCTTTTCAGTAGTTGCAGGGGCAACAGTCTGGATGATTGACTGATCTGGCCTTGTAACACTATCCAAAATGGCCTTGCTGTTCTGGTACTGCGAACGGCTGAAAGCAAGGGGAAACTACAGCCGTAATTTTTCCCGAGGGCATGCAGCTTTACTGTATGGTAAAATGATGATGGCGTCCTCTTGGGTAAAATATTCCGGAGGTAAAATAGTCTCCCATTCGGATCTCCGGGCGGGAGCTACTCAAGAGAACGTCGCTATCAGAAGAAAGAAAACTGGTGTTCTACGGATCGGAGCGTGTAATGTCAGATACCTTAATCGGGCAGGTAGGTTAGAAATTTTAAAAAGGGAAATGGATAGGTTAAAGTTAGATATAGTGAGAATTATTGAAGTTCAGTGGCAGGAGGAACATGACTTTTGGTCAGGTGAATACAGGGTTATAAAAACAAAATCAAATAGGGGTAATGCAGGAGTAGGTTTAATAATGAATAAAAAATAGGAGTACGGGTAAGCTACTACAAACAGCATAGTGAACGCATTATTGTGGCAAAGATAGATACGAAGCGCACACCTACTACAATAGTAGAAGTTTATATGCCAACTAGCTCTGCAGATGATGAAGAAATTGATGAAATGTATGATGAGATAAAAGAAATTATTCAGGTAGTGAAGGGAGACGAAAATGTAATAGTCATGGGTGACTGAAATTCGAGTGTAGGAAAAGGGAGAGGTGGAAACATAGTAGGTGAATATGGATTGGGGGAGAAAAATGAAAGAGGAAGCCGCCTGGTGGAATTTTGAGCAGAGCATAACTTAATTATAGCTAACACTTGGTTCAAGAATCATAAAAAAAGGTTGTATACATGGAAGAACCCTGGAGATACTAAAAGGTATCAGATAGATTGTATAATGGTAAGACAGAGATTTAGGAACCAGGTTTTAAATTGTAAGACATTTCCAGGGGCAGATGTGGACAATCTATTGGTTATGAACTGTAAATTAAAACTGAAGAAATTACAAAAAGGTGGGAATTTAAGGAGATGGGACCTGGATAAACTGAAGGAACCAGAGGTTGTACAGAGTTTCAGGGAGAGCACAAGGGAACAATTGACAGGAATGGGGGAAAGAAATTCAGTAGAATAAGAATGGGTAGCTTTGAGGGATGAAATAGTGAAGGCAGGGGAGGATCCAATAGGTAAAAAGACAGAGCTAGTAGAAACCCTTGGGTAACAGAAGAAGTATTGAATTTGATTGATGAAAGGAGGAAATATGAAAATACAGTAAATGAAGCAGGCAAAAAGGAATACAAACGTCTCAAAAATGAGATCAACAGGATGTGCAAAATGGCTAAGCAGGGATGGCTAGAGGGCAAATGTAAGGATGTAGAGGTTTATCTCACTAGGGGTAAGATAGATATTGCCTACAGGAAAACTAAAGAGACCTTTGGAGAAAGGAGAACCACTTGCATGAATATCAAGAGCTTTGATGGAAACCCAGCTCTAAGCAAAGATGTGAAATCAGAAAGGTGGAAGGAGTATATAGAGGGTCTATACAAGGGCGATGTACTTGAGGACAATATTATGGAAATGGAAGAGGATGTAGATGAAGATGAAATGGGAGATATGACACTGCGTGAAGAGTTTGACAGAGCACTGAAAGACCTGAGTCCAAACAAGGCCCCGTGAGTAGACAACATCCCATTAGAACTACTGACGGCTTTGGGAGAGCCAATCCTGACAAAACTCTACCATCTGGTGAGCAAGATGTATGAGACAGGCGAAATACCCTCAGACTTCAAGAAGAATATAATAATTACAATCCCAAAGAAAGCAGGTGTTGCCAGATGTGAAAATTACCGAACTATCAGTTTAATAAGTCGCAGCTACAAAATACTAACGCAAATTCTTCACAGACGAATGGAAAAACTGATAGAAGTAGTCTCGGGGAAAATCAATTTAGATTCCGTAGAAATGGCGAACACGTGAGGGAATACTGACCCTACGACTTATCTTAGAAGAAAGATTAAGGAAAGACAAACCTACGTTTCTATCATTTGTAGACTTAGAGAAAGCTTTTGACAATGTTGATTGGAATACTCTATTTCAAATTCTGAAGGTGGCAGGGGTAAAATACAGGGAGCGAAGGGCTATTTACAATTTGTACAGGAAGCAGATGACAGTTATAAGAGTCAAAGGGTATGAAAGGGAAGCAGTCATTGGGAAGGGAGTGAGACAGGGTTGTAGCCTATCCCTTACGTTATTCAATCTGTATATTGAGCAAGCAGTAAAGGAAACAAAAGAAAAGTTCGGAGTAGGTATTAAAATCCATGGAGAAGAAATAAAAACTTTGAGGTTCGCCGATGACATTGTAATTCTGTCAGAGACAGCAAAGGACTTGGAAGAGCAGTTGAACGGAATGGACAGTGTGTTGAAAAGAGGGTATAAGAGGTACATCAACAAAAGAAAAACGAGGATAATGGAATGTAATCGAATTAAGTCGGGTGATGCTGAGGCAATTAGATTAGGAAATGAGAGAGTTAAAGTAGTAAAGGGGTTTTGCTATTTGTGGAGCAAAATAACTGATGATGGTCGAAGTAGAGAGGATATAAAATGTAGACTGGCAATGGCAAGGAAATTGTTTCTGAAGAAGAAAAATTTCTTAACATCGAGCATAGATTTAAATTTCAGGAAGTCGTTTCTGAAAGTATATTTATGGAGTGTAGCCATGTATGGGTGTGAAACGTGGACGATAAATAGTTTAGACAAGAAGAGAATAGAAGCATTCGAAATGTGGTGCTACAGAAGAATGCTGAGGATTAGATGGGTAGATCACATAACTACTGAGGAGGTATTGAATAGAATTGGGGAGAAGAGGAGCTTGTGGCACAACTTGACTAGAAGAAGGGATCGGTTGGTAGGACATCGAGGGATCACCAATTTAGCATTGGAGGGCAGCGTAGAGGCTAGAAATCGTAGAGGAAGACCAAGAGATGAATACACTAAGCAGATTCAGAAGGATGTAGGCTGCAGTAGGTACTGGGAGATGAAGAATCTTGCACAGGATAGAGTAGCATGGAGAGCTGCATCAAACCAGTCTCAGGGCTGAAGACCACAACAACAAATGCTGTCTGATTTACGTAAGAGCTGTAGACACTATTTCGCTCCATGTACCTCGTCCCTGCTGCTTTCATAATGCCAAAGAGCTAGTTTCAGTCGACACTTTCTCTAAACCTACTAATGTTATAAACGCAAGGTTGTCTGTCTTCAACCTACCTTCTGAGAAAAGATATAGGGTCAGTTCAGCTTTGTGTATTCCTAAATTTCTATCGGTCCCAGACTATTTTCCTCGAGGTCAGCTACGACCTATTTTTCCTTCATCTTTAAATAATAATTAGCGCAAGTACTTTAAGATCATGTCTTACTGAATTGATGGTGTGATAATATTCACATCCTTTAGTATACCTTTCTTCGAATGGGGATTTTTATATTGCTATTGAAGTCTGACAATGAGAGTATTTCGCCTGAGTCGTATATCTTGCCTCTTAAGTGATGTGGCTTTGTCATGACTTTCGTCTTCCAAACAGCTCAATAAATCTGATGTAATTTACTTACTCTTAGATAGTTACATGTTTCATACATTATTTGAACATTCGTTTATCGAAATGATGTGCAGCCAGTCATTTTACAGGTCAGGTACACATGATCTTTAGTAATAGTAATGGACACATTACTTCAGCCCTATTTTTTAAAAACCTATCAGCTTTTAAAAATAAATTCATCCACGGAATAAAAGGAGTTTAAACTAAACTGTGCCCGAACAGGCCATGAAGGTCCAACGGCACCGACCGGCCGCCGTGTCATCTTTTGCCTACAGGCGTCACTGGATGCGAATATGGAGGGGCAAGTGGTGAGCGCACAGCTCTCCCAGCTGTATGTTTCTTTACGAGACCGGAGCCGCTACGTCTCAGTCGAGTAGCTAAGAAAACGGGTTGTCGAGGAGAAATTACTAATGTCAGATTTAAAACTTGCTTTGCTAGATGTCAGGCATTTTATAGTATTGCGCAAATCATCAAAAAATTTTGTTGCTGCATTGAGTCATCGGTAGCTTTGATAATGGGTAATAGGAGTCACTTTTTTCTTCGAATGTCTCGGATATGGGTATCACTGTTCTTGTCAGATTGTGGTTGATCATTTACAACAAATTTCACTAGCGAATAGAGCCTATCCATTGTGATGGTGCAGTTAAAATGTCTACATAACCACCACATCTGAACAGCACATATTCTTCTTACTGTTTATTTTTGTGAAATAAATACTTCATTTTTAAGAAAATTATTGCAATTAGTAATTTTTTTAAAAGCACAATTAATACTCTCTTCTGCTGCTTTCTGTCTATTGGGATTTATTATAATACAAGTACTGTCTGCAAAAATACCAGTTCTGCTTGTCGAATGTTAAGCAGAAGGAAATTCATACACATAAGGAATAGTAGCTGTCCCAAAATTGAATCTTGTGGGACTCCCTGTGTGATAAATCCTGAGTCACAACAATTTTCTACCCTTCCCACTTTGAATTATTCATCACAACTTCTTGCATTCAGTGAGTTAAGTATGATTCAAACCAATTGTGTGTGAAGCCACAAGTTCAATAGATAGTTTTTCTATGACTGTTACATGATCTATGGAATCAAACACCATGGAAAGGTCACAAAAATATCGACTTGCGATATTTTATTATTTATGACTCGTGATATTTAGTAAATGAAAGTATGGATAGCATTCTCAGTCAGGCAACCCTTATGGAGTTTCATCTGTGATAGACTAAGTAAATTGTTTTACTTACACGTGAGACTACTCTTCAGAACATAACTTTTCAAATATTTTAGAAAAAGGTGTCAGTAATGAAACTGGATGTTAATCGTTTAAGATTTGTCACCTTCCTTTAAAAAGGTTTAACAATTGTATATTTGTCTGGGAAAGTTACCTATGGCAGTGATACATTACAGATATCACTAAGGACATTAGTTATTAAGTTTGAATAAGTTTTTAGAATTCTGTTTGAAATTACGTAAACATCATATGAATTTTGACGTTTTAGAACATTTGTAATTCAATTAATTTCAGTAAAGGTTACTACTTCTACTTGCTTAATGTTTGTGGAACGACATTTCTAATATATACTCTCGCTTCTTCAGCTAAACTATTTAATCCTATTTATTTTGCTACCTGTCAAAACTGATTGTCAAAATTATTCGCAATTTGCGAATTATCAGTCACAGCATTGTTACTGAAGTTAATTGATATAGTATCTCGTGTACTGACTGGTTGTCTTGTCCACCATTTGACAGTATCCCATACAGTTTTAATCTTATTATTTGCAATATTAATTTCTGTCAGGATGTTCATGCTTTTGGGCATTTTAGTGACATTCCTTAAAATTTTAAAGTATTTCTTTGTAGCGTTTTTTCGTAGCCTTAGTCTGGTTTCTATACAAATTTTCCTCTACCTCTTACAAAAGATTTTAATTCTCTTAGTTGTCCAGAGCTTACTTTTTTTATTAGTGGATTTTCTGGATAATGTTTTGAGAAGGCAACCTTCAAATATAGACACAAGTTTACTATGGTATAAATTGGATTGAATATTAGTACCTCTTTCTGTATGTAGGGCGATGAAAAACCGTCTGAAAAGCTTGCAAGGGTGTTTCAGGGGAGGTTGCGCTGAGAAATAATTTTTAAGAAAAGACTTCAATACGTAGCGAAGGCTACAAGTTGTTTATCATTGAGGATAGCCAGTAGGTCTTCGTGTGTTCAAATTCAAGCCCTTGCACGCACTAAAGTGTGGACATGCTCAGGCATCAGTGATTCATGTGTTACCAATTTTTGAGTACCATTTAAAATGTGCCTCTACCGAATATGATGAATGTAAGCTAAGTAAGTTAAAGCTAACTTTTGTTTGGTCTGAGTAAACCGAACAAGAAATACGTTTGGTGTCACTGTCTTTGGTAGGCTGTTTGAATATGTGCACACGTCGACACTGAATGTTAAATAACTCGCAAATGGCGCAACGTATCGAATTTTTTTCTGTGTTGTTATTTCTGAGCATAAGTTCCCCTACAATACCCTTACAAGTTTTTCAGGGTATTCCTGACTATGATGTGTACCACCCTGTATACGACTTTTATAAGACTACTCTTATGAGAGACCAGTTTGTACAAACCACCACTGTAGATTGTTTGACTTTGTTCACAGAGCCACAACCTCACCTGTGTCTGCACCACTTCTTCACTATCAGAGTGAAATCCTCGAAGGTGTTCTATAAGTTTTGGAAACAGATGATAATCGGATGGGCCAAGTGCGGAGGATGATCGCTGACAATGAACCCAAGTCGTCAGATTGTTGCAGATGTCGTAGAGCCCATGTGTGCTCGGCGTTATCACGCTGAAGGGAAGGATACTCCTTGTTTGGACGTTTTCTGCTGTTAGAAACTCCATTACAACTAACAGTTTCTCACACACTGACATAGTTATGGTACACACCACTATGTTACGTGCTACAGTTTGAAGCCCTCTAGAGACGGGGAGCTACAAATATGTAGATGTGATGAAAAAAGTTACAGAATGTCAATATCGTTCGTTTTATTTAAAAAGCTTTAAGAGTTTTCACAAAAAATCGGAGGCATTACTTTTCAGTATGCCCTTGTACCTCATGCGATACTACCTCTTTCAACTGACTCATATAGCATTGTTCCCTGCTGCCATTAATAGGCATCACTGCATTGTATCAACTTGCGTGGGCGCTGTAAGGTGATATATTGTTCCGCTGATTATGCAGATGATAGTCCATTAACAATTGTACACACATTAATTGTTTCAGCCTGAGCTCTGTCTACTAAAACGTTATCAGTCAGGCTTATACTAGATTGAAACACTCAAGTAATATTCCTGTTCATTTTTCCTGTCTGTATTTTTTAAGAAATCTACATTGTTGTTTTGGTGTAAGTCTGTCAGCGCCCTGTTACAATCTTCTGAAGTATAGCTTCCATTTCATCTTCAGCTACTTCCTCTTCCCTCTTTACAACATTGCTGTCAAGCTCATTTCTTTTATGTAGTCTGTCTAAATATTTTTTCCAACTTCAAGATTTAACATTCTTTGTTTAGTACTGGATTGCCATCTAAGGTCTTGTATTGATACAGGTGCTTCTCTTTCCTCTAAAGGTCTCTTTAATGTTCCTATAGGTGGCATCTTTCTTTCTGACAGTCATTCATGCTACTTCAGCTTAGAATTTCTCCTCTAGCCATTTGTGCTTTGCAATTTTCAGCTTCCTATCGGTTTCATTTTTCAGACGTATATACTCTCTTTTGCTGGCTTCAGTTACTACATTTTTGTATGTTCTCCTTCATGTCAGTTTCATTCAGTATGCCATGTGTTATCTGAGAAAATCTAATGCGTCTTTTACTTTTGACTGGTTCATACTCTACTGCTTTCATTACTTCATCCCTCATTGCTACTAATATTTTCTTTCCTTGTTTCAGTCACTCTTCACCTAATGTTTTCCTGAACTCTTTAACAACCAGTTGCTCTTTTAAATTTTCTGTATACCGTATCCATCAGTATCCTATCCCTCCGCAGTTATTTGTGTTTTAAACTGACGTTTATGGCCAATAACTTATTGTCAGTCACCATCTGCCCGAGAAAAGTGTTTTGCATTTTGAAATCTGGTGTGTAAATCTCTGTCTTACCATCATACAATCCATATGGAAACTCCCTGTGTCTCCAGATCCCCTCCACCAAGCAATCTTCTTTCATGGTTCCTTAAACCTTAACTCATAAAGTGTTGCCTCTTAGAACACTTTTCAAAGTCAGTTGTGGTGGAGTACTTCTGTACTCCCCCCAACCTCCTTAGATTGCCAACCATACAATATTTGTTAGTTGGTTGGGTTATTGTCTTCTTTGTTTGTTGTTGACAAATGTTGGGGTCTGTTAGACCATGCCTCGTGAACTACATATTCAGTACTATACAGTACAAAATGTGTTCACAGGAATGTGTCATTTCCAACTTTCCGAAGTTTGATGAAACTGTTTGTTGGTGGATGGTGAAAATTGCCCGTGATATAGATGAATAAAAAGAAGAAAATTGCGACGATTTTACAGCAACCTGTGATCACAGTTATGCTACCGAAAAAGAGCATCATTCAGAGAACGAACTTCAGGACATTGTAATGGGAATCTCCATATAATCTCCAATAAAATACTTGAAGTGTTAGTTGAAATGAAAGGTGTTCTCTGTGCTGATAAGAAAACTCTAGAACTCAGCACTGAATGTTAATTTTGCATACTTTGTTTTTGTACCTATCATGTACAATTTTTATGTGCAAATTTGAGCCCTGGAGTTTAGTTTTATGTGGAAATTTACTTGATACAGAGATAGTATAATTTTTCAGAATGTAAAATTTATTTTTCTAACAGTTCATTTATACATGCTTTTTAAAAAAGGACACAAAACTATTTGATTTTGAGTGATGAATAGTGAAATGCTGCAGCCTTTATTTAGTGCAATAAAATAAACTAAGAACATTTAAATAGACATTAAATAATTGTAAAAATATGTGTTGTTATAAAACATAAATTACATAAATAAAAAATTTCAAATGATTTGTGCCTTAAATTTCAGTTTAAACATAAGGGTCCCAGAGCCTACACGTCGTGAGTTACAGAAAAATCACCTTGAGGCCTAAGGACTAGGCGTGATTAAGTGATTCTATCCAGAATACAATCAGGTGGATTCCCCTGTTATTCCTATCCTCCAGTGCATTTTCTGCTAATATTTGACCTTGTTTTCCTGCTATCGAAATCAAGTCTCCTATCACAAATAAAATTTCGTCCCTCTCAGCGATCTGCATAATAATATTGTTGCTCATATTGCAACGTACTTCTTTTGCCACTGAGTTGATAATGCACAGTTAACTGCCTAAAATGGTAAAGCACTTCTCCCAGACAAATGTTATTATTTGGCTGGTACATCAGCTTAAGGCGAATCTCACAGCACTGACTGGGCCTAATGAACACCCTCTCCTCGGTGGTGCCAAAGTATAGCACGTCTCGAATGAAAACAGGGCTATTTGGCGCTGGGTACTTTGATGCCGGCAGAGCGTGAAAGCGGAGCGTCGGCCGCAGTTTGCCGAGGAGGTGACGCGTGTGGGCAGCTGGGCAGCAGCGGCCGCACAGTGCTGGGCCAGAGCCGCACTAGCGCCGCTACTGCCGCCATTGTGCGCGCCGGCTTTGTTCGTCTCACGGCCACGGCCGCAGCCGGCCCCACTGAGCTTTTCATTACCTGCTCATTGTCCACACGGGCTGCCGCTCCGCCGCTCTCAGGCTCGTAGCAGCCAAGACGTTGCCACTACTTCCGCCTATCCACCGCCCTCGGCGCACCTGCCCCAGCAGCACCGTTAATTGATCCCTTCTCTTTATTGATGTACACCAAGGTTTACAAGCCTACAGGGCGAATACACTACTGGCCATTAAAATTGCTACACCAAGAAAAAATGCAGTTGATACACGGGTATTCATTGGACAAATATATTATACTAGAACTGACATGTGATTACATTTTCACGCAATTTGAGTGCATACATCCTGTGGAATCAGTACCCAGAACAACCACCTCTGGCCGTAATAACGGCCTTGCTACGCCTGGGCATTGAGTCAGATAGAGATTGTATGACGTGTACAGGTACAGCTGCCCATGCAGCTACAACACGATACCACAGTTCATCGAGAGTAGTGACTGGCGTATTGTGACGAGCCAGTTGCTCGGCCACCATTGATCAGACGTTTACAATTGGTGAGAAATCTGGAGAATGTGCTGGCCAGGCCAGCAGTCGAACGTTTTCTGTATCCAGAAAGGCCCATACAGGACCTGCAACATGTGGTCGTGCATTATCCTGCTGAAATGTAGGGTTTCGCAGTGGTCGATTGAAGGTTCAAATGGTTCAAATGGCTCTGAGCACTATGGGACTTAACAGCTATGGTCATCAGTCCCCTAGAACTTAGAACTACTTAAACCTAACTAACCTAAGGACAGCACACAACACCCAGCCATCACGAGGCAGAGAAAATCCCTGACCCCGCCGGGAATCGAACCCGGGAACCCGGGCGTGGGAAGCGAGAACACTACCGCACGACCACGAGATGCGGGCAACGGTCGATTGAAGGGTAGAGCCACGGGTCGTAACACATCTGAAATGTAACGTCCACTGTTCAAAGTGCCGTCAATGTGAACAAGATGTGACCGAGACGTGTAACGAATGGCACCTTTACCAAAGTCGGAAACGTTATGGTACGCATTTCTCCTCCTTACACGAGGCATCACAACAACGTTTCACCAGGCAACGCCAGTCAACTGCAGTTTGTGTATGAGAAATCGGTTGGAAACTTTTCTCATGTCAGCACGTTGTAGGTGTCGCCACCGGCGCCAACCTTGAGTGAATGCTCTGAAAAGCTATCATTTGCATATCACAGCATCTTGTTCCTGTCGGTTAAATCTGGCTTCTGTAGCACGTCATCATCGTGGTGTAGCAATTTTAATAGCCAGTAGTGTATTGTCTCCACCTGGAGGCATCACGTTAGTAGCGCCTCACACTGCCGATGGCCTTCGCTTATCGATCGAAAACAGCGGCCTTTCTACAGACGTGTCAGTGCTAAAAGAGAAGCAGCGTGAAATAACCGCAGAAATTAATGTAGATCGCACGACTAACGTATCCAGCAAGACAGTGAGGCGAAATCTGGCAGTAATGGGCAGTGGTAGCGGACGATCGACGCAAGTGCCTTTGTTATCATCACGACGTCGCCCGCAGCGCCTCTCCTGGGCTCGTCCCCGTATAGATTCGACCCTAGATGACTAGAAAACCGTGGTCTGGTTAGATGAGTCCTGGTTTAAATTGATAAGATGTGATGGTAGGGTTCGAGTGTGGCGCAGACCCCGTGAAGCCGTGGACCCAAGTTGTTAACAAGGCGCTTTTCAAGCTCGTGGTGGCTCCACAATTGTGTGCGCTGGGTTTACGTGGAATGGACTGTGTCCTTTGGAAGTTCGGCTACTCGGAGACAATTTGGAGCCATTCATGAGTTATTTGCGACTGGTTTGAATAATATTTGGGACAGTTCGAGCGAACAGATTGGCCAGCCGCCAGACATGAAGCCCATCCAACTATTTTTGGACATAACCGAGAGGACAGTTCGTGCACAAAATCCTGCACCGGCAACTAATTGGAAATTAAGGACGGCTATAAAGGCAATATGATTCAATATTTCCTCAGAGGACTTCGAACGACTTGTTGAGTCAATGCCACGTCCAGTTGCTGCACTACGCTGGGCAAAAGGAGATCCAGCACCATGAACCATGGACCTTGCCGTTGGTGGGGAGGCTTGCGTGCCTCAGCGATACAGATGGCCGTACCGTAGGTGCAACCACAACGGAGGCGTATCTGTTGAGAGGCCAGACAAACGTGTGGTTCCTGAAGAAGGGAAGCAGCCTTTTCAGTAGTTGCAGGGGCAACAGTCTGGATGATTGACTGATCTGGCCTTGTAACAAAAGCCAAAACGGCCTTGCTGCGCTGGTACTGCGAACGCCTGAAAGCAAGGGGAAACTACAGCCGTAATTTTTCCCGAGGGCATGCAGCTTTACTGTATGGTTAAATGATGATGGCGTCCTCTTGGGTAAAATATTCCGGAGGTAAAATAGTCCCCCATTCGGATCTCCGGACGGGGACTACTCAAGAGAACGTCGTCATCAGGAGAAAGAAAACTGGTGTTCTACGGATCGGAGCGTGGAATGTCAGATCCCTTAATCGGGCAGGAAGGTCAGAAAATTTAAAAAGGGAAATGGATAGGTTAAAGTTAGATATAGTGGGAATTAGTGAAGTTCGGTGGCAGGAGGAACATGAGTTTTGGTCAGGTGAATACAGGGTTATAAATACAAAATCAATTAGAGGTAATGCAGGAGTAGGTTTAATAATGAATAAAAATATAGGCATGCGGGTAAGCTACTACAAACAGCATAGTGCACGCATTATTGTGGCCAAGATAGACACGAAGCCCACGCCTACTACAGTAGTAGAAGTTTATATGCCAACTAGCTCTGCAGATGATAAAGAAATTGATGAAATGTATAATAAGAAAAAAGTAATTATTCAGATAGTGAAGGGAGACGAAAATTTAATAGTCATGGGTGACTGGAATTCGAGTGTAGGAAAAGGGAGAGATGGAAACATAGTAGGTGAATATGGATTGGGGCTGAGAAATGAAAGAGGAAGCCGTCTGGTAGAATTTTGCACAGAGCATAACCTAGTCACAGCTAACACTTCGATCAAGAATCATAAAAGAAGGTTCTATACATGGAACAATCCCGGAGATACTAAAAGGTATCAGATAGATTATATAATGGTAAGACAGAGATTTAGGAACCAGGTTTTAAATTGTAAGACATTTCCAGGGGCAGATGTGGACTCTGACCACAATCTATTGGTTATGAACTGCAGATTAAAATTGAAGAAACTGCAAAAAGGTGGGAAATTAAGGAGATGGGACCTGGATAAACTGAAAGAACCAGAGGTTGTACAGAGTTTCAGGGAGAGCATAAGGGAACAATTGACAGGAATGGGGGAAAGAAATACAGTAGAAGAAGAATGGGTAGCTCTGAGGGATGAAGTAGTGAAGGAAGCAGAGGATCAAGTAGGTAAAAAGACGAGGGCTAGTAGAAATCCTTGGGTAACAGATGACATATTGAATTTAATTGATGAAAGGAGAAAATATAAAAACGCACTAAAAGAAGCAAGCAAAAAGGAATAGATAATACAAATCTCCTTCATCATAACCAACATGGATTCCGCAAACAGAGATCATGTGAAACTCAGCTCGCCCTATTTACCCAAGAAATTCACAGTGCCGTAGACACTGGCGAGCAGATTGATGCCGTATTCCTGGACTTCAGGAAGGCATTTGATACGGTTCCGCACTTACGTTTAATGAAAAAAATACGAGCTTACGGAATATCGGACCAGGTTTGTGATTGGATTCAGGATTTCCTAGAAGAAAGAACACAACATGTCATTCTTAACGGTTCAAAATCTGCAGATGTAGAGGTAATTTCGGGAGTACCGCAATGAAGCGTGATAGGACCTTTATTGTTTACAATATACATAAATGACTTAGTTGACAACATCGGTAGCTCCGTGAGGCTATTTGCAGATGACACGGTTGTCTACAAGAAAGTAGCAACATCAGAAGACTCGTACGTACTCCAGGAAGACCTGCAGAGGATTAATGCATGGTGCGACAGCTGGCAGCTTTCCCTAAACGTAGATAAATGTAATATAATGCGCATACATAGGGGCAGAAATCCATTCCAGTACGATTATGCCATAGGTGGTAAATCATTGGAAGCGGTAACGACCGTAAAATACTTAGGAGTTACTATCCGGAGCGATCTGAAGTGGAATGATCACATAAAACAAATAGTGGGAAAAGCAGGCGCCAGGTTGAGATTCATAGGAAGAATTCTAAGAAAATGTGACTCATCGACGAAAGAAGTAGCTTACAAAACGCTTGTTCGTCCGATTCTTGAATATTGCTCATCAGTATGGGACCCTTACCAGGTTGGATTAATAGAAGAGATAGACATGATCCAGCGAAAAGCAGCGCGATTCGTCATGGGGACATTTAGTCAGCGCGAGAGCGTTACGGAGATGCTGAACAAGCTCCAGTGGCGGACACTTCAAGAAAGGCGTTACGCAATACGGAGAGGTTTATTATCGAAATTACGAGAGAGCACATTCCGGGAAGAGATGGGCAACATATTACTACCGCCCACATATATCTCGCGTAATGATCACAACGAAAAGATCCGAGAAATTAGAGCAAATACGGAGACTTACAAGCAGTCGTTCTTCCCACGCACAATTCGTGAACGGAACAGGGAAGGGGGGATCAGATAGTGGTACAATAAGTACCCTCCGCCACACACCGTAAGGTGGCTCGCGGAGTATAGATGTAGATGTAGATGTAGAATACAAACTTCTCAAAAATGAGATCCACAGGAAGTGCAAAATGGCTAAGCAGCGATGGCTAGAGGACAAATGTAAGGATGTAGAGGCTTATCTCACTAGGGGTAAGATAGATACTGCCTACAGGAAAATTAAAGAGAACTTTGGAGAAAAGAGAACCATTTGTATGAATATCAAGAGCTCAGATGGAAACCCAGTTCTAACCAAAGAAGGGAAAGCAGAAAGATGGAAGGAGTATATAGAGGGTCTATACAAGGGCGATGTAATTAAGGCCAATATTATAGAAATGGAAGAGAATGTAGAGGAAGATGAAATGGGAGATACGATACTGCGTGAAGAGATTGACAGAGCACTGAAAGACCTGAGTCGAAACAAGGCCCCAGGAGTAGACAACATTCCATTGGAACTACTGACGGCCTTGGGAGAGCCAGTCCTGACAAAACTCTACCATCTGGTGAGGAAGATGTATGAGACAGGCGAAGTACCCTCAGATTTCAAGAAGAATATAAGGATTCCAATCCGAAAGAAAGCAGGTGTTGGCAGATGTGAAAATTACCGAACTATCAGTTTAATAAGTCATAGCTGCAAAATAATAACACGAATTCTTTACAGACGAATGGAAAAATTGGTAGAATCCGACATCGGGTAAGATCAGTTTGGATTCCGTAGAAATATTGGAACACGTGAGGCAATACTGACCTTACGACTTATCTTAGCAGAAAGATTAAGGAAAGGCAAACCTATGTTTCTAGCATTTGTAGACTTAGAGTAAGCTTTTGACAATGTTGACTGGAATACTCTCTTCCAAATTCTAAAGGTGGCAGGGGTAAAATACAGGGAGCGAAAGGCTATTTACAATTTGTACAGAAACCAGATGGCAGTTATAAGAATCCAGGGGCGTGAAAGGGAAGCAGCGGTTGGGAAGGGAGTGAGACAGGGTTGTAGCCTCTCCCCGGTGTTGTTCAATGTGTATATTGAGCAAGCAGTAAAGGAAACAAAAGAAAAATTCGGAGTAGGTATTAAAATCCATGGAGAAGAAATAAAAAGTTTGAGGTTCTCGATGACATTGTAATTCTGTCAGGGACAGCAAAGGACTTGGAAGAGCAGTTGAATGGAATGAACAGTGCCTTGAAAGGAGGATATAAGATGAACATCAACAAAAGCAAAACGAGGATAATGGAATGTAGTCGAATTAATTCGGTTGATGCTGAGGGAATTAGATTAGGTAATGAGACACTTAAAGTAGTAAAGGAGTTTTGCTATTTGTGGAGCAAAATAACTGATGATGATATAGATTTAAGTGTCAGGAAGTCGTTTCTGAAAGCATTTGTATGGAGTGTAGCCATGTATGGAAGTGAAAGATGAACGATAAATAGTTTGGACAGGAATAGAATAGAAGCTTTCGAAATGTGGTGCTACAGAAGAATGCTGCAGATTAGATGGGTAGATCACATAACTAATGAGGAGGTGTTGAATAGAATTGGGGATAAGAGGAGTTTGTTTCACAACTTGACGAGAAGAAGGGACCGGTTGGTAGGACATATTCTGAGACATCAAGGGATCACAAATTTAGCATTGGAGGGGAGCGTGGAGGGTAAAAATCGTAGAGGGAGGCCAAGAGATGAATACATTAAGCAGATTCAGAAGGATATAGGTTGCAGTAGGTACTGGGAGATGAAGAAACTTGCACAGGATAGGGTAGCACGGAGAGCTGCATCAAACCAGTCTCAGGACTGGAGACCATAACAACAACAGCGTTAGGAGGCATCCTACGAGGTAGGCACGTCAGTATACAGTAGTTGGTGGCTGTGGCGTTACTCGTGCTCGGCACATCACCATATACAGGGTAGTCCATTGATCGTGACGTGGCCAAATATCTCACGAAATTAGCGTCAAACGAAAAAACTACAAAGAACGAAACTTATCTAGCTTGAAGAGGGAAAGCAGATGGCGCTATATTTGGCCCACTTGATGCCGCTCCATAGGTCAAATGGATATCAACTGCGTTTTTTTAAATAGGAACCTCCATATTTTATTACATATTCGTGTAGTACGTAAACAAATATGAATGTTTTATTTGGACCACTTTCTTCGCTTTGTGATAGATGGCGCTATAATAGTCACAAACATAAGGCTCACAATTTTAAACGAACTGTTAGTAACAGGTAGGTTTTTTAAATTAAAATACAGAACATAGGTACGTATGAATATTTTATTTCGGTTGTTCCAATGTCATACATGTACCTTTGAGAAATTATCATTTCTGAGAACGCATGCTGTTATACCGTGATTACCTGTAAATACCACATTAATGTAATAAATGCTCAAAATGATGTCCGTCAACCTCCATGCATTTGGCAATACGTATAACGACATTCCTCTCAACAGCGAGTAGTTCGCCTTCCGTAATGTTCACACATGCATTGACAATGCGCTGAAGCATATTGTCAGGCGTTGTCAGTAGATCACGATAGCAAATATCCCTCAACGTTCCCCACAGAAAGAAATCCGGGAACGTCAGATCTGGTAAACTTGCGGGTCATGGTATGGTGCTTAGTCGACCAATCCACCTGTCATGAAATATGCTACTCAATACCGCTCCATCTGCACGCGAGCTATGTGGCGGACATCCATCATGTTGTAAGTACATCGCCACTCTGTCATGCAGTGAAACATCTTGCAGTAACATCGGTAGAACATTACGTAGGAAATCAGCATACATTGCACCATTTGCACTGTCATCGATAAAATGGGGGCCAATTATCCTTCCTCCCATAATGCCGCATCATACATTAACGCGCCAAGGTCGCTGATGTTCTACTTGTCGCCGCCATCGTGGATTTTCCGTTGCCCAATAGTGCGTATTAAGTCGGTTTACGTTAGCGCTGTTTGTGAATGACGCTTCGTCGCTAAATAGAACGCATGCGAAAAATCTGTCATCGTCCCGTAATTTCTCTTGTGCCCAGTGGCAGAACTGTACACGAGGTTCAAAGTCGTCGCCTTGCAATTCCTGGTGCATAGAAATATGGTACGGGTGCAATCGATGTTGATGTAGCATTCCCCACTTGGGCATCATCATTTGTTGCAGGTCGTGGTTGACGTTTCACGTGTGTGTGAACACTTCCTGTTTCCTTAAATAACGTAACTATCCGGCGAACGGTCTGGACACTTGGATGATGTCGTCCAGGATACCGAGCAGCATACATAGCACACGCCCATTGGGCATTTTGATCACAACAGCCATACATCAACACGATATCGGCCTTTTCCGCAATTGGTTATCGGTCCATTTTAACACGGGTAATGTATCATATCGTCCACACTGGCGGAACGTTACGTGATACCACATACTTATACGTTTATGACTTTTGCAGCGAAAAAAGTGGTCAAATTAAAACATTCATATTTCTTTACGTACAACGCGAATATGTCATAAAAATGAGGGTACCTATTCAAAAAAAAAAAAAAAACGCAGTTGATATCCGTTTGACCTATGGCAGCGCCATCTCGCGGGCCAACCATAACGCCATCTGGTTTCCCGCTTCAAGCTAGACGAATTTCGTTCTATGTAGTTTTTTCGTTTGATGCTTATTTCGTGAGATATTTGGCCCAGTTACTATCAATGGACCACCCTGTATATATGGGCATACGTTGACTCGGCGTTCTACCTGCCCACGATCGCTGGATACAACGCCATGCTGACCTGCAGACCACTGTCCCCATTTAGGGTGTTATTGGTGTTTTTTTATGTCAATGGCTTCGTTAATTAAAATCCCAGAAGCCTTTAGTAAGTTGCATGTCGGAGATTTCGTCATATTTGATTCGGTGACCGTTTTCTAAACAATGCTCAGCTGAAGCGTATTTCTCTGGGTACTGTAGGCAATGAAAACTCTCATGCTCCTTCCTGCTTTGTTCTAGAGTGCGTATTGTTTATCAGACGTAAAGCTGGCCACACTCGCAAGGTATTTCGTAGACCCCAGGAGTTCTGAGACCTGCTGCCTCTTTAATTGGTCTTAGTAATTGCTAGATTTTTATCGGAGGTTGAATATCTATTTGATATAGTGTCTGTCTGGTACACGGCTTATGTTCCCAAATACGGAGAACGCCAGGTAAACAAGTTTCTTTCCCCGCTTCTCATCGATGGTCTTATTCTGATTCTTGCTGGAGATCACATTTATTTGGCGAATGTTATAGCCGTTGTTCCTGAATATGTAGCGCAGGTTGTTCAGATCGTGTCACAGGTTATCGGCGTCCGGCACGATGCAGCAATGTTCCTGACACAGTGCGCTTCTGGCTGGCTGCTGATGGCTGATGGCGTGCAAGTAAAGATCGGTGTGAGTAGGTTTTCTACAGACGCTGTTACTGAGACATCCATTAGTTTATTAGGACGTCGAGGAAGGGCAATGCATTATCTTTTTCTACCTGCGTGGTGAATTGAATGTTGCTCTTAATGCTACTGTGATGTTCCAAGAACTCGTAAAGTTTTCCTCCTCCGTGGGGCCAAATGACGAACCTGTTGTCAAATTATCGGAAGAAACAACTGGGCTTCAATGGCGCCTTGTCTTAGGCAGTATCTTCTCAACCCTCTATGAAGAAGTATGCAACACCTGGAGCTAACGGGCTTCCCGTAGTAACGTCATATGTCTGATGGTAATACTAGCCATTGTACAGAAAGTAAGAAGATTTAGGACTGTGGATATACAGCTCGACCAAGTTACTTACAAAGAACTGGGATGCTAGGTCCAAAGTGTCTTCACAGGCACATTCGTAGAGAGCACCGCCACATCAGATACGATCATAATGTCACCCTCACTAAGTCGAATACGGTTAATTCGGCTGAAAAAATGCTGAATTTTTAATAAGATGCTCGCAGTGTCCCACATGTGGAGCGCGAAGATTTCCAAGTACTTCGCCAGCTTGCATTTCGGTGAGCCAATGGTAGATTCAATGAGGCGTAAAGGCGTCTCACCCTTGTCCATCTTCAGTAATGCATAAACAGTAGGTGGTCTAGGTGCCTTAGGGAGAAGAGTCTTCATAGCCTTCCATCGAAGAGCCCTTAAGGGGTTCAGAATTCTTCCATGTTATTCGCGATGTTGGGTCACGTGGGAGCTTCCGGTATGTATATTCATACATACATTTGTAGCCCTGAGATCATGATTGTTATCTTAGAAGATGTGAATGTCCACAGAAAACGTTTTATGAATAAGTGGAAGAAACGGCAACAGTGTGTCTCCAAGAATGTTGAATTAAAAATTATGGTTCACGTTTAAGGTAATGCAAATCATTGGACCTAAATCCTGGTACGAAAAACACACCTCAACTGTGCATAACATCCTCCTCCCTGAACTTCACCCTACATACACGACAGAGAACGAAAGAACGGAATGGCGACTCGTCGGGTCACATTATAGTCCTTAAGGTATCAGCTGTCCAGATTCTGTACTGTCTTGCCCATCACAGTCTCGTAACTTTTGCCCTTTGGAGCAACGGCCGTCAGCAAGGGGGCCACTTTAAGATGTCCGCTGCATGCAGTTTACTTCACAGTGTTCGCTCAGAATGATGGATGTGCATTCAAAGAGATTCCCATCAGGTTTACAACCTATAGATATTGACAGGGCGTAATATTGTTCTCCGTTGCCTGTAGCTTACTATCTCTTGACGACTACTGTTCATACACAGATACGGGGAGCGATATAAAATTCATGGTAGACAAGTGGGACAGTAGTGTTGATACATCAAAAATGGACAACTTCACTCACGGTGTGGTCATGGGTACGTCATAACAAGCTAGCACCTTTCCATCATTGTTGAAAAAATCTGCACGATGACCCATTTTACTTTGCTTGATCCCGTACAAGTGACTGGCACATGGACACCACTTCACTGTTGTGACTTGCGTCAGCATGGGTTAGGGCGGGAGGTCACATGACCACCTGCTACCAGTTATACGCCATCTCCACGGTTCTAAAGTGACCAGTGTCCTCTTTCAGTGGGATGGGGATAACACCCATTATTATCATTAAACCGTCCGCCCCAGTAGCTGAGTGGTCAGCGTGACGGATTGCCGTCCTCCGGGCCCGGGTTCGATTCCCGGCTGGGTCGGAGATTTTCTCCGCTCAGGGACTGGGTGTTGTGTTGTGTTCATCATCATTTCATCCCCATCCGGCGTGCAGGTCGCCCAATGTGGCGCCGAATGTAATAAGACCTGCGCCGAGGCGGCCGGACCTGCCCCGCGAGGGGCCTCCCGGCCAATGACGCCAACGCTCATTTCCATTTCCATCATTAAACCATCCTCAGATGCGCCGTTTCGTTTGTGATTTACAGTAAATATATTTTTTTCGTCTTTATGTACTTTGGTGCCTATTGGGAACATGTTTGAGCATTTATACCTCAGTTTCATTTGGTATCAAAAGAGGAATATTATGAGTAGGACAACACAACATACAGTCCCTGAGTGGAGAAAATCCCCGACCCAGCCGGGAATCGAACCCGGGCCCTTAGCATTGACATTCTGCCGCGCTGACCACTTTTTTTTATTTTTTGACTCATTTTTTTCATTTTTTTACAAAGAAAATAAAAATCTCTGGGGTTCTCTAATAAATGACGGCCTTCTACATAAAAAAAATTCTTGAAAATGTAAATTAGGATACTTTTTCGATATCAGGTTTTTGTTTTCAGATTATGTGTCGTACTAATTTATTTATTTATTTTTATATAGTTGTTGAGATCACATAGGATGCCCTCCAGGCGACAAACAATTATGTGTAATAACCATCAATAACGAGCAAAATAAAAAGGGTAATTATAGAATTTAAATAAAACGCCCTCCTGGCAGAACAGACAAAATGGCATCCGCGTCCCGCCAACTTGTGGGTAGACGCCCTCTGAATCCGCAGGCAGTCAAGCATGTTCCAGGCACGTCTTCACGAAGAATACCACATTTGCCGATATATTGGATCGAGTCCTGGTATTACACAATCTCACTGAAATCACCTTCTCATACCTGGGACACCCCAGCTGCAGGGGGGATCGAAGAAGGCACTACTCAAAAAGTTGGCCTAGTACTGAAGGTATCGCGGATGGTGCACGAGAAAAGTAAAGCGATCTTGCAGGAACGCCTAAAAATCAAGAACACTCTTATCACCTTTATGGAACAAATAAGAGATCGAGAGGCATTTTATCCAGATCACAGCGTTGGTCTTCGTACGTGGGAAGTATGTCTCATCTGGGAACAGAAGAGATTGCGGTATAGTGGCATAGGGAGCCGACTCAGCTACTGGGGGCGGCCATATAAAGCCTTATGAAGAAATAAAACGAACCATACCCTCTCTCTGTGGCTAGAGAACGGGTTCGTCTGTGGCGTCTTCAGGCAGGTCCTCGGCTTGGAATCTTGTTGACTGGAGTACAGTTGTTTTCAGTGATGAGTCCCACTAAGAACTGAGCCCCTATGACCAGCAAAGAGGTGTCTGGGGACGCAACGGACAGCGGTGGGACACTAATCTGTCGCCCACCAAGGAAGTAGTAGGAGACCAACCTGACTGTCACCCGCCCTACGGCCCGACCCATTCGGCAGTCATCTGCGGCACCCTCACTGCAAACCCGGTACGTCGAAGATACTCTAACTCCCGTTTTGTTGTCCTTCGTGGCAAGTCATCCTGGGCTTGCATTTCAGCAAAATAATGCCCACCTGCACCTGGTCGTTGTGCCTGCCAAACTCCACCGTGGCCAGAAGGTCGCCTGATCTCTCTCCACTTGAGAACGTTTGAAGCATTATGGGCAACGCACTTCAACCAGCTCGGGATTTGGATATCTAACGTGGCAATTGGTCAGAATTTGGCACGATATTCCGGAGAAGGACATCCAAGAACTCTGCTAGTCAATGCCAAGCCCAATAACTGCCTACAAAAGGGCCAGAAGTGGAGCAATGCTTTATTGACTTGCTCAATTTGTGAAGCTTTTTCTCTTCAATAAATCATCCAGTTCTTCTGAAACTGTAATCATTTGTTTGTTTGTACATACACACCACAGTTACCGATTTCTGTCCCATTCTGAGAACCCCCTCTCTTTTTCGTGTATATTTCACTCCAGTTTTACTAGATCCAGACTAGCAGTGCAGCGTTACACACTAACTTAGGAACCCATCAGAAAAGTTAAAATTCATATAACGTAATAAGCTACTGTTCAATGAAAGAAGTAAACCATAGTGTGAAGATGAAGATCGTGGCAGGACTCGAAGCTACAACGACTGTGCAGACTGTGCACTAGTTTTCAGCAGCCTTAATTTTGTGATGGTATGTGGTATGTAGTTGATGTAGTAGCATGGATAAACGATGGGCTGAGGACAGCATGTATTTTCTTTGTTTCATCAATAGCACTTGATTGTGTGGATCGTACCTCGGGCATGGATGTGTGTGATGTCCTTAGGTTAGTTAGGTTTCAGTATTTATGAGTTCTAGGGGACTGATGACCACAGATGTTAAGTCCCAAGTGCTCAGAGCAATTTGAAATTTGAATTTGTGGATCGTACAGTACTATTCCTTAAGTTGGAACATTATAGTTTTAGGGAAAACGCTCAACAATAGTTCAGTTTCTATCTCGAAAACAGGAAGCAGAAGGTTGCCCCCACTGTCACAAACGGAAAAGTGGTTTGAATGTGATTGGGGTTATGTGAAGCAAGAGGATTCCTTAGGGGTCTGTTAGGATCGATCGCTTTTCTTGATATGTTTTTGAATATAAACTTTATTGTTAATACAATCTGAAAGGAACAAATACTACAATGAAGAGCCGTCCATGGAGATTTGTTCTAACTCAGCACATGCTCAATATGTCCACCATTTCGTTTCCTAACTTCCTACAAACGAACACAACTTCCTTCAAACGAACACAACTTCCTTCAAACGAACACTGAAGTTAGTGATTACCCTACGGCACATGTATTCCGTAATTTCACTGCAAGCTTGAAGAATAAGTCTTCTGGGCTCCATTAAATCACATGGAAGTTTCGGGAAATTTTTTTCCTTTAGGTACCCCCAAAATAAAAGAGTCACACAGATTGAGGTATGGACTATTGGGGGGCCAGTTTTGTCCGTCATTGAAGCGACCTGTAAACCTGAGTGAAATGATCCGCATGTCGAAATGCTCGTGTAAAAACTCCAACACAGTGTTTGCAGTATGTGGCCTTGCTCCATCTTGCATGAACCACTGCGTGTTGAAGGGCAAGGCAGTAGCAAGAAGCTATGGAATGAGGCTATTGCGAAGCATGCTCAAATAACGCTCGCTGTTCACAGTTTCTTCAAAGAAAAAGGGTCCAATAAGTTCGTTACTGGAAATTGCTGCCCACGCTGTAATCCTCGGAGCATAATGTTGTCGTTCATGAAGCACTTGTGGGCTTTCAGTGGCCCAAAAGCGTACATTTTGTTTGTTAACCACACCGTCTAAATGAAAATGCGACTCGCCTGAAAACCAAACGTTGTTGAGAGTTTCTTCCCTAGCCTCCGCCCACTGAGCAAACAGTAGTCTCTGCTGCATCAGACTTCGCCTGAAGATGATGCATTCCATCGAAACGTTGCTACGAGATGACGACCCTACTCGGCTGACAACCCGTGAAGACTTCATATATGAAATTCTCCGAGAAAGCCTGCACTCACATATGACGAAAAAATTGATGTCTTTGCAGATGACACAAGTGTTATTGCGAGAGACGTGGAATGTAATATAATTGGTGTAGCTAACATTATCAGGCGGGTTTCAAGGAGTAGATTAACGCTTAGATGTAACCAAATGCAATGAATGTAATTTCTGATAGGGGACTCCTGTAAAGTGAATTTCATTTTCCGAAGGGTTCAAACAGTCAGTGAAGTTAACCATTTTAAATTCTTAAGAGTGAGGGTGGACGGAAGGGTGTCTTAGGAGTATTACGTTCAGGATCTTGTACAGAAACTGAATGCTGCTATCTTCACTTTAACAAAGATCTTCGCTGTCTCCGACACTGAAATACAGAGGCATGTCTGGTTTTCCTACTCTCACTGTAACGTCTCGTATAGTATTAGGGTTCGGGACAGCTCTGTCCACTCACAGAGAACATTCTTAACACAGAAATGGGCGATAAGACTGATTTGCAATGTCAGTTCACGAACTTCGTGTAGGCCATTGTTCAAGTCTCTCAGAGATTTCTTGTTGACAATACTGACTCGCTGAGAAGAAACTCAACATTCATTCAGGGAACACTAGACGTGAAAAGCACATACGCCTTCCTTGACCGTTGTACAGCAAGGTGAACATTATTCTGTAGACTTTATTCTCAAAAGGCTACCAGCAGAACGGAAAAAGTTGAGTGATATCCTCAAAATTTTCATAGGCAGATGAAATGTTTCATTGTGAATACTCGATTTTGCACAAGAGTTGTAAGCAGTGGTTGATAATCTTTCTCTGTCATGTATTATTTATTCGGTGCCCTTTTTTCCCTGTTTTATTAATTCTTTAATTATCTGTTTATCAAATTTAGAATTTGCATTCTGTGAACTATGAACTGACTCGTTCCATGACCCAGTTGCTTTTGCTCCCTTGGTGCCGCGGAACATGATAAATAAATGTCAAATAAATAAAATTTTTATGGACTTATGAATTTTAAGAAGAGGATGACACTGACATTTACCATTATAATTTAAGTAAATAAATAATAAATTTACCACACCATTTACGGTTACGGGAAGTAGATCGGTCATTAGAGAATTCCGTTTACCGTAAGCCCATTCTATATTTACAGGTGTCTAGCTGCCATCACTCTTCACAGGGCACTTGTTGTGTCTCACAGAGGCGGCCTTTCAAAGAAGTACTCGTAGGAACACCTAAAATCTATGTTAAGATACAATAGGTATTTCTCACATCAGATTAAGACAGTTTTCACGAAGAGTACACTTGACCACACTCAATACAACGAGGAGAAAGAGCTGTTAAAGTTCAAGGCGTTCCTTCCGTATGTGGGCAGTATTTCGTTTAAGCCACGATAATAAAGAAACATTATGTTGAAGCGCGTTTGCTGCCACCTACAATGACCTGTGTTATTTTAGGGTCAGTAAAAGATAATCTGGGTTCTTTGGAGGCAAAAATCCTCGAAAAGCGTTGTGCTAAACATGAAAATTCATAACTGATATAGCAGGTTTATTATTCAAATCATTATTAACGTAGTAGTAGGACATCCAAAACTATCGTTTCTTGCCTACCTTTCACATTCCTAGCCAACTGATAAAATTTTCTCCTGTCCCTAAATTCCACACAAATCCCGGAAAAGCCTATGCCTTCTACAAAGTACAAGAGAGAAAACTGAACTTCCTCCTCAACTCCCTTAGCTCCTGCGGTGCCTATATGAAGAACTAGTTTACGTTTTCAACTACCAAACCGTACATAAGCAACTGAAAGTCAAGAACAAACATAAATTCCAAATCCAGATATGTCTGCTGGCGTGTAAGCGACATGCAAACCGCAGCTACAGCCCAATCAATTAATCCGCTTCGTTGGGATACGTAACATTCAGTTCCAAAACATTTCAACGTTTCAAAAGTCTGTTGTCTACCCTCCTCCTCTCCATGAGACAAATGATCCATTTATGTCATCCGCTACCCATCCATGCTCCCTTCACGCGCTTATCATCCACATGAAGAGATGAGCATCATCCTAACAACATCCACCCCACCACTCTCCACGGGCAGCGCCAACACATACACGGCAACGCCACATTAGGACTATTATTTCTTTTGTCAGTAATTCCATTGTATTTCACGATGTCACAAAAATTGGTGAGGTCACATACTTCCACCACAAAAGAAAAAAAAAGAAAAAAAATTACATGCTAATGGGTTTGTACACGGGGCTGTGAAACTCGAAACTAACCAGAGTCGCGCCGAAACTTTGACCGTCATTATTTCGGAAACTGTTGAGGGTGGACGCCCAATCTAAATAAGAATTCCTTTATTTTCACTCTTTCCTCTGCCTGTGAAGTTTAGAGTGTGTCAGGGAGCGACCTACGGAGGATTCTTCTTGTGAAACTACTGGTTTACTTTTACCTTTATTACGCAGGTCGCTCTACATAGCGTTTCCATGTGCTAAAACACTATTAAGAAAGAGATTCTCGATCAAAAAAATATCAAATCATTAGAGAGAGTAGTTTTTTACGTAGTTTATTTGTCACAGAAGCCAATTAGTCATCTCATCATTGCCATAGTGGTCCTGCACCCTATATTATGATTTGGGGTGATACTGTATTCCACACCCGCACCACCCTAGCAGGCACTGTTGGGACACTGAGCAGACAGTGTTACATCTATGAAGTGTTGGAGCCTGTTGTAGATCCATTTCTTCGGAGCATGCCGACAGGCACATTGCAACAGGATAATGCGCGACCAGACGTGACACGCAGTGTTCAAGACGTATTTTCGCCAATAGGATTTCACTACTGCCTTGGTCTTCCTTTTCTCCCTATACCTCGCCTGTCGAAAATGTCTGATCAATGATTGCGGAACGACTGGCCCGTGATACGCCACCCGCTGCTACTCCAGATCAATGTGGAAGCAGCATGAACTGCTGTACGCCAACAATACATCCAGAGCATCTTTGATTCAATGTCGAGGCGTGTGGCGGCGGCTATAGCCAGCAATGGCAGCAACACTGAACACTGATTTCATTACCTTCCTCTCTTTAAATGGGGCTGCATTCTCTTACATGTAATCTTTGCACAACGTGTTACGTTCCAACTAAATACGGCTGCGATATATACTGTCCTTGGTGTTGCATTACCGATGAACTGTTACGTACTACCAGTAAACCCCCGATTCCTTAAAGAAATGGGCTCCCATGTATGAAACAGCTTCAAATGCCTGATTACGTTAGAAATGAACTAACGTATTGGAAGCAGCCTCATTATCGAACATTGGATCAGTATAGTCTGTGTAATTTGCTCTCCGTTTTACGCAAAAGTTACTTGATAACGCATCTCAATGTTTACGACGTCATATCTGCTGTAGTATGTGCCGTAAAATGATATAATTTTGCAGGTAAATTCTGTGGTATATGCGTATACTGCCTGCAACGTGTGTTGACAACGGAATTAGTAGCAAAGAAGTTAATAAACTAAAACGTCATGGTTGATACTGAACTTCCGCTACACGAAGAGCGAAAAATGAAGTAAAAACTATTTTCCTTTCGTCATTTTATGTGTGTGTGTGGGGGGGGGGGGGAGGGGGAGGTATCAGTGAGAAGTTCATAAGTACTCGCATTTCCAAATACTGGATGATGATGTTTGGTTTGTGGGGCACTCAACTGCGCGGTTATCAGCGCCCGCCCAAATTCCCAACATTTGCTCAGTGCAATAACTCCACTTTCATGAATGATGATGAAAACAAAAACACCCAGTCATCTCGAGGCAGGTGAAATTCCCTGAACCCGTTGGGAAACGAACCCGGGACCCGATGCTCAGAAAGCGAGAATGCGACCGCGAGACCACGAACTGCGTTCTCCAATGGTGCAGTGAATATATCCTGGATAATATACGCATTGTGAGCTACGCTGCCTCAGCGTATACACTCAGTTTATAACGCTAGTACTTGTTTTATGAGTAGATTTATGAATAGATTTATGAGTAGATTACGACAGATTTTAATCATTTTAAGGGGCTTCAGTCCGGAACCGCGCTGCTGCTACGGTCGCAGGTTCGAGTCCTGCCTAGGACATGAATGTGTGGGATGTCCTTAGGTTACTTAGGTTTAAGTCGTTCTAAGTTCTAGGGAACTGATGACCTCAGGTGTTAAGTCCCATAGTGCTTAGAGACATTTGAACCATTTTTTTAATTTTGAAATTCGTTCAGTAATGATATAAAATTTAGAAAATCAAATGTTTGTTACCCTAGGAGCCGTTACATAGTGTGTAACTGGGAGCAGGTGAACGACCTTAGGCTTATTCGATTAGAAATATTTATAGTTTCAAACGTGGTTGCAATTCAGCAACGGCGAACATAGAAACTTGATACGATTGGAAAATAACAGTCAACTCGTTGCAGAATTGAGGGCTTATTAACTCTGTACCACGGTTTCGTCGAATATAAATTTGTCTGCTTCAGAAGGTAAATGGAGTCACGTATTGACAACAATGGATGTTCGAGGTCAGAGACTCTTGTCTAGAGCAACCTGACATACAGACACAAGTATCAACAGTGTAAATGCATAATTCAAGGTAGCAGACTAGTACGTAGGGCTTCATCGTAACACATTTAAAATAAAACATACTCAACAATGGATCTAGCAAACATATATACAACTGACCATTAAAATTGCTACGCCATGAAGATGACGTGCTCCAGACGCGAAATTTAACCGACAGGAAAAAGATGCTGTGATATGCAAACGAGTAACTTTCAAGAGCATTCGTGCAAGGTTCGCGCCGGTGGCGACACGTACAACGTGCTAACATGAGGAAAGTTTCCAACCGATTTATCATACACAAACAGCAGTTGACCGGCGTTGCCTGGTGAAACGTTGTTGTTATGCCTCGTGTAAGGAGGAGAAATGCGTACCATCATGTTTCCGGGTTTGATAAAGGTCGGATTGTAGGCTATCGCGATTTCGGTTTATCGTATCGCGACATTGCTGCTCGCGTTGGTCGAGATCCAATGACTGTTAGCAGAACATGGAATCGGTGGGTTCAGGAGGGTAATACGGAACGCCGTGCTGGATCCCAGCGGCCTCGCATCACTAGCAGTCGAGATGACAGGCATCTTATCCGCATGACTGTAACGAATCGTACAGTCACGTCTCGATCCCTGAGATGGGGACGTTTGCAAGACAACAACCATCCGCACGAAAAGTTCGACGACGTTTGCAGCAGCATGGACTATCAGCTCGGAGACCATGGCTGCGGTTACCCTTGACGCTGCATCACAGACAGGAGCGCCTACGATGGTACACTCAACGGCGAACCTGGGTGCACGTTTGGCAAAACGTCATTGTTTAGATGAATCCAGATTCCGTTTACAGCATCATGATGGTCGCATCCGTGCTTGGCGACATCGCGGTAAACCCACATTGGAAGCGTGTATTAGTCATCGCCATATTAGTGTATCACCCGGCATGATGGTATGGGGTGCTACTGGTTACATGTCTCGGTCACCTCTTGTTCGAATTGACGGCACTTTGAACAGTGGACATTACATTTCAGACGTGTTACGACCCGTGGCTATAGTCTTCTTTCGATCCCTGCGAAACCCTACATTTCAGCAGGATAATGTACGACCGCATGTTGCAGGATCTCTACGGGCCTTTATGGATACAGAAAATGTTCGACTGCTGCTCTGGACAGCACATTCTCCCGATCTCTCACCAACTGTAAACGTCTGGTGAATGGTGGCTGAGCAACTGGCTCGTCACAATACCCCAGTCACTACTCTTGATGAACTGTGGTATCGTGTTGAATCTGCTTGGGCAGCTCTACCTGTACACGCCATCCAAGATCTGTTTTATTCAATGCCCAGGCGTATCGAGGCCGTTATTAGGGCCAGAGGTGGTTGCTCTGAGTACTGATTTCTCAGGATCTATGCATCCAAATTGCGTGAAAATGTAATCACATGTCAGTTCTAGTATAATATTGTTGTCCAATGAAAACCCCTTTATCATCTGCTTTTCTTCTTGGTGTAGCAATTTAATGGCAGTAGTGTATGAGTAGATTACGACAGATTTTAAATTTTTAAATTCGGTCAGTAATGATATAAAATTTTGAAAATCAAATGTTTGTTACTCTAGGAGCCGGTATATAGTTAACGTGTAACTGGGAGCAGGTGAACGACGTTAGGCTTATTCGATTAGAAATATTTACAATTCAGACACGGTTGCACTTCAGTAACGGCGAACGTAGAAACTTGATAAGACTGGAAAATAACAGTCAACCCGTTGCAGAAGTGAAGGTTTATTAACTCTGTACCACGGTTTCGTCGAATATGAATTTGTCTGCTTCAGAAGGTGAATGGACTCATAGAAACACGTATTGACAACAACGGTTGTTGGAGGTCAGAGACTCTTGTCTAGAGCAACCTGACATACAGACACAAGTATCAACAGTGAAAATGCATAATTCAAGGTAGCAGACTAGTACGTAGGGCTTCATCGTAACACATTTAAAATAAAACATACTCAACAATGGATCCAGCAAACATATAGCTTAGGCTAGTGACATGCATAGAGTCGGCCCGATACCTCACGGTACCAATGTGTTCCGAAAAGTTGTGCGCGAAAATGTGATTTTTTTGGGATTATATCTCGGGTTCTACTGATAATATAGGTGAAGGGTCAATTGTTTTGGGTATCCCTTGGCCCAGCGACCCTTATATGCTTATCGAAATAACGAACAAACTGTACCTATCCTACTGTACAGGGTCAACAAAATTTTACATTCTTCTTCCAGCCGAGACAAATTGATCAAATCGGTTGCTTCTTTTGCATTACGTATGGTCTATAGTGGGCATTGGGTGGCTTCTAAAAGCACCATTTGTTAGTGGGCGGTTCCTGGGAAACCCTAGAAAACCAGGATTTTTGGGTACCAAAAGCATCAGTTGTGGTGGTGGTCACTTCTGTAATTTGAATTTGTAGTAAGTTGTTGAAATTTTTACTATACGTTCTTAAGGTGATGTCGTCGGTGATGTTCGACATTTTTTCTGACGTCATTATCCGTTTCCGAGAACCAGAGGCACGAAGTCACTGTACTTATGCAGAAAGCATCAAAAAACGGCTTTGAGCCGTTTTTGCACCGTGGGCCGCAATTATCTAAATAATCAACCACAGAAATTTGCTCAAATTTTAACTGTAAAAATTTATACATTTCCCTGTTTTCTAAAATATTTATTCGTTATTAAGATACTCCTGAAAATCATTGTCTTTGTGAAGTGGGATGGCCAGTTCTATAATTTATGTTTATGGCAAACCTTCGAAATTTTTACCACAGTCTCTTAAGATGATGTTCTCGGATAATCCTGCAACTTGTTTCGATATCGCTATGCATTGCAAAGATCCGGAGGTTCAACATTACTATAGTTATGCCTGAGGCGTGACTGTACATTTAACTGACGTAGTGAACAAGTGGTAAGGATTATGGGGCCCTCGTAAGGGTTCAGTAGTCAGCAAACTGTGTTTTTGACAGGCAGTTTTTCACCAATAAAACTTCATGACGCGCTGTCTCTGCTTAATGGACACAGGCTGTCTTGATCCGGAAATTATTCGAAAGTTCGACCTGGCGGCGTAGACACCTTATAGAGAACTATTTTGTCACATGAAATTCTTCGTACCTGCAAATAAATCACCGCCTTTTTTGGTACACCGTAGGTGTAGGCTGAAAATGTTGTTCATATTGATGCAAGATAGTGTAAAGTGAACTTGCATTCGATCGGAGACAATTTGATCTTAGCCTTGTATTAATACTTGTTGTTTATATGTGTCAAACGATGTACATATGTCGAAGTATATAAATAAACTGTCAAAACTTTATTCGTCTACAGAATTCGTTTGATACAAGCAGCATACCCTGCTATAACAGGAGAAAGAAGGGAACCAGCTGAAAATGCTTCTGTCAGCACTTTTTGTGATGAAAGAGAGTAGCAGAGAGGCAGTGACAGTGGAAGAGAGAGGAGACATTGGCGGTGGGAAAGAGAAAGTGGTGGTGAAATAAAAAGTGAGATGGATGAAGACAGTAGTGGTGGGAGCCAAAGAGAGAGGAGATTGTGATGATCAACGAGAGACAGTAACAGTAAAAGGGAAGGAGAAATGGATGGTGATAGTAGCAATGAGAGTAAAAGAGAGAGGGCAGATGAGAGGAGACCTTGCATAGGCTTGGAGGACCTGAACCCTCCCTCCTCTCCCCGGACCGGCAAACTTGAACACGAAAGAATTTTCCTATTTTCCCCAATCCCGTGTAGGCACATATCAACGTTCCCAGTCTAGTGGCTAAAACCCTGAACCAGCCATCGCTTAAGACATATGCGGAGACGAGACAATAGTGGTTGAAGAGGAAGAAAGCAGACTGTAAACGAGAAGGAGATAGTGGCAATGGGAGAGAAACAGAATGGGACAAAAGCAGTGGCAGAAGAACAGAGAGTGAAACTGACAGAGAGGAAGACAATGGTAAGCAAGAGCTAGAGGAGCACATGGAGAAGAGTGAGTGCCAGTGGGGGAGAAAGAGAAGAGAAAGTGTCAATGTGAAAATATATAAGGCATCACTACAAAGAGAGACTGGGTAAAAGGATTTAGAAAGTATTGTGTTAAAAGAGCGCGAATATGTTCGCATGCCACAACTTTTGGTGGGGAAGGCTCAACGAGGATTGAGGCAGCTGGTTCCCTTACTTTTTTGTCAGAATCTTTTAAAGAAGAACATATTCGCCTTTTTTGTGCTCCGACTGGAGCATTTTTCAGCTAATATATAACTAACGCTTTCTGAGCTTGTTAAATACGATAGGATGTGTTGTTTGCCTTTAATTAGTGCAACATATACGTCATTATCAAAATTGAAGTGTTTGCTGTGGGTACCATTTCCTGTTGCAATTGCAACATCGAGCCACAGGCCTCAGACCCTGTGTGCACACGAGGGCTGTTTCGAGTGGCTAATTATGAATTATTACAGACCATAAGCAGTTCCTGAGTGATAAATACTTCACAAATTTTGCCTAGAGAACTGGCGTAATTTGCTAATCCGTCTCTGGTTGAAATCGAACGCAAACGTACCTCATCAAATGGAAGTGTGCCGCCCGGGGTAGCCGTGCGGTCTCAGGTGTCTTGCACCGGTCCGCGCGGCTCCCTGCGTCAGAGGTTCGAGTCCTCCCTGGGGCATGGGTGTGTGTTTGTTGCCTTTAGGATAAGTTAGTTTAAGTTGGATTAAGTAGTGCGTAAGCTTAGGGAACGATGACCTTAGCAGTTTGGTCCCATAACAAGTTACCACAAATTTCCAAAATTTAAGTTTAACGTAAACAGCGTTTCGGAGGAAGTGTTAGTGTAAGCCATAATGTTTATTCCTTTCAATCCAAAAACGTTCCCCAGCCGACTATAGCTTCGTTCTTTCTTGGCTGGAAGGAAACAGAAAACGGACTGGATATCTCCTAATTCGGGTCTCCCAGCCGAACGTATAGAATTCGTGCTTAAAATGGATGTCGCGTTGGCAGCTCCATACCGCTTTTACAGGTGGTACATCCGGCTCAGAGAGTTGTCTCGGAGCTTCACCTGATCTCAGTGGAATACTGTAACAGAACGCCAACAAAGTTAGCCTGAAAGAATGAGTGTCGGCAAACGGAATGTTGGACCGACCACAAGATTGCTGCACGAGATACGGTTCTATCAGAGGCAGTATAGCCTTGCCTAAGTCCGACTGGTACTAACTCAGCCGACTATAGGAAAACCTACAGTCAGACATGGAATCAAAATCAGTCTCGTGACTGGTTTGATGTAGCCAGCCACGAATTCCTCTCGTGTGCCAACCTCCTCATCTCAGAGTAGCACTTACCACCTACGTCCTCAATTATTTGCTGGATGTTTTTCAGTCTCCCTCTTCTTCTACAGTTTTTACCCTCTACAGCTCCCTCTAGTTCCGTGGAAGTTATTCCGTGGTGCCTTAACAGATGTCCTATCATCCTGCTCCTTCTCCTTGTTAGTGTTTTCCACGTATTCCTTTCCTCGCCGATTCTGCTCAGAATCTCCTCATTCCTTGCCTTATCCGTCCACCTAATTTTTAACGTTCGTCTGTAGCAGTATATCTTAAATGCTTCGATTTTCTTCTTGTCCGGTTTCCGCACAGACCATGTTTCACTACTATACACTGTTGTGCACCAGACGTAAAATTCTGTATCAAATTAAGGCCTATGTTTGATACTATTAGACTTCTCTTGTGCAGGAATGCCCTTTTGGCCAATGCTAGTCTGCTTCTGCTTTTTATGTGCTCCTTGTTCCGTCCATCATGGGTTATTTTGCTGCCTAGGTAGCAGAATCCCTTGACTCCATGAACTTCGTGATCACCAGACTTGATGTTAAGTTTCTCGCTGTTCCCATTTTTGATACTTCTCAGTACTTACGTCTTTCTTCTGTACTCATTAGACTGTTTATTTCATTTGGCAAATCCTGTATTTCTTCTTCACTTTCGCTGAGGATAGCAATGCCATCAGGGTATCTTATCATTCGTATCCTTCCCACCTGAATTTTAAATTCACTCTTGAGTGTTTCTTTTATTTCCGTGATTGCTTCTTCGATGCATAGATTGAATTGCAGGAATGAAAGACACACTCTTTAATCTGAACACTTCGTACTAGGTCGTTCGTCTTATTATTACCTCTTGGTTTTCGCGCATATTGTATATTACCGGTTTTTCCCTATAGATTATTAATATTTTTTCTAGAATTTCGAAAGTTTTGCACCACTTAACATTTTCGAATTCTTCTTCCACGTCGAGAAATCCAATGACCGTTTCTTGATTTTTCTTTAATCTTGCTTCAATTATCAACGGTAACGTCAGAATTGCTTCCTTGGTACTTTTACCTTTCCCAAAGCCAAACTGGTAGTCGTCTGAAACATCCTCAATTTTTTTTCCATTCTTCTGTATATCATTCTTGTTAGCAACTTGGATGATTGGGCTGTTAAGCTGATTGTGCGATAATTCTCGCATTTGTCCACTCTTGCTATCGTCACAATTGTGTGGAAGATGCTTTTCCGAAAGATTGATGGTATATCGCTAGTCTCATACATTCTTCATACCAGAGTGAATAGTCGTTTTGTTGCCACTTCCCCCAATGATTTTAGAAATTCTGATGCAGTGTTACCTATCTCTTCTGCCTTATCCGATCTTACGTCTTCCAGAGTTCGTTTAAATTCTGGTTCTAGTACTGCATCACCCATCTTTTCTGGATCTACTCTCGTTTCTTCTTCTACCACGTCATCAGACAATTCTTCTCCTTCATAGAAACCTTCAGTGTACTATTTCCACGTATCCACTCTCTACTCTCCATTTAACAGTGGCATTCCCATTGCATTCTTAATGTTACCACCCCTGATTTTAATTTCAGTTTTAATTCAGGGTTTCGATTTTTCTACTCGTATATGTCGAGTCACTCCTTCCGACAATCGTTTCTTTTCCCATTTCTTCGCATTCTTCATGGGGCCATTTCGCCTTAGTTTCCCTGCTCTTTCTATTTACTTCATTCCTAAGTGACTTGTATTTCTGTATTCCCGAATTACCCTGCATTGTTTCTGTACTTCTTTCTTTCATCGATCGATTGAAGTATTTCTTCTGTTACCCATTGTTTCTTTGCTATTACCTTCTTTGCACATATGTTTTTTCTTTCCAAATTCTGTGATTGCGCTTTTTAGAGACTTCCATTCTTCTTCAGCTGAACTGCCCAGTGAACTATTCATTGTTACGGTATCTATATCCTCAGAAAACTTCAATCGTGTGTCTTCATCCGTTAGTCTTTCCATATTACACTCTTTGCGCATTGATTCTTCCTGACTAGTCTCTTAAACTTCAACCTACTCTTCATCATTACAAAATTGTGATCTGAATTTATACCTGTATTTGGGTACGCCTTACAATCCAGTATCTGACTTCGGAATCTCTGCTTGACCATGATGTAGTCAAACTGAAATCTTCCCATGTATCGCTGCCTTTTCCAGGTATACCTCCTACTCTTGTGATTATTGAATCAAGTATCCTCTATTACTAGCTGAAATTTACTGCAGAACTCAACTAGTATTTCTCTTCTCTCGTTCCTACTACCAAGCCCATATTCGCCGCCGGCCGCGGTGGCCGTGCGGTTCTAGGCGCTCCAGTCCGGAGCCGCGCTGCTCCTACGGTCCCAGGTTCGAATCCTGCCTCGGGCATGGGTGTGTGTGATGTCCTTAGGTTAGTTAGGTTTAAGTAGTTCTAAGTTCTAGGGGACTGATGACCACAGCAGTTGAGTCCCATAGTGCTCAGAGCCATTTGAACCATCTGACCGTGAATCCTTGTCTTCTTTCCAATTCACCTTACTGATCCCCCCTAAATCCAGTTTGAGCCTTAGCATTCCCTTTACAGATTTTTTAGCTTCCCTACCACGTTGAAACCCCTTACATTCCACGTCCCGCCAGGTAGGATGTTATCCTTCCGTTGGTTATCCAATTTTTTGTCATGGTCACCTCCTCCTTGGCAGTCCCCTCCCGGAGATCCGAATGGGGGACTAGACCTGAATCTTTTGCCAACGGAGAGAACATCATGACACTTTTTCAGTTACAGGCCACGTATTCTTATATAAGTAATAAAGATAAAAATGTAAATATTAATATTAAATATTCATGGTCACTTCACTTGTAGTCTGTCTTCCTAAACATACTTCAATGTAATTCGTATAATCGGCAAAACAAAGTGAAGTGAAGCGGCGTATGCCGTCTGTAAATGTAGGCAGTGTCAAGTTAACAATTGTTATCGTTCATTCTCCTTATTCCTCCACGGAAGAAACACCCCGATACAGACACATATGTAGCACGACTGTGTGTGCATAATCAAGAAATCAAAACCGCTTCCACCAATGATCAAACGGAAAGCACACCCAAACGGAGGTGGGTAGGATTTCTAAACCCTTCACGCAGTTAATGTCACCAATACGATTAAAATTAAAGCAGCGAACAACAGATGTAAAATATTTTTGAAAAAGAAAATATTACTGTCTGTTGTGTTCATTTGACGTATTTTAATTTGTTGCCGCTATGTAACGTAATCTCTAACCTTTTCAGTAAATCCAGTTTTCTACCCTTTGTCTCTACACACAAAAGTTTGAGGTTTTCTTCAGTTCCCAAGAAAATATGGCCAGTTTCAAGGATGTATAAGGCTACGGCCGACTTTACGATACTGTTAACCAGAAAACGGTCATATTCTTAAGAATATTGTATAGGTCTGTTAAAATATCAAATTCTGTGTTGAGGTACTTCATTTATCGTCACGCTGTTGACAGTGCGTGACGAAATTCGAACTTACAGGCATCTCCGTAGGGGTCTCCATTATTTTTGGTCGTTAGTGATAGTGGTTCAAATGGCTCTGAGCACTATGGGACTTAACATCTATGGTCATCAGTCCCCTAGAACTTAGAACTACTTAAACCTAACTAACCTAAGGACGTCACACAACACCCAGTCATCACGAGGCAGAGAAAATCCCTGACCCCGCCGGGCATGTTAGTGATAGTGACTTAGATTTATTGGTTATGCAGTGTTTGTATCCAGGTGTGTCTTTCCTGGAGAAATACAAACTGTGGTCGTCGATATTCACGGACTGCATGTATGGATTTAATTTAGTTTTTTTTTTTCCGATCAGACAGATGATGTTGAAACACATTTTAGGAACACGCTCAAGTATTAATTTTTCTATTTATGTTTTTATCTTCATCGCTTTTGTAATATTCTTACAGAAAAGTACTGATGATGAAGGCTTGCTCCCTTCAAACACGTCCTTCAATGTTATTGCACTGTGAAAGGTAGGTGAGCCAACGTTTTAACATTAAACTGTTTCAGGTAACGTCTGTTGTCGACCAGGAAAACTGGTCTGCTAACAAGAACATACGCTCTAAGACAAATAAAACCACTCATTACCACCAGAGTGGGATGGTAACCGACAGATGCGATGTACTTGTACAGGCAAACAAATTATTACAGTTTCAGAAAATTTGGAAGATTTACCCAAGAGAAAGAGCTTCATAAATTGAGCGAGTCAATGAAGCGTTGGCCCACCTATGGCCCTGATGCAAGCAGTTATTGAGCTTGGCATTGATTGACAGACTTGTTGAATCACTTCACGGATATCGTGCCAACGTTTGTCCAATTAGAGCGTTAGAACGCCAAAATTCAGAGCTGGTTGGAGGACTCTGCCCATTGTATTGTATTGTGTTGTATGTTAACTGGGGGCCTAGAAACGACGGTTAGGTTCCGTCCCCGCCGCAGCCTCAGTGGTCCACAACCCCACGACCACTACTGCATTCCACTTCACCCCTCCGCCGCCCCACACCCAACCACTTTTTCAGGGTTACTGAGCGGTTCAGTCCCCAGTAGACCCCCTCAAGGAACGTCTCATACCAGACGAGTGTAACCCCTATGTTTGCGTGGTAGAGTAATGGTGGTGTAAGCATACTTGGAGAACTTGTCTGCGCAGTAATCGTCGACATAGTGTAGCTGAGGCGGAATAAGGGGAACCATCCCACATTCGCCGAGGCAGATGGAAAACCGCCTAAAAACCATCCACAGATTGGCCGAGTCACCGGACCTCGACACACGTCCGCCGGGAGGATTCGTGCCGCGGATAAGGCGCTCCTTCTCTGCCCATAATGCTCCTAACGTTCTCAATTGGGGAGAGATCCGGCGTCCTAGCGGGGCAGGGTCGGGTTTGGCAAGCACGAAGATAAGGAACAGAAATTCTCGGCGTGCGCGAGTGGGCATTATCTAGCCGAAACGTAAGCCCAAGATGACGCTGATATCATCGACGTAATGCGTGCTGTAAGGGTGCCACGGATGACAACCAAAGTGGTCCTGCTATGAAATGAAATGAAATGTCAACGCAAACCTTCACTCCAGGTTGTTAGGCCGTGCAGCGGGCAGCAGTCAGGTTGGTACCTTATACCTGTCCCGGCTGTCTCCAGACTCATCTTCGCTGCTGATTGGGGCTCAGTTCGAAGCAGGACTCATCACTGAGAATGATTCTACTCCTGTCATTGAGATATGTCTGGAGACGCCCCAGACAGCGGTGGGGTGTAAACCTCACTGTCGCCCACCACAGGGCCCAGCAACGAAGAGTGATGGTTTGGGGTGTAATTTCTTTTCATAGCAGTACAACTTTGGATGCCATCCACACTACGCTTGCCAAAATATTAGACTGCCCGTTCGAGGCAAACTATCGTGGACTTGCATTTCAGCAAAATAATGCCCGCCCGCAAGCGACGAGAGTTTCTATCGCTAGTCTTCGTGGTTTCCAAACTCAACCTTGGCCAGCAAGGTCGCCAAATCTCTCTCCAGTTGACAATATTTGGAGCATTATTGCTAAGGCCCTGCAACCATTTCGGAAGTTTCACGTTTTAACGCCGCTATTGGACAGAATTGGCCACGATATCCTTCAGGATATCCAACAACACTATTAGTCAATGCTACAGTGTCAGCCCCGATAGTTGAGTGGTCAGCGTGACGAATTGCCGTCCTACGGGCCCGGGTTAGATTCCCGGCTGGGCCGGGGATTTTTTCTGCTCAGGCACTGGGTGTTGTGTTGTCTTCATCATCATTTCATCCCCATCCGGTGCGCAGGTCAAATGTAATAAGACCTACACCAAGGCGGCCGAACCTACCCGGCCAGAGACGCCAAACGCTCATTCCCAATGTCACCGTCGAGTTATTATATACGTGGGTTGGAACATCAATAGTGGCAACTATTTATTTACAGGTCCTACAGAATAGATAAGTGTTTCAAAGTTGTACTGACCTTCATTTTTGGAACACAACCTACGACCAGCTTAGAGACAGAAGTGATGACACTTTCTGCAGGACCTGGCCATCATTGTGCAGGACAATGCTCAAGCACGTACAGCGCAAACTGTTACTGATTTGTTTGACTGATGGGGCTGCTAAGTGCTATACCACCTACTGCACTCCCCTGACTTAAGCCTTCGTGAGTTCAACTCCATTTCTAAACTAAAGGAAGCACTTCACAGTATTCGCTTCAGAACTGCTACAAATTAGTCGGACAATGGGGCGCGCCGCTCGAACTGTCAACACAACTGGCACTGTTAAGAGTGCCCTACGACTTCCACATCGTTGGCAACGAGTTATACACAATGCTATGCACAATGCAACGAGTTATACACAATGCTATGCACAATGCTACTTTGAATGTCAGTACAACTTTGAAACACTTTTGTACGAGCTGTAAATAAATCGTTGCCACTATTAAAGTTTCAACCCTCCTAAGTGCTTGAATAAAAGCCAGAGGTGGACTAACATCTTATTGACTTGCTCAGTTTGTGAAGATCTTCCTCATGAATAAATCATCCAATTTTACTGAAGCTGTAATAATTGTTTGTCTGCTCATGTAAATCACATCTACGGATTTCCGTTCCATTCGGATAATTCTTCATGGTGAGTTATTGGTTTTTGTCTTGGAGTGCAATTAGCGGTTGGCTGCTTCTTACCCTCTTGTTTCATGTCAGGGACAGGATTAGAGAAACATAAACTTTCAGAAAGGCTCGTAGAGAACTGGAAGGACTAACCTGAAACAGTGACTCTGAATGATGAATACACCCACGCCAACTCTGGAGGGATAATACTGAGTAAATTGCTACCATTATTCTAATGTAGTATAAGCACTGTTCCGCCACAGCTTCTTCTGAAGATAGAACTTCCGTATGTAAGTGAGAGTTCCACATGCGCCGCTACTAGTCCAAATTTCTGTGGTTGGAAGGGAACATGCAGCCTGCATGAAGCATGTAGGACATTCTAAACAGACTATGACATCATTAAGTGTGAATAGCTTTCTCCGTCTATGGGACCGCGACCACTGTCTAGACGTCTCTACATGGCTAGCAGTGCTATTAGAATATCAAGCGTCTTGTGAAGCAGTTGATTCGCGATAATTAATTGAATTTCTTGATGAGGACAGGTTTAACGATGCGGTTGGTAAAGTAAGTTCGATTAATCGGCGCCGAAGTCAGAGTTAACAATTAAGTTGAGGAAAAAGTCTTGTGTGTGATGTAGTTTTTGCGACGAATAATTGTTGTGGGGATCTGGATCGTAAGTACCTGTTTCCCAGAACACATCTCCTTAACGAATAAACATACTTGGGAGCCTCTCTACGATGATTTGTACTACCTCTGAAAAATCAGTATATATACTGTCCGACAAAAAAGTGAGACGCCCAGAAGGAGAAGAGGAAACGAATTGGAACTTCACAGGCTGAGAGGGTATGTTATATTACTTTAGTGATTAAAAAACAGATTTATATTTACAAACAACTTGGCAGTATGAGCCCACTTATCAGTATGACGTTTCACCCCTTCTGGCCTACATACATGCACTGATCTAATCGTTAGGGAGTCATAAAGCCATTGTATCCTCTTTTGAGGGAAGCTAGTTCAACTGGTCCTTGTTATCCTTGTTATTGTGGATACTGGTACTGCCACAGAGCTCTCTATACACGTTCCATCGAGGACATATTTTGCGATCTTGCTGGTCACGGCGGTGCCTCAACATGACGCAGACAGTTCGTAGAGACGTGCGCCATTTGTGGACGTGTATTGTCCCGTTGAAAAGTAAGACTATGACGTTGCCGCATGAGAGGTAACACACGAGGACGCAGAATGTCTATGACGTCGAATTACGTCATTCACCACCAACGTGAAGTCATACACCATGGCTCCCCACAACCTGACGTCAGGAATAACACCGCTGTGCCCTCTCCGAAACATTAGAAGAATGGGACCTCTCACCAGATTGCCGCCTTATTCTCCGATGATGGTCATCCGGGTAGTGCAGAACTATGATTTGTCGCTGAACACAATGTGACGCTATGACTTAGCAGTTCATGCCTCCTGGGCACATCACTACTTCAAATGCAGCTGTTCGTCTAGTTGTGTTGACAGAACCTACGAATGCTACGGTGGTTCCCTAATTGGGCTGCTGCTAGTGTCCGAACGATGGTGCGTGATAGCACAGAATTTTGCAGGGAGTCCATTACTTGTTCCCGAACGGCAGGAGCAGTTCTGAAGGTGTTACGATGTATTTGGTGCACAGTACTGCGACCATCGCATGCAGTTGTCGGAGCTGGTCGACTGAAAGATTTACTAGTATGCCTAGCGTTACGTTACCATGCAGCTCGCCATCGAGCCACTGTTATATCAGAACGCCGCAAAAATATGGGTGTTGCACGATTTGACCAGCCGGCTAAATGGAGTCCTTCAATCAGGTACCTTTCAAACTCTGTCAGGTGCTGATAATACTGTCTCACACGGGTACGCGGATTCTCCGTGTCCTCCACAGTGATCACTGAACATCTGACGCTGTTCACGCATTCTGTTACCGTGTCGGGCCTGGTAACAGGACTGAAAGGGAACAACACTAACTGAACTTATGTGGCCGTTCTACTTCTCACAAAATACTGTATCTCTAATCATTTACATACCTGTCGGTGGTGTATAAGTGCACCAAGTTACATTGCATCAGACCATGCTTTCTAGACGTTTCACTTTTTTGTCACGCAGTTTAGGTCGTAAAACAAAGCCTATACTTAATGACCTCAAAACTGGAAACGATCTATTTATTCTGCCGAAACCAGTGGCCAAAAATCGGTGCTGAAAAAGAGTAAGACTGAGAAAAGTTCTTTTAAATCGTGCAACTATTCTACTCGTTACAATGAAAAGAACCACATAACAAACTAAAGATTCTTTACACATAAAAATTTTAAAATAAGTAAACGTGCATAAAATAGTCAAAACAACAAAATAAAAAATGGAAAACTTTAAACAAAATGGAAATAAAAGATTACTCTGAAATACATCGCCAAAAACACAGCGTAAAACAGGAAGAAATGGAATGTAAATGTTAGAGAGAACATAGTTAACAACCATTATTTCAACCTTGACGGACGTAAAGTTACTGGCCTTTAAACTACCGAATGCGTAACTTTCGGAATACACAATGTGTGCCACATAATTATTAATGCGTAATTAGTGGCATTACGGATACATTATTGAATAAAGCAGCATATGACTGTTCAAATCTACTACACTGCTGAATACGACATTTCGAAAGGCAGAGTTTGCAGTGATTAACTTAGAAGTGTTGGACTGAGGTCAGTAATACTTGTGTCACATTTCTGACTTAGAAATCATACTTTGCTGATTCCTATTTCCTCATACTGAGGCTTTCCCTTCATTACAGACCGGACTGACCGAAACTGCTAGGTTGCAGCAAATAGCTTAAAACATGAGTACTATTATTACTATCGAACGCTATTGAACTGCCGGCCAGAGTGGCCGCGCGGTTCTAGGCGCTTCAGTCTGGAACCGGGTGACCGCTACGCTCGCAGGTTCGAATCCTGCCTCGGGCATGGGTGTGTTTGATGTCCTAAGGTCAGTTAGGTTTAAGTAGTTCTAAGTTCTAGGGGTCTGATGACCTCAGATGTTAAGTCCCATAGTGCTCAAAGCCATTTGAACCATTTGAGCTAATGAACTGCAGCTCTTTGATATTTCTTAACCCAGGATGCACAGCTGTTACGATCGTTTAACTTTAAAAATTTCTTCTCATTTTTCTTAGCAAGGTAATTCTTCTTCTGCTCTCTGCTGTACTTTTTATTTCTGTTGTCTTATGTTCAACACTTGTTCATTTCAGTTTACATGTCCGTGTGTACTATATTTAAAATCTATATTTTCATCTGATAGTAAGAATTTTTAGTACTTAGTTGACTCTTTCCGAACATCATACTTCAAGAAATCGATCAGTTGAGACTGGTTTATTCTTATTGTCAAACGAATAGTGAAATCAAACACACAATCCTAAGATGGAATGTGTATGTCGTAAGACGCTCTTTAATATTTTCCAGAAGATTCGTTTTTCTCAGGCAGGCTCTTTACCTCAGTTACCACCTTCAGCAGATCATCTTTTTTTTCTTCAAGATATTTACTTAAGTTCTAGGCGTGATATTTCTGCCTGTGCTCAAAATATTCATCTACTGAAACTACAAGGTTTCAGAACATTGACCGAAAATTGTAGAGTAACGTACATTAAAGAAAAAGACGCACCATGAAGGAATTATCTGAATGTGACGGAAATCGGTAGATTTGATGTACATGTATAGACAAGTAAATGATTAAAATTCGAGAAAAAAATTGGTGATTGCTTTTCGGCGGTTTTTCACATCCCGTTAGGTGAATACCAGGCTGGTCCCCACGTTTCGCCTCAGTTACACACGTAACAGACATTTTAAATACGTCCACACTATTGCACGATTTACACTCGAGGCAGACAGTTGGGATACACTGGTTCCGTCCAGGGGGGTACAGGGTGGCGGCAGGAAGGGCATCCGTCCACCCCTAAAACTAACACTGCCAAATCCGTTGTAACCACGCTGACCCTGCGATCGCTGCAGGACTATGGCATTAGTGAAAGGAAGAAAGAAAGGTGTGCTGTATCTTTAAAATCGCTAGCTCGTTGGAGGGCCGTGCTCATAATGCTCCATATATTCTCAATCGGGGAGAGATCCGGCGACCTTGCTGGCAAAAATAGGGTTTGACAAACATGAAGTCAAGCAGTAGAAACTATCGCCAAGTGCGGGCGGGCATTATCTTTCTGAAATATAAGCCCAGTATGGTCTGAAGGGGAGAAAACGGTTCGTTGAATATCATCTACATACCGCTGTGCTGTTATGGTGCCACTGCTGTAAACCAAAGGCGTTCTGCACCGAAAAGAAACGGCACCCTAGACCATCACTCCTGTTTGTCGGACCATATGGCGGACGACTCTCGGTAGGTATTCCACCGCTGTCCAGGGCGTCTGCAGACACATTTCGCTGGTCATCGTGGCTCAGTTCGAAGCGGGACTCATCACTGAAGACAATTCTACACCAGTAAATGAGATTCCGTGCCGAAGACGTTTCTAGGTACATCCCAGACATCGGCGGGATACCATCCTACTCGTTGCCCGTCATTCGACCCGACAACCGGGAGTAATGGTCTGATGTGTCATTTCTTTTCATAGCAGGACTTTGGTTGTCATTCGCGGCGCACTTACAGCGCAACGGCACGTGGTCGTTATTCTGCTTCCCGTTCAGTTGCCTCTGATGGCGAGCCATCTTGGGCTTACATTTCAGCAGGAGAATGCCCACCCACACACGGCGAGAGGTTCCACCGCTTGTCTTCGTGCTTGCTAAACCCTACTTTGGCCGGCAAGGTCATCTGTTATACCCCCAGTTGAAAACGTTTACAGCATGACGGACAGAGACCTCCAATTATCTCTGGATTTTTGCAATCTCTAACGCTCCAGTTGGACAGTTTAGCACGATATCCCTCAGGATGACACCCAAAGATTCTATCAGTCAAAGCCGAGCCGAATAACTGCTTGCATGAGGGCCAGCGGTGGACCAATGCTTTTATTGACTTTTTCAATTTATAAAGCTCTTTCTGTTGAACAAATCATACAATTTTTCTAAAACTGTAATCATTTGTTTGTCTTTACATGTACATCATATCTACCGGTTTGCTTCACATTTGGATAATTCCTTCATGGTGCGTAGGTTTTTTTCCCCTTAGAGCATATTAAAAATCTAGAACTGTTCTTCCTTCCTGGAACAGTTTCCCAGGCTCTCATATCCGGAAGTCAAAACTGGTACTGCTTAGAAAATACTGTATGGACAAATTTGAATAGACAGTGAAGTACTGAAAGTGTCGATTAATTACCCGTGGTGTTCTGTTTGGGAATTGTCTATTGTTCTAGTTGTTCATTGTGTTAAATGCATCTTTTCTTTGACATCTATAAAAAATTTAATTTCTAGACTCAGAAGACAATGAAAGTCTTGTTGGCCTTTCACCTCTGTCTCTGCGTGTAGATCGTTTTCTTTTGTATCGAAGCCAGTAAATTTAGTCCGGCAGTGTGTCAAGCAGTTTTGGACCAAGTAAAGCAGAAGGAGTAAAGCGCACCAGTACCAGGGGAATCTTTAGTGGACAACTAACACATAGGAACACGGTACAGCAGTGTTATGCCAGTTGATCAATGTGCAGAGATCTCGGAACGAAGCAAAAATAAATCGGGTACATTTTATCACTATCTAGAAGGTTAGTTTATATTGGACAATGTGGACTGGAAGCATTGGAATCCGAGCTGTCACATACTAAACATTGGAAAAAGGTAGCAAGAGGTGGTAAAGGAAAACAATGTTAATTTCTCGTGTTTCCAAAGTATTTTTCGTGAGAACTGTGTTACATATAAGGTAGTTTGTCATTTTACTCCTACGTTAGTGCTACAGTCTTTGCAGTACTGCAACACCCTAAAATGTGTGTATGTAAGAACTGTGACATGCATGCATCACATGGAAAGAAAAACAGCAAGAAGAATAATGCTACACTGATACATAACTCATAAAAAAATGATGAACAGATGACGAGGTACTACTATTCAAAAAGGACCACCATTGAGAAATAACACATATTTCAGTCTCGATCCTACTCACTTGGGGCCGCGTAATCTGCAAAAGTTACAAGCAGATATGTGAGCATGTGAGAAAATAACACAATAATATAGACAATTTACGATCTATGAATACAATGCAAAAGTAAATTAGGTACTAACAAAATCTATCTCGGTGATGCAATATGGTACTGCACGAGCTTTTGAAAATTACTTACAATACGAAAATTAGCCATACAGTACTCTAATTGCAAGTTCTTTGTTAAAATCTTATTTTTTCACTTACATTTTTCGCTAATTTAACGCTTCCAAGAATGAAAATAAAGTTCTTCTAGTGCCTCCTGAAACTGATCTGTAATAACATTTTGATCAGAGTGCATTAATTTCTAATCTCCGATGTTCACTTGCAAGTTGCTAGTTAATGAAGAACAAAAGTATGTTCAGATAAGTCTTGTTGAGGAAACGTTCGTTATGTCCTTAAAGTAGTTTTGCGAAAAGTGGCATCATAAATGTTAAGCACTCCATTTTAATGCATCTCGGTTCAGAATAAATGATTTTGCTCAAGGCAAATATTTATTAATTCCAAAGTTTAGGATTCGACCTTCCTTCGTCCCAACGAAATTTTCTAGAACTTAACAAATATTTCCGTTACCACAATAGTAAATGAATGTGGAAATGTCAAGCTACATCATAGTTCCCATACCAACATCTAACATGTCCTAACGTACAAAGTCAACAGTAGTGTTCATTATAAGTTCAACGCTTATTCTAATTCTATTATTCTCACATTTACTGTTAGCTCAGTTTATTCTTTCACATGTTACACTACCACTTCCATTAGTTTGGTATGACTTAGCCAACGTTCCTCGTTTATCTTCCTCTAACCTCTTTTTGATACTTCATCCATCAACTTACTTACTAACAATCTTTTCTTAGCAGCACAGTTGAAATGATTCGAGTTTCTTCTTATCAAGTTTCATTCCCTCGTTTCAGCAATATCATCCTCAGTAACATGCCAACATTTTACATCAGAAAAGATTTTTCGCTGTACAAAAGGTTCTTTACACATACCAAAATTTTTCCTTTGTTTCTCTCCCATATTCGGGTTTGTACGTCGACTTTCAGTTTCCTACTGTTACTATTTAATAGCGTTCTTAATTTCTTTGTCCTTGACCCAGAATCTATGTTAATCAGAATTTGTATACCATTTTTCAAGAACATTTCTTCTCTTACATAAAGCCAGAACTTAGAGTTGCTATTTCCTTAAACTGAATTCCTTGCACTTTCCTTAAAATAGTTTTCACTATGTTGCGGAAGGGAAGTCCTGTCGACAGTGGCGTCGTAACAAACAGAGTACGATCTCGAATTACGCAAGAATGGAGAAGGAAATCTGCTTAGCCCTTTTTCGAAGGAATCATCCCAGCATTTGCGTAGAACTATTTAGGGCAATCGCAGAAAACATGAATCTGGATAGCCAGATGAGAATCTGAACCGCCATCCTCTCAATTGCAAGTACCAAAAGGCATGGGATGGGTCCTACCAGCTGAAGCTGTGTCTTATATGACGTTCAAATCTTGTGGCTATTTGCGGCGTTTTTTGTGAGTGTTCACACATTATCTGAGCAGTCTGTCACAGACGTCGCATTCAGTGCTTCCTCACAACTTTTGACTACTTAGTGTAATACTTTGTTAGACACAAAGTATTACTCCGAGTAATTTAAAGAATTCTTATACTTATCAGATTTTGAAATATGTAAGGAACGATCAAAAAGTTTCTGTTCTCAGGCCGACAGTCCAGAATCGGTAAGCCAACCAGACAAATTCGCAGTGAGCATTGAGGCAATCATCCCGTCTTGCTGTCTGAAGAAGTACGTAATTGGCTGCTGCACATGGCCGTTCGATAGGAATCTTAGACCCTTCAAGATTTGTTAAGAGATCGAAGGGGTGATAATCACTTTGAGATAGATCACGTCTATTGGGCGTTTACTCCAGTGTCTCCCGCTTGAGTTTCTGTAACTTCTGAATCTGCGGTAGGGGGATGTTCATTTTCATGAAATAGCACGGAACGTGATGCGCAATTCCAACAACTATCTTCGTCAGACATTTTGCCGCATACACGTTCTTAATTTCCCATGGATGTCTACCATTGTTTGTCCTTCGGCAGCCAAGAAACGAATAACAACACGTTGATCCTACTTGGAGGCATCTGGTAATAAAATCGATATTCTTCACGTCTCCGGATTTATCGCACTCAGGACAGGTATGCTACACTGAAAGACAGGGAAAAGATAAATGCCACAATGATGATTTACCTGCATGTCGGTGCTTATATACCCGCATCGGAGTTGCGCTACGTTGCATATGCGCAGAAGCAACGCCCTCAAACGGAAACTTTCTGATCGCCCCCTTAAACTAGACTCAAAGTCAGAATTGGTTAGTAGTGATATTACGTTTTTTTGAAGCTAATCAGATAGCTCAGTATTTAAATTTTTTGGAAGTATGTTCCATCTGTCCAACTATATAAAGGCAGATTGTTTTTTGCCGTATGCGTTTCGTTTCTTTTATTTATGAAGCGGCTTCAGTTGCCTTGTAATACTTGTTTCTTTCTATAAATGTATTATGTAGTAGTTACAATACGTTAGGTTTTTTCATGTTTTTCTCTTCTTTTTCTATTTAGAAACAACGTTTAGAGCACAGATTTCGTGAGGTTAATTTATCGTTTCGTTTCACTAACAATTTCCAGGGTGGTTAGTCCGTAGGTGTCGTCCTGGAGATATGTTCATTCGGTCCCCATGCTCCATCTGGCCGTTTTCTGGCGTTTTTCCACCCACGTTTAGTACAATACATCACTTTCACTTTTCATTTTGTGATCAATATGTGTGTGTTGGCAGTGTGTAGTGTTGCTAGCTGTCGCAGTGTGTTTATCTTTGGTCATATGCTTGTGTTGTGTGCGGAGTTCCATATTTTTCATTTGTTTTGTATGAGTGTGTGTGTGTGTGTGTGTGTGTGTGTGTGTGTGTATTTTGTTATGTGTGAATTTGTCGTTCCTTGTGAGAGACTTCTTTTTTCTAAAGTACGGATCAATAAAGAACAATATCACAAAACTTAAATCTGATCCAACAGCACGTTTTCATTCACAAATAAAATAATGCCTCAAAGGCATAAAACACATAGTCACAGACAAACAAAGTACAATACATCACGTAGAAGAATCCAAACGCACGAAAACTCAGAGGACAACCCAAGTTTCACAAACCTCTCTTTCCATTGACGCCTGTAATTAATTTTGTGAACGCACTATCATTCCATGTGGCAAAACTCATGAACAAAATCATAATACAGCATTATGAAATGAAGAACAGCAGTAGAGTGAAAACCACAAATGAACTCATAACACAAATAAAAGGAATACACATTCCAGAAACAGCATCACTCATCTGTTTTGACATAGAGATCATGTACACCTCGATACTCAATGCAGACATAACAAAACTAATGGAAGAGAACTTACAGACATACAACCAACTACATGCAGACAATATTGATGAAATACCCAAAACCCTCAAAGGGATCACATTACAAAATTACTTCCAATTTTAAAAGGAATGTTACTTACAAAAAGATGGGCTTCCAATGGAATCCCCATTATCATGAACATTACCAAAGATATTCGTCAACCACACAGAAAACACCATCTTCGATAGAGTCATAACAAAGAAAGGATAAAGAATTATTTACTTGTACTGATTTGTATATGGCAGATGAAACAACAGAGCAAATAGATAATCTTCGTACAGACATAAACAATATGCATAAAATATTCAGTTCACTATGTAAAAAGAAACACAAAAACAAATATATTTCGTGGATATAGCAACAAGGAGAGACAACAAAAAGAACACATTTCGCCTCTTCAGAAAGCCAACAGCCACAGATACAAGTATACGAGCTTAAACCAACCACCTACAAAGTCAAAAATTAGCGGCCCTACGACACATGTTACACAGACTAAATAATATCCCACTCAGCAAAGAAGACTATGAAAAAGAATTACAAACAATAAAGCTCATAGCCACAAACGATGTTTACAACACTCATACAGTATAAAGATTCAACAAAAAGGTCGAATCAAAACTACTGAAAAAGGAAAAGAAGAGAACATAAACACCAAAGAAGCTCATAGATGTTGCAGCACGCATGGAAACACAAAACAATAACACTAATGACATGACTTACAGGAAGAAATGGTACACTTTAGCACATATACACAAATCAACATACAGGATAGTAGACATATTAAAGAAACAGGGGTTATACATTGCTTACAACAGAACAAGAAAGACAGTCCAGTATAAATACCAAGCAGCAGGTATATAGAAGTTAGAATGTCAAGAATGTGAGTGAGTATATCTGGGGATGACAGGCAGGAATTTCAAAACTAGGTACAAAGAACATATAAGAAGCTGGAAGTAAGAAAAGTGCCATTCTACCTTTGCCAAACACCTGATAAAACCTGGAAATGAGCCATCCAACGTGGAACAAGACATGAAAATTATTAGAGTGAATAGTCACAACAAGAACTCCAGACATCCAGACATTACAGCAGTATAAACAATAAAGTTACTAATCATTATAGCACTAAAACAAACAGAAATCTGAAACATAACCAGAGTAAAAAGTTAATGAGTCTTCCTCTGCCCCCTCTTTTCTCTGTCACACACACACATATACACACACACACACACAACACATATATACACACACACACACACACACCCACACACACACACACACACACACACACACACACACACACACACACACATATATATATATATATATATATATATATATATATATATATATATACACACACACACAGACACACACAAATATCCACTTAAGAAAACCACTCTCATAAGGAACGACAAATTCACACATAGTAAAATACACACTCATGCACACCCACAAAAAAGGAAACAAACATGCTCTCACTAGGAACGATAAATTCACACATAGCAAAATAGAGACAACACACGATTAGGTCTCTCGTCACTGCCTACCACCAACTCCCACTTTCTCCTTCTGTTTATCCCTTTCTCACTCCTCGCACTGCTCTGTCGTGGTCATCTATGTTCCATGCCGCTGTGCCCCTCTCTATCTCTCACACAGCCACTGTCTCCTTTGCCCTTTCTATACCGCAACCACTGTCTACTGTCTTACAGTATTTATTACTTTTCCGCCTCTTTCGCAGTACCACTGTCTCCTTTTCTCTCACCATAAAAAAGCGCGAATATGTTCGCACCTAAAATTTTTCAGGATTTTTTAAAGATGCTGAGGAAGAATGAATGAGCTAATACCCCACTTTTCTGTCAGTCTTTTAGAACAGGAGCATATTCTCCATTTTTATGCTCCAATAGGAGCATTTTTCCGCTGACTCCTTTCTTTTCCCTGCTATAGCAGGGCATGTCACTCATATGAAAAGAACTTTATGGGTCAGCAAAATTTGGATAGTTAACTTACCCGAAATTGAAACAACGCAAACTAATTTTATACACTAGACCGGATTTTACGGGCACAAGAATTTTGAATGTGCTTCAGAACTACAAATTGCGGTTCCTAGACTCCTTCTAATAATGAAGACACATTGCAGCATATTTCTCCGTGCTATGTGGCTACAAACTACGTTTTCGCCTCTCACCGGATTTTACGTGTAGCAGTAGGGCAAACTTTGAACGTCTGATAAAGGTATCAAGGATATTTTCAAAGCTGAGCTTGGACTCTTAGGAACGTATCGTAAAAAATTCAGCCGTTTGTTGCTCATAGCCGTCTTAGAATCCACTGCCCCACTTTGTTACCCGAAAACCATGTTTTTTGAGTTTTTTTCAGGAACCACCCATTAGCCAGATACTGCCTCCATATGCTCCTTAACGCACCGTAGATCACATATAAGGCAAAAAGAATCAAACCGACTAGCTCCGTTTGGCTACGCTGGAGGATGTGCGTAATATTCAAACCTTGACCAGGTACTTTCGGATAGTTACAGTAAGACGATGCGTCTGTTGTGTATAGAATAGTCCGTAGCCCAAGGGCCATCCACTTGACCATATTTTCGTATCACCAACAGAACCCGAGATATGAGCCCCAGTAGTAACCCGTCTTTATGTACGGCATTTTGAAACGTATTAGGTAGGACTTGCTGTCGCATGTGTACCAATGTGGTCTGTGTCACAATGTAGGCATAGGAAAAAATAAATTTGCTAAATTCGCGCGCATGTAAGATACAGTGAAGGACATGCGACAAAACGGGAAAAATGTTGCTAAAGAAAGGCAAAAGAAAGACACTGGGCTTATTAGATGAAGTAGAGGTTACAATACGGAGTAAGAAATTTAACGAGGTTATAAGTGATAATATAATGAATATGAAAATACACTAAAAATATATGATATACTGTAGATTCTATAGTGCTTTGTGAATGGAACCGAAAATAGAGAGTTGGATTGTAGACAAGAAAGTGTTCTGGCAGTTGACATTAGCGCACACACTTGGTGGTTCGTCTGAACGTGTTAGGCCACGGCGAGTAACAAGACGCTGGGGCGTAATATGAAGCAACCACAGTCGTAGCAGACAGTGGCGGAACGGAGGTGGCGTAAGTATGGAAAGTCCGGAGATGGTCCTGCAATGTTGACAGTAGACAGCAGTATCCCAGTTCTTCGTACTAGATTAACTTTTGCGTTACTCATCAAACCTTAAATTCTTTATCGCCAATGTGTTGTAAATGTTCAAGATTGCTATTCACACTGTGTTACTTCGCTGTGTAGAGCCTACGGTATAATTAAAACCAATGAAGTGAGGAAACTTTCTGACAAATCTGTACATGCAGGTCTAAAGTATATACAATTTAGTGGGGTTTGAATTTAATGAAACGATACATATGATGAAATGACAATGTTACTTCGATTTTAAAAGTTCGTTTTATTTACATGACGAAAGTTTGCTTGCGATCTGTGTGTTGTGTTGTCTTTAAGTTCGTGTAGGTATAACAGCCGTCGACAGACATATCATCAACTTATGTATTTTAGAAAGCAACTGATGTAATTGAATTTTATTCAGCTTTTTGTTAAGTATCTCCCAGTGGTAGGAAGTAGTAGGTCGGTTTATATCCCGTTGTGCGTAAACAGAGCTTCTAAAGTGTCGTAAAAGACACAGACGTAAGGAAAGGTCACGTGAATATTTCATACAAGAGGCCAAGTAGCTCTCAAGGGAGAATGAAGTTAAATAATCATCAGTACAAGCGGACATGTGGAGTATTCACGGAATTAATTCCTCCCACGGCACCTACAGCTCACTTAAAGCAGGTAATGGACTAAAAAAGCAGCTGTAAAAAATAAGAAACTAAACAAAGGAATGGTTAGTAAATAGAGAAACCAGTAGCAGTAAATGTAAATACTACCTAGTTAACTTAGATTAGCAAAAGGCAAAGCGTTTGTATCAAGTGTCGCAGACATTTTAGAAAACTAGTGATAGGCCTACGAAGTGTCAAGAATAAAATCTATGAATCTTTCTGAATTTAATGACATGAATACCTTATCCTACTAGAACGTTCTAAGCTCATTCTTCTCTTGTTGAATAAAGATTTAATTACCAAATTGTCTTATCTGTTGAGATATGCTCTAAAAGTTCGACTAACTAAATAAATAATATTGCTTTTAATCACACGCATCTCCCAGAGTTACATTGTAAATTTGTTTTGTGACTTTCAGATTAAGCTTATCACGTAGCTGACCATGATATCTAGACAGCAGCGACCTGTTAGTTGATTTTGATGGCAAGGAAACCGAAGGGAGAGGTTGAAACCTACTACAGATTCAAAGCAGTGAGGCCAGCGCTGAGATAATCGTCTTCATCCGACGATCACATGTTTTCACTCCTTAGGACACTGCAGTAAACCCGCTTCTTCCGAGGTGAGCATTACCACAGTAGTGGACATGAACGGTCTCGTGTATCTCCGCGGATTAGTAATATTTAAGATTTAAGTAAGATGTTATCTCTAGAACCTGGAGCTCCACCACCGTAGGCGAACAGTCAGCATGTTCTATGACCCCACAACCGAGGAGTACCTAAAGACTTTTGCTTGGTGAAACGATAGAAGAAGACTGCACACAGCTTCTTAATGACAACTGGAAAAGTATTGGGTTTGTTTACAAAAGCCAATATCAACTGTTGGGTATGTAAATGTTAAGGTCATGGCGCTCCACATTAGCTTTCAGTGGCCCATAATGCGAAGGGTGAATCGGCAGTAGTTCATCTTTACAGCGATTTATTTTCATTCCATTCCTTTTTGGTACAACTAAATTATGATAGTGGTTATTTCGCAGGGTCTTTCTGAAAGATGTATCTGCCACGTGGCGAGAGACGTTATTAATGACAGGCAAGCAACAGGAAACTGACTGATTAAAATAAAGAGTAGAAGATAGCTACAGAAGAAAGAGTGAATGACTTTTTCTTCCGGAGAAGTCACAAGAAAATTTTAGTTAACATTGTTTAGGGAAGCCAGGAAGATATTTCAGTAAAAGCAGGATAGCAGACAAAATGTTAAACATATAAATTATGTATAAACGAGGTGGTAGTGAAAAGTGAAGACGGAACAGGCACACGTGCCTAAGCCTTGAAGTGTAGAAGAAGAAGAAGAAGAAGAAATATACCAATGACATTGGCTTGAAATTAAGTTTGAAGCTCTTCAACTTGTGCATCTATATTGCAGTATGCGACTGAAATAAGATGTAAAAAGTCGAAAAATCTTTTAACGAGAAACCTGGTGGTATCTGGAAGCAACTACAGAAGGATGATGAAAATTAAGGAAATTTGATGATGTTTAAGCAGAAAAAGTTGTTGGCTGCGAAAGTTAGCTACGTTGAGGAATTTGTAGACGATGAGGCAAGGTAATGTTAAGAAAACATGTAATTGTACTCCTTAAGCGCTGCCAGAGGTGACTCTTATGTTTTAAAGTGGTTAATGTGCCCTTTGTGGTGTTATACTGACAAATTTACACGATTTTAATTTTACATTTTTTCCTTGAGTGCTGTACAGTTACCTAATTTGATTTGAGATGTGTCACTGCCCACGTCAGGCAAACGCATAAAGGACACACAGAAAGCTGAGCCATGTATAAGACGTAGTAGAACATATATACATATATATTCTAGTCCACCAGTAAAAAATTATGAAATTAAGCACTGTATTTTTCGTTTACTGATTTTGAACTTCAAGTTTCTTGTTTCGGTAAAGTACTGCAGTGTAGATTTACAAGTTCAGAAACTTCTAACTTAATTGTAAGCCAGTATTTGTGACCTGTAAATATAAAAGGTTCAAGAAACATTTCCGCTGTCTCTGCTTTCCTGGTTTCACTATGATGTTATCCTTGCTTTCCCTAACTGTCATACTATGAATTTTCCGCTGTGGAAAGTAATTCGTTCACTCTTTATCTGTAGCTCTCGTCCACTCTTTATTTATAGTAATATATTTGCTAAACTGAAATTTGAAATAACTAGGGTAACTAAAACATCGAACTTTGACTTTTTATGCTGGTGGAATATAGTACACTTTGTTGTTCTACTGTCATTTATGGCTCGATTTTCTCAGTGCCCTTTCACGTTCGGTTGTCTGACGTGGATATTGTCCTGAACCATCACTGCCAAAACTATACAGACGGTGCTGTAATGATATAGAGAACTTGTACATTATTACAACAACTAACACTCATAACAACAGTTATAATTGACGACCGCCAGTCCCAATACATTGACAGCCCGTTAATATTTTGGGCTCTGGTTTCAGAATAATTTGGTCCTGTTGCTTCCACTCATTCATGACATGTGTTCAACCGCACCACACAGTGTTTTCTGAAATGTGTCTAGTTCTAATGTCTGACCACTTAGTTGTCAGGAACATAGAACAGCTCTCTGTGGCTTCGACTCAGCTTCTAGTAACTAACCACTGTGATAAATGTCTTCTAATTAGGATGTCACCATTTGCGAAATTTTTCTTTTAATAATCTTTCGGCTCTCCTGGCGCTACGTACTGCTGCACCCTGCATTAAATGCATGTTTGCGAGCCGTTTATTGGCTCACGGAACGATTATCGATAGAGGCCGTCTGTGTACCGAACAACGAGTGCTGTGGCGCCCCGCTAGAAAAGAAGAAAGATAAGGGTTCAATGTTCCTCGGCATCGAGTTCATTAGAGACGGAACACAAGCTCGGACTAATTGAAGGAATGGGAAGGAAATCGACGGTGCCTTTTCAGAGGAATGATGCCGGAATTTCCTGGAGCGGTTTAAGATAATCACGGAAAACGTAGGTCTGGTTGGTAGGAGGCGGGTTTCGACCGACGTTCTCTCAGGCACGGGTCCAGTCTGGTAACCACTGTGCACCCACTCTCAGTGTCCCGTTAGAAAGTACAGAAGTTAAGCTGGATGAATTCCCAGTCTTTCCCTCTCACAGTGTGTATTCCACGGAGCGGCTCGGGCTCTTAACTAGCCGTTGTGATTCAAGTGGTGCCAGTGAGATACAGTAGTATTTGCTTCTTGTTTTGAGATTACGACCGATAATTTGTGTTTTCTTCTGTGAACTTGAAGCACTCCTGAAGGAGGCGCACTTGGGACACTGTGACTGAGGACGTCTTGTCGTCAGAGAGCTGGGGCTAGTCGTAGACTAGACTGATAGCATCTGTCCGAGCAAACTTAACCGTTGCTCTCTTTCGTTCACCACACCACGGATGGAACACAGAAGAAGGATAAATCCGGTGAGGAATATTTCGAAGCAAGCGTTTCTGACGACTGACTTGTGCGATCTCAGCTACCTGTTGTGCAAACGGACAAGCATGATTCGATCTGACTGTGTTATTGCAGGACTGTTATCTGTTCGTGGTATTTTTATGGCAATGGGTGTATCTCTCCTTCCAGGACAGAAAAATTTTTTTTAATAATATGTTACACCCTGAAGTTCTGTCATGGTCTACTGTTATTGGTTCTCAGAAGTGTTTGATGTTAGGTTAATGGTTCCTTCACTTGGTATTACTGATTTTACTGATTTATATATAGTTTTTAATTCAACATTTAGAAAGATTCTTATTGTTTGTTTCTTATCTTACTTTTACTGTGTGTCCTTCATCTATTTGCCTGTTTTATAAGAATTTTTCAAGTATTGCAGTAAACCTATACGGCCAGTTTAAAGCACTAAACAGTTGGTTACTGACGTCATTTCTTATCGGTCCGTGCACGACACGACACATTACCAATGCATTCCAAAAAGTAGAGCTGAAAATGCGATTTTTCGGAAGGTCGTATCTCAGGTTCAGATAATCACGGAGTGGGGGGGAGGGTTAAGTGTTTTGGATACCCCTTGGCCCAGTGACCTTTTATACACCTATCGGAAGATTGGGCATACTGTAGCTATCCTACAGTTTGGTGTCAAAATTTAAACATCCCATCCCACCCAAGTTGAGAAAATCGGTTTGTTGTTTTGCATTAGGTGTGGTCTAGGCATCTTATAAAAGCACCACGTGTTCATGGGCGCTGCCTAAGCAAACCTCGAAAACCCACGATTTTTTGGTATGAAAAGTACCAATTTTGGGGCTGGCAACGTCAGTGGTTTACGTCCGTGGCATTTCATCGAAATTTCTTTCATATGTTCGTAACATATTGTCCCGGAGGGATTCGAAATTTCTGTCGTTTTACATAAGTAACACATCCTGCTGTAACAGGAAGAAGAAGTGAACGAGCAGAAGAAATACTTCTGTCAGAGCAAAAGAAGGCTGATATGCTCTTTTTTAAAAGGCTCTGATAAAAGTGCAGGGAAGCGAAGGGTGAAATTTTGTTCAAAGGCCAGGATTCAGCCCCGGCTCTCCTACTCACTAGGTAGATACACAAAAGACAACATCGCCCTGGCACAGTGGCTTTGTACAACTTCACCGATCCTCTCAATTCAAATTCCCATTCACGCCTCAACACACTTGTTATTCCCCTTAATTCGAAAAGCCTTGCAGAGGGCCTCCAACTCCATTGGGATAGCCCGTATCGAATGAAACGGGGGATCTAGCCCGAAACCGAGACACAGGTGCCTAAATAAAAAAAATTACAAGGTTAAAGAGACCTTCTCAAGTCCCAAATATGTGTAGTGCATGTGCACTATGTAACAACAAGTGTACGGACACCCCCAAACACATACGTTTTTCATGCTAGGTGCATTGTGCTACCACTTACTGACAGGTACCCCATATCAGTGACGTTAGTAGTCATTAGACATCACGAGAGAGCAGAATAGAGCGTTCCGCGGAATTCACGGACTTCGAACGTTGTCAGGTGATTGGGTGTCACTTGTGTCATGCGTCTGTACGCATGACACACTCCTGAACATCCCTAGGTCCACTGAAGTGGAAACGTGAAGGGGCACGTACAGCACAAAAGCGTACAGGCCGACCTCGTCCGTTCACTGACAGAGACCGCAAGACAGTTGAAGAGAGTCGTAATGTGTAATAGGCAGACAGCTATACAGACCATCACAAAGGAATTACAAACTGCAGCAGGATCCACTGCAAGTACTTTGACAACTAGGCGGGAGGTGAGAAAACTTGGATTTCACGGTCGAGCGGCTGTTCATAAGCCACACATCACGCGGGTAAATGCCAAACGACGCTTCGCTTGGTGAAAGGAGCGTAAACATTGGACAATTGAGCAGTGGAAAAACATTGTATGGAGTGACGAATCACGGTACACAATGTGGCGATCCGATGGCATGGTGTGGGTATGGCGAATGACCAGTAAACGTCATCTGCCAGCATGTGTAGAGCCAACAGTAAAATTCGGAGGCGGTGGTGTTATGGTGTGGTCGTCTATCTCATGGAGGGGGCTTGCACCCCTAGTTGGTTTGCGTGGAATTATCACAGCACAGGCCTACATTGATGTTTTAAGGACCTTCTCGTTTCCCACCGTTGAAGAGCAGTTCGGGGATGGCCGCTGCTTCTTTGAACACGATCGAGCATCTGTTTATAATGCACGGCATATGGCGGAGTGGTTACACGACAATAACATCCCTATAATTGACTGGCCTGCACAGAGTCCCGACCTGAATCCTATAGAACACCTCTGGGATGTTTTGGACCGACTTCGTTGCCAGGCCTCATTGACCGACACAGATACCTGTCCTCAATGCAGCACTCCGTGAAGATGGGCTGCCATTCCCCAAGAACCATTCCAGCATCTGATTGAATCAATGCCTGCGGGAGTGGAAGCTGTCATCAAGGCTAAGGGTGGGCCAATAGTATACTGAATTCCAGCATTACCGATGGAGGGCGCCACGAACTTGCAGGTCACTTTCAGCCAGGTGTCCGGCTACTTTTGATCACATAGTGTATGTAGATTTAAGTGACGCATGAAATTTTGTATTAAGACCGAGATTCAAACCCGAGTCTCCTGCGCAGTAGGCCACTACGCCACCCTGTCACGATGGTACTGTGCAGCTGCACGGACTACCCTAGCACGCCTCCCTGCTCAATGCAAACTCCCATTGATCCGTCAGCCAACTTGGTTTTCCCCTAAAATCGTACAGCACTGCACAGGTTCTCCAACTTTATTGGATTAGCCCCTAAGCTTCGAACAAAATGGGGATCCTGCCTCAAACCCTGGCATATGTGATTTAAACAAATGAAACTATATGAGTCCCGAGGCCATCTCAGTCTCAAACGTTATAAATCTTTTACACTTGAAGTGGTCTCTGGAACCATATATTTTCATTTGAATTAATATGTAGGTATAGGGGAAGGCACATTTTGGGCCGAATTCCTAAACACGTTGGTGTTGGGGAAGAAATGGTTTAGACCCCTTAGAAATTTTCAACTGTCGTTAGGAGGGAAATAAGACAGAAAACGAGAAAATAACTGAGAGAGGAGACAGTGACTGTAAGATATACTTAAAATCGATGACAGAAAAATAAGACAGTCGGAGGGAGACACATATAGACAGCGCAATTAGAGGGAGATGCTGAGTACGGAGGCTTCACTACAACGAGAAATTGGGTAAAACGATTTAGAATGTTCTGTGCTAAAAGAGCTCGAAATGTTTGCATGCCAAAAGTACTGATGAGGATAACGGAATGAAGATGTAGGCAGCTGGTTCCTCTCTTTTTGTCTGTCTTTTAAAGAGGAACATAATCACCTTTTTTGTGTCCGACAGGAGCATTTTTAATCAGATAGTATATTGCGCGCATTAACGAACTTTTTCATAAATTTATGCTGGTACCGCTCGAGCACATGTATTTGTGATTGACTCCCATGGCAATAACGTTTTGTAGGTATTATAATAATATTCTGAGGTAAACATTTTTTTTGGGTTTGACCCTTCCACTTCCAGCTGCTCCCTCTCCATTCTTTATTCTTTCAGTCTGGAAGTTTCTATAACAGGTAATGTTTCATCTTCTAAAATTAGCCATGAACTATATATTCTCGTACGTCGTGGTAAACGGACACGTCACAGGCTACTGCGTACTGTTTCAATAGGTAGCGCTACCAAAATCGATGTGGCACAAAGCTGTTTACTGCCAGCCACAAAGCTATTAGAGAAACATACGTAATGCTCACTTAAGTCCTTATACAACCTAAAATATTTACTGCTGATCATTTACTCTTTGTCTTGAAGTAGTCACTTTACCATCTTCATCCGTGAGTGTAGTTTTATTCCAAAAGCTTCTAGATACTATGTGTGTGTTTATTTATGGTGCACTGTATTACTGTTAACCTGCCAATTCTCCGTCATTTTTCCACTTTAAGTTTTTAACCGATATGATCGGTGTGATAGTTTCTTGTCTATGTGTCTCTGTTTGTGTGCATTTATGTGAAAGAAATGGCGCTTGGACTCTTGGCGAGCTGTGAGTATTTCGTTCGTGCGAGAGGGTCGAGTGTGTCATATGTAGATAATTTCCGTTGTCGTTGACCGGCGTTGTCTTTTGCCAGTCTAAAGAGAGGGAAATTAACGATGCTTATTTGGCGTTTAAGTGGATTTAATTACTGAAGTGTGAGTCTGTGTGACCACTTCCGGCTTGCTGCCCGTCTGAAGACAGCCACGCTCGAGCTCACGCTTGTGTTTATTGAGTCACACTTCCAACACCTTGTTACAAATACGAAAACATTTGTGCAGACAAAATTAGGCTGAAAAGTGTTTAAGCGATGGTTTGAGAATGTCTTACAGATTCAACACAGACACAATACACTTAGCTCAAACATTCTTGACGTGGTACCTACGGTAGACAAAACTCAATATAATGGAAGAATCAATAGAGCTTGGGACCATACACGTACAGATTAATGTACTAAAGTAAACTAGTACAAAAAAATTATACACTTATTAGTATGAAGGTTTATACATTGCTCAACACAATTAAAGTATTATTTTTGCGAAACGCAATAATTGTTTCCCACTGCGACGCATAAGTTTGAAATTTGGCTCAAAGGTGCTTCCAACCTTCCTGTCTAACGAAACAAAAGCTTGGCATCCTGCAACAGCATCCTTGGGCTTCCCGACCCTTCAAACAGCAAAGGTCGGCGTATGCGAAAAAAGGGTCAGAGCACAAACGTTATTGTGATGTTTAACGCGGGTTAATAAGGCGACACTGCCAAATTTCACTATTATTATACCCAACACCACCGTGGATAAGTGATGGGATGAGAAGGTCGTCACTTCCTCACTTACCAACATTTCACCCCTTGAATAAGATTTTCACTCTGCAGCGGAGTGTGCGCTGATATGAAACTTCCTGGCAGATTAAAACTGTGTGCCGGACCGAGACTCGAACTCGGGACCTTTGCCTTTCGCGGGCAAGTGCTCTACCAACTGAGCTACCCAAGCACGACTCACGACCCGTCCTCACAGCTTTACTTCTGCCATATCAGCGCACACTCTGCTGCAGAGTGAAAATCACATTCTGGAAACATACCCCAGGCTGTGGCTAAGCCATGTCACCGCAATATCCTTTCTTTCAGGAGTGCTAGTTCTGCAAGGTTCGCAGGAGAGCTTCTGTTAAGTTTGGAAGGTAGGAGACGAGGTACTGGCAGAAGTAAAGCTGTGAGGAAGGGTCGTGAGTCGTGCTTGGGTAGCTCAGTTGGTAGAGCACTTGCCCGCGAAAGGCAAAGGTCCCGAGTTCGAGTCTCGGTCCGGCACACAGTTTTAATCTGCCAGGAAGTTTCATTTCACCCCTTCTTTGACTCCTCTGCAGTGGGGGACAGAACTGCGACTCCCAGCGTTGAATTGACGCAGTTCTCTTATGGATGGAAGAGGAAAACAATTAATGCACACCACCGCTCAAAATCGACATGCAAAAGTCTTATAGGGTAGCATAAAGGACGTCAATGAAACCATCTCTTCCCATGGGGCGTCGATTCCCACACATTGCGCAGTCAAAAACAGAAGTTTGCTGTGGGATGAGCGGCAGGACGACGTTTTCCACTATCTTTGACATTTCTACCACCCTCGTACGATTCATCCCTTCCCCAAGGACATCGGCTAGCAACTTTATGACCGTAGTCGCACCCCTTCGGACTGTAGTGCAAGCGCAAGTTTTGCTCTGATGTACAAGTTGGGACCACAGAATTGTTCGAAACCACTCGATGAGATTTGAAGGTGATCTGAAGCAGCAAAGGGTACTTACGCATTTTCCAGCCCTCCTGCATGCGGCCTGCTGTGGTGTGATCACAGAGGGGTGCGATATTGACACGAGTGTGAATAAAAAGGGAAGGAGTTCTTTTAAGACGCCGCACTTTGGTAACACCCTCGATGCACCTGCTTTTGTTGAGCACTTTTAAAGACGTACATGAATAGAGACAACCTGTAACGCAGTCCTAGGCGCTTTCAGACAGGCAACTCCTTTGCCACACCCCCGATTCTGGACGGCTTAGTAGCATATGTACAGGTTTTTTTTCTTTTTATTAAATTACCGCTACCAGTCACAAATTTTGTCAACTATGCTATCACTTATTTATTTAGCGACATGTTTCGAGTGTTAAACCTCATCTTCAGGCTAAACGGCATTACAAAAACAACTTAACAATAAGGTCATACTGATGTTACATAGTCTTTTCGTAAATGCTGTGGCCATCTTTATTCTTCTGGTGTGGCAGTCTCGTTGTGATGTGTTGCGGTGTATCCATTTCCGTGGCTCTCTTGGTCACTGTTCACAAATTGCCACTAACATGGCAGTAACTTGGAAACACGATCAGAAACAGTTGTGATTAGTAGCAGTCGTCACAGCAGCAGCGTAGCCTGTCTGCAGGCGCCTAGTACACTTGCCATGGGTTCTGTCTGCACGGGTACATTGTTACGGTACTCAGAAAAGGTGGGCGGATGGCACCAAGAATGTGGGTGAACTGAGTGGTCTTACAGAGACAATTTGCCATTTTATTCACGCACCCCGAAGTCGACATCACAAGGTGTCATGCTTTTGCAGCGTTGCAGAGGCAGGTTGTATGCACCACTGAGCAAAACCTCAAACTTATGCGTCGCAATTGGAGACAATTACCGCGTTTTGTGAAAAAGAATTTAACTGTGCTGCACAGCAGTTGTATGAATATCTTTATGACGAAGAAACGGAGGAGCACTTATTGGAATGGGTACCTACATTTTCGAGCGACGGAGATAACTACAAAACGAAAAATTATGCAAGGCATTTCTCAACAGTGTTATGGTGATGCAAAACAAGAGAAAGTACTGAATAGATATTATGTATAGTTCAAGAAGATTGCTTTAGTACGTGTAAGGATTTGAAGCAACACAACTGGCCATTAAAATTGCTACACCACGAAGATGACGTGATACAGACGGTAAATTTAACCGACAGGAAGAAGATGCTGTGATATGCAAATGATTAGCTTTTCAGAGCATTCACACAAGGCTGGCACCGGTGGCAACACCTACAACGTGCTGACATCAGGAAAGTTTCCAACCGATTTCTCAACGAAAACTGTAATTGACCGGCGTTGCCTGGGGAAACGTTGTTGTGATGCCTCGTGTAAAGAGAAGAAATGCGTACCATCACGATTCCGACCTTGATAAAGGTCGGATTGTACCCTATCGCGAATGTGACTTATCGTATCGCGACATTGCTGCTCACGTTGGTCGGGATCCAATGACTGTTAGCAGAATATGGAATCGGTGGGTTCAGGTGGGTAATACGGAACGCCGTGCTGGATCTCAATGACCTCGTATCACTAACAGTCGAGATGACAGGCATCTTATCCGCATGGCTGTACGGATATTGCAGCCACGTCTCGATTTCTGAGTCAACAGATGGGGACGTTTGGAAAATAACAACCATCTACACGGACAGTTCGACGACGTTTGCAGCAGAATGGACTATCAGCTCGGGGACCATGGCCGCAGTTACCCTTGACGCTGCATCACAGATAGGAGCGTATGCGATGGTGTACTCAACGACGAATCTCGGTGCACGAATGGCAAAACGTCATTCTTTCGGATGAATCCAGGTTCTGTTTACAGCATCATGATGGTCACATCAGTGTTTGGCGACATCGCGGTGAACGCACATTGGAAGCGTATATTCGTCATCGCCATACTGGCGTTATCACCCTGCGTGATGGTATGGAGTGCCATTGGTTACTCGTCTCGGTCACCTCTTGTTCGCATTGACGGCACTTTGAACAGTGGACGTTACATTTCAGATGTGTTACGACCCGTGGCTCTACCCTTCATTAGATCCCTGCGAAACCCTACATTTCAGCAGGATAATGCACGACCGCATGTTGCAGGTCCTGTACGGGCCTTTCTGGATACAGAAAATGTTCGACTGCTGCCCTGGCCAGCACATTCTCCAGATCTCTCACCAACTGAAAACGTCTGGTCAATGGTGGCCGAGCAACTGGCTCGTCACAATACGCCAGTCACTACTCTTGATAAACTGTGGAATCGTGTTGAAGCTGCATGGGCAGCTGTACCTGTACACGCCATCCAAGCTCTACCTGACCCAATGCCCAGGCGTATCAATGCCGTTATTACGGCGAGAGATGGTTGTTCTGGGTACTGATTTCTCAGGATCTATGCACCCAAATGAAATCACATTTCAGTTCTAGTATAATATATGTGTCCAATGAATACCCATTTATCATCTGCATTTCTTCTTCGTGTAGCAATATCAATGGCCAGTAGTGTATGTATAGTTCAAGAAGAGTGCTTTAGTACTTGTAGGGATTTGAAGCTATCTGTCCAACAAAGAAGGTTGTGGAGAGCCGATGGATACCAGTGGACGGTGTTCGGCCAGGAGAAACGCAATTGGGTGGTCTGCGCAGCAGAGCAGAAGTGATAAGTTCTCGCGCCACCGCCCGGCCCCGGGGACTCGGTATCAGATAATTGTGGGCGGGCGGGACACCTGTTATCTGAGGGCTGCCTCCAGCCTCCAGCCTCCAGCCTCCAGCTATGCACGCCGCGGCGCGCCTCGCCGCCTACAGCCGCCGGCCTTGCGGTATTGATTGCTCTCGTGGCACAAGCGGCGCCTTATCGCCCACCGCAGGTTATACACCCTGACCGCCACATCCTCAGGGGCAGCGCGCCGTTAATCCGGCGCCCCCGACCCTCTCTCTGTGGGGGATCCCTCAGCGGAAGTCAGCGAAAGGTATACTCGCCCACCTCTACCTCGTCTCAGACAGGTGTGCCACACTTTTAAAGAGAATCTGTCCTTGTGAAAAGTACTGGCTGTCAGAAGAATCCCTCTCAGCAGACATTACCCTATTGAAACATTAAGTCCAAAACAAAACACCTAAATCCAGATGAATAATTATGAACAAAATTAGAAGAAATTTGTTTCAGAATGGATCTCCTAATAGAGCGTCTCTATCTGGTTTCATATTGTTATACCTTCTACACGAATTAAGATAGAAACTTGGAGTAAATATTAACGTACACAGAGGACTACACAGTATTTATTTTCGATAGCACCATTCGATTCAGTAGGTTATATTTTGTGCGTAAAAACTCTAATTCCAAAGAAAGCAGGTGCTGATAGGTGTGAATATTACTGAACTATTGGTTTAATAAAAAATACAAAATAATGGAAAAATTGGTAGAAGCCGGTCTCGGGGATTGTCAGTGTGGATTCTATGGAGATGTAGGAACATGCGACATCTTTTAGAAGGTAGGATAAGTACAGGCAGATCTACTTTTATAGCATTTCTCATCTACATCTACATCCATACTCCGCAAGCCACCTGACGGTGTGTGGCGGAGGGTACCTTGAGTACCTCTATTGGTTCTCCCTTCTATTGCAGTCTCGCATTGTTCGTGGAAAGAAAGATTGTCAGTATGCCTCTGTGTGGGCTCTAATCTCTCTGATTTTATCCTCGTGGTCTCTTCGCGAGATATACGTAGGAGGGAACACTATACTGCTTGACTCCTCGGTGAACGTATTTTCTGGAAACTTCAACAAAAGCCCGTACCGAGCTACTGAGCGTCTCTCTTGCAGGTTCTTCCACCGGAATTTATCTATTATCTCCGTAACGCTTTCGCGATTACTAAAAGATTCTGTAACGAAGCGTGCTGCTCTCCGTTGGATCTTCTCTATCTCTTCCATCAACCCCATCTGGTAGGGATCCCACACCGGCGAGCAGTATTCAAGCAGTGGGCGAACAAGTGTACTGTAACCTACTTCCTTTGTTTTCGGACTGCATTTCTTTAGGATTCTTCCAATAAATCTCAGTCTGGGATGTGCTTTACCGACGATCAATTTTATATGATAATTCCATTTTAAATCACTGCTAATGCCTACTCACACATAATTTATGGAATTAACTGCATCCACTTGCTGACCTGTTATACTGTAGCTAAATGATAAAGGAGATTTCTTTCTATGTATTCGCACCACAATACACTTGTCTACATTAAAATTCAATTGCCATTCCCTGCACCATGCGTCAATTCGTTGCAGATCCTCCTGCATTTCAGTACAATTTTCCATGGTTGCAACCTCTCAATATACTACAGCATTATCCGCAAAAAGCCTCAGTGAACATCCGATGTTATCCACTAGATCATTTATAAGTATTTTGAATAGCAAAGGTCCTACGACACTCCCCTGCGGCACACCTGAAATCACTCTTACTTCGGAAGGCTTCTCTCCATTGAGAATGAGATGCTGCGTTCTGTTATCTAGGAACTCTTCAATCCAGTCACACAATTGGTCTGATAGTCCATATGCTCTTACTTTATTCATTTAACGACTGTGGGGAAAAGTATCAAACGCCTTGCGGAAGTCAAGAAACACGTCATCTACATGGGAACCCGTGTCTATGGCCCTCTGAGTCTCCTGGACGAATAGCACGAACTGGGTTTCACACGATCGTCTTTTTCGAAACCCATGCTGACTCCTACAGAGTAGATTTCTAGTCTCCTGAAAAGTTATTATACTCGAACATAATAAGTGTTCCAAAATTCTACAACTGATCGACGTTAGAGATATAAGTCTATAGTTCTGCACATCTGTTCGACGTCCCTTCTTGAAAACGGGGATGACCTGTGCCCTTTGCCAATCTTTTGGAACGCTACGTTATTCTAGAGGCCGACGGTACACTGCTGCAAGAATGGGGGCAAGTTCCTTCGCGTATTTTGTGTACAATCGAACTGGTATCCCATCAGGTCCAGCGGTCTTTCCTCTTTTGAGCGATTTTAATTGTTTTCTATCCCTCTGTCATCTATGTAGATATCTACCATTTTGTGATCTGTGCGACAATCTAGAGAAGGAATTACAGTGCAGTCTTCCTCTGTGAAACAGCTTTGGGGGAAGACTCCACTGTAGTTCCTTCTCTAGATTGTTGCACAGATGAGAAAATGGTAAATATCGAAATAGATGACAGAGAGATAGAAAAACAATTAAAATCGCTCAGAGAAGGAAAGGCCGCTGGACCTGATGGGATACCAGTTCGATTTTACACAGAGTACGCGAAGGAACTTACCTCCCTTCTTGCATCGGTGTACCGTAGGTCTGTAGACTTAGCCGGCCGGTGTGGCCGAGCGGTTCTAGGCACTTCAGTCTGGATTCGCGCCACCGCTACGGTCGCAGGTTCGAATCCTGCCTCGGGCATGAATGTGTGTGATGGCCTTAGGTTGATTAGATTTAAGTAGTTCTAAGTTCTAGGGGACTGATGACTTCAAATGTTAAGTCCCATAGTGCTCAGAGCCATTTTAACCGTCTGTAGACTTTGAGGAAGCTTCTGTTAATCTAGACAGGAATATACTGTTTGGAATTATGACGATAGAAGGCTTACTGCTTGTACAGAAACTAGATGGAGTAATCAGTGTGGGGCATGTAAGAGAAGCAGTAACTGAGGTGGAAGTGAGACAGGATTGTAGACTGTTACCGATGCTATTCAGACTGTAAATTGAACAGGCAGTAAAGTAAAACAAAGGAAAACTTGGAGCAGGAATTAACGTACAAGGAGAAGACATAAAAACTTTGAGGTTCGTCGATGATACTGTAATTCTCTCGGGGACAGCAAAACGCTTGGAAGAGCAGTTGAATCGAACTGAGACGGTCTTGAAAGGACGATACAAGATGAACATCAACAAAAGTGAAACAAGAAAAACGGAATATAGTCAAATTAAATCAGGTGATGGTCAGTGAGTTAGATAGGAAACGATACACTGAAAGTAGTATATTAGTTTTGCTATTTGGGCTGCTAAGTAACTGATGATGGCCGAAGCAGAGAGGACATAAAATGTAGACTGGCAATGGCCAGCAAAGCTTTCCTGGAGAAGAGGAGTTCGCTAACATCGAATATTGATTTAAGTGTCAGGAAGTCTCTTCTGGAAGTATTTGTACGGAGCGTAGCTTTCTATGGAAGTGAATCTAGGACGATAAAAAGTTTGGACAAAAAGAGAACAGAAACTTTCGAAATGTGGTGCTACAGAAGAATGTTGAAGATTAGATGAGCAGATCACATAACTAATGAGGAGGTACTGAAAGGAATCGGGGAGATAAGAAATTTGTGGCACAACTTGAGCAAAACAAGGGATCGGTTGATAGACACATTCTGAGACATCAAGAGATCACCAATTTGGTATTGGAGGGAAGTGTGGGTGGTAAAATTCGTAGATGCAGACCAAGAGGTGAATACAGTAATCAGATTGAGAAGAATGCAGGTTGCAGTAGTTACTTGGAGATGAAGAGGCAAGCGCAGGATAGAGTAGCATGGAGAGCTGCTAAAGACCACAACAATAACAACAGAAACCTGCGCGTACATGCACATACAACGTTGAGACACTTTTTAAAATTATGTTTACGATCAAAAATATTCATTTGCCTTTCACTGAAAGATGAACATATCCTCCACCGAACGCACGACAAACATCCGCGCGATTGTCAAAACCGTCCCTTACATCTGCGATCATATTGGGAGACATTGCATTCAGTAATAATGCTGTGCGGCATCGTAGTATAGCCGACGACGTTGAAGGAGAGGCACACTGACAGAGCCTCACGCAAAGCCCTACAAAATACACTCCTGGAAATGGAAAAAAGAACACATTGACACCGGTGTGTCAGACCCACCATACTTGCTCCGGACACTGCGAGAGGGCTGTACAAGCAATGATCACACGCACGGCACAGCGGACACACCAGGAACCGCGGTGTTGGCCGTCGAATGGCGCTAGCTGCGCAGCATTTGTGCACCGCCGCCTTCAGTGTCAGCCAGTTTGCCGTGGCATACGGAGCTCCATCGCAGTCTTTAACACTGGTAGCATGCCGCGACAGCGTGGACGTGAACCGTATGTGCAGTTGACGGACTTTGAGCGAGGGCGTATAGTGGGCATGCGGGAGGCCGGGTGGACGTACCGCCGAATTGCTCAACACGTGGGGCGTGAGGTCTCCACAGCACATCGAAGTTGTCGCCAGTGGTCGGCGGAAGGTGCACGTGCCCGTCGACCTGGGACCGGACCGCAGCGACGCACGGATGCACGCCAAGACCGTAGGATCCTATGCAGTGCCGTAGGGGACCGCACCGCCACTTCCCAGCAAATTAGGGAAACTGTTGCTCCTGGGGTATCGGCGAGGACCATTCGCAACCGTCTCCAAGAAGCTGGGCTACGGTCCCGCACACCGTTAGGCCGTCTTCCGCTCACGCCCCAACATCGTGCAGCCCGCCTCCAGTGGTGTCGCGACAGGCGTGAATGGAGGGACGAATGGAGACGTGTCGTCTTCAGCGATGAGAGTCGCTTCTGCCTTGGTGCCAATGATGGCCGTATGCGTGTTTGGCGCCGTGCAGGTGAGCGCCACAATCAGGACTGCATACGACCGAGGCACACAGGGCCAACACCCGGCATCATGGTGTGGGGAGCGATCTCCTACACTGGCCTTACACCACTGGTGATCGTCGAGGGGACACTGAATAGTGCACGGTACATCCAAACCGTCATCGAACCCATCGTTCTACCATTCCTAGACCGGCAAGGGAACTTGCTGTTCCAACAGGACAATGCACGTCCGCATGTATCCCGTGCCACCCAACGTGCTCTAGAAGGTGTAAGTCAACTACCCTGGCCAGCAAGATCTCCGGATCTGTCCCCCATTGAGCATGTTTGGGATTGGATGAAGCGTCGTCTCACGCGGTCTGCACGTCCAGCACGAACGCTGGTCCAACTGAGGCGCCAGGTGGAAATGGCATGGCAAGCCGTTCCACAGGACTACATCCAGCATCTCTACGATCGTCTCCATGGGAGAATAGCAGCCTGCATTGCTGCGAAAGGTGGATATACACTGTACTAGTGCCGACATTGTGCATGCTCTGTTGCCTGTGTCTATGTGCCTGTGGTTCTGTCAGTGTGATCATGTGATGTATCTGACCCCAGGAATGTGTCAATAAAGTTTCCCCTTCCTGGGACAATGAATTCACGGGGTTCTTATTTCAATTTCCAGGAGTGTACATTACTTATTGTGCAGTGAGGACAGGCGATCTTGGTGGCCTGTGGTGCAATGCAAGGTATGCAAGTTCGATACGGCCGATTCATCATTGGGGTAACTCGTTGTTAAGAAGTGCTCTTACGTGCAGATGGATCTCAGTAATACCTATTGAAATGGTGAAGGTAAAACGCCTCGTTATTCTGTATTATCGGTATCTAGATACAATGCACACTCCTTAATGAATAAGCGAGCGAGCTAGCTGCACCAGGTAAACACCATTTGATAACCATCTGCCGGCCGGGGTGGCCGAGCGGTTCTAGGCGCTACAGTCTGGAACCGCACGACCGCTACGGTCGCAGGTTGGAATCCTGCCTTGAGCATGGATGTGTCTGATGTCCTTAGGTTACTTAGGTTTAAGTAGTTCTAAGTTCTAGGGGCCTGATGACCTCAGAAGTTAGGTCCCATAGTGCTCAGAGCCATTTCAACCATTTGATAACCATCTGACCCGATAAATTATAACTGGTGCCGATGTAAACTTTTAGATTCGGTGCGCAATCTACAGTTCACTCCACGCTTCTATCTTCATAAATGCAGAAGATATAATCATCTGAAATGAGAAGGATATTTTTGAAATACCCTCTACTTAATTTTAGTAGTACGAGAGTATTACACCTGTAAGTCAACTGAACTAACGTTCGATGTTCAGAGGCGCGCAGTAAGAATGATATGTGGTGCTCATCGACGATCATCTCGTAGACATCCGTTTAAGTAGTTGAGCATTCTGGGCATTGCTTGACAGTATATTTGTTCACTCATGAAGTTCGTCGTACATAATCCACTGCAGTTCAAAAGGAACAGTGACGTACCGGTACATAATTATAACAGCAGGAGGAAAAATGATATTCATTACTTCATACTAAGGTTATCTTTAGCACACAAAGGGTCGTACAGTGCCACAATTAGGACTTTTGATCAGTTGCCCAGTGATATAAAATGTCTCTCAGAGAGCAAATTAAAATTTGGAAACGAACACCATACATATCGCCATAATTGCAAAGCAATTTGCAGTGTGAACGTACATCATACCAATTTATCGTGCAAATGATATGAGGAACATGAAACTAATTAACTGACTAACTAATGAACTCGTTTTTGCGCTATACAAACTGGTGCGTGAGATTTAGTTGAAGTGGTGTCCGGGCTGGTGGCTGTGCAGACGTGGGCTCAGTTTTTATAATTGTTTAACATGCAGAATATCAATATAGAAAACATAAATCCCTTTGGCGTAACAATTAGTTCTTTGAAATCAGAATAAACCTTAGCAGGGCTCAAAACCACAAAGTATCCTCTTTAAAATAACAATAAACTGTACAGAAGAAATACCCTGTTCCTGAAATGCGCAACCAAAGCTTCATAACAGTTAACAATAGTTATGTCACTAGCAAGTCTTTACGCTAGAAAATAGTCAACTTATGTAGCAAATAATGTAGTAGTCGGTTGTAATGCAGACGATCTTTATTTAAATCGTGCGATTAACTAATTTCGACGACTTTTTGTTTTCAAGCACATGAGTAATAAACGTTTTACGTGTAATTATGCTTGAAAATAGCGAGTATTCGAAATTGGGTAATCGCATGACTTAAACAAGCATTGGCTACATTGCAGCCTGTTATGGACCGTGTTTCCCTTTATTAAGCATTTAGAAGCTGTGGATCCCCACAAAAACAAAATTTCAGCAACTTATATGGGATACAGAATACGTGATACAGGCACTGTTGTTATGGTTGTGGTCTTCAGTCCAGAGACTAGTTTGATGCAGCTCTCCATGGTAGTCTACCCTGTGCAACGTTCTTTATCTCGCAGTACCTAATGAAACCTACATATTTCTGAATCTGTTTAGTGTATACATTTCTTGGTCTCCCTCTACGATTTTTACCCTCCACGCTGCCCTCCAATACTAAACTGGTGATCCCTTCATGCCTGAGAATATGCCCTAACTAGTCCTTACTGTATAACTACTAACAGCACTAGCCACTATCCATACTTAGGTTTAAATAATCAGCAATCAAAATACTCATGTGAAAAACGTGTAACATATGCCTCTATAATAATTTTTATTACACTAAAGTGAACCACTGTTTCGAAAATAACAAGACTGGAGCACAATTTAAGATACCTGTTTAGAGAACAGAACAGTTGTTGTAACAGAAAGTCTTATTTGATTAGTACAGTTGCGTGTGTAGTGTTTACTGATAAACAGAACCGCTTACCGACATATAATTCACTATTGCGTGCTCTGTCTGCATTAGACAGCGCTCGCAAATTTCCATAGCGCAGTGAATTACAATTGGCAGCACCCAATGTATCTTGACACTGTTGTACAAAATATTGTGACTCGACTTGAAACCAAGCTAAGCAGGTTAGCAACATCAACACCGAACGCACTCTCGCTATCTGCTGAAGCCGTTCCTCACTTTCACTACAGTGCTGTGTGCGTGGCCGGAGCTTGCTCTCCACACGACCGCCTTCTGTACTGATCGTTGTCCGTCCAGTACCAGTCCACCGACTCCGCCAGGCCGTTTGGACTTGGCTCCTTTCATACCAGCCTTGTTCGTGTCTCTTCAAGAAATGACCGCTGCGACTAGCCACGCCGATGCCGAGCAAGTGTGAACCATGACGCGTTAACCGCCTACCCCAGCGCCCTCCGCTGCTGGCTCAAGTTCAAGTTGTCACTTGCTCTCGGTACAGCAGACTGGCCAGCGGCATCAATTAACTCTTTTGATTCCACGATGGCAGCGCTAACGGCGGTCACATCTCCCGCAATGGGGCCAGCCAGATATACGGGCCCTGTGGCATACGTCACAGCAGCTGGCTCTATAGGTCTTAGGAGCTGCAGTGAATGTCTCCAGTGGAGAGCAAGTCACCATTAGTACTTCGAAACTGCACTTTGAATAAACTCCTGGTCTCGATAACACATAACAAATTTAAGTAATTTAGCGAGTATTTCTTCATTTACATACTGATTTTCTGTCTGGCACCGGACGTTGCTGAGCATTCGCGATGTATCTTGTTCGAGGTGACTAGTGTGATTTCACAGGTTCGTTGAGGGGGGTCGTATTTTCCGCAGACCCTATCCCACAAGAAATGATCTCTGGCGCCTCCAGTACCACATACCGAAGAACAAGATCTCTGGCGCCAGGGAAAATAACCATGCCGTTCGGCACGGCACAGAATATACATATAAATTGTTCAAACTCTCCACTTTCGCCAAGCGGGGTAGTCGCGTGGTCTAGGGCGTCTTGTCACAGTCAGCGCGGCTGCCCGCGTCTGAGGCTCGAGTCCTCCCTCGGGCATGAGTGTGTGTGTGTGTGTGTGTGTGTGTGTGTGTGTGTGTGTGTGTCGTCTTTAGAGTAAGTTAATTTAAGTTCTAATATAAAGTGCGCAAGCTTAGGGACCGATGACCTCAGCGGTTTGGCCCCATAAGACCTTACCACAAATTTCCAATTTTTTTCTCCACTTTCCGCCTGACAGGAAGTTTCAGCTCTCCGTTGCAATGAATGAACACGCTCAAATGTACTACATCAACATACATACGCCTGAAATGATAATTAAATCAAGACCCTACGCTGTCGACAGGCGTTGATATACATCAACGGGGACAGTTGGAAATGTGTGCCCCGACAGGGACTCGAACCCGGGATCTCCTGCTTACATGGCAGACTCTCTATCCATCTGAGCCACCGAGGGGACTGCAGGGATATGAAGATGGTATCTGTTCTTTCGGACATGCCAGAAAGAACAGATACCATCTTTACATAATTAAGGCTAACGGGCCATTGACCTTCTTCTTCTGTGCTGATGCACACGTAGTTCCCCAACTGTAACGGGATTCGGTACGACTGTCTGCCGCGAATAATGAGTGTAATGGGCAGGGGCACTACGAATGTAGTGTGTGGACATTAAGCTGGGAATGGGGGTCTCACGGGGAGCGCGCAAGGGATAAGTCCCTGCAGTCGCTCTATCCTCTGTGCCCTCAGTGGCTCACATGGACGCCGGCACGGTAGCTCAGCGTGCTGGGTCAGAGAGCTGGTTGGTCTGTGTAATAAAAAAACTGAGTGAAAGGATCAAAAACGAACTTCAACGATGTCACATGATGTTCACTAGTACCAAATACAACGAACAAAATACAAAAAAAAACAACAGATGGATAGAGCGTCTGCCATGTAACCAGGAGATCCCGGGTTCGAGACCCGGACGGGGCACACATTTTAAACTGTCCCCGTTGATGTATATCAACGCCTGTCGAGAGCGTAGGGTCTTGATTTAATTATCATTTCAATCTAGACCGCTGCATGGTCACCGATGGTATCTGTTCTTTAGGACATATCGGAAAGAACACATACCATCTTCATATGGATACGCGTACTCTGCATATAGCTGTGTAGTGCATCGCAGATGGTACTTAGCATTGTGTAACATGTTAGGATAATCGCGTATAGAGCGCAGTAAGAATGTTTAAATTCCTCTGTGGCGCTGCAGTTAGTCTCATCTTGTTTTCATTGTCCTTGCACGAGCGGTATGTACGGTACTGAAGTAGATCTGAGACTGTTCACTTAATATTGTTTCTCATACGTTGTCAGTTGGTTTTCGTGAAATAACTGACTTCTATTTTCATGCGTGAACCAGTTTAGGTTTTTCATAGTTTGGTAACGCTCTTCTGTGAGTAAAGAAAGCCTGCAACTTTTCGACCGCCCTTGTTTGAATGCCAAACGCCACTGGCGTTCTCTTATGCTTTCATCGCCAGATCGAAAACGGATTTTTATTGCTGAATGGTGTGTAAACTGTCGATTTGACCAAAATCACACAGAAAGTGATTTTTTCAGCTGCCTGTAGAGTCCACGGTATGGTCTACCGGTACGAATTAGTTGTCAAATGCAATATGCGTTGTCACAAACACTAAAATATACTTACGGGCCATCAGGCATGAAGAACATGCCATCATAGCGTCCTAGTCCTCATACCTCATCCAAATAACAACGTACATACATCAGATAGTAAGTCATAACTGCCTGGATCGTAGAAACTAACGCATTCCAGAAGCATGCCCGTATCAGCTTATTACTTTTCATGAGGTATCTGACTCTTAAATGTTATCTGTTGTGTATATACGCTCTGTTTAATACACAATAATGACGCAGAAAATAACTACAGTGGAAATTAGCTCTCATCTTCTATAAAGGCTACGGTGGTAACCGAATGTTGAGGTACAAATTCGTTCGTGAATAATTATTTTCAGGTTTTTCAACAGAAGAGAATTACTGAATGTTGATGATAAGAGTTGTGAACAGAAATATGGCAGACAGAGATAGTAGCAAGTGCTGTTGCTAAATAGAAATTCAGTTTTAATTAACAACAAAGTTATTTTACATATATACATTAAAACCGTAAACAGCAAAAGGGCAACTGCATAAGAACAAAAGCAATGCATTTGGAATGATGTGCTAAAATGGATGCTAGATATTAGTACGAAAGAAAGTAAGGAGAGGAAAGGGTTCCAAAGTATAAGAAGGATTTGTCAAATAATAGATAAAACACCCAGAAATGGATAATGTCGATACAGAAACACATAAAGGAAAAGTTGTTAGTCTAAGATATTGGCTGCAAAAAATACAGGGTGAGGCATAATATCGAGCAATTAAAAAAAAAAGTATCAAGCTGCGTCGGAGAGAGGTAGAGGGGACAGTGACAATCACGTTTAGCGCGAAATAGCATTTAGTCACAATGGAGCGCTGGACCCCACAGCAATATGTGTACGCTGTCAAAGCATCTTATCAAACGGTAGTTCGTACCAGCTAGCACCTCGTGCATTCCGAAACCACTTCAACGTAATCGTAATCGGCCCTTGCCATCTGCCTCTGTGGTTAAAACGTGGGCTGAGATCTTTGAGGAGACGGCGTCAACGACAAAGAAGAAAACTGGGAGACCAACAACTGTGCGCACACCTGAAAACATCGAAAGTGTAAGAGTTGCCACTGAGAGAAGCCCCCGTCACTTAGCTTGCCGGCACATCGCTACACTTGGAATTACAAACAGAACGGGAAGAAGAGTTTTCACCCCTACAAAATCCAAACGATTCAGGCCCTTAAGTAACAGATTATGTGAACCGAAGCCGGTTCTACTTAGAATTTTTGGACATAATTAACCAAGATAAGGACACTGTAAGCCGTCTGTGGATGAGTGATGAAGCTCACTTGCATCTCTCCAGCTATGTGAACAAGCAGAACTTTCGATTTTGAAGTGACGTTATACCTAGAGAACTGCAGCAGCAACCACTGCACTCCGCAAAAGTTACTGTGTGGTGTGCCACGTTTTCATTAGGGATCATAGGGCCATATTTTTTTTTAAAATATGGCCCTGTCAGTGCTTAACAGTGACTACGCTGAGATACGCAAACATGTTAGAAAACTTTTTTACTGCACAACTTGCACTCTACGAAGTGAACGACGACACGTTTTTCCAGCAGGACGGAGCAACCTCCCACGTTGCTCGAGTAACCATGAATATTGTCAATTGTTTGTTTCCAGATTATGTGATCCAGATATGGCTCTCTTGTTCACCGGATCTCACAACATGTGACGTTTTCTTGTAGGGTTATCTGAAAATCAAAGTTTATCAAGATAACCCTCCTCGAACAGCTAAAGCCCTGAGAGTGCGGATACGACAGGAAGGTGTTGAAATCCCACTGGCAATGATGCGCAATGTGATGAGTCACTCCAAGGTCAGGCTGGAGGAATTTGTGCCTCTAAACGGACGCCATCTTACCGGAGTTATCTTCAAAAAGTAAACGGTGTTTTAATATTTCAGAAAATGATTTTTAATGTATTTTAAGATTACGAAACAAAAAACAGTTAAGAAAGTGTTTTTACTTGAAAGAATTTTAAAAATCGCTCTTTATTATGCCTCACCCTGTATGCATTTTCTGCTGCAGGGTGGGATACTGTCAGACCTTATACCGTACGTCGCCACGCTGTTCCATCGTCTTGTCACTGCCACTGACGCTTTATTCCGATTATGGCATCGCTCTGTTGTACTGGGCTCTACTGAATTCGTCTTGCCTTGCTGTACTGCCAAGGGACTTTTAAGGTCGATTCACACCTGACCTGCTATCACACAGTCACACAGTGCATTTCAAACAGTGGCATTCACACATGCCGTCAATGGAAGGGGACGGAATGGAATTGGACGGCAAGGTCAATGTTTCTGGGAAGAATGTTTCGAAGTTTACATAGGTGGTGGGTGGTGGTGTGGTCGGCTAACATCGGAAGTTAACCTACACTATTGGCCATTAAAATTGATGCACCAAGAAGAAATACAGATGATAAACGGATACTCATTGGAAAATATATTATACTAGAACTGACATGTGATTACATTTTCACGCAATTTGGGTGCATAGATCCTGAGAAATCAGTACCCAGAACAACCATCTCTGACCCTAATGACGGCCTTGATACGCCTGGGCATTGAGTCAAACAGAGCTTGGAAGGCGTGTACAGGTATAGCTGCTCATGCAACTTCAACACGATACCACAGATCATCAAGAGTACTGACTGGCGTATTGTGACGAGCCAGTTGCTTGGCCACCACTGACTAGACGTCTTCAGTTGGTGAGAGATCTGGAGAATCTTCTGGCCAGGGCAGCAGTCGAACATTTTCTGTATCGAGAAAGGCCCGTACAGGACCTGCAACATACAGTCGTGCATTATCCTGCTGAAATGTAGGGTTTCGCAGGGATCGAATGAAGGGTAGAGCCACGGGTCGTAAAACATCTGAAATGTAACGTCCACTGTTCAGAGTGCCGTAAATGCGAACAAGAGGTGACCGAGACGTGAAACCAATGGCACCCCGTACCATCACGCCGAGTGATACGCCAGTATGGCGAAGACGAATACACGCTTCCAATGTGCGTTCACCGCGACGTCGCCAAACACGGATGCGACCATCATGATGCTGTAAATAGAACCTGGATTCATCCGAAAAAATGACGTTTTGCCATTCGTGTACCCAGGCTCGTCGTTGAGTACACCATCGCAAGCGACCTTGATGATGATGCTTGGTTTGTGGGGCGCTCAACTGCGTGGTTATCAGCGCCTGTACAATTTCCCAATCTTTGCTCAGTCCAATTGCGCCACTTTCCTGGATGATGATGAAAATGATGAGGACAACACAAACACCCAGTCATCTCGAGGCAGGTGAAAATCCCCGACCCCGCCGGGAATCGAACCCGGGACCCCGTGCGAGAACGCTACCGCGAGACCACGAGCGGCGGACGCGCAAGCGACCTTGTCTCAGATGCAGCGTCAAGGGTAACCGCAGACATGCTCTCCTAGCTGATAGTCCATGCTGCTGCAAACGTCGTCGAACTGTTGGTGCAGATGGTTGTTGTCTTGCTAACGTCCTCATCTGTTGACTCAGGGACTGAGACGTGGGTGCACGATCCGTTACAGCCACACGGATAAGATGCCTGTCATCTCGACTGCTAGTGATAGGAGGCCGTTGGGTTTCAGCACGGCGTTCTGTATTTCCCTCGTGAACCCACCGATTCCCTATTCTGATAACAGTCATTGGATCTCGACCAACGCGAGCAGCAATGTAGCGATACGATAAACCGCAATCGCGATAAGGTACAATCCGACCTTTATGTAAGTTGGAAACGTGATGGTACGCATTTCTCCTCCTTACACGAGGCATCACAACAACGTTTCACCACGAAACGCCGGTCCACTGCTTCTTTGTGTACGAGAAATCGGTTGGAAACGTTCCACATGCCAGCAAGTTGTAGGTGTCGCCACCGGCGCGAACCTTGTATGAATGCTCTGAAAAGCTAATTATTCTGCGTATCGCAGCATCTTCTTCCTGTCGGTTAAATTTCGCGTCTGTAGCACGTTATCTTCGTGGTGTAGCAATTTTAATGGCCAGTAGTGTATTGTCACCGCGCTCCTCGAGTTATACTAGTGGATTTCATGCTTTTGCGTTTTCTTGGTTATTGTTGTTCAGTTATATGAGTGCATGGTGTTTGTTCTTTCGGACATATGCAAAAGAACTGACACCACGGGGAATCGGCAGCTGTAATCTGTACTTTGTAAACAGAAGGTGGATAGGGGAGAAACGATAGGAAAAAGCAGAGAAGGAAAGGAATTATTGATGTTAGCTGCATCGGGACTTCTATGCAGAAGCAACGGCGAGGAATGAAAATGTGTAGGCGACTGGGATTCGAACTCGGGATCTCCTCCTTTCTTAACAGTTATATTAACCATTGCACCACTCGGAGACAACTTTTACGTCTATTTCGCGGCAGTGGCACGTAAAGTGCCCTCCGCCACACACCGTTGGGTGGCTTGCGGAGTATAAATGTAGATGTAGTAGATGTAGATGTAGATTATCTCGGGACTCCAGTCGGCCGACCCACATTGTCACCTAGCGCCACCCATCCGCATTTCCCGTTCCTATCCTCCCTGCTAGCTCCTTTGAGATTTCCTCCGGTCGAACGTGCTTGTGGATCCGCACTGAAGGCGGTGGATTCGTTGAACATCGAAATAAATCAATTACATGAATGCGTGGAGTCTGATGTTTCGCACCTGCAGTGAATACATCACCTTCAGTTCGGATGCACAAGTACGTACGGCTCCATGCAGGAATCTTAAAGTAGCGAGCACGGAGGACTTGGACGAGGACTGGGGGATGGGTGACGCTACGTGGGAATGTGTGTTGGCCGAGAGGTGTGCTGAGACAGGCCGCGCAATTCCGATAAACACTGCTGTCTGGTGGCACAGTGGTTGACGCAGCTGTCTAGTCTGTAGGAGGTGCCCAGTTCGGATCCCGATTCGACATACATTTTCACTCGACACCACTGTTTCCACATAAAAGTCCCCTGTAGCTGATACGAATAGTTTCTTCCCTTTTCTTTCCCTTTATTGAATTCTGCCTTTAATTTACATAATATTTATTATTATGCTTTGTTTTCGTGACACATTGCTTATGTTCCATGATGACTTGGACATTTCTTCCAGTGGATGTTCTTCAAGTGTGGCAGATATCCAAAGTGATTTCGGTTTTACTGTAACTAGACAAAGGATAAGTCTACACTGTGTGTGTGACTAAGAGCAGAAACTAATGAAGCAAATTTCATTAAGTAACCCTTTTTTTGAAGTCAAGTGTATAGAACGACAAAAATAGAGTTGTTTTGACATTGTCTGGTACCTAGAAAAACAAAACACGATTGGTAAGATAAACAGGCTCTGTGTACTACCTTATAAACACTGTTTAATATCTTTTTATTTAAATATTTTCGCTAAAGAGAATGGCGATATTTCCAAAAGTTTGTACGACTCTTTTCCTGAGGTTTCACTAGTTAACTTACCATACAAATCTTATCAAGCTCTTCTGCTATGAACTATATTTTGCCCATTAATAATGTTGTCATTGCTGGTTCCTTGATTGATACATTAAATTCTAACTTTTTGTATCAAGGTGTCTCATAGCATCACTTTCAATGTTCAGTATTGGACCAAGAGAAGGACGTTATGTTGATACTCCGTCTAATGTGAACACAGCAGCAATCGGTGGCGATGCCACCTGTCGTTCGTTCTGTTGCGTTGACGTGCACTGAGAATCGGCCTGTACTTCGTCAGCTGTTCTCGACAACAGGTGGTACATTCTGTACCATTTCGCTGCGCGGCATTAGCCGAGCGTTCTAGAGCGCTGCAGTCATGGACTGTGCGGCTGATCCCGGCGGAGGTTCGAGTCCTCCCTCGGGCATGGGTGGGTGTGATGATGATGATGTTTGGTTTGTGGGGCGCTCAACTGCGTGGTTATCAGCGCCCGTACAATTTCCCAACCTTTTCTCAGTCCAATTTCGCCACTTTCCTGGATGATGATGAAATGATGAGGACAACACAAACACCCAGTCATCTCGAGGCAGGTGAAAATCCCTGACCCCGCCGGGAATCGAACCCGGGACCCCGTGCTCGGGAAGCGAGAACGCTACCGCGAGACCACGAGCGGCGGACATGGGTGGGTGTGTTCGTCCTTAGGATGATTTAGGTTAAGTATTGTGTAAGCTTAGGGACTGATGACGTTAGCAGTTAAGTCCCATAAGATTTCACACACATTTGAACATTTTGTACCATGTCCTCAGGTTACCTGCACTGTTAGGATCTCTAACCTTGCTCACGGTTATTTCAAGTGTCACTGCTCGCATCCTACGATAGTCGCTCAATTTCTGGAACTTCAAGTGTCCGTTCCTTCTACTTTGCTATGCTCTGCGGAGCGCTTCTGACATAAGTCCAGAGGAATAACTTTGTATCAAAGATCCTCTTTAAAAGAGAGGCACTCGTATCCAGCGGCCAGCAGTAAGAAACACCCACTAGTGCCCATAGCGAAATACACCAGAGATGACATGCACATTCGTGTCCGAGATCCGAGGGGCAAGCCACTTTAGAACCCAGACTACCTCGTATTTTCAGCCAAGTCCTGCGAAGCCAATGGTACTCTTTCCACATATCACCTTCAACGCGAATGGCATATCACCTCCGAGGATATTTAGAAAACAGATACTACCATAAGCACCTGCCTGGTCAAACCGCGTTCCTGACAGGACAGCGTCGACTATCTAATGTCTGTTGGCAGATAACGGACATCAGTGAAACAAATCATTAGGCAACTTGTCTCAGCTGACGACATATTGGAACAAAGATTTGCATTATTACAAGTGCTCTGGGGCGTAGAAGTTGGCTGTATTGAAGAGTAGTGGTGTATATCGGTACTCAGTTGATGGTAGCCTGCGAGTGCATCGAAAATTGCAAGAAGTAACGCATCCCTCTTATGAATAGCTCACCATTCCGGCAGGTGGTGCCTGTATCCTCGTTTGGTGGATACTTTGATGGCATATACGGTGGCTGTTATCGTCTCTCACTGGCGAAATACACGGCGATCTATTGTCGTAACAGCCGCAAATGTTTGTTCAACCACGGCACCGCGCACGTAACCTGTACATTCAGCAAGTCGTTGCAATGCCTCCCATAACCGCGTCAGAATGATTTGAGCAACATTCAGTAGACACAAGAGAGTTTCTTTTTCTTCCCACGAGGCTGATCTCAGTCAAGACGAGCACATCTGGGACGCCATCGAGCAACACGTGCGCGTGTTGTTACCAGCTCCTACCAGTGGGCGGCTGATAAGCGGCATGGATAAAAATGTCACCCTCACCCTTTCGGTGTTTCGTGCATATGTCGTTGCCGTCGCCGTGCTGAAATGGTGTCGCACATGCTACTAGTTGGCTGTAACTAGTTCAGATGCTTATTAATGTGTTTGGGTAGTAGCAAGGATGAAACGTTGTGAAATGCAGTTACGAAGAAAATGTTCTTGTAGAGAACAGTGAGGTGTAAAATGAATGTAATGTCGTGTGCCATGAGATCTGTAACTCTTCATTAGCTATGCCTCGCTATTTGTTTCAGCCGTGAGCAAAAAGAAAAGTGCTCCACAGACTGCCGCCACTGATAGAGACGGAGGCTGGTTACGGTGGAGCGCCAAGCCTATCAGAATTCCACGTGCACAAAGACCCGCGCCGGGATGCTCTGTTCTCCTCCCTCTGCTAAGAGAGGGTCCGGTATTCAGCTGAGCATCGCCTTTGTAAAATAGCAACTCAATTTCCGCCGAGTAGCTCCTGCATACAGACTTCTCGGGCGCTCTCAGATTTCGGGACGGCAGTCCAATCTTGTGTTCTTATGCAAATAAAAGAGTGGTACTTCGCAAGGGCCTCTTGTGCGTTTCAGATTCTTCCGTATATACTCCGAGACATTCTGACTATGTTGCCCAAGGCTACAAGACAGCTTCTTCTGTTACAGGTGGCTTGAGAACTGATCTCACGAGTAGGTTCGGATACAGGAAGCTACACTACCACAGGTTTTTGTTTGTTTGTCCCCGTCTGTGTCAAAAACGGCAGAAAGTATTGCAAAAATACTCATTAAGCAAGTTAAGAATACACAGGAATATTTATGGTGAAATATTATCGGACTACTGAAGTGACTAAGTATATACCACAATATGTGTGCTACAGTGTGAAGGAAATAATACGGACGTGCATGATAATAACAGCAGAATCCAGAAGAAAAGAAGTAATATCCTAGCAAGGGAAGAACTAAGTATCTACGTCCTGACGACTTGGCTCACGTAGCGTTAATAAATTACATACAAAAATCATTCTCGTGGATCAGTCTGCCTATTAAAGAAAATCGTATCAAAATCACTACAGCAGCTCCTGAGATTAGCCTCCACATAGACAGAAAAACGTTGCGGAGGAATTTAATTTGATAATATGTATGTAACGACCACAATTTCTATGAAAATGTAGCTTTTTGTGAAAGCGAAGCTTATAATATCGCAGAGTTCTTAACGAGCCGAACCTCCTCTGAAAGCTTGATTTTTATATTTCAAAATATTCTACCTCTGATGTTAGTAAGTCTCGTGATTACAGCTTTAACAAGTATTTGTTCCCGTCAGTCCAAACTATTTTGAAGAAAACATAATTTCTTTTCACTGATTCCAATCCGTTATCCTGGCAGAAATAATAATTCTTTTCCTAAAACTGAAGTCTGATTTGAAGTGTTTCAGCTACAATCATATGTTTTTACATACCATTACTTCTTCATCCATTTCTACCTGTACTACCAACAAATGATTACAGTGGAATAGTTTTGTTAATATATAGCGATGAATAAACTGCAGTTACATTAAACTGAAAGAGGAATGTGTTTATACCTTTTTGCAGTTCTACGCCAAGAAGAGCTTCTTAACATAGGTATTCTCTTGTGGAACATCAAAACATCACCCTGGTTCTCACCCTTTTAAAAGTTTTAGAACTTGTTGATATCTACAGATTTCTACCAAGAGATCCTTACTACTCAATTTGACCCTTCAACAGCAGCGAATGTATACTTTTGGTGAAGTTCCTAAGCCATAAACCCTTTCGACACGAGTAGTCTAAAATATTTAAGTTTATATACTTTTGAAATGTTAATTTTTTCCTGGTATAATATTATTTAAATTCTTATACCTAAAAATGAGAACCACTATAATTTTATACGACCTACTTGATAATGGTATTGGTCCACAGTCCTATTTATATGCAGCTGAAACCTTCTTGCAGCTGGTCCCGGCGGAGGATTTTTATTTATTTATATTTTATTTATTTATTTATTGTTCCGTGGGACCAAATTAAGGAGAAGTCTCCATGGTCATGGAACGAGTCAATACATGAAATTATAACTGATATTAGAAACAGATAAAATGAAATATAAAAAAAAAACATATTCAGGTGACAAGTCGTAAATTTAAATAAAGAAAATCAACAATGTAACACTGGAATTTGCTTAATTTTTTAGCTCTTCCAGGAGCTCCTCGACAGAATAGAAGGAGTGAGCCATGAGGAAACTCTTCAGTTTAGACTTGAAAGTGTTTGGGGTACTGCTAAGATTTTTGAGTTCTTGTGGTAGCTTATTGAAAATGGATGCAGCAGAATACTGCACTCGTTTCTGCACAAGAGTCAAGGAAGTGCATTCCACATGCAGATTGGATTTCTGCCTAGTATTAACTGAGTGAAAGCTGCTAACTCTTGGGAATAGGCTAATATTGCTAACAACAAACGACATTAAAGAAAATATATACTGTGAGGGCAATGTCAGAATTCCCAGACTATTGAATAGGGGTCGACAAGAGGTTCTCGAATTTACACCGCATATAGCTCGAACAGCCCGTTTTTGAGCCAAAAATACCCTTTTTGAATCAGAAGAATTACCCCAAAAAATATTACCATACGACATAAGCGTATGGAAATATGCGAAGTATACTACTTTTCGTGTTGAAGTGTCACTTATTTCAGATACTGTTCTAATTGTAAATAAAGCAGCATTTAGTTTCTTAACAAGATCCTGGACATGGGCTTTCCACAACAGCTTACTATCTATCCGAACTCCTAGGAACTTGAACTGTTTCGTCTCGGTTATAATATGCCCATTCTGTCTGATCAAAATATCGGTTCTTGTTGAATTGTGTGTTAGAAACTGTAAAAACTGAGTCTTACTGTGATTTAGTATCAAATTATTTTCCACGAGCCACGAACTTATTTCATGAACTACGTTATTTGATACTGTTTCAATATTACACACAAGATCCTTCACTATCAAGCTGGTGTCATCAGCAAACAGAAATATTTTTGAATCACCTGTAATACTAGAAGGCATATCATTTATATAAATAAGAAACAGCGGTGGCCCCAGCACCGACCCTTGGGGAACGCCCCACTTAACAGTGCCCCATTGGGACTGAACATCACTACCACTCTCAATATTGCGGAGAATTACCTTCTGCTTTCTGTTCTTAAAGTAAGAGGCGAACCAATTGTAAGCTACTCCCCTTACTCCATAATGGTCCAACTTCTGCAGTAACATTTTGTGGTCAACACAGTCAAAAGCCTTCGTTAAATCAAAGAAAACACCTAGCGTTCGCAACCTTTTATTTAATCCGTCCAAAACCTCACAGAGAAAAGAGAATATAGCATTTTCAGTTGTTAAACCATTTCTAAAACCAAACTGAACATTTGACAGCAAATTATGTGAATTTAAATTCTCCAGTAACCTTGCATATACAACCTTCTCGATAACTTTAGCAAACACCGATGGCATAGAAATAGGTCTATAATTGTCAATATTATCCCTGTCTCCCGTTTTTATAAAGTGCCTTCACTACCGAGTGCTTTAATCGGTCAGGAAACCGACCACTCCTAAAGGAAAAGTTACATATATGGCTAAGTACTGGGCTAACATACATAGAAGAATACTTCAGTATTCTGCTAGACACCCCGTCATATCCATGAGAGTTCTTGGTCTTTAGTGATTTAATTATCAACTCAATCTCCCTCTTGTCAGTATCATGGAGGAGCATTTCAGGTAACAGTCTCGGAAAACTTTTTTGCTAAGAGCGCTATATGATTCCCTGTTGGGACTAGGTTTCTATTTAGTTCACCTGCTATATTCAGAAAGTGATTATTAAATACTGTACATATATGCGACTTATCAGTAACACGGACATTCCCACTACGCACTGATTCTATATCCTCGACCTGTCTCTGCAGACCAGCCACTTCCTTTACGACTGACCATATGGTTTTAATTTTATCCTGAGACTTAGCTATTCTATCTGCATACCACATACTTTTTGCCTTCCTAATAACATTTTTAAGCACCTTACAATACTGTTTGTAATGGGCTGCTGCATTTAGATTTTGACTGTTTCTAACGTTTTGATATAATTGCCACTTTGTTCTACAAGATATTCTTATCCCTCTAGTCAGCCACCCAGGCTGCCTGTTTGTGCTAGTAACCTGTTTTGAACGTTCCAACGGAAGGCAACTTTCAAAGAGCACGAGAAAAGTCTTGAGAAAAGCATTATATTTATCGTCTACTGTATCAGCGCTATAAACATCTTGTCACACTTGTTCCTTGATAAGGTTTACAAAGGTCTCTACAGCAACTGGATCAGCTTTCCTAAACAGCTGATGACTATATTTAACACGTGTTGCAGCACAAAAATCTGTGCATCATGATCTGAAAGGCCATTCACCTTTTTGCCTACAGAATGCCCTTCTAGTAATGAGGAATGAACAAAAATGTTGTCTATGGTTGTACTACTGTTCCCTTGCACTCTCGTTGGAAAGAATACGGTTTGCATAAGATTATATGAATTAAGGAGGTCTACCAGCATCCTCTTCCTTGCACAATCACTTATACAATTAATATTGAAGTCACCACATATAACTAACTTTTTGTATTTCCTATAAAGTGAACCAAGAACCTCCTCTAGCTTTAGCAAAAATGTTGTGAAATCGGAGTCTGGGGATCTATAAATAACAACAGTTAGAAGTTTAGCTCTGTTAAATTTAACCACACCTGCACAACATTCAAACACCTTTTCAGTGCAGTACTTTGAAACATCAATTGACTCAAATGGAATGCCGTTTTTCACATACATGGCTACTCCCCCACACCGCAAAGAGCTCCTCGAAAAGCTGCCAGCCAACCTGTATCCTGGTAAAGGAAGTCTCTGAATCATCTCCTTATTTAAGAAGTGTTCAGATATACCAATAATTTCAGAGTCAACATCTATAAGCAGTTCACTAACTTTATCTCTAATACCTTGTATATTTTGATGAAATATACTAATTCCCTCATTACTCGGATACCTAAGCTTTGTCAAAAGTGGTTCCTTTGTTAGAGAGACTTCCCTTAAGCAGGAATACATATCAGCTGACTTCAATCTAAAAAAGGTGCAGCTCCACCACCCACAACTGTAGGAATTTTCCCATGAGTGATCCCACCAACCCCACCTATGCTGTCACCTATAAGCTTTGCCAACCTTCCCTTCCCATACCTGTTGAGGTGCAGGCCATGTCTAGTGAAACCCGTCCTGCTGATAGACTCCACCGACACCACTGAAATGCGACCCATGCTTTCTGTCATCAGCGCACCCCCAAGTCTCATGTTATTACGCCTGACGGCTGTATTAAGATGAGGCCGATCGTGACGCTGAAACAGTTCCACGAGTCCTCCCTCGGGCATGTGTGTGTGTGTTTGTCCTTAGGATAATTTAGGTTAAGTAGTGTGTAAGCTTAGGGACTGATGACCTTATCAGTTAAGTCCCATAAGATTTCACAGACATTTGAACATTTTTTGAAACCTTCTATTCTATTTCTTGATGATAGACAAAGATGTCACACAGTGCTTACAGCTGCTTGTGTAATGTCACCTTCTTATATATGAGGTCTGTTTAAAGATCCCGGAACTTTGTCCACAAAAATTTTCTGTGCTTACCATTTGCTTATTGTGCATGGTCTCCTTCGAAATACTCTCTCCTCTACAATTGATACACCACTGCCAACACCATTACCACTTTCGGAAGCAGTATTGTTACGCCTCTTGCTGGGTCGCGAGAAGCGTTGTTTGCCAATTTTCAATTATCTCGTCCATCGTTGCAAATCATCCTTTCAACGGTGTTTAAACTTTGGAAATAAAAAAAGTCCGCAGGTGCCAGGACTGGAGAGTACGGAGGCAGCACAGTGATGTCGTTTTTTGTGCAGTAGTCACGCACCAACAACGGTGAATGTGCGGGTGCGTTGTCGTGAAAGAAGAACCATGAACCATGAACTGTCTCACCGCATTTTAGGCTGTTTCCTTCTGACATTTTCTCGCAGGTTTTGCAACACGTCCCGATGGTACCACTGATTAACAGTTTGTCCCTGTGGCACGAATTCGTGATGAACTAATCCTTCAAAGCCAAAGAAAATAATCAACATAGCTTTGACATATAACCTGACCTGGCGAGCTTTTCTGGTCTTGGAGAAACTTTCCGACCCGTAGTGAAGATTGAAATTTGGTCTCAACATCATAACTGCAGATCCACGTTTCATCACCACTTACGATTCTCTTTAGGAACAATTCTCTTTAGGAACATCTCGTTCTCATTTGCGCGATCAAAAAAGGTATTCACAGATTGCGAGGTGAAGGTCTTTCTGGTCTTGACTCATGAGCCATGGGACGGACTTGACGGCAACACGATGCGTTCCAAGATGCTGTCTCAGGATTTCATGACGTGATCCGACTGAAACGTTATATTCTTCTGCAGTCTCTTGAACAGACAGTCTTCGATTAGCACGCACAATTTCGTTGACGCTTCAGACAGTAGTGAAGTCGGTAGACATCGAAGGTTGTCCTGAACGAGGACATCTTTAACTTTCGTCCTGTCATTTCCGTGTGAGCCATTCTAACACCGAGTGCGGCTTGATCTCTCATCACCGTAGGCTTCCTGCATCATTTGGTGTGTCTCTGTAACGGTTTACTTGAATTTCGTGCAAAATTTAATCCAGATGCGTTGCTTCTCTTTCTATGGCATAGCGAAATTCGCGAACTGTACGATACAGCGTTCTAGTCAATACACCACTGATCAATAAGAAAAATGGTTCAAATGGCTCTGAGCACTATGGGACTCAACTGCAGAGGTCATAAGTCCCCTAGAACTTAGAACCTAGAACTTAGAACCTAACTAACCTAAGGACAACACACACATCCATGCCCGAGGCAGGATTCGAACCTGCGGCCGTAGCGGTCGCGCGTTTCCAGACTGTAGCGCCAGAACCGCTCGGTCATCAGGATCAATAAGAAACAGACATACAACAATGAAACTTACGGCAGCTGCACATTAAACATAGTCGTGTGGACGGGTGCCTATCGCATTTCGCTCCAACACACTATTGGCGCGAAATTGTGGATGTTGCTGAATGCCGCACGGGATTAGCCGACCGGTCTAGGGCGCTGCAGTCGTGGACAGTGCGGCTGGTGCCCGGCGGAGGTTCGAGTCCTCCCTCGGGCATGGGTGTGTGTGTTTGTCCTTAGGATAATTTAAGTTAAGTAGAGTACAAGATTTGGGACTGATGACCTTAGCAGTTAAGTCGCATAAGATTTCACACACATTTGAACATTTTGTTCCGGAATATTTTGAACATATATATATATATATATATAACGAGGATTAGAACTTTAATAGTGGCAACTATTCATTTCCAGCTCGTACAAGACAGATACGTGTTTCAAAGTTTTATTGACCATCAAAGTAATTACCAGTGTGGTGTATAACCCGTTGCCAGCGATGTGGAAGTCGAAGGATACTCTCAGCAGTGCCAATTGTGTTGCCCGTTCGAGCGGCACGGGCTATTACCCGACGAATTTGTAGCAGTTCTGAAGCGAATGCCGCAAAGTGTTTCCTCTAGTTTAGAAATCGAGTTGAACTTACGAGAGCTTAAGTCAGGGGAGTGCAGTAGGTGGTATAGCACTAGGCAGCCCCATCAATCAAACAAATCAGTAACAGCTTACACTGTACGTGCTTGAGAATTCTCCTGTAAAATGATGGTCAGGTCCTGCAGTAAGTGTCATCACTTCTGTCTCTAAGCTGGTCGTAGATTGTGTTCCAAAAATGAACAGCATAGAGACAGAAGTCATGACACTTTCTGCAGGACCTTGTTTGACTGATGGGGCTGCTAAGTGCTATAACACTTACTGTACTCCCCTGTCTTAAGCCCTCGTAAGTTCAAGTCAATTTATAAACTGAAAGAAATACTTCATGATATTCGCTTCAGAACTGCTACAAATTCCCCGGGCAATAGAACGCGCCGCTCGAACTGTCAACAGAACTGGCACTGCTAAGAGTATCCTACCACTTCCACATCGCTGGCAACGGCTTGTACACAACGCTGGTGACTACTTTGAAGGTCAGTAAAACTTAGAAACACGTACCTATTTTGTAAGAGCAGTAAAGAAATAGTTGTCACTATTAAAGTTTTAACCCTCGTATTTACTCTGCCCGTAGCTCAACTTCAAGTAAATGTCAAACGTTTTCCAGTTGCATGGGCATAAATGCTGATCGAATTCTGTTGATTCGTAAGCAAAATAACCGATGATAAAGAAGTAAGGATACAAAAAGCTGGCTAACACAGACATAGCGAGCCTTTTGTGTCAAAAGAAGTGTTTGCTACCAAATCTAGGTTTTAATTTTCGGAAACGAATTTCAGAAAGACACTCGGAGCGTTTCAGGTGTAGTATTGTGCCAGGATGCTGAACATAATTGGACTGAGAACTTCGGAAATGCAAGGGTTCTCTGCAGAATCGGGGAAGACACTAAGCATTAGGAATTAGTGACAAGAAGGAGCAATATGATGACAGGACATGTGTTTAGATTCTAGAGAGTAATCTCGATGATAAATTCCTTGAACACACAAGATGTAACAGTAATAGTGAGTTTTCTGAACAATATTTCGACGACCGACCCAGTCGTTTCTGCAGGTGCTGAGGTTTTTTTTGTATATTTTATATAACAGAAAAAACAACCCGGCTGAATGTTCGCAAGCTCACTATTAATCAATCGCGCCAAAAAGAAAAACTGAGATATCACAAGACGTATCAGTGCTGTCTTCAGTGCTGGACATCATGAGTAGGTAAAGTATGATTCAAAAAGATTCAGAAAACGATTACGAATCTGCATGGGCTTTGGATTAATTTTAGGTTACGCAAAGGACTACAATCTTTTCATTTTCAAAATAACTGTGTGATTCTTTAAATGTGAAACTTATACGTGCGTTTGCATATAACCTTGGGTTACTCTCATTATCAAGTTTAGAACGTTCACTGAATTTTTCTTTGGTGCTTAACAGAAGACGATAACAGTACTAAATAGGAAACACTTTCTAGACGTTGTGCAAAATATAATTTATTTTTTAACGAAAGGTTATCATTTGACGACAACTTAAGGAACAGAAAGGTGATTCTTGATTAAGAAAATACTTTTTTTGCAGGATACCAAGAAAATGTTACTCATTCGATATTTAATTACGTTTAGGACCAGTGTTTTCATTCACTTTTCACAAATGCTCAGTGTGCTATACTCTGATGCGCAACAAACATCAAGACGATACTGAAATTCTTTCTTTTGCTGCTGTGCGGCGCCGCAGTTCGCACAGTGATATTGGCACATAGACGGGGATTTTAATAAACATCTCCTGCATACTCCCACTACCATCCCTCCTCCCGCCCCTCGTTTGAGATTGGGTGATCTTTAAGGCTGACTGTGCAGTGTGAGATCTATGCCCTCCTTACGTTGTAGGAGGTGTAGTGCCACTCTCAACGAGATTAATGCCGCACAGTTACAACTGAACTGCATTTGACGTAGAAAGCAAAACACTTTTTGCCGCCTTGGTATCGTCATCTCGACTCGACCCACAGTGGGTAACGGGCTAGCGAGCGACATAACTGTGCCAGGGTGGAACCTCGCCGGCAACCTAGTCGTACAGCTGAGATCAAGGTAAATTTTAGCTTCGATGCGGAAGCTAAAATCCACCCAAGGTTTATATCTTCAGCCATCCAGAATATATAGCGGTCTGAAGTGGGATGAATCTTTTTGAGACACCCGGCGGACAATCACATAATGGCCCAGGCAAATGTCGGAGGCTCGTTAAGGTGTATTTGATGAAGCTCCTCGTGAGGCGCTCAATGTGAAGCAGGTGCCGCAGCGCACTGCAGATTAACGTCGCTTTACGACGATTGAACTCAGCAGCTGTTTCCGGCAGGTAGTCTGTTCTCGGAAACCCGAATAGACTCAGGACTTCCTGTCAGAAAGGTCACAGTTCGTACTAATAGATGGAAAGTCATCGAGTAAAACAGAAGTAATATCCGGCGTTCCCCAAGGAAGTGTTATAGGGCCTCTATTGTTCCAGATCTACACTCCTGGAAATGGAAAAAAGAACACATTGACACCGGTGTGTCAGACCCACCGTAATTGCTCCGGACACTGCGAGAGGGCTGTACAAGCAATGATCACACGCACGGCACAGCGGACACACCAGGAACCGCGGTGTTGGCCGTCGAATGGCGCTAGCTGCGCAGCATTTGTGCACCGCCGCCGTCAGTGTCAGCCAGTTTGCCGTGGCATATGGAGCTCCATCGCAGTCTTTAACACTGGTAGCATGCCGCGACAGCGTGGACGTGAACCGTATGTGCAGTTGACGGACTTTGAGCGAGGGCGTATAGTGGGCATGCGGGAGGCCGGGTGGACGTACCGCCGAATTGCTCAACACGTGGGGCGTGAGGTCTCCACAGTACATCGATGTTGTCGCCAGTGGTCGGCGGAAGGTGCACGTGCCCGTCGACCTGGGACCGGACCGCAGCGACGCACGGATGCACGCCAAGACCGTAGGATCCTACGCAGTGCCGTAGGGGACCGCACCGCCACTTCCCAGCAAATTAGGGACACTGTTGCTCCTGGGGTATCGGCGAGGACCATTCGCAACCGTCTCCATGAAGCTGGGCTACGGTCCCGCACACCGTTAGGCCGCGTTCCACTCACGCTCCAACATCGTGCAGCCCGCCTCCAGTGGTGTCGCGACAGGCGTGAATGGAGGGACGAATGGAGACGTGTCGTCTTCAGCGATGAGAGTCGCTTCTGCCTTGGTGCCAATGATGGTCGTATGCGTGTTTGGCGCCGTGCAGGTGAGCGCCACAATCAGGACTGCATACGACCGGGGCACACAGGGCCAACACCCGGCATCATGGTGTGGGGAGCGATCTCCTACACTGGCCGTACACCACTGGTGATCGTCGAGGGGACACTGAATAGTGCACGGTACATCCAAACCGTCATCGAACCCATCGTTCTACCATTCCTAGACCGGCAAGGGAACTTGCTGTTCCAACAGGACAATGCACGTCCGCATGTATCCCGTGCCACCCAATGTGCTCTAGAAGGTGTAAGTCAACTACCCTGGCCAGCAAGATCTCCGGATCTGTCCCCCATTGAGCATGTTTGGGATTGGATGAAGCGTCGTCTCACGCGGTCTGCACGTGCAGCACGAACGCTGGTCCAACTGAGGCGCCAGGTGGAAATGGCATGGCAAGCCGTTCCACAGGACTACATCCAGCATCTCTAAGATCGTCTCCATGGGAGAATAGCAGCCTGCATTGCTGCGAAAGGTGGATATACACTGTACTAGTGCCGACATTGTGCATGCTCTGTTGCCTGTGTCTATGTGCCTGTGGTTCTGTCAGTGTGATCATGTGATGTATCTGACCCCAGGAATGTGTCAATAAAGTTTCCCCTTCCTGGGACAATGAATTCACGGTGTTCTTATTTCAATTTCCAGGAGTGTATATTAATGACATAGGAGACAATCTGAGTAGCCGTCTTAGATTGTTCGCACATGATACTGTCATTTACCGTCTTGTAAAGTCATCAGATGACTAAAAAGAGTTACAAAATGATTTAGATAAGATATCTGTATGGTGCGAAAAGTAGCGATTGACCATGAATGAAGAAAAGTGTGAAGTTATTCACATGAGTACTAAAAGAAATCAGCTAAATTTCGATTACGCGCTAAGTCACACAAATCTGAAGGCTGTAAATTCAACTAAATACTTAGAGATTACAATTACAGATAACCTAAATTGAAACGATCACATAAATATTGTGGGTAGAGCAAACGAAAGACTGCGATGCATTGGTAGAACACTTAGAAGGTGCAACAGGTCAACTAAAGAGACTGCTTACACCACGCTTGTCCGTCATATTCTGGAGTATTGCTGTGCGGTGTGGTATCCGCATCAGATGGGACTCACGGATGACTTCGAAAGAGTGCGAAGAAGGGCAGCTCGTTTTGTACTATCGCGAAATACGGGAGATAGTGTCACAGACGTGATACATGAATTGGAGTAGCAATCATTAAAACAAAGGCGTTGTCCGTTGCGACGGGATCTTCTAATGAAATTTCAATCATCAGTTTTCTCCTCCTATGGCGAATACTTTCTGTTGGCACCCACCTACAAAGGGAGAAATAGTCATCACGATAAAATAAGAGAAATCAGGGCACGCACAGAAAAATTTAAGTGCTCGTTTTTCCCGTGTGCCGTTCGAGAGTGGAACGGTAGAGAGACAGCTTGAAGGTGGTTCATTGAACCCTCTGCCAGGCACTTTATTGTAAATAGCAGAGTAATCACGTAGATGTAGATGTAGATGTAGGAGCGGACATGCAAGACGGTCACTGCTGAGTGTGTGCTGATCTAGAAGAATGTACTCCCCCCCCCCCACCCCCACCCCCCACGCGGTTCAACACAGTGTTTGAACGTTAATTCTAAAGGACTGATAAGGAATGATCGCATTCCTCCTAATTTTCAGTTTATCAGCCGCGTTAAGAATTTCTGTCTGCCCAACATTTTCTTTGCGAAATGGTACAGAAAAGTTCATTCGATTGCAGTGGTACCTAAAGTAGCAGGCCAATCAAACCGCCATCGTCGTATATCCCTCAGTGCACCTACACCCACTGTGGCCTATCATCAGTATTTTACAAATAAGTAGCAGATTAAATATCGAAATCAACCGTGCCAGCGCAAAAATACGAATTTTCTGGCGAATCGTCATCCGATACATCGTTGGAAGATAAACTAAAATTAATCCCTTTGGTGGAATTATAGTGCAGTTCAGAACATGAATATTCAGAACATGAATATTCTCAAGTGACGCAAAAGTCCCCGTTGATACTTTCAATATTTGCAACTACATATTTGAATGAAACAGTGTTTTCAGCTGCGTTAGCAAAAAATTAAAAGGGCAGCAGATTAGGTGGCAAACCCATTATGAGAATTCGACTTCCGTTGATAAAACGTAGTACTTAGTTATCTAGGAAAATTATAAATTGTTCTGCTCATCCCCTTAGAATTTAAATTTAAAAACTATTTTCTTTATTTAATATTTATTTCAAGAACTTTTGTATTAATCATGAAATTACTTTCTGGCGTAAATAAACATTGCATGGAACAACTACACTTACATGTAAATTGAAGGAGGAGGGGGAGGAACGAAAGAAAAGGGAATCAACTGATGATATCAGCCGCATTGGGACTTTATACCGAATCGGTAGCGTCAAGAGAAAATTTTTGCAGGACTGGGATCCGAACCCAGGGTCTCCTGCTTACTGGGCAGTTGCGTTAACCACTCTTTTTTTCCCTTAGTACGGATGGAAGCATGGAAGGGAGGGCGGTGAGAGCAGAATGGGCAGGGGTAGTAACCCGAGGCCTGGCCACGGTATCCCCTCGTCCGGCAGGGTATCAGGGGTAGTAAGAGGACATCAATTGTAGGTTTCGTCATTAATCAACGCAAATGTAAATAAGAGAATGTAGAAGACAGTGGTCAGGCGTATGTCGAACGATAGGTATAGAATGCTTCGAGTCATCTCGAGCAGGAATGTGCACTGGTTGATGGGCCGGATGTAGATGGGAGTGCCAGTTGTGAAGAAAACTATAGGTTTCTAGTACCTTCTAGAGCAATTTTAGCGTAGTAATACAGTTCCGGTACCAGAAAGTGCGTAGGAGTGTGAGTGCTGAAGGGAAACCACATGTAGAAATTCGATGGCGATATTGCGAGTTATCGGCGTCGAGAGAAAATAGTCCCAATTTTTCTTAACCCTTCAGCTTGGAAAACGATCTCCTCTCTTACATACTATTTTCTTTCATTAATTTATAAAATGAGCGCGGAGGTACGAACCAAGTGGAGGGGAGGGCGAGCTTTGGCGCTGACGCTTTCGCTCTAGAGAGTCGCTCTGGGTCCTGAACGATGGACAGACCCGTATCTGACTATTCCGATGAAATGCTAAACTTATTCGACCAGAAAGTACTTTTAGAGTACAAATGGCCTCGCAGGCGCTGGTTCGAGTATCTGGAACAGTACTTGAGAAGCGACAGGTTATTCAGCAATTTAATACGCCGGTAAAAGCGTACGTGAGGCAGTGATTTTGATTGTGTGACATGAGGTCTCACTGGAACTATGATGAACATTATAACAACGGTAGAACAGCGTACCGCAATTAAAAAAGAAGTTCATTTGTGTGTGAAATCTTATGGGACTTAACTGCTAAGGTCATCAGTCCCTAAGCTTACACACTGCTTAACCTAAATTATCCTAAGGACAAACACACACCCATGCCCGAGGGAGGACTCGAACCTTCTCCGGGACCAGCCGCACAGTCCATGACTGCCGCGCCTGAGACCGATTGGCTAATCCCGCGCGGCTATACCGCAATCACGATGCAATGTCATAGTTTTGTTTGCTGCAACACTCTGCTTCTTTACATTAGTCGGTTGATTCTTTTGCTTCCCAAAATTGCTTACAGTGCGTAGGATCGAGAGCGGGGGAGCAGGACTAACTTTCAGAGCCAAACATCTTCGATAAGTATAACTGTCGTGGTCTGTGGTGCTTACAAGTAACAAACATTAGGTGGACGTTGACCCGCTGCGCACCCGATTTAATAGAGTCTATGTGGCACCAAGGTTTAGTCATAATGGTAGTCAGATGGAATAAATCTCAGAGTAATAAGCTGCTCTACAGAGCCTGCTACTTTCCAGATAGCACTTCTGTCACGTTGAACGATTCTCTTCAGTCGTCGTTGATCCCGTACTTGCAGGGTCTTTTTCCGGCAGCAGCGACGTCGGAGATTTGACGTTTTCCGGATTCCTCGTGAAATGGTCGTACAGGAAAATCCCCACTTCATCGGTACCTCGGAATGCTGTGTTCCATCGCTCGTGTGCCGGCTATAGCATCACGTTCAAACTGGCTTAAGTCTTGATAACCTGCGATTGTAACAGCCGTAACCGATATAACAACTGCGCCAGATACTTGTCTTATACTGGCGTTGCCGACCGCGGCCCCGTATCCTACCAGTTTACATATCTCTGTATCTGAACATTCATGCCTATACCAGTTTCTTTGGCGCTTCAGTGTACTTTAGCAAACTGATAGGTCAGTAGGAAATTAAGCCGGGATACTACGCGTAGGCAGCCGACACGTGGAGAGTCACGCACGAGGGTGTTGAAAGGCTGTACTAATGGGGTGGGTATCCGAGAGCACGCTGCAGAGTAACGTTCACGTGACGACGTAACCCGCAGTTGGGCGTAATGAGGCAGCGGCCTAGCTCCACCGTCGCCCGTCTCCAGCGCTACCTGCCTCTGGAGATCCGCTCGTCAGATTTCCTCTGATCCCATATGGAGGAGCAAGAGGAAGCGCGTACACTCCGAAGTGAACGTGGAAACGGAAGCGTGAGCGTGTCGCCTATGTTGTGCAAGTGATCTTGCCTGTTATTCCGCTGTTGTGCTGCATGAAGGAAAATAGCGTTGTTAAGGGTAAGGAAACTCTCCCCTCTACATCCAGCTATGTCCGTATGCCACTGCCGTCTCTCTTCTCTCTCCCCCTTTCCTCTTTTCCCTCCCTCACTCCTTGCCTCTCCCTCTTCTCTCTCTCTCTGTCACTGTCTCTGTAACTCTCTCTGTCTTTCTGTCTCACGTACACACAAACACACACACACACACAGACACACACAGACACTTTTCTACATTTTGCGGTGTCCGCTGGGCCTGGCGATGCAGGATGCAGAGACATGTTTGCTGTAATGTAACTCCGTATCTACTTCAGTTTTTCTGCTGGACGTTACCCTGGACTATCGGCTGTGTTGTGTACATAGTTCTGCGTAGTCAGCACATACACAACTTTCCCACTAGAGCGCGCCCCGCTAAGCACAACAGCGCAGGCGCACAGCACTCGTCCGTCTTCGCACTACGAGATGGCGCTGCCATAGAGACGGACCAAATTCTGCTTCCGCCGATCCGCGTATTAATATGTAACGCAGCCAATGAGATTGCTGCTAACGCAGAACTTTCTCTCCTCGCGGATCACACTCGCGCAGTGATACATGAATGCGCGAGATATTATAACGAGTGTACAGACCTCCGATTAGTCAGTTTGCATTTGTCTGCACCAGTCTGTACCAGTCTGCATTAGTCTGTACGAGTTCTACATTTGTCTATACCAGTCTATAGTCAAGTTTCAGTCTGCGCCTAATAAGATTACCATATTCCTGTACATAGCCATGAAGATAAATGTATAGACACGTTTGTCAAGTATCAGAGATATATGAGAGAATAAGATTAACGTACCAATACCAAAGGAACTTCAGATTGTAATTGTAAATAGCATCTAGAACCAAGTTAAGTAATTTTTATGCTTGTTATTATTTTAATAAATGTGTGTGAAAATTAATCAAGTTCTGTTTAACGTTGGTCACCGTCAATGTGCTAATCTAAGCGTGCAAGAGGCATTTCTATCGTCTGACGTAACGGCAGAAGATAAACACGCCACGATAAGACCACAAGACATATTGCTGACACTCGCCTACTTCGTTAGAGCGACAAGTCAAATAATCTGATGGTGTGTGCATCGAAGTTCTTACAGTACGCACACCACAGGCTGTTCACCTGTCAACGATAAGACACTACTTCCCAAGTAGTCCGAACATTCCAACGTTGTTTTCCAATCTCCTCAGCAGCTCTGTTTTACTTTTTCCTCGACCAGAAACTTTGGAACGGATGATACATCGAGAATCGCTTTGTCACCGCCACTGGGGTGTCTTCGAATTGAAAATTTTAATCTGTCGGCACTGCAATGCAACTCAACGTCTTTAAAAACGTGTATCCAGTCGAGAAACCTGGAGAAACTATAGTAGTTGTGGTTCTCTCCCGGACACACAAGTTTTAATCTGTCGTGAACTAATTACAGGAAAAAGGTCTCGGCATATTCACGAACGAGCCTTTAAACTGGAATATGCAAACAGTTACAGCATACAAGAAACCTCTCTTGCCTATATGCAATCAAATAATTTAGAAAAAAATTTCCTCCTCAAATTAGACAGAAATTAGTCCTGTTTTTAGTCATGCCAAATGTTTACTACTGTGATGTAGCGGTTCAACATAGTACAAGACAAACGATTTGTCTAGCTTAACTTTGTTTGCCAGACATTTGACCGTAAACAGTGCTGCCAGAAATGTTACCAAGGTTGGATCGTGTCGACATGTTTGCGAGAGATTTTGACTGACGGAAAGTTTCACGACATAAAAGAATGGCTCTAAGCACTATGGGACTTTACACCTGAGGTCATCAGTCCCTTAGACTTAGAACTACTTAAACATAACCAACCTAAGGACATCACACAGCCATGCCCGAGGCAGAATTCGAACCTGCGACCGCAGCAGCAGCGTGTTTTCTGACTGAAGCGCCTAGAACCGCTCGGTCACAGCAGGCGGCTTCACGAGATAGCTGACATTGATTTGTGTCGATGTTTCGCCTCACACGGTTGGTGAAAAATAGTTTTATTACAATTTATCTCACTGCAACGTGAGCTTCCGCAGTTATGGAGACTACGATCGAGGAGAAAAACAAATCAACGTTGGCAAATGCCAAAATGGTAGCGGTGTCGCTTCTTTCGCAACCATATATTACGCAGAAAGAGGTTCATAAGAAAATACTGTACGCATAAAATACAAACGGAAATGAAATGAAATAAAAAAATCCAAGTTCTCCGCATCTCCCACAGATGATGTAGGCTATTGTTTCCACGTTGTGGTATTTTAAGGAACTATCATTACAGGACCAAATATTTTCGCACACTTGTGTCTTCTTTTTCAGTGTGAGAACGAAGTACCTCTAAACAAGTTATAAAAATTTCACTGTCCTTCAGCAGAAAATTTATGTTCATCAGGTTACGAGCATAACATTTCCTTTAACATTGTATATTTCACTTTCGTTTTAAACCATTCCGTGGAGCAGCGTCTTGTTTTCTTCTTCTTCTTCCTCTTTTAACACAGTGCCAGAGTTAGTATATGTAATGCTTTAGCTGCATTTGTAGCCATCCCCAATAGTGTCGAAATGCAACATGCACGAAAAGCGTCTACTTCAATGTAATATTAAATTGGCAAAGTTCGTTGGTACGTGTACGGTATTGTTTGACACATCTGTGGCACGATAAGAGCGAATTGGGCACCAACAGGTTTCCTCTTTCACGAGGACTTTAACAAGTTATTAAATGTTTCATCGTCCATTCGAAGAAAGTTGCATAAATCATCGGGTTCTTTGGCAGATTTCATGGATAAATCTCTCTCTCATTTTAAGTCGTTCCTAGGGCCAGCGTCTTGCTTTTAACACAATACAGTGCAAAGTCATGGCCAAAACCGCTTTGCCTGCTTTGTTTAACAAATCCGAATCTAGAGAAGAGCAAAACTGAAAAAAAAAATTTTGCTCGTTTACGGGGGCCTTTAGATTCGGTTGTTTGATAACGTCAGTCCATCGTACCCTCACATGGGCTTCATGGAACCACAGAGGCAATGTGATTACCATACGGTCTGTTTTCATCATCAGTTTCTTACTTTTCTCCTCACATATCAAACACATATCATCATTTATTAACTGCAATAGCATCATCTTTGCTGTATCTTTGCATAATACTAAATCTTCGCCGGCCGCGGTGGCCGTGTGGTTCTGGCGCTGCAGTCCGGAACCGCGGGACTACTACGGTCGCAGGTTCGAATCCTGCCTCGGGATTGGGTGTGTGTGATGTCCTTAGGTTAGTTAGGTTTAAGTAGTTCTAAGTTCTAGGGGACTTATGACCTAAGATGTTGAGTCCCATAGTGCTCGGAGCCATTTGAACCATTTGAACTAAATCTTCCTCCACTTGCTTCACCGCTTTCCCTAAAGACTTCTGAAAATACTACCCTGTAACCTGAGTCTACTCTATTCAAGAGGAGGTCATGATCGTTATGAACGGCGTAGCTTCTCTCTTGGGAATCCTAGCTATTTTCCATCTGGTAAACAGTGAATCAGTATCTCTGTCACATCGTAAACTATCCGTGTGTTTCTCATCTCTCCTTATGTCTTCTTCCTTCCATCTCATCCGATGATCTTAACCACTCATTTTCCACTGATCACTCAACTTCTTCAACATATTTGATTCCTTCGTACTGTTGTCATCCATTTCTGTCAAATGTCATTATTTTTATTTCACGTGAGTGGAATGAGGAAATTGTTTAATAATACAACTTTCCCTAAACGTATTCGTCTTTTTCCCCGAAAAAAAGAAACTGTGAAATATTGTAACAATATGCAAATGTGACGATTAATTCAAACGTTTCTTTTTTTCCATTAAAAATGGAAAAACAGACAAAGTGGGCCCTTTGCCACGTTTAAATAAATAAACAGCTACGGACTGAGAGTTTAATTCTGTAAACAACACCTTGCAAGCGGATGAACAGTCCGAATGCCGGAGGCGGTCACGGAGAAACGCGGGAAGCCGAGTTTGTCGGAGATCTGAAGACACCATGTTCGCCAGGTAGCTGGTTCACAGATGCCTCGGGACGTTGAATGGTCCTCACCGAGCTCGTAGTGTCTATAAATCTCCGCTTTTAGGCCACTGTGTGAGCATGTTTCCTGCCGCAGCCAGTACATAAGGTGCCTCTACTGGGTGTTACAAAAAAATACGTCCAAACTTTCAAGAAACATTCCTCACACACAAAGAAAGAAAATATGTTATGTGGACATGTTTCCGGGAACGCTTACTTTCCATGTAAGAGCTCATTTTATTACTTCTCTTCAAATCACATTAATCATGGAATGGAAACACACGGTAACAGAACGTACCAGCGTGACTTGAAACACTTTGTTACAGGAAATGTTCAAAATGTCCTCCGTTAGTGAAGATACATGCATCCACCCTCCGTCACATGGAATCCCTGATGTGCTGATGCAGCCCTGGAGAATGGCGTATTGTATCACAGCCGTCCACAATACGAGCACGAAGAGTCTCTACATTTGGTACCGGGGTTGCATAGACAAGAGCTTTCAAATTCCCCCATAAATGAAAGTCAAGAGGGTTGAGGTCAGGAGAGCGTGGAGGCCATGGAATTGGTCCGCCTCTACCAATCCATCGGTCACCGAATCTGTTGTTGAGAAGCGTACGAACACTTCGACTGAAATGTGCAGGAGCTCCCTCGGGCATGAACCACATGTTGTGTCGTACTTGTAAAGGCACATGTTCTAGCAGCACAGGTAGAGTATCCCGTATGAAATCATGATAACGTGCTCCATTGAGCGTAGGTGTAAGAACATGGGGCCCAATCAAGACATCACCAACAATGCCTGCCCAAACGTTCACAGAAAATCTGTGTTGATGACGTGATTGCACAATTACGTGCGGATTCTCGTCAGCCCAAATATGTTGATTGTGAAAATTTACAATTTGATCACGTTGGAACGAAGCCTCATCCGTACCTAAAATGAGCTCTAACATGGAAATTAAGCGTTTCCGGACACATGTCCACATAACATCTTTTCTTTATTTGTGTGTGAGAAATGTTTCCTGAAAGTTTGCCCGTACGTTTTAGTAACACCCTGTATACAATCCGTATTTATTAACGATACTCTACTGTCAAACCTTCACTATAGTGAAGCCATCGTCATACCATCCAAAGTTATGTCATTATTTTCATTTGGCTACGCGATGTCAAGAAGCCAGGACGTCGAAGGATGATTAAGACTTTACTGCTATTTCATTAGCTCTGACTGTCAAAAAGCAACAATAATAGAAAAGAAATTGGCATATAAATTGTTGAGGAAAAAGAACGACATACTGCGTGATAATCGCGTCAATGAAATCCGCTCTCTCTTGCGACTGTGAAATGTTTTTAATGATGTCACAGGATACAAGAAGAGTGCTCCAGTAGTCTCAGAGACGTGGCCGGAAGGTCGGTGACAGTGATATTTTTCATCTCGACACGACTATACACCAAGGAAAATTTGAAATTAACAGATTCTGTCCACGGAAAGCAACGCACTAGACTTGCGGACACTGTCGGTTACTTTCGGGTGAATGACAAGTCGCGACCACAGCATGAATATATTAGTGAGAACTGTCAGCCGCGGACCTAATTATTTCGGCCCCTCAGTCGAGATGCCATTTAAACGCCTGTGAATCTGTCGCCACCCGTGGCGAGCGCTGACACACGAATAAGCTGCCGGGCGTCCGTGTTCGCGAAGCGCCGCGCCGCGCCGCGCAGCCCCGACCGAGGCGAGATGGATCAGCGCGGCCTCCGCAGGGAGGCGACACAAAGCCGGCGGCGCCAAGACGGTTCAAAGACGGCCCGCACAATGGCGGCGCAAAACAGCTGCAGCCGGCGATAAGGCCTGCGCTGTGCCGTGCCCTGCCTGCCCTGCCGGCTCAGCCGATGGGCGGGGGCGTCACTGGCCAACTCGGGGCGGGCTCGCGACACACTGTGTCCGTGAATTATACAGGGTGATTCAAAAAGATGAAAGAAACATAATATAACCTTCTGTTATACATCATTACAAAGAGTATTTAAAAAGGTTTTTTTTCACTCAAAAACAAGTTCAGAGATGTTCAGTATGGCCCCCTCCAGACACTAGAGCAATATCAACCCGATACTCCAACTCGTTCCACACTCTCTGTAGCATATCAGGCGTAACAGTTTGGATAGCTGCTGTTATTTCTCGTTTCAAATCATCAATGGTGGCTGTGAGAGGTGGCCGAAACACCATATCCTTAAAATACCCCCATAAGAAAAAATCGCAGGGGTAAGATCAGAGCTGCTTGGAGGCCAGTGATGAAGTGCTCTGTCACGGGCTGCCTGGCGGCCGATCCATCGCTTCGGGTAGTTGACGTTCAGGTTTTCGTAGGACTCTCCATACAGTTGATTGTGGAATTTGCAGCTCTCTGCTAGCTCTGCGAGTCGATTTTCCTGGGCTGCGAACAAATGCTTGCTGGATGCGTGCTACATTTTCATCACTCGTTTTCGGCCGTCCAGAACTTTTCCCTTTGCACAAACACCCATTCTCTGTAAACTGTTTATACCAACGTTTAATACACCACCTATCAGGAGGTTTAACACCATACTTCGTTCGAAATGCACGCTGAACAACTGTCGTCGATTCACTTCTGCCGTACTCAATAACACAAAAAGCTGTCTGTTGAGCGGTCGCCATCTTAGCATCAACTGACGCTGACGCCTAGTCAACAGCGCCTCAAGCGAACAAATATACAACTAAATGAACCTTTATAGCTCCCTTAATTCGCCGACAGATAGTGCTTAGCTGTGCCTGTTTTCGTTGCAGAGTTCTAAATTCCTAAAGTTGAGGTATTCTTTTTGAATCACCCTGTACATCTGAGCGACGTTTAACGCAGGCACAACAAGTCTCCGTGCGTTAAGGCAATACTGGTCACTACAAATGCGACATCAGGAGGAAATAGCATACAACTAAATTTTACTGAAGGTAAATATTCTGAAGGTGGCTGGGGTAAAATACAATGAGGGAAAGGCTATTTACAATTCGTACACGAAGCAGATGGCAGTTATAAAGAGTTGAGGGACATGAAAGGGAAGCAGTGGTTGGGAAGGGAGTGAGACAGGGTTGTAGCCTCTCCCCGATGTTATTCAATCTATATATTGAGCAAGCAGTAAAGGAAACAAAAGAAAAGTTCGGAGTAGGTATTAAAAACCATGGAGAAGAAACAAAAACTTTAAGGTTCGCCGATGACATTGTAATTCTGTCAGAGACACCAAAGGACTTGGAAGAGCAGTTGAACGGAACGGACAGTGTCTTGAAAGGAGGGTATAAGATGAACATCAACAAAAGCAAAACGAGGGTAATGGAATGTAGTCGAATTAAGTCAGGTGATGCTGAGGGAATTGGATTATGAAATGAGATACTTAAAGTAGTAAAGGAGTTTTTGCTGTTTGGAGACCAAATAACTGATGGTGGTCGAAGTAGAGAAGATATAAAATGTAGACTCGCAATGGCAAGGAAAGCGTTACTGAAGAAGAGAAATTTATTAACATCGAGTATTGAATTAAGTGTCAGGAAGTCGTTTCTGACAGTATTCGTATGGAGTGTAGCCATGTATGGAAGTGAAACGTGGACGATAAATAGTTTAAACAAGAAGAGAATAGAAGCTTTCGAAATGTGGTGCTACAGAAGAGTGTTGAAGATTAGATGGGTAGATCACAAAACTAATGAGGATGTATTGAACAGAATTGGGAAGAAGAGGAGTTTGTGGCACAACTTGACTAGAAGAAGGGATCGGTTGGTTGGACATGTTCTGAGGCATCAAGGGATCACCAATTTAGTACTGGAGGGCAGCGTGGAGGGTAAAAATCGTAGAGGCAGACCAAGAGATGAATACACTAAGCAGATTCAGAAGGATGTAGGCTGCAGTAGGTACTGGGAGATGAAGAAGCTTGCACAGGATAGAGCAGCATGGAGAGCTGCATCAAACCAGTCTCAGGACTGAAGACCACGACAACAACAACAAATTTTACTTGTTCAAAGGTTTCATTGAAATCTAACAATGATAACAGGTGTCTGGCCTGGTGGTCGTTATTTACGTATTCAACACAGCATTGGGGTGTAGCAGGTTTGAGACGAGACTGAAGGTACAGCACAGGATGAACTGACGGGAGATATCTTCGTTAACCACAGGATGGTCACCTTTCGATGAATGACAAGACGACCCCGCTGTGTGCCCGACGCAGACACCCCTGGGGAGAAAATAAAGAGAAAAATGTTGTACCATTTCCCTCCTTTCTCTCTCTCTCTCTCTCTTTTTCCGTAAGCAGGTTGGATTCGTGTTTCGTTTTCGTTCGAGGCTGTAGCCTAAAGGGGTGGCAAACATTCCGTTGTAGTTAGCTTTAGTGTGAAATTGGCGGTGGAATTAGGTTATACTAAAAGGTAGACTTTCACGGCCGGAAATATCATGTCCATTATTATTATCCGGGCTGTTATGCCGCGGTCGGTTGTCAATTGAGACAAAATTCATCAACCGACCACGGCATAACACCCCGGATAATTATAATGGAACTAGGTTATGCCAACGCCTGAGATGGAAGGGATGTATGGAAGAAAGCTACTACGGGCGGCCTGACTGGAAACCAAGAGGTCACGGGATCGAATACCAGTCAGACCTTGGATATTTCAGTCTGTTTTTTAATCTAGCCTTCATCTCTCAACCGTATGAGTAGTCGCCAGAAACGATACATGTGGTTCGGATTCCACGCTAAAATGTAGGTCCCTTTCCTGGGGTGGATTATGTACACGTAAATTGTCGAAGTGGCGCCCAATTGAAAGACTTGCATCAGGCCAGTAAGCCAAATGATACTATCACGCTGGTACCAGGTGAAAATTTACGCCAGACAGGGACCAGAACCCGGATTTCCTGCTTTACACGGGCGGCTGTCTTAAATTCATCGGCCATCCGAGCACATTTCCCACCCCGTCTCTCCTCCGATCCAAATTTCTGGCCTGTCAAACACTACTGATGTCGTGTCAGTGAGCATGAATTTCTTACTTGGAGATCCCCGGCTCCCATAACAGATCGGGCATAGCGTGCTTTCAAACTGAAAGAATGGATCAATGATCGTCGTCACCATATAGATATATATGTGGTGTCTGCTCTTTCAGACATGTGTCTGACAAGTACTCTGCACACTGGTGGTTTTAAGCAAACAAGAAGAAAAAACGACCGTAGAACCTGATCACTGACTATGCCTACCCACAAATTAACTGATAGTCTGTGTTGATGGCTCTTCATAGCGTGGGGATTCTCATCGCCCCAAACATGACCATCAAGACTATTTAACAATAGGTCTCTTGTGAAACAGGAGTCATTTGTGAAAAGTACAGAAAAGTAAAGTGTGGATCCAATATAATGCGTTATAAGACCCTTTCGCTGAACATGTGAAAATGACAGTAAGTGCCTATGCACTTTCTATGAATATTAGTGGTGTAGTTACATTTGTCGTTAACATTCGCCACACGCTGGGAAACATTAGTTTCACATGCAAGTGATCGAGTGCTACTGGTAACCCCGTCATCCACACGAGCTAGCTCTGCTTTTTCTAAGTTGGGAGTCGGTGTAGTTCATCGTCCTCCACAGTAATTGTACTGTGGTACCAATTGCCCTATTTTGCCTAATAGTTGGAACAGTGTTGGAAACATAATGTGAGCAAGATGTCTTCTATGTTGATATTTGTACAACATTTCCGCTTCTCTGCTGCTTTCATTTGCTGACCAATATAAGAAAATCATGTCTGCAGGTTCCATAACCGTGTACAACTCCATGTCTTTAGGACTGACTGCAGTTAGTACTTCAACTTGTAAACACAGACTGCACTTAAAAAAAAAATGGTTCAAATGGCTCTGAGCACTATACGACTTGACTTCTGAGGTCATCAGTCGTCTAGAACTTAGAACAAATTAAACCTAACTAACTTAAGGACATCACACACATCCATGCCCGAGCCAGGATTCGAACCTGCGACCGAAGCGGTCATGCGGTTCCAGACTGAAGAGCCTAGAACCGCTTGGTCACACCGGCCGGCTGAGGCTGTAGAGCCAGGAAGAAAATTCATACAGTGAGTTGTCCAATAAAACATTCTAGATAGCATATGTATATCAGTTTCTAAATGAGAGTACTGACTTTGACACAAAATATGGAAAGCAAAAGCATTTGTCAGAACAACCAAATCATAATGGCATTGTTTTTATAGGAGCTGAAAGAAAAGCAGCCTTTTGTTATAGACTGAGTCCCACAGCGCCTTCCACGTAATGTACGGTGTGACCCAAAGGGCTGTTTACATTTGGAAATGCACTGAAATGAAATAATCGTATGGCATTGATAACCAGGAGTCTCCACCTGGGAACGTTCGGCCACCGAGTTCCAAGTCTTCTCAGTTGACGCCACAACGGTCGACTTGCTTGTCTATGATGATGAAATGATGATGGGGACATCACAGCACCCTGTCACTGAGTGGAGAAAAATTTCCAATCCGGTAGGGAATCGAACTGAACCCACTGCACAGCAGACAGACCCACTGTGTGGGGCAGCGGGTGGAAAATAATTTTTATTATTATTATGTATTGCCAATCTCAAGACAGGCTCTCTAACTACAATGTTGGCAGCCAGAAAGTGATTAGCAAAAACGTGATGCCTGTAGTTAGAGTTCACTGTGCCCACTCTGATGGAAAATAAAAGTTATTCATTATTGAAGTTTTGTCCGCAGCTCGTGGTTGTGCGGTAGCGTTCTCGCTTCCCACGCCCGGGTTCCCGGGTTCGATTCCCGGCGGGGTCAGGGATTTTCTCTGCCTCGTGATGACTGAGTCTTGTGTGATGTCCTTAGGTTAGTTAGGTTTAAGTAGTTCTAAGTTCTAGGGGACTGATGACCATAGCTGTTAAGTCCCATAGTGCTCAGAGCCATTTGAACCATTATTGAAGTTCATTACTCTAAGGACTTAGCATGATATCTGGGATTCATAGAAAATGCAGTATACTATAACAATTTTCACTATATACTGAAAACGATAAGGCGTAAAATTTCAGAAAAATGATTACCCATATCAGCTACTGCACTATTGCACTATTGTGCAGACCCTATTATCCCTAGGTATCGAAACCGTTCAATAACAGTTATCGATGTAAATGTTCAAAGTGAATGCTCGCCAAAATTTGATGTTAATACTCATCAAACGCCACGCTAGGTAGAAAAGTCTGTCCTGCGGCGACATACTCAAACTTAGACTAAATCACTAGAGTCGTTCCATAACTAACACTTTACCCCAATCCGAACTCATTGTTAAGTGCATACCGAGTTGCGTAATACGGCACCTAAGGCTGTTCCTCGCAACTGCACAAACACGACGCAGCTTCCGACATGGAGTGACCGCTGATACGAATCTAGAAGGGTATTAGGGCCTTACTCTATCTCGCACGCTCTTATTTATGGAGCCGCCCTGTCGACCGCCGAAGGCGCAGCCGACAAAATTTGCCTTACTGACCAGCCACTGGGTCTAGCAGAACACCACTTCAATTTACTAAATAATTAATTGCTTTATTCGCTGAAGGCCAATGAAGGTCTAGATTTAATTGCGGAATCAGCACACAGGTAAGTATCTGTAATAAAATTCTAATGTGGCTAGGTTAAACACTTTTGGCGAGAGAATTATTTTAGTTGCACTGCACGTAATAGATGAGCTCTGAACTTGCCCTTTGGAGAGATGCTACAGCTATAGTTTTATAACTACCTTTTAGAAACTTCTCACATCTTTGATTTAATGTGTATCTCCATTCTACCTAAATCTAAACATCCTAGCTTTATCTAATCACTCACTTAATCTATCTTGCTTCCAAAATTTTAGGACACAAAACAGAAAATCATGAATTTCAACCAAAATATTACTTTGTGAGATCCAGCATACTGTTTCCATTAAAGTACAATGAGAAAGGAACCCGAATATAAATGTGGAAGTTTCTAGCTCCTTCCTGTTGCGCTGATGATTTTTACGTAAAACGTTCAAATTTCGAAAACTGTTAAAGTTACTAAACTGAAACTTAATAAATTATTACTTTAGCATCACTCCTGACATGCTATTAACTTTTGGGGTTATCTACTTTACTTTTAAGGTATTGCGCAACATTCGTGACGTCATAGATAGTTACAGCGGACTGGGCTGGCACACAATGGAAAGCATATGAATTTTATATGGAGTGAGTAGGCTGCTTACCTACATCTGACGACTCAGCTAATGAGGTGGTCCAGAAGTATTCCAATTCACAAAATAATGAAGGTGGGGAATTGAAAACTGGCACACACGCGTGAAATGACATAGGGTTTCATTGAAACCAGAAACGAGTGCAAAACTGGCCAAGAGAAGGCGTTGGACACCAACACGTCAGTGGCGCCGCGTGAGAATCGTTTGTGAAATGAGCTGTAGTGAGAGAGGCAGTCAGGTCATCCCTAGCTTGTCTGTTAAAAAGTCGCTGGAAGGCACTACTGTTACGGGCGTTACCGCTCCACCCCATATTGCTACACGTGTGAAAGATCTCTTGCGCACACCGTTTGGTGACGATCACGTGCTGAGGCGCTACGTTCGTCATTCTTGGCCTCCCAGTCTCCAAAACTCAGCGAGTGTGATTATTCGTCGTGAGGTGGAGTCACCTCAAGTCGCAAGTCTACTGGGATCCTCCGACTTTATTAGGGATGCTGAAAGATAAGATCCGAGGACATTTTCTCACCATATGTACTGATATGCTGTACCTTGCTGTTTACAACATTGTTCCTCGACTATAGGTATAACGGACGACATGTTGAGCATTTCTTGTAAAAACACCGTCTTTGCTGAAGCTCAACTCTTGTGCTATCTATTACTTTTGTATCATATGAAGCGTCATATGTTGGCCATTTTGTACACTTTTTTGGCTTAATTAGAAGCCAATGTCATTCGAACACATGTTTAAATACTTATGTCTCTCTTACATTATTCCGCAAAACATTGAATTTTCAAATGTTAATGGACTTTTGGGTCACCCTGTGTATTAAATCAAAACACAAGAGCTAGATGAAACTAATGATCCCACCAACCTATCCACAGATACACCGATTTCTATATCTGTTTCCCCTGTGGCAGTTTAAATCAGTTTGGACAGTAGTTTTGACACGCCATAGTGGTTTCCAAACTTATAATTTTTCATTTGGAGTGGTCATCCTTTCAGTACTACAACAGCATTGTCGATGTTACCGATTACCTTTTGTAACAGCCAGCATTCTAATAGGCTGAATACAATTAATCTTGGAATTTTGCTGTTTTAGAATTTTCTTCAACCGCCGGTGCATCTTGTTGTAACTAGCAACAGAAATTTTAAAGAAACTTGTCCTTTTGCCTGAAGATGAAAAGCATTTAACGATCCAGCATTTCGACTGGGCAGATTAACCCAACTAGGGATGCCAGATTCAGAAATAGAAGAGCCGGAATCGCCTTCTTTATGTAGGCGGATATTTTGTTCTAAAAACCGGACAACCTATATTAAATGTTGATAGAGTCTGCTGGGTATTTTCAGTTGTCTATTAATAATAAGCTACAGTCAGTTGTTCTTGCCAGGTCAACGTTACTCGTGTTTATACGAAAAAATCAGGAGACAGCGTTATAATTTGGCAATCATGATAGCAACTGAGATGTCACCGCCAGACACCACACTTGCTAGGTGGCAGCCTTTACATCGGCCGCGGTCCGTTAGGATACGTCGGACCCACGTGTGGCCACTATCAGTGATTGCAGACCGAGCGCCGCCACCCGGCAGGTCTAGTCTAGAGAGACTTCCTAGCAATCGCCCCAGTTGTACAGCTGACTTTGCTAGCGATGGTTCACTGACTACATACGCTCTCATTTGCAGGGACGACAGTTTAGCATAGCCTTCAGCTACGTCATTTGCTACGACCTAGCAAGGCGCCATACTCAGTTACTATGTCTTCTGAACAGATAATATTGTGAATCATGTACCTTCAAGAGCGACATTCATCATTAATGGATTAAAGTTAAGTATCAAACTGATAACGTCCGCCTTCTGAATTCTAATTCCTTGGTATTTTTCAGACCTCACGTCAGTATAGTTCTTCCCTCCTCACGCCAGCCTACGTGAGCTAAAACGCGCGCATTTCGGCCTCCTCTAGTAACACGGTGTTGGCTCTTCTGCCAACACTACAGCAAGTAAGTGTAGATTCTTCATTAAGAAGACTCTTTTCCGCCTAAGATAACCTTACCCCCCCCCCCAAAAAAAAAGCAGGAAGACCTTGATTAAGTATAATAAAGAATTATTTATTCTTCTGGGACGGTAAAGAAAAGACACTTAGTGACTTTATTCATTTCAGCTAGACTTACAAAGAAATAACAATAATCTCGAGCTAAGTAGGCCTATTGATAGTTCTCACATGATCCCACTTTATGAAGCACTTTATTTTTAATTAAAATCTTTTCTTGGAACTCTTGTCAGGATAATTTTAAATTAAACAACATCATCTTTGTGGTAGTGTTGCTTTGCAATATACGGCGCTTCTTTGTTTAAAGCCTTTCGACGATGGCATTGTGTCGTGACAGTGCGACCTAATATTCTGCTAATTTCAGGAACTTGCTTGTTTCCTTATGGTATATCTTCTTATTCCTCATTATGTTTATTTATTCCTCGTGCTTACGTCTTTAGCTTGGAATGGGTCTTAATAGTGCGTTCTAACAAAGCCTATGTTCCAAGAAGTCTAACAAAAGCCAGGTAGGCCAGAATTGTACATGTTTGGCCGGACATAACCGTAAAGCTTTTATATCCCATCCCCTTATACATGAATGGGAATTGGTATCACTGCTTTTCCAAGATTATAAAACTTTTTAGAGCGTACAGCATCGTAGCGTATTGCCTAAAACGTAGCACTATTAGTTACAGTGTTACACGCAATCACACTTTTCCAACGCAACACACGCGAATGAAGAGTGCGTGCTCTGCCATGATAAACAACGATAACCGAGCGACGTGGCGCAGTGGTTAGCACACTGGACTCGCATTCGGGAGGACGACGGTTCAAACCCACGTCTGGCCATCTTGATTTACGTTTTCTGTGATTTACCTAAATCGCTTAAGGCAAATGCTGGGATGCTTCCCATGACAAGGCATGGCTGAATTCCTTCCTCATTCTTCCCCAATACGATGGGATCGATGACATCGCTGTTTCGTCCCCTCCTCCACATCAACCAAACAACGATAAGGTGAGGCGTTCGTTACGAAGCTCAGACGTTGGGCTATCACTTAAGAAAGAGTAAAATATTTTACCTAATGTTTGCTTCAGATTCAAGTGAGAAACTCCGCAGTGCGAAAAATCGCGTGAAATGAAAAACAGAAGTTTTCATGAAACTTCCTGGCAGATTAAAACCGTGTGCACTTGCCCGCGAAAGGCAACGGTCCCGAGTGCGAGTCTCGGTTCAGCACACAGTTTTAATCTGCCAGGAAGTTTCATATCAACGCACACTCCGCTGAAGAGTGAAAATCTCATTCCAGAAGTTTTCTTGTTCCATGAAATTTCGGGTGAGCTGCTAGACGTCAGTAATTTGCTGCCACGGTATTTCGATGCATAATCTTGTGGCTGTCTTCAGGTGCGTACTGAGGAAAGTACAATGAACTTTCAAGTTTAAGATTGGACAGACGCATACGTGTTATAGCTAGTTGTCATTGCGCATATGTTCCTGGAGCGCATGCGTGTCTGCAGCAAGCCTCTGCATTCCTGTAAGCGCCCCATTATTTTTCACGTGAAAAGCAAAACATTTATGTAAAAAAAGAACTCTAGTACCAGATGTTGCTTATTTTCATTTAAACAAAAATGAGTTTACTGCAACGAAATAGGACAAACCCACGTCGAGTGGCTGGGTCCGGCAGTAAGCCGAAACGTGAGAAACGTCACCAGTAGACATTGCGATTAAGACCACAATGTTCTACAACTGCTTAATTTCGGTCTATGGCGAGCATATGAGTTGCATCTCAGGTCTTATAGATGGTCAACACACACCAAACTTTATTACGTGGAGTAAAATATTGTGGTTCTTAAATGGGATAGAAAAAGACTATCCTGGATCAGTGTGAGTTTTTTCTGCGATTATGTCGCAACCCGTGAAAGAGTACTGAGGAGTTCATCGTATGTTGGAAACGGTGCCTTGTTAAACTGACCGCCTCTGTGTTATTACGCAGCAGAAATGTATTATCTTCAGTTGCTCCATGCCAAGGTAAGCCAGGCCAGCACTCCGCGTCGCAATCAAAACGAGGAACAGTTGAAACCCGGAAGATACTGCCGCATCGCACACGGCTGAGGGGCTGGAATTGTGAACGCAGCAACATGACCTCAGTGGGGGACGTCATTCTAACGGAAACAGCTTGATTTTGTAAGAGACAGTAAAAGTTCCTCAAGAACATGTCTCAGCCTGCTGGTGTGGTGGCAATGCAACAAGCTGAATCACCTGAAAGCCATTATTGCGAAATAGAGGGGTGCTGAAGACCGCTGATGAACCCGAGAAAGTAGACCGAGTTCTATATAGCAGACTGGACACAAAACCATTGCCTCAGACAAGCAGTAATAAATACTCATGCTTCTGAACCTTGGTCGCCATCTTTATGTTGTAGTACACCATCTAAGAGGTCGGAACTGTGATGTGTTGCTACCGTTCGCCTAAGATGACCTCTGCCTTAGAGACTACAGCATTTCTGGTCTGCCTTACTCGGCCGCTGTGAACTGCTCACCTCGAAGCCGCTGATGACAATACTTCTACAACCACATCTACGTGATTACTCTGCTATTCACAATAAAGTGCCTGGCAGAGGGTTCAATGAACGACCTTCAAGCTGTCTCTCTACCGTTCCACTCTCGCACGCGGGAAAAACGAGCACTTAAATTTTTCTGTGCGAGCCGTGATTTCTCTTATTTTATCGTGATTATCATTTCTCCCTATGTAGGTGGGTGTCAACAGAATGTTTTTGCAATCGGAGAAGAAAACTGGTGATTGAAATTTCATGAGAAGATCCCGTCGCAAGGGACAACGCCTTTGTTTTAATGATTGCTACTCCAATTCATGTATCACGTCTGTGACACTATCTCCCGTATTTCGCGATTGTACAAAACGAGCTGCCCTTCTTCGCACTCTTTCGAAGTCATCCGTGAGTCCCATCTGATGCGGATCCCACACCGCACAGCAATACTCCAGAATATGACGGACAAGCGTGGTGTAAGCAGTCTCTTTAGTTGACCTGTTGCACCTTCTAAGTGTTCTACCAATGAATCGCAGTCTTTGGTTTGCTCTACCCACAATATTGTCTATGTGATCGTTTCAATTTAAGTTATTTGTAATTGTAATCTCTAAGTATTTAGTCGAATTTACAGCCTTCAGATTTGTGTGACTTATCGCATATTGGAAATTTTTCTGATTTCATTTAATGCTCATGTAAATAACTTCGCACTTTTCTTTATTCAGGGTCAATTGCCACTTTTCGCACCATAAAGATATCTTATTTAAATCATCTTGGAGACTTTACCTCCAACTTGCTGAGCCGAACTGATGGTTTTTGGCGCACTGTCCTCCTGTCGGAGTGTTTGGGATGTGAGCTATTCACTGCTGCTCCTGACTAGTACCTGCAAGCAGTCATCAGTATTTCAGGCCTTGTTTGATGGAAGGACTAGGTGCAGAGCTGCCGAACATTTACCCGAGGACCCGTTCGATGCCTACGAGAGTGCTCTGGCGGAAACTCAGTCTCTTCCCTGGACAACGACGCCTATTGTACAGGCTACGCCGATCGCCGACGCAGCCTGTCTCCCTCCCGACACTGTGGGTTCCTGTACCGGACACCACGCTGAGGCGACCGCCACAGACTGCTGAGACAGTCTTAGCAAATCCTGAGGCCGTGCGCTGCATTGACGCCTACCTAGGCGCCGACAGCCGACACGGAGGAGAATAGATGGTTGTAAACTATAATGTAATAAATTCTCGTTCCGCTAATGTTATATCATTAGTGCTCAGTGAGCCGACCGGTCTGCGCCGACACACTCTACTCTTCATCATCCCAACATACACTCCTGGAAATTGAAATAAGAACACCGTGAATTCATTGTCCCACGAAGGGGAAGCTTTATTGACACATTCCTGGGGTCAGATACATCACATGATCACACTGACAGAACCACAGGCACATAGACACAAGCAACAGAGCATGCACAATGTCGGCACTAGTACAGTGTATATCCACCTTTCGCAGCAATGCAGGCTGCTATTCTCCCATGGAGACGATCGTAGAGATGCTGGATGTAGTCCTGTGGAACGGCTTGCCATGCCATTTCCACCTGGCGCCTCAGTTGGACCAGCGTTCGTGCTGGACGTGCAGACCGCGTGAGACGACGCTTCATCCAGTCCCAAACATGTTCAATTGGGGACAGATCCGGAGATCTTGCTGGCCAGGGTAGTTGACTTACACCTTCTAGAGCACGTTGGGTGGCACGGGATACATGCGGACGTGCATTGTCCTGTTGGAACAGCAAGTTCCCTTGCCGGTCTACGAATGGTAGAACGATGGGTTCGATGACGGTTTGGATGTACCGTGCACTATTCAGTGTCCCCTCGACGATCACCAGTGGTGTACGGCCAGTGTAGGAGATCGCTCCCCACACCATGATGCCGGGTGTTGGCCCTGTGTGCCTCGGTCGTATGCAGTCCTGATTGTGGCGCTCACCTGCACGGCGCCAAACACGCATATGACCATCATTGGCACCAAGGCAGAAGCGACTCTCATCGCTGAAGACGACACGTCTCCATTCGTCCCTCCATTTACGCCTGTCGCGACACCACTGGAGGCGGGCTGCACGATGCTGGGGCGTGAGCGGAAGACGGCCTAACGGTGTGCGGGACCGTAGCCCAGCTTCATGGAGACGGTTGCGAATGGTCCTCGCCGATACCCCAGGAGCAACAGTGTCCCTAATTTGCTGGGAAGTGGCGGTGCGGTCCCCTACGGCACTGCGTAGGATCCTACGGTCTTTGCGTGCATCCGTGCGTCGCTGCGGTCCGGTCCCAGGTCGACGGGCACATGCACCTTCCGCCGACCACTGGCGACAACATCGATGTACTGTGGAGACCTCACGCCCCACGTGTTGAGCAATTCGGCGGTACGTCCACCCGGCCTCCCGCATGCCCACTATACGCCCTCGCTCAAAGTCCGTCAACTGCACATACGGTTCACGTCCACGCTGTCGCGGCATGCTACCAGTGTTAAAGACTGCGATGGAGCTCCGTATGCCACGGCAAACTGGCTGACACTGACGGCGGCGGTGCACAAATGCTGCGCAGCTAGCGCCATTCGACGGCCACCACCGCGGTTCCTGGTGTGTCCGCTGTGCCGTGCGTGTGATCATTGCTTGTACAGCCCTCTCGCAGTGTCCGGAGCAAGTATGGTGGGTCTGACACACCGGTGTCAATGTGTTCTTTTTTCCATTTCCAAGAGTGTAGTAGGACCGGAGTCTAACACAAGCCCCTATAGTATATTCTACATCTACATCTACATCTACATTTATACTCCGCAAGCCACCCAACGGTGTGCGGCGGGGTTACTTAACGTGCCACTGTCATTACCTCCCTTTCCTGTTCCAGTCGCGTATGGTTCGCCGGAAGAACGTCTGTCGGAAAGCCTTCGTGCACGCTCGAATCTCTCTAATTTTACATTCGTTATCTCCTCGGGAGGTATAAGTAGGGGGAAGCAATATATTCGATACCTCATCCAGAAACGCACCCTTTCGAAACCTGGACAGCAAGCTACACCGAGATGCAGAGCGCCTCTCTTGCAGAGCCTGCCATTTGAGTTTGATAAACATCTCCGTAACGCTATCACGCTTATCAAATACCCCTGTGACGAAACGCGCCGCTCTTCTTTGGATCTTCTCTATCTCCTCTGTCAACCCGACCTGGTACGGATCCCACACTGATGAGCAATACTCAAGTATAGGTCGAAGGAATGTTTTGTTATCCACCTCCTTTGTTGATAGACTACATTTTCTATGGACTCCACCAATGAATCTCAACCTGGCACTCGCCTTACCAACAATTAATTTTATGTGATCATTCCACTCCAAATCGTTTCGTACACATACTCTCCGATACTTTACAGAAGTAACTGCTACCAGTGTTTGTTCCGCTATCATAATCGTGCAATAAAGCATCCTTCTTTCTATGTATTCGCAATAAATTACATTTGTCTATGTTAAGGGTCAGTTGCCACTCCCTGCACCAAGTGCCTATCCGCTGCAGATCTTCCTGCATTTCGCTGCAATTTTCTAATGCTGCAACTTCTCTGTATACTACAGCATCATCCGCAAAAAACCGCATATTTATTGTGAATATAGCAATATTCAAACGCCGCGCGTGAGGAGTAGATGACGTGACTGACTTGCAAGTAGTTCGACCAGCTTACGTTTCTTACAAACAACTCGTTATGCTATTCACACAGGTCCACACTGAAAATAATGCAGCACGTTTTCTCATAGTGTAGTGAATCATCATGTGGTGCAAAAGAATATATATACAGTCAGTTCCACAAGAAAGTGTACGCCATAATGTTAAATTTGACGTCCGCAGTGACATTTCTGGTTGTGGTCTCGAATCTGTAATCAGTGCGCTTTTGCAGAGTGAATAGGCAGACCGTGTGAGAGTTGAATGCTTTCTCAGTTACAGTTTGAAGTGAGTGCAAAATGTCTGCAGTGTCACGGGGAGTGTTCCTTGCACATCATTCAGAGGGATCAAAGTTTTCATATCGAGCTGCTGCTAAAAGTGCGTAGAAAGTCAAAGACATTCGTTGCGAAGTGAGTCAAACGATATTTAGAGGTTGGGCACGTGGCTGATTTACCGGAGAGAGGGCTAAGGTACCAAGCTATAATCGATAATGGAGGCAATTGGATTCACTATTAGGTAACTGAGCAATTAGTAATACAATGTGTTTTGCCGCGCGGGATTAGCCGAGCGGTCTTAGGCGCTGCAGTCATGGACTGTGCGGCTGGTCCCGGCGGAAGTTCGAGTCCTCCCTCGGGCATGGGTGTGTGTGTCTGTCCTTAGGATAATTTAAGTTAAGTAGTGTGAACGCTTAGGGACTGTTGACCTTAGCAGTTAGATCCCATAAGATTTCACACACATTTGGACATATTTTTGAACATGTGTTTTCATATAAACATACGAGGGCAGTTCAATAATTAATGCAACACATTTTTTTTCTCGGCCAATTTTGGTTGAAAAAACCGGAAATTCCTTGTGGAATATTTTCAAACATTCCCGCTTCGTCTCGTATAGTTTCATTGACTTCCGACAGGTGGCAGCGCTGTACGGAGCTGTTAAAATGGCGTCTGTAACGGAAGTGCGTCGCAAACAACGGGCAGTGATCGAGTTTCTTTTGGCGGAAAACCAGGGCATCTCAGATATTCATAGGCGCTTGCAGAATGTCTACGGTGATCTGGCAGTGGACAAAAGCACGGTGAGTCGTTGGGCAAAGCGTGTGTCATCATCGCCGCAAGGTCAAGCAAGACTGTCTGATCTCCCGCGTGCGGGCCGGCCGTGCACAGCTGTGACTCCTGCAATGGCGGAGCGTGCGAACACACTCGTTCGAGATGATCGACGGATCACCATCAAACAACTCAGTGCTCTCAACTTGACATCTCTGTCGGTAGTGCTGTCACAATTGTTCACCAGTTGGGATATTCAAAGGTTTGTTCCCGCTGGTCCCTCGTTGTCTAACCGAACACCATAAAGAGCAAAGGAGAACCATCTGTGCGGAATTGCTTGCTCGTCATGTGGCTGAGGGTGACAATTTCTTGTCAAAAATTGTTACAGGCGATGAAACATGGGTTCATCACTTCGAACCTGAAACAAAACGGCAATCAATGGAGTGGCGCCACACCCACTCCGCTACCAAGAAAAAGTTTAAAGCCATACCCTTAGCCGGTAAAGTCATGGTTACAGTCTTCTGGGACGCTGAAGGGATTATTCTGTTCGATGTCCTTCCCCATGGTCAAACGATCAACTCTGAAGTGTATTGTGCTACTCTTCAGAAATTGAAGAAACGACTTCAGCGTGTTCGTAGGCACAAAAATCTGAACGAACTTCTCCTTCTTCATGACAACGCAAGACCTCACACAAATCCTCGCACCCGAGAGGAGCTCACAAAACTTCAGTGGACTCTTCTTCCTCATGCACCCTACAGCCCCGATCTCGCACCGTCGGATTTCCATATGTTTGGCCCAATGAAGGACGCAATCCGTGGGAGGCACTACGCAGATGATGAAGAAAGTATTGATGCAGTATGACGTTGGCTCCGACATCGACCAGTGGAATGGTACCGTGCAGGCATACAGGCCCTCATTTCAAGGTGGCGTAAGGCCGTAGCATTGAATGGAGATTACGTTGAAAAATAGTGTTGTGTAGCTAAAAGATTGGGAAATAACCTGGTGTATTTCAATGCTGAATAAAAAAACCCCTGTTTCAGAAAAAAATGTGTTGCATTACTTATTGAACTGCCCTCGTATATTTATAATAGAGTCTTTTATTTCATATAGATAACAGAGGAGTACATTTTCTTGTGGAACTCAATATATATATGGAAAGTAAGCGTTTCCGGACACATGTCCACATAACATATTTTCTTTCTTTGCGTGTGAGGAATGTCTCCTGAAAGTTTGGTCGTACCTCCTTCTAATATACTCCTGGAAATGGAAAAAAGAACACATTGACACCGGTGTGTCAGACCCACCATACTTGCTCCGGACACTGCGAGAGGGCTGTACAAGTAATGATCACACGCACGGCACAGCGGACACACCAGGAACCGCGGTGTTGGCCGTCGAATGGCGCTAGCTGCGCAGCATTTGTGCACCGCCGCCGTCAGTGTCAGCCAGTTTGCCGTGGCATACGGAGCTCCATCGCAGTCTTTAACACTGGTAGCATGCCGCGACAGCGTGGACGTGAACCGTATGTGCAGTTGACGGACTTTGAGCGAGGGCGTATAGTGGGCATGTGGTAGGCCGGGTGGAAGTACCGCCGAATTGCTCAACGCGTGGGGCGTGAGGTCTCCACAGTACATCGATGTTGTCGCCAGTGGTCGGCGGAAGGTGCACGTGCCCGTCGACCTGGGACCGGACCGCAGCAACGCACGGATGCACACCAAGACCGTAGGATCCTACGCAGTGCCGTAGGGGACCGCACCGCCACTTCCCAGCAAATTAGGGACACTGTTGCTCCTGGGGTATCGGCGAGGACCATTCGCAACCGTCTCCATGAAGCTGGGCAACGGTCCCGCACACCGTTAGGCCGTCTTCCGCTCACGCCCCAACATCGTGCAGCCCGCCTCCAGTGGTGTCGCGACAGGCGTGAATGGAGGGACGAATGGAGACGTGTCGTCTTCAGCGATGAGAGTCGCTTCTGCCTTGGTGCCAATGATGGTCGTATGCGTGTTTGGCGCCGTGCAGGTGAGCGCCACAATCAGGACTGCATACGACCGAGGCACACAGGGCCAACCCCCGGCATCATGGTGTGGGGAGCTATCTCCTACACTGGCCGTACACCACTGGTGATCGTCGAGGGGACACTGAATAGTGCACGGTACATCCAAACCGTCATCGAACCCATCGTTCTACCATTCGTAGACCGGCAAGGGAACTTGCTGTTCCAACAGGACAATGCACGTCCGCATGTATCCCGTGCCACCCAACGTGCTCTAGAAGGTGTAAGTCAACTACCCTGGCCAGCAAGATCTCCGGATCTGTCCCCCATTGAGCATGTTTGGGACTGGATGAAGCGTCGTCTCACGCGGTCTGCACGTCCAGCACGAACGCTGGTCCAACTGAGGCGCCAGGTGGAAATGGCATGGCAAGCCGTTCCACAGGACTACATCCAGCATCTCTACGATCGTCTCCATGGGAGAATAGCAGCCTGCATTGCTGCGAAAGGTGGATATACACTGTACTAGTGCCGACATTGTGCATGCTCTGTTGCCTGTGTCTATGTGCCTGTGGTTCTGTCAGTGTGATCATGTGATGTATCTGACCCCAGGAATGTGTCAATAAAGTTTCCCCTTCCTGGGACAATGAATTCACGGTGTTCTTATTTCAATTTCCAGGTGTATATATATATATATATATATATATATATATATATATATATATATATATATATATATACAGGGTGTTAGAAGAAGGTACGGCCAAACTTTCAGGAGACAAAGAAAGAAAATATGTTATGTGGACATGTGTCCGGAAACGCTTACTTTCCATGTTAGAGCTCATTTTACTACTTCTCTTCAAATCACATTAATCATGGAATGGGAACACACAGCAACAGAACGTACCAGCGTGACTTCAAACACTTTGTTACAGGAAATGTTAAAATGTCCTCCGTTAGCGAGGATACATACATCCACCTTCCGTCGCATGGAATCCCTGATGCGCTGATGCAGCCCTGGAGAATGGCGTATCGTATCACAGCCGTCCACAATACGAGCACGAAGAGTCTCTACATTTGTTACCGGGGTTGCGTAGAGCTTTCAAATGCCCCCATAAATGAAAGTCAAGAGGGTTGAGGTCAAGAGAGCGTGCAGGAGCTCCATCGTGCATGAACCACATGTTGTTTCGTACTTGTAAAGGCACATGTTCTAGCAGCACAGGTAGAGTATCCCGTATGAAATCATGATAACGTGCTCCATTGAGCGTAGGTGGAAGAACATGGGGCCCAATCAAGACATCACCAACAATGCCTGCCCAAGAGTTCACAGAAAATCTGTGTTGATGACGTAATTGCACCATTGCGTGCCGATTCTCGTCAGCCAACACATGCTGATTGTGAAAATTTACAATTTGATCACGTTGGAATGAAGCCTCATCCGTAAAGAAAACATTTGCACTGAAATGAGGATTGACACATTGTTGGATGAACCATTCGCAGAAGTGTACCCGTGGAGGTCAATCAGCTGCTGGTAGTGCCTGCACATGCTGTACATGGTACGGAAACAACTGGTTCTCCCGTAGCACTCTCCATACAGTGATGTGGTCAACGCTACCTTGTACAGCAGCAACTTCTCTGACGCTGATATTAGGGTTATCGTCAACTGCACGAAGAATTGCCTCGTCCATTGCAGGTGTCCTCGTCGTTCTACGATTTCCCCAGTCGCGATTCATAGGCTGGAATGTTCCGTGCTCCCTAAGACGCCGATCAATTGCTTCGAACGTCTTCCTGTCGGGACACCATCGTTCTGGAAATCTGTCTCGATACAAACGTACCGCGCCACGGCTATTGCCGCGTGCTAATCCATACATCAAATGGGCATCTGCCAACTCCGCATTTGTAAACATTGCACTGACTGCAAAACCACGTTCGTAATGAACACTAACCTGTTGATGCTACGTAATGATGTGCTTGATGCTAGTACTGTAGAGCAATGAGTCGCATGTCAACACAAGCACCGAAGTCAACGTTACCTTCCTTCAATTGGGCCAACTGGCCGTGAATCGAGGAAGTACAGTACATACTGACGAAACTAAAATGAGCTCTGAGATGGAAATTAAGCGTTTCCGGACACATGTCCACATAAGATCTTTTCTTTATTTGTGTGTGAGGAATGTTTCCTGAAAGTTTGGAAGTACCTTTTTGTAACACCCTGTATATATATGTATTCACTAACGAAATGAATAAGAAACGAATACTTATAACGGGTATGTATCTCGACGATACCGAGTACACACTTAAGGTACAAAATTTAGTCGTCACTTTAACAGTGTTACTGGGCATCGAGTCGAAATGAGCTTGGAGAACAGATATGGGTTCGTCATTCCATTCTGATTGAACACTTAAGTCAGAGGTCATCAGTCGTTGTAACAGTGTGCTAATTTTCACATAAGATCTTTTCTTTATTTGTGTGTGAGGAATGTTTCCTGAAAGTTTGGAAGTACCTTTTTGTAACACCCTGTATATATATGTATTCACTAACGAAATGAATAAGAAACGAATACTTATAACGGGTATGTATCTCGACGATACCGAGTACACACTTAAGGTACAAAATTTAGTCGTCACTTTAACAGTGTTACTGGGCATCGAGTCGAAATGAGCTTGGAGAACAGATATGGGTTCGTCATTCCATTCTGATTGAACACTTAAGTCAGAGGTCATCAGTCGTTGTAACAGTGTGCTAATTTTCACACGATCCCATGACTGTTGTTGTTTAAATGGAATTTCAAATTTCGAGATATAATTTAATTAGTCGACGCAATAAATATCTTACAGAGATTCCGTAAAAATCAATGGATAAAACTACAGAATTTATCGTTTCAAAATCGGACAGATTCAATTTTGTCGTCATGATGAATTCGCTCTGATGGTAATTTTGTCAGTCGCAAACGGATGCCGCCTTCAGGCATAAATCCCTTTTCGCACAGCACGGTGTTTATCTGTATTACGCTATTTATTTCACTACAAATTATAGGTTCCGTGTATGAGGTACATAAATAATCCAGTTTAAAAAGTTTTTATGTGCGAAAGAAGAGTACTGTGGCTAGCGAGTTGGTTCCGCCGCGCCGACGGGCCGCGAACTTTTCCGATGCCTGTGAAAGCCGGCGTTCACAACTTGGTAACCCCAGGCAAGTTCGGAGAACTCGCCTAATCGCGAGGCTAGCCGCCGGCTTTAGTAACGGGGGAGCCTTTCACTTCACTTCACTCCGCTCCACTTCACTTCACTTCAGTCCAGCCGAGAGAGTTGCCAGATCCAGGGGGCCGCAGATTCCCCCAGCACATCGCAAGCGGATCATGGACTGCTGTACACGCGATGCAACTGCTGCGAAATATGCACATTTGAAATTCATCGGAGAAACGATAGATATTCTTTTTTAACTACAACGGATGATTTCGTTTTTACTGAATAAATAAAAAGTTTCACGGACGTGTCGCTCAGCATATTCTGCACTCGATGGCAAGACGGAGAAGGATACACAACTGAAATTTTATGTAGTAATGGATATCCCTATAAATCATACAGAAGTAAATTCAGCTCGGTTTCAGAGAATAAGATAGCTGCCTGAATTGAAACTTTAACTAGTAAAGGGTAAAGAGTACGCTCAGAGATCAAATACACGAAAATATTATAAAACAATACAACATATAACGTACTCTGTAGTGAAAAAAGTAAAGTAAAGACGTATTAATGGAAGTAACAGATCAACATTATGGAGTAACATGGGTTTATTAAAGAGATGTCTCTAATGAAGACAGAGCTGGCTGTAACTCTATTCACGAGGTAAAGAGAACGAAGAACTTTCCAGCAAAAAATAAGAACGCTCTTATCCTTTATATTTGGAGTTTCAGTTTTTCCACTTATAAGACAACGCACGATACAGACATTTCTCAAGCACATGATACATGAACGTGAAAAAATAACGACGGTAGCAATCGGCTATGGAACTGTAACGTTACATTTGCGTACCTTAACTTCTGTGCTGATATCGACTACTCGAGAAATATGTAAATATTTAACCGAGTGTTTATGTAGAGAATTACAGAAAGTGCCTGTAGAGAGTAATTGGCAGAAAGTCACCTGGAAACCTCACTTGACCTATGCTAGAAAGGCGCCCTTCTGCAGCAAGTTTATATAAGTGATATTTATGACTCTCAAACGGGCTCTAGAGTGTAATTACTTGTCGATATACATGCAGCGGGTGAAGATGTTTGCAGCAGTCGTCTTCGAGAAAGTGGATTCGTTACGGCGCCTTCCATAACCACCAGCGGACGCACATAATGCCACCAAAACCGGAGCAGGGAACCTCCACCTTGCTGCACTCAGTGGACACTGTGTCTACGGCGTTCAGCCTGACCGGGTTGCCTCCAAACATGTCTCCGACGATTGTCTGCTTGAAGGTATATGCGACACTCATCGGTAAAGAGAACGCGATGCGAATCCTGAGCGATCCATTGTGCATGTTGTTGGGCCCATCTGTAACGCGCTGCATGGTGTCGTGGCTGCACAGATGGACCTCGCCATGGACGTCGGGAGTGAAGTTGCGCATCATGCAGCCTATTGCGTCCAGTTTGCGTCATAATACGACGCCTTGTGACTGCTCGAAAAGCATTATTCAACTTGGTGGCGTTGCTGTCAGGGTTCTTCCGAGCCATAGTCCGTAGGTAGCGGTCATCCATTGCAGTAGTAGACCTTGGGTATCCTGAACGACTCACGTCATCGACAGTTCCTGTCTCTGTGTATCACCTCCATGTCCAAACAACAACGCCTTGGTTCTCTCCGAGACGCCTGGACACTTTCCTTGTTGAGAGCCCTTCCTGGAACAAAGTAACAATGCGGACGCAATCGAACCGCGGTATTGACCGTTAGGCATGGTTGAACTACAGACAACACGAGCTGTGTACCTCCTTCCTGTTGGAATGACTGGAACTGATCGACTGTCAGACCCCCTTCGTCTAATAGGCGCTGCTCATGCATGGTTGTTTACATCTTTGGGTGAGTATAGTGACATCTCTGAACAGTCAGAGAGACTGTGTCTGTGATAAAATATCCACAGACAACGTCTATCTTCAAGAGTTCTGGGAACCGGGGTGATGCAAAACATTTTCTGATGTATGTATTTTTCGATAACACTGACATGTTCCTTAAATACATATAAATGCTTGTTATGAAAAAAATTATATGAGTTACAGTAATTTGTTAAACCACACTTATAGATATGTGGCCATTTCACTCTAATAGAGCATATTTTAGTAAGTAAATGGCCTTATTCGCTATATTTTCACTCTCTCAAGAACTAAAGAAAATTTCTCATGCATTTTTTCTTTGTTCTGTTTTAGATTTCTCAGAATTGCTGGCCTAATTTTTTTCCTGAGAAATGGAAATTATCTTACTTTCTCCCCATTTTCGCTTGAATTGACAATGTGGACTTCACACATACGCCACATTGAGTTCATGTAGCCTATAGTTACTGTATAAGAAGATAGTTTCCTAAGTCTTTCTGGACCCTGAACTGCCGACAGTAGTCTCACCGAAAAGGCTTAACGTGAAGTACAGTATTAAAGTAAAATTACAATAGTTCTTGAATACACTTGCTGTAGCTAGGATTCATAGTCATAAAAATTTTTTGAAGGACATCATCTTTACGCCAGTGACTGTTATAAGCATTTATTCTACTATTGCAATGTCGACCTTAGGCCATTATCAAGTGCTGATAGTATGGCTTTAACACATGTCAACGTAATGGAAGCTGACACATTCGTGTGTCGTTGTCAATCCTGTTTAATACAACGACACGAATGTATTTAACAGGATTGACAACGACACGCAAATGTGTCAGCTTGCATTACGTTTACATGGCTTAAGGCCATAATATCAGCACTTGATAATGGCCTATGGCGGAAATTGCAAAAGTGTTACAAAAACTTATAACAGTCACTGGCGTAAAGATGATGTCCTTAAAACAATAGTTCTTGTCTGAACATGGCGAAATGGTTCAATATGTGACAAGGCATTTCTGAATAATGTTAAAATAAAGCATTGTAAATTGTGCGGCGTAAGAATATCTTTCAGCAGCTTACGGCAACGGAAAAACACAAGCGTGGAGGACAATGTGTTGGAAATGGGGATACACTACAGCCTATACTCCTGGGGCAATCTCGCCAGTCAGATAAACCATTTTGTGAAGATCTTCGTACAGCTTTCCCTTGTGCTGCTATTACCTTCAGTAAACTAAACCATCAAAAAATTTCTGGATTCTAAGAAACATACAAAAGCAAATCTGTTACTGATTCTCCCACATTAAGAAACGACTACGTCAGTCGAAGCTAGGGGAAAGATATCAAACAGAAGGCCACGGGTTTCAAATAAGAAAATATGGGTTTCAACTGATGAAACCACAAACTCGGTGGGAACACATACAAGGTCTATTCAGAAAGTGGGGAACGTTTCCGTCTGACGCCGCTAGTCGCGCGCCGATCGCGTATATTTTGGTACGTGCGTGCTCGGCAGATCAGTCGCCATCCACCACTGACAGAGGGAACATCTCTGCGCGTCTGATTTTTTCGGTATTGGAATTTGAAATGTGCGCTACAATCGAAAATCCCGCCAGTTGTGAGGTGCGGTCTGTGATACTGTTTTTGTTGGCAAAATACCGAAAACCTATAGAAATTTATCGTTAACTGTGCGAAGTGTACGGAAAAAACTTAGTGAGTGAATGTTCCGTCCGGGAATGGTGCATTCAGTTTAAAAATGGCCGAACCAACGTTCATGATGAAGAGAAGAGGGGACGCCCGAGCATCGTGACTGATGATCCGGTCGCTAAAGTTGATGAAAAGATTTGTGAAACCCGTCGCTTCACAATAAAGGAGCTATCGCTTTCTTTTCCACAAGTTTCACGGACTTTGTCGTTTGAAATTGTCACTCAAAACTTAGGCTATCACAAGTTTTGTGCACGATGGGTGCCCAAAATGCTTATTCATTGAAATGGGAAATATTCCCTCATCCGCCCTACAGCCCCGATCTTGGATCAAGCGACTTACACTTGTTTCCCAAGATGAAGAACTGGCTTGGAACGCAGCGCTTTGATGACGACGCGGAACTTCAGGCGGGCGTGACATACTGGCTGAAGTCTCAGGCGACAGAATTTTACGACGAAGGTATTTCAAACCTTGTCCACCGCTATGATAAGTGCCTCAATGTGTTCGGTGACAATGTGGAAAAGCAGTATGTCAGTCGCTCTTTCAGATGTATATAATAAACGTATTTCTCCTACTTAGCTTTTTTTAATGCCAAAACCTTCCCTATTTTCTGAATAGCCCTCGTACAATGAGCTGACAAAAGTCATGGGGTAGCGATATTCCCATGTACAGATGGCGGTAGTATCGCGTACACGAGGTATAAAAGGGCATTGCAATGGCTGAGCTGTGAATCCCTCCAAAACCCAGGCAATCATTGTAGGCAAAACCACCCGTTCCTTCCGCCTCCTTGATTTCTATCTCACCATCTATGGCCGTCCTATCGCCCTCACTCTCACCCTTAAGTACCTTGGCGTCACCCTCGACCGTCGCCTCTCCTGGACTCCCCATCTCCGGACAATCCAAGCCAAGGCACGCTCCCGCCTCAGTCTCCTCAAGCTCCTCTCTGGCCGTACGTGGGGTCTGGACCCCTCCACCATCCTCCACACCTATAAATCCCTCATTCGCCCTATCCTTTGTTATGCCCATCCGGCTTGGATCTCTGCTCCCCCTACCTTTTACAAATCCCTCCAAATCCTTGAACGCCATGCTCTCCGCCTCGCCTATCGCATCTGTCTCCCCTCCCCCACGCGGATCCTCTACGATCTCATCCCCTTCCCCCACCTTCTCCTTTTCCTTGAAAGGATATGGATCCTGAACACCTCCCGTAAACTCGATCCTCCTCACCCGCTCGTCTCCCCGATCCTCTCCCACCCCCGCCTGCTGGCGCGCCTGTATTCCCATGTCCCACCCGGTCTCCATCTCTCCACCCTCCTTACCATCTCCCGAGATGGCTTCCGCCATCTCCCCCTCCTTGATGATGTCCTCCTCCCTTCCATTTACCCCTCCTATCAACTTTGATCCTCCCCCCACTTCCTGTTTCCTTTCCTTTAGGCACCCTCCCTCCCTTCTCTTTCCTTTTTCCCCCGCCTCCCTTCCTCCACCCCTCTTTCCCCGGGCTTCCCCTCCCCCTTCCTCCCTCCCCCACTCTCCCCTGCCCATGGCATCTCTGCTCTCCCCTCTCCCACTCCCCTTCCTCCTCCTCCTCTCTTGGCAGGTCCCTGGACTCGCACACGCTCAGTGAACATTCGCGCGCCGGAGATCATCGCCATCAGTGTCTCGTGTGTGTGCCTTCGTCTGTGTTTAGTGTTCTGTCGTCGTCACGCCTCCACTGTTCACGTGTGCCGTCGCAGTCGTCCGTGTTATGTGCGCCGTGTCAACAAGTGTTAGTGTTTTTTTCGTCCAGCGTGAACGGCTTCATGTTTCTTGTTTTTTGTATCTACATTTTTGCCCGCCGTTTTTATTATATTGTTTGTGTCACCTATCTGTCATCTTATTGTACCACTTAAGGCTGAAGAGCGGCGTAATATGCTGCTGACAGCCCGCCTTGTATGAGGTGCTTAAAATTACAATAAAGAAAAAGAAAAAAAAGCTGAGCTGTGATTTGTCCTCAGGTGATTCATGAGTAAACAGATTTTAAACGCGGAGTGGTAGGTTGAGCTGAAAGCATGGGACGTTCTATTCGAAAATCGTTAGGGGATCCAATATTCGGAGATCCACAGTGTCGAAAGTTGTCGGGAATATCACATTTCAAGCATTGCCTCTCACCACTGACAACGCAATAGGCGACGGCTTTCACTTAACGACTGAGAGCGGTGGCGTTTACGTAGAGTTGTCACTGTTAACAGGCAAGCAACATTCCGTGAAATAACACAGAAAATGAATGTCGGACGTACGACGAACGTGTCTGTTAAGACAGTGCGGCGAGATTTGGTGTTAATGGGCTGTGGCAGCAGATGAACGACGCGATTGTCTATGCTAAGAGCACGACATCGGCTGCAGCGCACTTCCTGGGCTCACGACCATATCGCTTGGAATCTAGACGGCTACAAACCGTGTCCTGGTTAGATGAGTCCCGATTTCACTTGGTAACAGCTGGTGGTAGGGTTAGAGTGTGATTCAGACTCCAAGAAGCCATGGACTCAAGTTGTGAACAAGGCACTGTGAAAACTGGTGGTTTCTACATAATAGTGTGTGCCGTGTTTGCATGGAATGAACAGGGTACTCTGCTCCTACTGAACCGATAATTGCCTGGAAATGGTTATGTTAGGCTTGTGACGCTATAATACGATAGCTGGAGGCAGCCAGCGCGAGCCATCCAGCAGCAAAAATGTGACGCTAAGCGGTAGTTCTAACATAAAATAAAGTCGAGAGAGGGCAGCAGGGAATGGAGACAGCCAGTGAGAGGCATCTAGCGCCTTAAAAGAGAAGCAGTCCTGCTAACCTTACCGGGGACAGTACTCCCCCTTTGAAGATGGAAATAGTGTGTAATGAAAATAGATAATAAGTAAATGAGTAAAAATAATAATTAAGCTGTACTGATGGAAGAAGAATGGATAACAGTAAATAGACTATTAGTAAATGAACCAGTAATTTTAGAAGAATAACAAGGGGAGTTTCTCTCCCCCCAAGGTTATGCGGATGGAACTGCGTAGCTGGCAGGCAAGAAAAAGAACAATGAGCAGAGTCAAGTCGAGGTGGCTCATGGCAGCAGACGTTTCGCACGAGAGCTGGCGAGGCGTAAGTACGCAGTGCACTAACTTTTGTTAGTTATTATAAAAGACAGCACCGAAACGACGTCGTGTGGATGGGAGCAGTGGCATATACATTTGAAAAAGGTTGCAGAACGAGAAGAAGTATATTTCACTGATAATGCAATACGGCAATAACGATGGCAACCAGTTATACCCACGGCGTAGGACTCCGCTATGGTATGTACAGAGGCAACGGTAAAGAAGAGAGCTGTTAAGTGCTCTGTGTTAGGCCAAGCTCGTGAATGTAAGACGCTCCCAGCACCGTGAGCGACTGTAAGTGCAAAGCCGCGCTGTAGGGCAAAGACCAAAAACAAACAAAAAAAGTATTTCTTTTTCAAGTGTAAAAGAAGTGTATGCATATATATCAATTGTGCCACGAGTGAAAGAGTATTAAATCAGTGTTTACCCCAAATAATGGTCCCAGTGAATGTTATTTGCGAGTTAACCTGAGTCCTTCACCACCTGGTACATGGCTTGGGTACAAGTCATGGGGTACACAAGAGGTCGACAGGAGCACTGGCAGTAGTACTGAGGCAGAGAATTTCGCTGGTGATAGTTACTCAGAATTGACAACTGTGGATGTCAACGAGCTGGAGGGATCAAAAGACACTACAAGGTACTGTACTTGCAAGTTCCAGATACTACGCTGTCAGTGAAAATGACTGAGCAGAGGAACTGTGTGAAAGTTTCAACTGATCAAAATTGAAGGATTAAGGATAATTGCTGTGATTATAACCAGAAAGATCACCACAGCTTAGTAGTCTCGTCAGTAGTTATTGTAAAGATATTAGTAGATAAGTAGATGTAATATTCTAGTAATAATCCTTGTATGGTGTAGGGGAAAGGTGTGTGATGGGATAGAAAAAGTGAGGGTCTCTACTGAAGGACATGTGTGTCTGGATAAAGGAAGATTAAATAAAATAGAATACCTCAAAGGGAATCAAGCCAAGAGTTACTGTGTGAAGTGTTGCCGATTATTCCCCATTATAAAATGCTTGTATAATATAAACAGAGCGTGAGGATTGTCAACTACAGGCACTACGAAGTGGGTTGTAGAGGGCAATCTGTCAGGCAGGTGTGCAGTCGCGCCAAACGAAGTCTGATAGAAGAATCCTGGGGAGGGCACGCCCGCCACAGGTTACCTGGAGACCATTTGCAGCCATACATAGACTTTATGTTCTCAAAAAATGATGGAATTTTTATGGCTCACAATGCGCCGTATCACCGAGCCACCATTGTTCGTGATTGGTTTGATGAACATTCAGGACCATTTGACTGAATGATTTGGCCATCCAGATCGCCCGGCATGTGTCCCATCGAACATTTGTGGGACACAATCGAATGGTCAGTTCACGCAAAAAATTCCTTCGCAGTCAACACTTTCACTATTCAGGACAGCGATAGAGGCATCATTGTTCAAGTTTTCTGCAGAGGACTTCGAACGACTTGTTGACCCCACGTCACATCGAGTTGCTAAACTACGACTGGAAAAAGGAAATCTGACACGAAATTAGGAGGTACGCCACCACTTTCGTCGCCTCAGTGTATAGCAGATTTTACAGTGGGAACTTTGAAAGAAGATGGTTCAGTTGAAAAGTTTGTAATGAACTGTAAAAATATAGGGAAATTAAATCTTTCTGTCATTAGTATATTATTCGACAGATCCATGGGTGCCATATGGCGTGATGGTGTTTAGCTCGACGACGTGCTACTCTTCGTAATGGATGCTGTGCCTTAGGGGCCTATGCTGAAATATGCCGATCCACTAAAAGCATTATACTGTAAAATGGTGTTTGCGGCTTCTTTAACTCACGCCTTACGCAGAGTTACAGAAAAACGTAATTGGAAATTCAGTGATATTGACAAATTTATTGGGTGTATCCAAAGGTTATATTTGAAAGCCTCTTTATGTGTTGCAGCATTTAACATATTAGATCCCAACCCTTCCATACCACCATCTCACATTTTGACAAGATGTAGGTGCTGCATTGATTCCTCCACCTATTACTGTCAAACTTCAATGTTGTGAAAAGTATCACTGATTCACTCGGTAACAGTGAAGCCGCTCCAGCTGCAGCAGTCAATGAATCAATGCTTAATGCTGAAATTTCAGACAAACTTCCATACGTAAAATCAAATTTTGTGTTATTCCTGGTGTCAGAACTGATTTGGAGCAATCAGAAGTGCCGTATTGAAGCAGACAGATCAAGTGAAGAAAGTTGTGAGTAAATTAGATGCTGAGTAAACTCTTTTCGGTTTACAGGCCGCGTCACTTCGAATAAACACTCGGGATTTCGACGGCTATCTCCGCCACCGTCGGAAGCTGAAGTGTTTTATTCAAAATGACACAGCTTTTGAACTTCGAAGAAATCATTCTGGTATGTCACGAAAGTCTCCGGGGACACAAATTAAAATCTGTCTGTGTTAAAATGGGAAAAGTGGTGTTAAAGCAAATGGAGAAGGTGTTAGAAAAAGTGATGGGTATTTACATTGTGTACCATTTTGGTGATTTTCGTCGGTGAAGAGTTCTCTGTTAAACATTTAGATTTAGATTCATATTATGTTTTCCATTTTAAATATGCTCCTCTTGTGTCAGCTGAAGTAGAAAAAAAGTTTTGGAAGTACAAGACTTCGTCGGCTGATAATAGGTAATATTTTTATGTCAACATTCGCAGAAGATGTTCAGTGTTTTTTGCAACTCAGCAGTTCATAAATTGAAATAAAAATGAGGATGTAAAGAAAAACACATCATAAGTTAATTATGTTCTGACAACCTTGATAGAAATTATACTACAGCATCAAATTCCATAGTTTGTTTTCGTGGGCGTTAAACAAATTGTCCATAATTATAAACTGACTTACTAATTTATTTTACAGCAGAAATTTTATCTCACTTTAATGTAATTAGGTCATATTTTTATGTTGTTGTGCATTTTTTGTAAATTTTTGGTCACAAAGCATATTTTCTGTGCATATTATTTGTGTTGCTCACCTATGTACGACTGTTGTAACCCAGTGTGGTCTACAGAGAGTCAACGTGCTGCCTTCACTCTGTTACCAGATCTGATTTCAATCAGGCACATATTGGACATTCAGTCCACAACTACAGCGTCATCCACAAACCGTATCAACCGTCCCTGTATTGATCGACCAAGTGCAACAGGGATGGAAGTCCATACAACAAAGTAGCATCCGATACATGTACGACACAAGGCTTGCATTCAACATTCTAGCGGTTATACCCGTTATTAATGTACCAGCATCTCACATTTGCAATAGCTTGACTTGCGCTTACATTACCTGTGATCTTGAACTTTTTTTTTTGGTCATCAGTCTACTGACTGGTTTGATGCGGCCCGCCACGAATTCCTTTCCTGTGCTACCTCTTCATCTCAGAGTAGCACTTGCAAAGTAAGTCCTCAATTATTTGCTTGACGTATTCCAATCTCTGTCTTCCTCTACAGTTTTTGCCCTCTACAGCTCCCTCTAGTACCATGGAAGTCATTCCCTCATGTCTTAGCAGATGTCCTATCATCCTGTCCCTTCTCCTTATCAGTGTTTTCCACATATTCCTTTCCTCTCCGGTTCTGCGTAGAACTTCCTCATTCCTTACCTTATCAGTCCACCTAATTTTCAACATTCGTCTATAGCACCACATCTCAAATGCTTCGATTCTCTTCTGTTCCAGTTTTCCCACAGTCCATGTTTCACTACCATACAATGCTGTACTCCAGACGTACATCCTCAGAAATTTCTTTCTCAAATTAAGGCCGGTATTTGATATTAGTAGACTTCTCTTGGCCAGAAATGCCTTTTTTGCCGTAGCGAGTCTGCTTTTGATGTCCTCCTTGCTCCATCCGTCATTGGTTATTTTACTGCCTAGGTAGCAGAATTCCTTAACTTCATTGACTTCATGACCATCAATCCTGATGTTAAGTTTCTCGCTGTTTTCATTTCTACTACTTCTCATTACCTTCGTCTTTCTCCAATTTACTCTCAAACCATACTGTGTACTCATTAGACTGTTCATTCTGTTCAGCAGATCATTTAATTCTTCTTCACTTTCACTCAGGATAGCAATGTCATCAGCGAATCGTATCATTGATATCCTTTCACCTTGTATTTTAATTCCGCTTCTGAACCTTTCTTTTATTTCCATCATTGCTTCCTCGATGTACAGATTGAAGAGTAGGGACGAAAGGCTACAGCCTTCTCTTACACCCTTCTTAATACGAGCACTTCGTTCTTGATTGTGCACTCTTATTATTCCCTCTTGGTTGTTGTACATATTGTATATGACCCATCTCTCCCTATAGCTTACCCCTACTTTTTTCAGAATCTCGAACAGCTTGCACCATTTTATATTGTCGAACGCTTTTTCCAGGTCGACAAATCCTATGAAAGTGTCTTGATTTTTCTTTAGCCTTGCTTCCATTATTAGCCGTAACGTCAGAATTGCCTCTCTCGTCCCTTTACTTTTCCTAAAGCCAAACTGATCGTCACCTAGCGCATTCTCAATTTTCTTTTCCATTCTTCCGTATATTATTCTTGTAAGCAGCTTCGATGCATGAGCTGTTAAGCTGATTGTGCGATAATTCTCGCACTTGTCACCTCTTGCCGTCTTCGGAATTGTGTGGATGATGCTTTTCCGAAAGTCAGATGGTATATCGCCAGACTCATATTTTCTACACACCAACGTGAATAGTCGTTTTGTTGCCACTTCCCCCAATGATTTTAGAAATTCTGATGGAATGTTAACTATCCCTTCTGCCTTATTTGACCGTAAGTCCTCCAAAGCTCTTTTAAATTCCGATTCTAATACTGGATCCCATATCTCTTCTAAATCGACTCCTGTTTCTTCTTCTATCACATCAGACAAATCTTCACCCTCATAGAGGCTTTCAATGTATTCTTTCCACCTATCTGCTCTCTCCTCTGCATTTAACAGTGGAATTCCCACTGCACTCCTAATGTTACCACCGTTGCTTTTAATGTCACCAAAGGTTGTTTTGACTTTCCTGTATGCTGAGTCTGTCGTTCTGACAATCATATCTTTTTCGATGTCTTCACATTTTTCCTGCAGATATTTCGTCTTAGCTTCCCTGCACTTCCTATTTATTTAATTTCTCAGCGACTTGTATTTCTATATTATTGATTTTCCTGGAAAATGTTTGTACTTCCTACTATCATCAATCAACTAAAGTATTTGTTCTGTTACCCATGGTTTCATCGCAGCTACCTTCTTTGTACCTATGTTTTCCTTCCCAACTTCTGTGATGGCCCTTTCTAGAGATGTCCATTCCTCTTCAACTGTACTGGCTACTGCACTATTCCTTATTGCGTTAGAGAACTTCAAACGTATCTCGTCATTCCTTAGTACTTCCGTATCCCACTTCTTTGCGTATTGATTCTTCCTGACTAATGTCTTGAACTTCAGCCTACTCTTCATCACTATTATATTATGATCTGAGTCTATATCTGCTCCTGGGTACGCCTTAAAATCCAGTATCTGATTTCGGAAGCTCTGTCTGACCATGATGTAATCTAACTGAAATCTTCCCGTATCTCCCAGCCTTTTCCAAGTATACCTCCTCCTCTTGTGATTCTTGAACAGGGTATTCGCTATTACTAGCTGAAACTTGTTACAGAACTCAATTAGTCTTTCTCCTCTTTCATTCCTTGTCCAAAGCCCATATTCTCCTGTAACCTTTTCTTCTACTCCTTCCCCTACAACTGCATTCCAGTCGCCCTGACTGTTATATTTTCGTCCCCCTTTACATACTACATTACCCTTTCAATATCCCATACACTTTCTCTATCTGTTCATCTTCAGCTTGCGATGTCGGCATGTATACCTGAACTACCGTTGTCGGTGTTGGCCTGCTGTCGATACTGATTAGAACAACCCGGTCACTGAACTGTTCACAGTAACACACCCTCTGCCCTACCTTCCTATTCATAACGAATCCTACACCTGTTATACCATTTTCTGCTGATGTTGATATTACCCGATACTCATCTGACCAATGAACCCGTGGTCTAGGGGTAGCGTCTTTGATTCATAATCAAAACATCTTCGGTCCTGGGTTCGATCCCCGCCACCGCCTAAGTTTTGATAAATAATCAGCATTGGCGGCCGAAGACTTCCGGCATAAGAAGTTAGCCTCATTCTGCCAACGGCCTTGTCAAAGAGGGCGGAGGAGAGGATAGAGGTTCAGGGCACTCTCTTGTCCTAGGGATGGGAAATTGCCCCTAAAGGCGGACGAATCAGCAATGATCAACGACATGAGGATGCAGAAGGCAATGGAAACCACTGCATTAAAGACACGTAACGTGTATCCACAGGACATGTGGCCTGTAATTGAAGAAGTGTCATGATGATCTCTCCATTGGCAAAAGATTCCGGAATAGTCCCCCATTCGGATCTCCGTGAGGGGACTGCCAAGGGGGAGGTTACCATCAAAAAAAGATTGAATAATCAACGAAAGGATAACGTTCTACGAGTCGGGGCGTGGAATGTCAGAAGCTTGAACGTGGTAGGGAAAATCTGAAAAGGGAAATGCAAAGGCTCAATCTAGATATAGTAGGGGTCAGTGAAGTGAAGTGGAAGGAAGTAGGATTTCTGGTCAGATGAGTATTAGGTAATATCTTGGACTATAAATCACTTAACTAAGTTTCTTAGACAAATAATTCCAATCCCAAAGAAAGCAGGTGTTGACAGATGTGAAAATTATCGAACTATCACTTTAATAAATCACAGATGCAAAATACTAACGCTAATTCTTTACAGACGAATGGAAAAACTGGTAGAAGCCGACCTCAGGGAAGATCAATTTCAATTCCGTAGAAATATTGCAGCACGTGAGGCAGTACTGACCCTACGACTTATCTTAGAAGCTAGATTAAGGAGAGGCAAACCTACGTTGCTAGCATTTGTAGACTTAGTGAAAGCTTTTGACAATGTTAACTGGAATACTCTCATTCAAATTCTAAAGGTGGCAGGGGTAAAATACAGGGAGCGAAAGGCTATTTATAATTTGTACAGAAACCAGAAGGCAGTTATAAGAGTCGAGGGGCATGAAAGGGAAGCAGTCGTTGCGAAGGGAGTGAGACAAGGTTGTAGCCTCTCCCCGATGTTATTCAATCTGTATATTGAGCAAGCAGTAAAGGAAATAAAAGAAAAATTTGGAGTAGGTATTAAAATAAAGGTAGAAGAAATAAAAACTTTGAGGTTCGCCGATGACATTGTAATTCTGTCAGAGACAACAAAGGTCTTGGAAGAGCAGTTGAACGGAATGGACAGTGTCTCGAAAGGGGGGTATAAGATGAACATCAACAAAAGCAAAACGAGGATAATGGAATGTAGTCGAATTAAGTCGGGTGATGCTGAGGAATTTAGATTAGGGAATGAGACACTGAAAGTAGTACAGGAGTATTGCTATTTGGGGAGGAAAATAACTGATGATGGTCGAAGTAGAGAGGATATAAAATGTAGACTGGCAATTGCAAGGAAAGCGTTTCTGAAGAAGAGAAATTTGTTAACATCGAGTATAGATTTAAGTGTCAAGAAGTCGTTTCTGAAAGTATTTGTATGAAGTGTAGCCATGTATGGAAGTGAAACATGGGCGATAAATAGTTTGGACAAGAAGAGAATAGAAGCTTTCGAGATGTAGTGCTACAGAAGAATGCTGAAGATTAAATAGGTAGATCACATAACTAATGAGGATGTATTGAATAGAACTGGGCAGAAGAGGACTTTGTGGCACAACTTGACTAGAAGAAGGGGTCTGAGGCATCAAGGGATCACCAAGTTAGTACTGGAGGGCAGCGCGGAGGGTTCAAATCGTAGAGGGAGACCAAGAGATGAATACACTAAGCAGATTCAGAAGGATGTATGTTGCAGTACGAGTAGTGGGATATGAAGAAAGCCTGCACAGGATAGAGTAGCATGGAGAACTGCGTCAAACCAGTTTCAGGACTGAAGACAACAACAACAGACAAATGTATAGCCGAAATTTCATTGCTCTACATTAATCATCCTTTTTTGTACTTCTATTTTTCCCGTCAGTGTATTTAACGTATTAAGTCATTTGTAAAGCAATCAGACGTTTATATCTGTTTTATACATGGGAGTTCGACTCTTTAAACGGTCGGGGTTGGGATAGTTGACAGGAACATAAGACATGATGAAGATCTCCGTGAATCGACAAGGTAGGAAACGTACGGCAAAAACTAACTAGAAAAACTGATAGCATGTCAAACACATGCTATGACAACAAGAGAATCACATTCTTGGTACCAAAGAGGGCTTCGAAGATCAGTAATTTCATGGGGAGACAGGGATTTGAGTATGTATCAAAAATGATCGAGGGCGTGGGATGTATGTGTTACGCTGAGATAGAAATATTAATATAAGAGAGTAAATCGTGGCGACTCATATCAAATTAGTCAGAAGACTGATTAAAAAAAGATATTCATAAGCCGTCAAGAGACCTTGAAACTATTGAAAAAGAGATGGAAGCTCCGAATAAATAGTGAACCACTTGGGGGGGGGGGGGGGGGGTGGAGAATCACATGGTGGTTTCTCTCTGATACTCTGACTTGTTGACTAGTTAATTTTTTTTTTAACGAAGAAAGAAAAACGTTGTTAGAGTAATTCAGTCCGTGTGTTCGCCCACGTAACGAGTTACGCATCACTAAAGCCAGTCTGAGCTACTCCGAATTCCGACTGAAACGACGTGGCATGTTCTTCGATGACAGAAGAACTCGGAACACGTCCGCATCCCTTTATGAGGGTAGAAAGACCTCGACGGAATGCAAATGCGTGGAGGCAGTGACCTCGCCGCTTCCATCGAACGCCTGGCGGGGACAGCGAGCAGGCTGGCCTGGGCTCCAGACCCGCGCGGTTCCCCTGGAACAGCGCCCTCTGCGCCCTTCGCGGAACACTGCCGCTAGCGTTCCTTGACGATATTAAAGCGGAATGCAAATAGGGCCGGGCTTTACGCATGTGACCTCTCCCCTGGTTAGTCCAGCCGCCCAGTCCCTTAGGATATTCAAATTGCGGCCACTTGGTCTCTAGCCAGGGCGATGCGAGGACAGCCGCTGTTTGCCGGGCCTGCGAATCTGGCGCCGTATTTGCGTTACACCTCCAATCCGCATGAAATTCACGTTCCACAGCTACGCAGTACGAATAATCGGGAACCGAGGACAATCGCGGTAGCAGCACGTATGGTAATGTAGGGAACCTGCCTCCCTTCATTTACGCTCTCGAATTGTTCGAAACGCACTAGATCTCCACCTGGAATGTTACTAATTTTGTTACAAGGTGCGTCCCAAAACTCAGTGTCGATATCTATTAGATAAACACATCGAACGAAAAATTAGTCATCCTCAACAGACATCATGCTAACATCGTATAACACCGTTTGTAGCCTTCATAAAGGCCTCAGTTCGGCTAGGAGAACATCTACAAACTTTTTTTCAGTATGCCATATCCCGCTGGAGGCACTTAAAAGGTTTATACGTCGTGAGAAATGGCAGTCTTCTTCGAAATATTTACCATTACGAGCGTCTTTGGATGCCTGAACACAGAAGTTACACGTTACTCTTTGGCTACCACAGGTTCGGTTATAAGCGGAAGCCATCACTTCTACGACAAAGAGTGTCGAGTGGACGGTGAGTGAGCACCCTTGATGGCAGAAGAGGAGAATAAAGTCTCTGTAAGTCCCTCTTCGTAGAAGATGGTTGACGGACTTCAGCTATTTTGAACAGTCTTCAATCGGTGAACGAAGGGATAGCGCTATTAAAACCAGAAGTCTACCAATACAATTACTTAATGCTTGCCCCTATTTCGACTGCACACGAGACTGGATTCCTCATACATGTTGGTCATCTGGCGAGAGGATGGCGTAGTGAAACGTCGAAACTGGTCACTTAAATAAATTAAATTTAAAATATAGATGGCGGAAAGTTTTTCAATTTTACATTTTATATGGAGAATAGAGAGCGACTTTTGTTTCACGAACTCCGCGGTGTGACTAAGGACAGTGGATCGTCTTCTAAGATGCGTTAACAGGATGACTGCACAATTGGAAAGAGTTAACATAAACAGTTCTTATTTGCTGCAGGCTCAGAATGGTTCAAATGTCTCTGAGCACTATGGGACTTAACTTCTCAGGTCATCATTCCCCTAGAACTTAGAACTACTTATCCTAACGACACCACACACATCCATGCCCGAGGCAGGATTCGAACCTGCGGTCTTGCGGTTCCAGACTGTAGCACCTAAAACCACTCAGCCACTCCGGCCGGCATTTGTTGCAGGCCCTAACCACGAATTTACTCCAACAGTATCTACGTTTTTGTATCACGGGCAAATAATTGGTCATATGCTCAGCGTTTTCAGTTAAAAGCATTTTATAAGAAAAGCAAAGAGTAAATTTCTCAACACTGTACGTCCGAATCAGTTTGCATTGTTTCTGACAATGCTACGTGAAGATTATCTACATATACATCATACTCCATAAGCCACTGGGGTATGTAGCGGAGGTTACTTCCGATAACACTAACTGATTCTCCCCACTCCCCCCTCTCTCCCCTCCTCCCTCCTACCTCATTCCGTTCGCGAATAGCGCGTGGGAAGAATGATTGTCGCTAAGTCTCTGTATTGGCTCTAATTTCCAAAATTTTCTCTTCGAGTTCATTACGCGAAATGTATATATTGTCGGACTCGTCGTGGAAATTGCTCTCTCGAAATTTCAATAGTAAAGCTCTCCGTGATGCATAAAGCGCTCTTGTAACGTCTGCCGATGGAGTTTGTTGAGAGTCCCTGTAACGCTCTCGAGCCAACTAAACGATCCCACTCTTCGATGACCTCTATCTCTTCTATCACTCCTATTTGTTTCATGTCGCCATTCCACTTGAGATCGATCTGGATAGTGCCTCCTAGACTTTTTACGGTAGATACTGTTTACAGCAGTTTCTCATCAATATTGTGTGGTACGGTAGTGACTTTCTTTTACTGTGTATGCGCAATACATTACATTTATTTATGGCCAGGGTCAACTGCCAGAGAACACACCGTTCATCAGCCCTCGGTACGTCAGTCTGCAAGTCGCTACTACCTTCTGGAGTTGCTACTTTCGTATTGACAACCCCATCATCTGCAAAGAGTCTTAAGGAGCATCTGATGCTTTCTAATAGCTCATTTATATACACTGTAAACAATAACGATCTTTCCTTGCAGCACTCCGGAATTTACAGTTATATCTGTTGATATTTTTATTCCATTAAGAGCGACGTGTTGGTTCTATCTGCAAAGAAGTCTTGGTGCGGGGCAGTGTCAGATGCCTTCTTGAAGTCAAAGAACATGGAGTCAATCTGAGCGCCGTTGTCCACATCACTACAGATCTCAGAGCAACAGAGCGAGCAGAGTTTCGCTGGATCTCTGTTTGCGGAAACCGTGTTGAATTTCATGTTAAGGTCATTCCATTCTGTGTTACTAAAGACATCCGAATCCAATTTCAATTCATAGCAACGCTTTATTCGTTTGCCGTTAGTTCGTTATGAAAGTAAATATTGTCAGTACCGTGCTGTCATTCATTGCACTATCTCGTGAACTGCTAGCTGCAGTTTTGGACAAATAATTTGGACAAATAACAATTTCATACTGGGAAACAGCCTAATGTATGGAATAAGGCAAAGAGCCGCGCTGTGAAGCGAACTGGGCTGAGTTGTCCATTGCGCAAGTAAGACTCAATAGCAGGGCTTAAAAGAACTTTTTAGGAAATTGTATTCAGTTGTAAATTCCTCGTAAAATTCAGAAGTAATATTTTTTAAGAAGACACAGATTCAGCGCATCGCAGTAACCGATGTTTTTTGATTGTTTGAGGAGGAAGCCATTCTTTGTAATACTCATAGGCGCTGCTTTTATTTAGTTTCATTTACTTATTATTAGAAGTAGTTTAGAGTAATTGGTACCACACACATGGAATATATTTCACACAATTACGTTCGTATTCAAAATCAGTGTAGCAAAGGGTGTTGCAGATATGAGCACTTGCTGTCACATTGAAAAACACAAAAATAAGAGTTCATACTACTGCTAAATTGTACAAGGTATACAGTAATGACAATAAGAAACATTCTCAAATAAGTTGTTTTGTCACACCCAGTTTTCAAGTACAAGCAGACTAGCTTCAAACTCATTGATGATAAGATTATGTAAAGCTACAAAATTGCGGGTATATCGATTGCTACATTTTACCCGTTCTTCCAGATAGTACCGGATATTTTCGATGGGCGCAAAACTGCGAGATTATTGGGCCATTCGGGTTACGATAAGAGGTCAGAGTGTTTGTCAGACCGGGAACGTATGCGTGCAGCAGCGTGAACACTATTGTCGTCTTCTAACATAGGTTGTGAGCGCAGCATACTATTAATGATTCCCAACCGGGAATCGAACCCGGGCCCTTAGGTTTGACAGTCTGTCGCGCTGACCACGCAGGTACCGGGGGGGGGGGGGGAGGCAGGTTATTTTAATTATTCCTTGACTTTTATTATTCCCAGACTTTCTTGGATGTTATGGTGAGGAGCATAGGAACTTGCGAATGGATAGCGACTTGGGTCAATAAAGTTTGGCTCACAAGGTTTGTGCTTTGACTAAATACACTCTAATGCTCCAAAAACTTACTATTACCTTGTCATTCGTGTTACACAGCAGTAAAAATACTGGCTGGATCTTACTTTGCAATGAGTTGCCTAGAGTGGGCGGTAATGCTTATTAAATTCATTAGTGGCAATAGGTTTTTCTTAATTAACGAGAATAAATTTGCGTCGTACAGCATTCTTCACCAATTCCAAAATGCGCCTGCGAACGTGTGCTGTGCCCATACACGTCATCGCTCACTTACAATTTGCCTTGCCATATGTTATAACTACACTCCTGGAAATTGAAATAAGAATACCGTGAATTCATTGTCCCAGGAAGGGGAAACTTTATTGACACATTCCTGGGGTCAGATACATCACATGATCACACTGACAGAACCACAGGCACATAGACACAGGCAACAGAGCATGCACAATGTCGGCACTAGTACAGTGTATATCCACCTTTCGCAGCAATGCAGGCTGCTATTCTCCCATGGAGACGATCGTAGAGATGCTGGATGTAGTCCTGTGGAACGGCTTGCCATGCCATTTCCACCTGGCGCCTCAGTTGGACCAGCGTTCGTGCTGGACGTGCAGACCGCGTGAGACGACGCTTCATCCAGTCCCAAACATGCTGAATGGGGGACAGATCCGGAGATCTTGCTGGCCAGGGTAGTTGACTTACACCTTCTAGAGCACGTTGGGTGGCACGGGATACATGCGGACGTGCATTGTCCTGTTGGAACAGCAAGTTCCCTTGCCGGTCTAGGAATGGTAGAACGACGGGTTCGATGACGGTTTGGATGTACCGTGCACTATTCAGTGTCCCCTCGACGATCACCAGTGGTGTACGGCCAGTGTAGGAGATCACTCCCCACACCATGATGCCGGGTGTTGGCCCTGTGTGCCTCGGTCGTATGCAGTCCTGATTGTGGCGCTCACCTGCACGGCGCCAAACACGCATACGACCATCATTGGCACCAAGGCAGAAGCGACTCTCATCGCTGAAGACGACACGTCTCCATTCGTCCCTCCATTCACGCCTGTCGCGACACCACTGGAGGCGGGCTGCACGATGTTGGGGCGTGAGCGGAAGACGGCCTAACGGTGTGCGGGACCGTAGCCCAGCTTCATGGAGACGGTTGCGAATGGTCCTCGCCGATACCCCAGGAGCAACAGTGTCCCTAATTTGCTGGGAAGTGGCGGTGCGGTCCCCTACGGCACTGCGTAGGATCCTACGGTCTTGGCGTGCATCCGTGCGTCGCTGCGGTCCGGTCCCAGGTCGACGGGCACGTGCACCTTCCGCCGACCACTGGCGACAATATCGATGTACTGTGGAGACCTCACGCCCCACGTGTTGAGCAATTCGGCGGTACGTCCACCCGGCCTCCCGCATGCCCACTATGCGCCCTCGCTCAAAGTCCGTCAACTGCACATACGGTTCACGTCCACGCTGTCGCGGCATGCTACCAGTGTTAAAGACTGCGATGGAGCTCCGTATGCCACGGCAAACTGGCTGACACTGACGGCGGCGGTGCACAAATGCTGCGCAGCTAGCGCCATTCGACGGCCAACACTGCGGTTCCTGGTGTGTCCGCTGTGCCGTGCGTGTGACCATTGCTTGTACAGCCCTCTCGCAGTGTCCGGAGCAAGTATGGTGGGTCTGACACACCCGTGTCAATGTGTTCTTTTTTCCATTTCCAGGAGTGTATATTTCCAGCACAATCTTCATACGGTATTTGTGCGCCAATCCCTCTCTGGCCTCACTTCTATGACTACGCGTACCCACGCCAACGATGTTATTGTCACATGAAAGATATTCTTTGAGTTTCCTGCATTATAAGTTTCCCTGACATTGCCAGCGTGTTTACTACAACGATTTGACATAATTACTTTTTCCGTATTCTTTCCGCACACATTACATTCCCATAAACACTACTTGCTTACAAAATCCCTAAAAAATAAAAATAAAAGAATAAATACGTGACCCACTGGGTTGTAGTGTCACAAAAGTTCAAAACTTAATTCCAGAGAATATTGACAACAATATCGCAGTTCACGTTCGCGGTAACCTTAACTAGTGGGTGCAAGTTACGGTAGGAAAAACACCGCCGTAACATCGCGGAACCACCTCTGACACGAACTACGAGTCTCACCGTACTGATTGTTGCGCGCTTCAATGGGACATCGATGCAGTTGATGCCTTGCATGATTTGGGAAGAGACAAAATTGCAATTCGTCTGACCGCATCGAGTCACTGAAGTCACGTTGCTCTTTATGCTGCTGTGTGCAATGACTTTTAGCGATGCCCCCGACTTCAAATGTCCAGTGCACGCAGTTACACTAGTTCGTGGCGCCCTCCATCGCTAATGGTGGAATTCAGTATGGTGTTGACCCACACTTACCACTGATCACAGCTTCCAGTCTCGCAGGCATACGTTCAATCAGGTGCTGAAAGGTTTCTTGGGGAATGCAGCCCATTCTTCACCGAGTGCCGCAGTGAGGAGAGGTATCGATGTCGCTCGGCGAGGCCTGGCACGAAGTCCGCGTTCCGAAACATCCCGAAGATGTTCTGCGGGATCCAGGTCAGAACTCTGTGCAGGCCAGTCCATTACAAGGATGTTATTGTCGTATAACCACTCCGCCGCAGGCCGTGCGCTATGAGCAGGTGCTCGATGGTGTTGAAAGATGCAATCGCCATCCCCGAGTTGCTCTTCAACAGTGGGAAGCAAGAAGGTGTTTGAAACATCAATGCAAGCCTGTGATGTGATAGTACCACGCAAAACAACAATGGGTGCAAGCCCCCTCCATGAGAAAGACGACCACGCCATAACACCACCGCCTCCGAATCTCCGAATATTACTGTTGGCACTGCACATGCTTGCAAATGACGTTTACCGGTCATTCGCCATACCCACACCCTGCCATCGGATCGCCGTGATTCGTCACTCCATACAACGTTTTTCCACTGCTCAATTGTCCAATGTTTGCGCTCCTTACACCAAGCGAAGCGTCGTTTGGCACTTACCGGCGTGATGTGTGGCTTGTGAGGAGCCGCTCGACCATGAAATCCAAGTTTTCTCACCTCCCGCCTAACTGTCATAGTACTTACAGTTGAACCTGAAGCAGTTTGGAATTCCTGTGTGATGGTCTTGATAGATGTCTGTCTATTACACATTACGACCCTCTTCAACTTTCGGCGGTCTCTGACAGTCAACAGACGAGACCGGCCTGTACGTTTTTGTGTTGTACGTGTCCCTTAACGTTTCCACTTGACCGTCACATCGGAAACAGTGAACCTAGGAACGTGTAGGAGTGCGGAAATCTCGCGTACAGACGTATGACACAAGTGGTACCCAGTCACCTGACCACGTTGGAAGTCTGTGAGTTCCGCGGAGCGCCCCATTCTGCTCTCTTATGATGTCTAATGACTACTGAGGTCGCTGATATGGAGTACCTAGCAGTAGGTGGCAGCACAATGGACCTAATATGAAAAACATATGTTTTGGGGGTGTCCGGATACTTTTAATCATATAGTGTATCTTTGCAAAGCTCGCTTGCAAAATTAATATGAAGAATAAGCACTCTCTCACTTCAGCAATTACTTTCCGGTTTGAAACCTATTGCCACTGACAACACATGACACACAGCTCCAGTCCCTGTCGTTACACCATCTCACAGTTCTGACACAGGGACACCACTTCACTGCCATGACTTAGGCCGGCGCTGGAGGGTCACGTGACAACATCTTACTACTTTTCTGCCATCTACATTGCTTCAAAGTTACGAGTGTACTCTTCTAAGGAGGTGAGTAATATTTTGCCCCTTGAGCTCAAGATTGTCTACAGACTTCAGCTTATGCATTAGCATGTACAAATTTATTTTGTTTCAATATTTTTCATGCCCTACCCTTAGCCGTAGAGCAGGCTGTTCAAGAAATGACACACAGGAGACTCACGGACACTTCGGCAAAATACCACACTAGCTGTACGATCTAATGGAACCCTCCCGAGAACTTTGATCATGTCGAGGGACTGATATCTTTTATGTCTCAGAAAAAAGGGTACATACAATATGGAAATCTGGCAATGATGTTTTCTGAGAAATACGCAATGCATCTTCTTGGAGAATGTCATGGAGAAGCGGAACGTCAATGCAAAACAGGGTGTACGGTAGAATACTTTTGAAACTATGTCGTGCCAAACTATATCGACGATGTGGAAAGATGAGGGCCTGGAGATGTCTTGACTTACGGTAACACACAGTAACACCGTTAAGAAGATTCGGAACCAGTAATGTGACTTCACGAAGCTTCACTTATAGTTGCAATCCCGCCACCCAGTGACTTAACACGGCGTCCTTCGCATCTATAAATTCTGAAGGGGTTTGTTAATTCTCAGTATTTGGTTCAAATGGTTCAAATGGCTCTGAGCACTATGGGACTTAACATATATGGTCATCAGTCCCCTAGAACTTAGAACTACTTAAACCTAACTAACCTAAGGACATCACACAACACCCAGTCTCAGCATTTCTAAGATGGTGAAGTAAAGAAGTCTTCTTCACTAGCTGAACTCTCATTTAGATCAACATGCTTGCTCCGTCGTTAGTCAACTCATGACTGGTGCTTGAATGAAATGTCGCAACGTGCTAATTGATTTACAGTGAAGACGACTTGGGATGAACGAAATGGCAAGTTGTGAACCGATAAATGACGAAAAATAAATTGTGCAATTCACGGGCATCTCTTTTGATAATATGTCATTCTCTACAAAATTCCTTTATCAGTATCCTTTGTGGAAAATCGCCATGAACTTCTCAGCCTATATGTTTTCTTCCAGTAACGCTTGTCCCTTAAAGAACGTTTGTGAACTTTGGAAAGCAGGGAAGAGGTACTGGCGGAATTAAAGCCGTGAGGGCGGGTCCTGAGTCGTGCTTTAATAGCTCAGCTGGTAGAGCTTGCACGTGAGTGGCAAATGATCCAAGTTCGAGGCTCGGGATGGCATAAGGTTTATATCTGCCAAGAAGTTCACGTAATTCAGTCTGAGTGTTATTTCGGATACAACATTTTTAAATAAATATTTTATCGCTCTCTTATAATAACATTTTTAATTTTTACGAAAAATCAATCATTTTCGGCTACAATCATCTGGCAGTAACCTATATTTAACAGTTTCAATCGAACAACGACAAGAATCATTCTTTTCAAGTGTCAGACAGCTTAACAAAATTTCAGCGGTTTCGGGAAATTTAGGCTTACAGATTCATGTGTGTACCCACGAGACTTATCATTCGCAGCTTCCATTACTGTCAGAAACCTGCGACCTCCCGTAGCTGTCAACCTGCCACAAGAGACTGGTGCTGTTGCTGTAACCGAAGATCTCAACTCGCTATTACGCTCAAATGTCATTTTCACCACGCAGCAAATGCTCGGGAATAGCTACACGTCACATGTTAATGTTTTGAGGTTCTTACCTGTACTCTGTCATTATTGACATATTTTTTGAAGGTGAGTAGTCTACCTAGGTAAAAAAGTGCTCTACAGCTATTAGCTTCGCGTCTTAATCGCTACAAGAAGTAAGAAGAGGTCATACAGACGCAGTAAACCACAGTAATATGCAACCAGGTGTTTCTGTATACCATTTCTAGTGACTGTCAACGTGAATGTTAGAGAGAATCCAGTCACAGAAACACTGATGTTCCGCAACACTGAGAGCATTATCTTTGTGGGAGAATGGCTGGAGGCGGACGGAGCAAATGGAAATCGATGAGACCTAATCTCCAAGCACCTCTGTGTTAACCAAGTTCTGACTAATTGGTGAGGGCGCCCTGCCAACCTTGTACCCCATTCCCCCTCGCCTCTCACAGACCCTGCTGGGGCAACACTTCGGCCAAGATTCTGATTGTGTGCCGACAACCAGACGGGGAAGCGGCGTCGCTGTTGGATCGCGAGCGGACCAGCGAGCCAGCGGGCACACCCTCCGGCTTAATGGACGACGTGGAGGCGCTGCCGCTGACAGGACCACTTAGCAGAAGGGCCGCGTGGCACTGCAGACCCTATGCGATGTCAAGGGAGTAGCGGTCATGATCACTTTCCTACTGCCCTTTGTGTCTCAACATCGGACACCGTGTTGTTACGGTAATTATGAAGGTTCGGTATAGGAGTGCTGTTTCCCCACACCACTTATACACAAATATCGCTCTGTTGACATTACACTTCTACCCACGTATCTAGAAATGGTCAAAGTATTTCATATTCTTATTCATATTTCATATTATGGCAACTACACCTACCAATTCGTGGGATATAGCAGGAGAAACCATGGAGGTAGAGACCACATTCAGTTATCTCAGTTCCCAGATCTCTGCTGATGGCGACTGCAGCCATGAAATCAGGAGACGCCTGTTGCTCGGTAGACAGGCGATGTCTAACCTTGACAAGGTTATAAGGTCCAGAGACATAACAAAGATCCGTATTATGAGGGCTATGGTCTTTCCAGTTGTGATGTATGGATGTGAGACCTGGACCATTAGAAAGGCTGAACGGCGAAGAACTGACTCCTTCGAATTGTGGTGTTGGAGGAAACTTCTTAGACTTCCATGGACTGCAAAGAGAACCAACAGATCAATATTCGAGCAAATAAAACTGCATTTCTCCCTGGAAGGTCTAATGTTAAAACAAAAGCTGACCTACTTTGGACACGCAATGCGAAGGCATGCCTCGCTGGAAAAAACGTGAATGCTTGGAAAGATTGAAGGAACTAGAAGAAGAGGACCTCAAAGGATGAGATGGATCGATGGCATCACAGAAGCAATGTTTTCCAACCTGGAAGGTCAACGGGAGAAAGTGCAAGGCAGGAAAAAGTGGCGTGATTTGGTTCATGGGTATCATGATGCACAGTTAGTGACATTATATAGTCTAGCTCCATGTATGAACAGTTCAGAAATACTCAAGGAAAACAGTAAGGTTGATTAATGACAAAACAACTGAAGATTTAATGAAAACTTGAAAATATTGACTTAGGTGCCGTTTACAATGAGCCTAATACTAGCTCTAAATTAAAACTGTTTCTTATTGAGTTTGTATCCGTTTTTGAAAGTAGCTTTCCTAGACAGATAATTAAATTCAAAACTGAGATGTTATTAGAGAAACCTTGGGGATCAGAGTATCAGATTATCTTCACATCGAAAAAGGGACATGTACAAAATGAACAGAAGAAATTATCGTGAAATACCTGTACATTATAAACAATATTATAGCAAATTAAGAGATGTTAAAAATACAAGAGTGTGTACATGTTACCTGAAGACTGATAGATCTGACAATAAAATGAAATCAGTATGGAATGTTGTTAAAAAATAGACAGCAAAGAAGCCATAGAAGGTAACATTACGTTTCTTAAACAAATGGGAATACTTTTAAAGACATATCATATACAGAAGATATTTTTAATAGTCTCTTTTTAAAGGAGATGATACAATTGCTGCAAGTATTTTACAAGGGAATGCTCAACAGTGCACCAAAGGATCGATATAGAGGATATTTAATGAAATAAAAATTAGTTTCTCACCACTGTCTGGAAAGGAAGAGCATCATGTCTCTAAACGTTAAAGGTTCATGTGGTGTGCATGATGCTATGAAGTTGTGTCTCTGTAATATATATTGTTCTTAGACGTTTATGTAATCAGTCATTAATTCGTGTTATTTTCCCAGACATTTCAAAATGGTGACTCTGCTCAGATACTTGCTTATACATTTACTGAACATACAATACAAATATTTAAACAGTAAAAATCACTACTTGGAATTTTCTTGGACTTGACTGTGTTAATCGCAGTATTCTATTACAGAAATGAAATGCTTACAACATACTGAGATCAGCACATAACGACTTTGGTTCTTATTTAAGAAACAGAATACAAGATTTTACCCTAGATTGTTTCAGTAGTATATAAAGAGACGCCATGTCGCCTCTAGGGGGAAAAATTACAATGAGAGTGTCACAAGGTTAGATCAATGGCCAATTTTTATTCCTCCATTTTGTTACAGATCTACCATTTTATTTGAATCAGGAGATAGAATTAGTCTAGTCTGCAGATGACACAAGCATTGTTCTATAGCCAAACAAAGGATCCTCAACAGGAAAATATTCATTGCAATTATTTTTTGAGTTCACATACTTGTTTCTTGCAGCCGTCTCTTTAGCCAGCCAGGTACATCAACCACAAACTTATAATGCGTTTATTCACTTAAGAAATTTGATATCAACAATCTGTCTAGGAATGAGACTGACATAACATATTCATAAGAATAACACTAAAAGAAAAATGATCTGTATTACCCTTTAATGAATGTATCTTTGGCAGAGAATGGGTTAAATGGGCAGCTGTAACATTCTCTGACAATTTACCGATGGAAATAAAAGTCAGGCAAACAGAATAAGTGTTTTCAAATGTAGATAAAAAAGTTTATCTTTAACAACGCCTTCTATAACACAGACGATTTCTTGAATAGAAATAAGTAGCAACTGTTACAGAAAAAAACTCGATGGCCAGCATGCAATCATTTGAATTTAATACTCTCCTTATTTTAATTCGAGTTCGATGTTTACTCAGTTGAAAAGTTTCACATCATAACGTTCAACGCGAAAATGATCTATGTAACACCTAATTATCAAACTATCTACAGAAAAAAACATGCAACTCATCTTGCTCAAATGTAATAATGTCACCTCACCACCGTAAATAACCAATCGGGCAACTAGTCACATTAAAGTCTGATCAAATTTTTCAAAAGGTCTGGTGTCTTCTTCCTAAATTTGTGAGCTGGATCGCAGTTGTGTTTGAGCTAATGTTCTCGTTTATTGTTACATGGTAGTAACAACTATTAAGCGTGACTTGAATTTTCATTTTAAGCCGGAAACCCCATGATCCCTAGTAAAAAACCTTTTTTCTCAAATGTTATGAAATTAAGACGCGGCTTCATTCTTGTCAGAATACGGTTAGTAGCGCATCTGGCGCTATTAAGAACGAAATGTGGTAAACCCTTACATAATGCTGTGTGTCGCTCACAGTCTTTTCGTGTTTTCAGAAGTTAAGGGATTTGCTTAACGTGGAAGCAGTCGCAGTTTGTTTCCTCGTCCGAGTGATTAATTACTGAGAAAATTCATTTGCAGTGACTGCCAGCGAATCAGTCGTTCAGATTTACACGTGTCCTTCGGTATTACCGCTGGCTGGCCATTAAAGTAACGTCTACATATTCCCATAACCGAAAATGAGATTACACCACCGTGTTATACATTTTCGAATGGGTAATTGCCATTCCACAGGCGACCGAAGCACAGAGTAATAATGGCTTCGCAACTATGTTTTTCAAATAATCATGCATGCTTAACTCCTTACCAAACTTATCGTCATGTTTTTCTTGTGGAGGACTTCATTCCGAAGACTGTTTTGATGTAGTTGTCGGTTCTAGTACATACTGTGGAAGCCTCTATATATCTGCACAACTGCTGTAGCCGACATCCATTTGAACCAGCTTTCTGTATTTGTGCTTGGCCGTCCTCTACAATATTTCCACCAGACAGTTCCAGTCATTACATAATTGATCCCTTGGTGCTTCAGTATATGTGGCATCAACCGACCCTATCTTCTAGTCAGGCGCTGTAAGACAAACACACCGCCTGAAAAAAAGTTTTAGAGGTCTCCAGTTCACTCAATATTTGTTGTTCCAACAGTACATATAAATTACGTGAAATGATTGCATTTACACATATCAATACCACAAGCGGTCGTGAGGTATTAGGTATCGACCAATAGTGAAACACCCATAGTAGTACGCGGTGTAGGCTCCACAAGTGGGAATGCAGGCACTGTTCTGGCGTCCAATCGGTCGTACACATGGCGAATACTGCCCTCGGATACGTTACGTCATGTCTGCTTCACCTGTTCAATTAGTTCTGTAAGAGTTTTTGGTTGACGAGTTGCACGAGCTACTTCCGGTCCCTTCAGATCCCACACGTGCTCGATTGGGGACCAATCCGGAAGTCGTGCTACCCAGGGAAGTTGTTTCACGATTTCAGTGCACATTTAGGTTCACGGCCAATGTAGGGCCGAGCGTTATCCTGTTGGAAAAATACATCATCTTCCTGTTGCAAGAACGGCAAAAGAGCGGGTCTAACAACATTCTGGGCGTGCCGAGCGGTGGTTAGTGTCCTATCCAGAAGCACCAAGGGGGAACGGCAGTTTTACCTTATCGCATCTCAGAATCAGTGGTTGAGAAAGGAGTGAGGGGGGGTTGTAACCTATCCCCGATGTTATTGAATCTGTGCACTGAGCAAGCGGTAAACGAAACCAAGGGAAAATTTCGAGTAGGATTCGATTGGATTGGATTGTTTTGGAGAAGAGACCAAACAGCGAGGTCATGTGTCTCATCGGATTAGGGAAGGACGGAAAAGGAAGTCGGCCGTGCCCTTTCAAAAGAACCATCCGGGCATTTGCCTGGAGCGATTTAGAGAAATCACGGACAACCTAAATCAGGGTGGCCGGACACGGGGTTGAGCCGATGTCCTCCCGAATGCGAGTCCAGTGTGCTAACCACTGTGCCATGTCGCTCGGTTCGAGTAGGAATTAAAATTCGGGAAGAAGACATAAAAGGTTTGAGGTTTGCCGTTGACATTGTAATTATGTCAGATACATCGAAGGACTTGTAAGAGCAGCTTAACAGAATAGACAGAGCCTTGGAAGGAGGATATGAGATGGACATCAACAAAAGCAAAAGAAGTTTATTGAACTGTAGACGAATTAAATCAGGTAATGCTAAAGGAATTACATTAGGAAACGAGACACTTAGAGTAGCAAATGAGCTTCGCTATTTGGGCAGGAAAATAACTGATGATGGCTGAAGTGGAGAGGATGTAAAATGTAGACCGACAATGGTAAGAAAAATGTTTCTGGAGAACACAAATTTGCTAACATCGAATATAGATTTAAGTGTCAATCAACCTTTCCTTAAGATAGTTGTCTGGCGTGTAGCCATGTACGGAATTGGAGCATGGACGACAAACAGTTCAGACTAGAGGAGAATAGAAGCATGTGAACTGTGGTACTAGAGAATAATGTTGAAGATCGGGTGGATATATCGTGTAACTAACGAGGAAGTACTGAATAAAATTGGCTAATTTGTGTCATATCTTGACTAACAGAAGAAATCGGTTGATAGGACACATTCTGAGACATCAAGCGGCCTCCAGTTCAGTACTGTAGTGAAGTGTGGGGCATAAAAATCGCAAGTGGAGTCAAGAGATGAATACAGTAAGCAGATTCAGAGGAATGTAGGTTGAATGTGATACTGAGAGTTGAAGAGGTTTACACAAGAGCAGCAAAAATAGCCACATCAAGCTAGTCTTCAGACTGAAGACTAAAACAACAATGTGTGTGTGTGTGTGTGTGTTTGTGTGTGTGTTTGTGGTACAGGGAGAGAGAGCTTTGTGTCTGTGTCTGTTACGGAATAAAGTTGACGACATTGACGATGTTTATTTGGGTGTAACTACTTATTCCCTTGATGGAAGGAGCTTGGTCAGTAGATACATTACCTATACAGACAGTATTGTCTTGAGGGAAATTTACAACTGATACCAAATTATAGGTGGTTAACAGCATCTCTAGATCACTTTTACTGCCAGATTTATTAAAGAAATTTACATTAAAGTGGTCACAAATTAATAATCTCTTACTTCAGTCTAACATAGAGTAAAAATTCATCAAAATTTTTCATAAAAATTTCCCAATTGTGCAGTGCATATCAATATACTGTGAAAATCACAAATATTGCACTTCTCAATAGTCACTCACAAGCTTCTATACCCTGATCTATACAGAAATTACTTATTTCTACGTTTTTGTTTTTATATTCCATTTTTTATAAATATGACAACTTTTCATTTATCCATATTGTTTCTACCTGAAATTACAGATAATTTACAAGCAGTTACATTAACATTTTCTAATGTAGTAGTCACATGGTGTTCAGGCAGAAAAGTGACATCAATTCTTACTAAGATCTTGCAAACAAATTAACAGCTCATTACTATGTTGTTTGACCACTACTATTGTGATGAAGCAAGCTCATTTCACATTCCCCTCTATTGTTCTGCGATGAACTGAGAGTCACTGTCCATTAATTTACTTTAATACTGTCTGTCTGATTTCTGAATTTCAGTCAACGCCGACAAAGTCATCTGACGCCAATCACCTCAAAGATTTTCCTTCCTGTACTGATGGACCTTCACATTATTTCTGCTAAGAGACTTGCCGACTTTTCCTTACCGCTTCTATTCCCGTGTAGACTATGGGAACCATATCTTCATCTTCTTATTGCAAATACTGGAAGAGCACCAGCATGAGATTTTGCATCCTTCCGAAGGAGCCCTCTGAGATTAATTTAACTCGCTTTACAGCAAAGTTAACTAGGGATGGTCATGGCGCTTCTGAGTCGAAAAAAGCATGTTTATCGCATATAACATTAGTTATTGATAATTGACCCAGTGAATAAACTACGAACACTTCATTATCTACCAACAGTACATTAAAAGGCAGCACAGTACTAAATTATGAAACTGTAAAACCAGTTAAGTCATAATGAGCCCGATGTTATAAATTTTAGGCTGCCTTCAGCTTACCAAACAGAAAAATGAACCTTTAGAAGAAAAATTGCGCAGCAGTTTTCGAACGAAAAGCTGCTTCTGAAACATGGTCTACATTTGTCTCCTGACGATAGAGAAAGGCACTTGGGGAACACGCCCTGTGGCGGAGGCTGTGGCGACCAACGCGATTTGTATCCCTGATGTAGAGTTCCGAAGTAAAATTTGGAATGTTTCCAAGTCACCGGTAACATACGGTTTCGAGCCAGCTCTTTTAAAAATTACACTACTTTCCAACCTCTGCTCCATTTCATTAAACAAAGGCAACTGAGTTACAGCTTTAATACCGCAAGCGCAGCGTGTTTCGTTTCGAGATTACTTATCTTTTGTCTTTTCATCGGGCCGAACAATAGGGGATGAGCACTCGCAATCTTCTCCGTAGCGTTTCATTTTTTGGGTGCGCCCCTCTTCAAGATCTTGCTCCACCCTCTTCCCTTTCTCTCTGCTCACAAACTCTTCAAAGCGGAGGCTATATACCAACCGCCACTGCTATCCGCTACTATGAAACCTTGGCTCCTTTACGTTCACATAACGGTCACAGTGTTCTCTCGCTGTATAACTAACGAAGTCATTTCTATTACTGGTCAGCAGTTTAAATAAAATTCTGTGAGCACGTGTGACACACTCGCTATTACCTGTAGTTTGATAAGTCTCATTTGATTTTATCACGTGGAAAAATTCTTCTCTAAAAGTCACTAGTAGCTAAAAGGAAGGAAGCAAAAGTGGTTTAAGGACTCTTTATTAGAAACGGAGTACAAGCTCGGATTAAAGAAGGATGGGAAAGGAAATGAGCCATGCCCTTTGAAAGGAACCATTTTGGCTTTTGCCTTGAACAGTTTAGGGAAATCACAGAAATACCTAAACCTGGAACATTGAAGGGAGATTTGAACCTTCGTTCTGCGGCAGGCGAGGCCAGTGTCCTTACAACATCTGCGCCACAGTGCTCGGTCTGCGACAGTTACTGAAATCCAACCAAACCGAGCAAGCTGAAGCCGTGCTTAAGGTGCACGAAACTCACTCTGGATTAGCGTGATTTCAATCTACATCTTGGCGTTCAGATTTATGCTTTCCGTAGTTTCCCTGCAACACACCGGTCAATGCGAAGATGATTCTTTTCAAAAGGCAACGGCCGACTTACTCCCCAGTCCTTGTCCATGCTTCGTCTGTCACTATAAACAGTGCGAATGTAGGACCTCGAGTATATTTCCATCACACGACAGCAACAGCATAATGAAATGTTTAGTTTACTCGTCTTTTAGACTACATGAAAGATGAAAATACACAAACTGGATTTTACAATGAATTTTACTTTAGATATACGCCCACACAAAAAAATTCAAATATGTACGCCGAATGGTTTTGTAAGCATGTAATATTTGTACGTCTGGCATCAACAAAACTATAGGAATGCAAATGAATGACTTCGCCAGTTGATGAAAGGAGAGAAGCTTCCAGCAGCAAACAATAATAAAACTAACTCCACGGCTACAACGAACAATGCCTTAGCACCATTTCTCTCCCCCTCCCTCCCCCCCCCCCCCCGACACCGTAACTTTGTAAAATATACCTACCTACCAGTCACTGGTAAGGTGTCATATTAGATTTCTAACATGTTCCGTGTTAAAAATAGCCACATTCGCTTATCCAGAAACAACGAAATGAATGAGAAACTAATTCGTTTGTATAAATAAATATAAAGAATGATACGGACCCAAAATACGCCATATGTAAAGTGAATTGATCTGTGTGACCAGAATTTTAAAGTAGCCAAATTGCCTGGAGTTTCAAAATACGAACCCAGAACACAAGGATGCACTCAGGGTAAAAAGTAACCGTTGTTGCTCATATAACCTAGCACGGAGACACAGAGAACAGCACCGAAGAAAACTTAGAATTACTGCATTTTAATGAGATAAGAGTACAGATGAATTTATACGCCCGGATAGCCTCGCGTATTAATAAGGTGTTTCCGGGGTTCGGGCAGACGCGCCAGCCCCGGTTCGAATTCGCCCGGCTAATTAACGACGGCAGCCAGTTTTCAGGGCGGCCAGGGTGTGGTTTCTTAGGTGGTTTCCCACACCCGAATAGGTGAATACTTGGCTGGTACCAACTTCCCGCCTCAGTTACACGACACGCTAACATTTATAAAACATTTACACGCTTTCATATGAATAACACAACACGCAGACAGTTGCTAATAACAAGCCAAATCCGATGACAGCCTTGCCGACTCCATGTAGATATGGGATAAAAGCAAAAGAAAAAGGAAAAGAGGGAGAAAAAGAAGAAGAGGAGGAGGAGGAGGAGGAGGAGGATAAGTCTAAATGAATTTGTTGGAAGAAATAGAAATATACATGTACACTCACAACAGACCTGGAAACATCTTCAACGACCAACTGGAGTTTGGAAACGAAATGTAACAACAAAATTTCATCCAGCTTCTGTTATTTTCCACAGATAGAGGGAATTTATGTAATGGCATAGTTAACTAACACACGTTACTGCAAAAGAAACCTTCTTTGGATACTTCTATTATTTTTAAAAGTTCAGTTTGTACCCTTCATCTCTCTAATAACAGACACTCTAGCTATATAATTAGTCCGTTGCTGTACCATCTTGTTCTCTGGTACTTCACGTCGACCATCTTGTCATTAGTCTAATTCATGGTTCAGAATATCACATTTCATTGATGAAGACCTCTGAAGCGAAAGATAGAAAAAAAATATCTCCTGAGTTAAGAGAAATGTAAAGACATTGTATAAAATGCAAAAGGATCTATACTCCTTAAAAATGCGAATATTCTGCTACATTATAGGTGAAAATGTCAAACTGTATGAGAAATCCTCGCTGTCGTGTGACGATGTTCCTGGATCCTAAACTGGTTACTTGTTGTGTAGATTTTTTCTCAGTGATATTTACATAAAACGTGGTGACGTTTCTCAAACCACCAACGGTAAAATAATGATATTGGCTTGTCGTGAGAAGTACTGATTTCTTCTAGACGATAAACCACTCAAGTTATATTACTCTTCTTTAAGAGAAAATATCGAAAGCTAGTTTTTCCGTTATATGTCTCACGTCATTTACCAAATATCTCTTTTATATGAAAGCATGGTGTCTGTTCTTACGGACGTGTCTGAAAGAACATACACCATGCGGAATCTGCAGGTGCTCTAACCACTGCGCCATCAGAGATACAGTGTTATCGTAACTGCACGGACTATCTCTGCACGCCTCACAGCCGACCCACATTCCCATCGAATGCCACCAGTCAGCAGTCCATGTGTATTCCCTCACTGCTCGCCAACCTGAAATTCCTGCAGAAGGTCGAATGTACTGAGGATTGTGGACAAGTGGAGCTCAGTAGGAATGTGGTTCGGCTGTGAGGCGTGCAGCTGCGATGACACTGTGCCCCGGATGGTGAAGTGGTTAACACACGTGCCTAGTAAGTAGGAGATCCCGGGTTCGAATCCCTCACGAGTACACATGTTCACCCGTCACCGCTAATTCCACATAAATGTCGTGAGGCAGCTGACATCAGCAACCCCTTTCCTCTCTTTCCCCCTCCACTTTCAGTTTTCATGTAAAATATGTCTGTATTTTGTAACATGCAGTGTGTGTGTGTACGATACGCCAATATGGACGTGCATTACGTTTACTAGAAAAACGGTTGTTGCCCGATTTACAAGTGTTTTGACATAGCTACGACAACGAATAACGTTTGATGGAAAACACTTACGCTTTATATTACAGGTTTTAGGATGCTGGGGACTTTTAAGTCAGGTGTATTTTAAACAAAATATCCTGTTCAAATTGTATTCGGAAAAGCCATAAAACGAAAGTATATCCATATTCTGAGCATTCCAAAATTATAGCGTTTCTTCTCAAATATGATAGTTATTTGTTTCACCTGGCAAGACTACGTAAAATGGAATCTTAAAACGTAGTCCACTGCTATAGGGCCACCAACGAAAAGAGCGTTTAGGTAGCTTGGAGAGACATACCTGTCACGAAATGAATAAAAAATATGAACCATGATTGCTTCCAGTTGCCTATATTGTCTATTTTTGTACTGTGGCTGAGATGTTAGCCAGTGGAGCGACTTTGAAAACATATTAGACCACGACAAATAGTACCTAATTCAGTGGACGCGTATAGGTTAACTATACAAATAACAGAAAAATGTTATGGGTAAATGTAAAATTATTGTACAATATGCTAAGACACATAAATGGTGTGCAAGATTGTTAAGGATGGGGAGAGCGGTCATGGTTCAATAGCTGTTTTAGGAAGTTGTTACAAAACCAAAATGATCCTTGTCATATTTTAATTCACACGGACATAAATTTTACCCTATTAAGGTGGAAATTGCAAAAGCCTTATAATGAAAGAACTTCCACAGTTACTTCCGAAACTCCTCAAACAATAGGAATTCTCCCTCAGCCACTACGCCTCGTGCTGAATGGTACAAATATTAGCGTAAGGAGAGCAATACGAGAAGCTTATAGTGAATTCCAAAGTAAAATTATGCTTGCCGATCTGAGAAAGAAGTCGAAGAAATTTCTTATTGCGTGAAGTCAGTAAGCGAATCACAATCATCTATCCAGCCACTAACTAACTGTAATGGGAAAACTGCGTTTTTAGTAGGTGTCCGGATACAAGTTTCGTTGAATCAAAAACTACAGGGTTATTACAAATGATTGAAGCGATTTCACAGCTCTACAATAACTTTATTGTTTGAGATATTTTCAAAATGCTTTGCACACACGTACAAAAACTCAAAAAGTTTTTTTAGGCATTCACAAATGTTCGATATGTGCCCCTTTAGTGATTCGGCAGACATCAAGCCGATAATCAAGTTCCTCCCACACTCGGCGCAGCATGTCCCCATCAATGAGTTCGAAAGCATCGTTGATGCGAGCTCGCAGTTCTGGCACGTTTCTTGGTAGAGGAGGTTTAAACACTGAATCTTTCACATAACCCAACAGAAAGAAACCGCATGGGGTTAAGTCGGGAGAGCGTGGAGGCCATGACATGAATTGCTGATCATGATCTCCACCACGACCGATCCATCGGTTTTCCAATCTCCTGTTTAAGAAATGCCGAACATCATGATGGAAGTGCGGTGGAGCACCATCCTGTTGAAAGATGAAGTCGGCGCTGTCGGTCTCCAGTTGTGGCATGAGCCAATTTTCCGCGGGCTACGCGTGAAAACTTGCCCGCACGCGTTCAACCGTTTCTTCGCTCACTGCAGGCCGACCCGTTGATTTCCCCTTACAGAGGCATCCAGAAGCTTTAAACTGCGCATACCATCACCGAATGGAGTTAGCAGTTGGTGGATCTTTGTTGAACTTCGTCCTGAAGTGTCGTTGCACCGTTATGACTGAATGATGTGAGTGCATTTCAAGCACGACATACGCTTTCTCGGCTCCTGTCGCCATTTTGTCTCACTGCGCTCTCGAGCACTCTGGCGGCAGAAACCTGAGGTGCGGCTTCAGCCGAACAAAACTTTATGAGTTTTTCTACGTATCTGTAGTGTGTCGTGACCATATGTCAATGAACGGAACTACAGTGAATTTATGAAATCGCTTCAATCATTTGTAATAGCCCTGTATATGAGGAGCAGTCAAACGAAAACCGAAAAACCGCCACAAGGGGACCAGGCAACGGTTCCATTCAAAAATAATCTTCATACGCGTTAAGAAATCCATCCCACTGGGAGGGGAGACCACCAGTTCCTGTTCCGTAGAGCGCATTCGGCCGCGGACGGATTCACAACCGCAGCAACTCTTGCAATTCCTCGTCCGACCGAATCCGACAACCACGCATGTCTTTCTTCACGCCGCGAAAGACATTAAAATCACACATTGAAAGAGCCAGGCTGTGTGGAAGATGTTGCAGTGTTTCCCATCCAAATTGCTGAAGCGTTGCCTTTGTCCGATTGTCAGTGTGGGGGCTGGCGACATCAGTTAAAATAACATAAATGACAAGATTTCCTGATGACTTTGCTGTTATGTATGAATGTGAGGAAGAACTGCTAGATTTGTCGAATGAAATTATGTCTATTGAGCAGAAAATATGGTTAAGAGTAAACGAAGGAAAGACAAAGCCACCGAGAACCAAAATAAATGAAATTAACGTAGCATAAAATTTGTGGTCCACGTACTATATGAAGTGAGGACACTATGCTACCTTCGAAGAAAAACGATGCATCGCTGACAAAGCAGAAAGGGTATAAGAAGCAGACTTGCACTGACGAAAAGGACATTCATTACCTAAATTAGTCTAGCAGCCTTTAATATGAGAAATAAATTTCTAAGAATCTGCGAAAAAGGAAAGAATTAAAGCGTCTGACGTGTAGTGTTAAGTAAATTCTTCGCAGTGGGAAAGAAGGAATACGTGACAAATACTAATTAAAAGAAGTAGGATGATGATGTGTTAATACATCAAGTAGGCCTAATAACTTTCATGGATCTGGAGGGAGCTGTGAAGGCCAAAAATAGGAGAGAATATCAGAAATCTAAAACATACGACAAATAATTGTTAATTTTAGGTATAGGACTACTCACGAAAACGCGGGCACTGTGAAGGAATATGTGGTGTTCCACACCAAATCAGTCATAAGACAGCCCATAAAACATTTAAGAATCCAACTCTGCATATTAAACTAGTAAACGCAACAAAATGAGCTCCATCAAATTCCATTTCTAAAAAGATATTCTGACGTAAGAAATAAATCATAATATCAGGAAATCCCTCGAATAATTATCAGTGTAGATGTTCGCCCCCGGTAGCTGAGTGGTGAGCGCGACAGACTGTCAATCGTACGGGCCCGGGTTCGATTCCCGGCTGGGTGTTGTGTTGTCCTAATCATCGTCATTTCATCCCCATCGACGCGCAAGTCGCCGAAGTGGTGTCAAATCGAAAGACTTGTACCCGGCGAACGGTCTACCCGACGAGAGGTTCAAATGGCTCTGAACACTATAGGACTTAACATCTGTGGTCATCAGTCCCCTAGAACTTAGAACTACTTAAACCTAACTAGCCTAAGGACATCACACACATCCATGGCCGAGGCAGGATTCTCATCAGCGACCGTAGCAGTCACGCTGTTCTAGACTGAAGCGCCTAAAACCGCTCGGTCACATAGGCCGGCCTACCCGACGGGAGGCCCTAGTCACACATCATTTATATCTATCAGTGTAAATGAAATATTTGTCTGTTAGTTCACTAAGGACTCACTCAATGTTGTGCAAAATCCGATACAAATATGATGACACGAAGGGAAGTGGCAACTGTGAAGAACGAACCAGCGGTCTGGCCTTTGCAGTACGTCAGTGGCATACGAAGTAAAGTACTTCGAACAAGAGGGAAGTCCCCGTCAGTCGACGCCATGAAGTTTCCTCAGGAGTGGTCGTGCGCGGCCTTGGCTTGGGTTCCCCAGCCAGGGTTGCCACCACAAAGCACTCGATTCCCAGGCACTGTGGCTGCACAGGGCGAAGTGTCCAGCTCAGAGTAGGACTTCCTCTACTCGGCAGCCACTGCGGAGCAAGTCATCACATTCCTTCCGCACCTCACACCGACAACGTGCCACAATGTTCACATACTCGGAGTTCACTGTGGGCCACACAAGAATTTGGTTTTGATCTACTGCACACAGTATAGCGTTCCTAAACTAAGGATTATGGTGTTTATACTACACCTGAGAATAATTTTCTCCCCACAGTCTCCTAAAATCCCGTTTTTATTTTTCTCAGCTATACAGCGGTAATTCTTACTGGCAATGTACTGTATGATGATGCGTTCCTTTTCTTCAAAGACGGTGCGACACCCGCCATAGCTCCAATGTGCATCATTTTTCAGAAGTATGAGTATTAACAAAATTACTGGCGTCAGATTTTTTGTGTGTAGCTAGGGATCTTACTAGCATACAACCCATTTTGACTGAATGAATGACCTGAAACAACAATAACGCTAGAATGAGATTTTCACTCTGCAGCGGAGTGTGCGCTGATATGAAACTTCCTGGCAGATTAAAACTGTGTGCCCGACCGAGACTCGAACTCGGGACCTTTGCCTTTCGCGGGCAAGTGCTCTACCATCTGAGCTACCGAAGCACGACTCACGCCCGGTCCTCACAGCTTTACTTCTGCCAGTATCTCGTCTCCTACCTTCCAAACTTTACAGAAGCTCTCCTGCGAACCTTGCACTTGCCCGCGAAAGGCAAAGGTCCCGAGTTCGAGTCTCGGTCGGGCACACAGTTTTAATCTGCCAGGAAGTTTCAACAATAACGCTATTGCGAGGACCTGAAAAATAAAAATTTACAACCAGTCAGTAAGATCTTATAACAACTGGTGATGTTCCGACAAATAAACACCACGGCGTGTTGAAAGGTAATGTCTCCAATTTTTTATGTGAAAACTGAAAGCTTTTTAATTAAACCAAACGTTTTTAACATACTGCATCTCTATTCTTCATGTCTACAAATTGGAGCCTTCTTCTGATAGAGGTATCTGAATTGTAGCGTGTAATATGGCAGTGTGGAACTAAGACGGTGCTTGAGAACCAGCGTGCTGGAATAGAGATCTAAATTCGAAACGTTCTTTCATATATGGAGATTTTTATTTGTTTCCAACACTTAAAGAATATCTTCTAGGACTTCACTTTGATTGGGATGAAGCGGTGCAAGTAGAGGTGAGGTTGCGGCTCCGTCAACAAAGTCAAACATCCTACAGTGATGGTATCAATATACTGGTCTGTCGTTGGGAGAAATGCGTTCGTTTCCCAGTTGGCTCTGTTGAGAAATAAATATGTAAAAGTAAATAATTAAGATGTAGAATATTAATAATCTTTGGCTTATTTAAAAATATTTGAGTTTTCACATAAATAATTCGGAGATATTACTTTTAAGCACGCTTTTGCATTAAAAATTAATAAGGGTCGACCATGCCCCCTACCGATAGAGACATGAATTTACCAGGTGGAGCTCTTAGTCATTGAAAGAGTACTTACGTACAATATGATTCATGCTGACCATATTGTAATAATAACGGACTCGCTCTCTGTGTTCAATATCAATTACCATACCAGTTAGCTGTTACAGAATTAGAACCAGAAAGAAACAGTGCTGAAGTGTTATCTGCATGGGCCAAGAGGAATGCCGTGGACGTTGGGAATTTGCAGGCCGAACAACTACTAAAGAACACAATAGAGATTTTAGCACAAGGGAGAAGCATTTCAGCTAGTGATATAATTGCTATAGTCTGAGAAAAGGCCAGAAGCGAATAGAAAACTAGTGGGTGATCGGAGGACTGCACAAGGAACCTAGGACAGAAAAATCCACCCACATACTCGTATACACAGTGTTACGCTGAGAAGTGAGATATTCAACGTAGTGCACTGACATAGAGAACAAGAGGCGATTTGTAATGACCACTGGCAAAGCGAAATTAGACCACAGCTGCTACTGACACTACATCCATAATATTGACGTCAACCACAAATAGTTTAGCTATCCTAGGTACAGGAATCAGAACGGCTATTTAAAATGAAACAAGCCTTCTCTCATATGTCACAGAGTTGCTTCTTGGGCGCACAGTTTCAGTGGTAGTGGCTGGGGTTGTGCAAACGTGGTCTCTTAATCAAATCGCGTTAGTGCCACGTTGTCACTTTTGCTCCTGGGCTTTCTGGTCGATTTGTCATCGAACCTTTGTATTTCGTCAGCTATGTTAACTTGCCAAGTAAGTAGGACTCGTGAAGGTATCGTGAAACAGCTTTCTGATCGGTACATACCAATTTCTGCCAACAGCAGTAATAATCTGGAGAATGAAAAATGAATTCGTTGCCTCGTCTTGACACAAGCAATTCACCTATCTGCTAAATTGTTTGAATGCACGATATCCTCTAACATCCTTTGCGAGATGAAATTGTGCCACATTGTTCTTACGAGTGACAATTACATCTCTTATTGGATTAGGTGGAAATTCATAATATTGCGGAATCGAATTCTGTTGGATGGTGGCGGTATTTTACTCCACTTATTTCCATTACCGTCGATGAAGGAATCCATACTTCTGTATACTGTTTCATTTGATTCTTCAGATTTCTTCTCTTAGGACGCTTGACTTTACACCTCATGACCATTAGAAAGTGAATCGCAGGCATCTTGCTGATCAACGTGAGCTTCATCTTCGAGTCGTTCAGAAACGGTTGATTGAAAATATTGTTCGCTTGTGCTGATTTCAGATAATGCTTTTTTTCGCTTTTAACACACTATACGGAAGGCTTGCAGAAAGTTAAAGATAAAACTGTCTTGTATAATTATTTTTTTATTAAAGTAAACTTTTGGACACTTGAAACTATTTTGGTGTAAAGAAATCTTTCCAAAGAATACTCGGTTGTAATTTCCACAATACTTCTAACTTTTCAACAGCGAGTATTGCTGTGACGAACTGAATATTGTCAACAGTCTTGCCAACATAATATGACAATCATACCAAAGATGAACTACTCTAAAGATAGTGTATATTGGGCCCTGCCATGCATTACATGTGTAGGATTACAAAATTAATAAAAATAAAGCAACTAATTTCGCTTGCATCAAATAATGTTTTTCTGAGGAACGTCAGATGTATTTCCAAGGATTGTACGCTTTATAAAGTAAAATAAACAACTTTAAGACAATTTATTGAGAGAGTGAAGGACTGTCGGATTCAAAAGTTCCTGTTGGGTTCAAGGGGTAAGTATACTTTTGGAGTAGGTAACTGTAGGCTATTCCGTGCGTGAGTGTAATGAGGGGCCATGTTAGTATTGTGTGATTACAGAAGGGAGAGGCTACAGCCTGGTGCTAGGCGCCTCGTAGGATTACGTTAGTGAACTTGTTTACGGGGCAAGGTTAATTAAGAGTATTACGTATAACATAAAATTAAGTGCCCCTCTGTCTGCTGCGTTATTTGCTGAAAACCAAGTATCGTTATCTTGGGCCGCTCATGAAGTAAAAGGGGTGAACGTTGTAGAAGATACATGTACATGTATCTTACTAGGCACCTAATAGGAGTTAGTGCACAGTAATGTTATGTTACCATATACATGTCGTGCACGGTTTGATTCAGTATGTAGATCACACAGCCCGAACTGCTACCAGCATACGAATAAATCGACTATTTCTATTGTGAATGACGAACTGCGACTACCATTTAAATTCACGATTTATGTCGGTTACGTGCAATCGTCGCTTTTGAATTGGAAACTAGTATTTGTTGTACCATTAACTAGTTTTCAGGCCACTACACACTTATCATCATATGGGGATGACACAGGAACACTGTTCTCTGGTCCAGCATTGCTTTTCTGGCGAAAGTAATAAAACGAGGTTATCGAAATGTTTGCAAAGGGAAAGATCGTTATGTTGTAGGGTATTTCTGTTGCACTGTCTTGCAGTTCAAAATGGCTCTGAGCACTATGGGACTCAACATCTTAGGTCATAAGTCCGCTAGAACTTAGAACTACTTAAACCTACCTAACCTAAGGACATCACACACACCCATGCCCGAGGCAGGATTCGAACCTGCGACCGTAGCAATCCAGCGGTTCCCGACTGCAGCGCCAGAACCGCTAGACCACCGCGGCCGGCGAGTCTTGCAGTATTTATGACAAATTAATTTCAGTAAGGAACATTTCAGCCAGCTTCCAAACATAGATACCCACTCACTAACCCCCCCCCCCCACACACACATACACACATACAAACAAAATATTTGTCAAGAAACCAAATGCTATGTATCACATGTTGTCACATTGCGATCGCTGACATGAATGCGTTAGTCAATAGGATAAAATATTTGCAAGCATAGACAATGGACGCAAGTGAACATTGCAAGCTACATGTGTATTGATATGCTGACGATATACTGTAATACGTAACAGGAAAAAAGTGTAAACTGGCTGAATTGTATAATCATGTTCAGAAGTATTCGAACGGCATGAACTGCCTTGCGACTGATTTGCATGGAGCCCACATAACGTAACTTCCTTGCAGGTCATCAATCTCATATCTGTACAGTTGTCTGGGTATGAAAGTGCTTACCACAAGAGACTCACAGAGAACGCTGCTCTGTATGGCAATCAGTGAAGATTTAAATTAATACCACTATATGGAAGATAACAGGAAACACGTTATTAGAAATGAATCAGTCCTTAATGATTGACAACTCAAGTTTATTACGATAAGTGACATTTCAAAAATTTTACCACCCTCATCGGCACCTGAGACAACTAATTCTAGTAACTCACATCATTCACTGAACCTTAGTCAAAACTAAACCTTTTTGTGAAAAAGAATACTTACAAGAATATCAAGTCTTACACGCTTCTATAGTAGTTGGAAATATTCTTACTCTCTAAAAGATTTTCCAACCACCTATTCCCCGTAGTTCACTTGGTGAGTGGTTTTGCATGAACTGGATAACGAACTAACGAGTTAGGAGAAACGCGATTAACAGCGTCAAGAGCTCAAAATCAACAACATAACACTAGTAATTTCACTTACTCGTGTTGGCTCGTGGATCTATGTGCAGTTCGAAAGTCGCCTTTCGCCCTTGCTGTCCAGCACCAAGTGACGTTAAATATATAAAGACTTCATGAACAGCTAGTTGTGCACACGTCTGAACTTTAAATGACACGCCTAACTGATTGGTTCTTCATATGATTTCAACCCAGCACCAAAAGCCAATGGTAACGAAGTACGCCGTTCGTGGCTGACCGAGCCTCGAACACAACGCCGATCGTCATTGCCGACTAGGCAGAAACAGAGGTGAATATCTAATTTTTGTGAAGTACCACCTAAGAAGTCTCTCAACTGGAATCTGTACGTACGACGCAAATGTTTGTAGTGAACCGTGACTCATATCAAGCAGCTACTGTTTCTACTAACTAACCAAACAATATGTTAAATATGGTTTAGTTGAAAAGTGACAAATAGTGCGCATGTTTAAAATTGAAACGACCCGACCTGAAGTTTTGTGCTGGACGAGGAGTCGAAGCCAACACATAATCGATTATTAACTAAGCACTGTCAAATTTAGATATCGAATTTTTTCACCAGTAGTGAGATGCTTGAACTTGAAATGATACGAACAGACGTTACATGTCGGTATATTCCACCAGTAGCGAGATGCTTGCATGTTTATGTGCTGTGCGTAGGCCTTGCGCCTACAGAGGTTGCAGCCCAAACTACATCACAGTTACGCGGGCAGCCTAATAATTTGCAGAAGATATTCGGGGGCTCCCTCTGCACACTCGGTCACTAGATGGTGACGAAAGCGTCAGCAGACGTTGCTAGCGCCACGGACCTTTTTCTTACGCCAGCCAAGTGACGGGAAGTAAGACCGAACGTACTCTGACGCGGGCGCAAGTACCTTGGGGATTCAGTTCCTCCGAGCACGCTTCCCGTGCCTGCCGGCGAATGCTCATGCGTTTCCACAGTCAGTCACTGAGGGGTCAGCACTACGCTGAAATCAACGTTCGAACCAGCCATCTCGACCTTTATCCTGCAGCGTAGCCATTAAAGAAGACGTGGCTCCGTCGGCAGGAGTGATTATTGGATTCGTAATATTTCTGTGGTCGCCGGTAGTTCGGTCCCCCCTGATTTAGAAAATTCTTGTTTGGAAACTACACTCTAAATGTTCCTTGACGGACTTTGTTTTTACGTTTGAGACGTTTAGATTTTCTATCGGACTTTGCCCCTTTCCTAAAACTATTGTGATCTTTGAACAGACTTCATTAATACCAAGTGAGTTAAGGACTACACTTAGGCAGTGTTTTATGTGAAGTGTATTAAGAACTTAATTTCAGAGTGTCCCAAGGCTTATTACAGTACTTTCTTCTTCTTCTTACAAGACAGTTGGACTGTTTCTTTATTCTACTCAGAAGAGTTTATTTCGACTTCCTTTAATTAAGATGGCCCTGCATCATAAACTTAGTTTTCTCCTTCCAAGGGTTGATGGGTCTGCTTTAGTTTAACAAAAAGAGCTTATTTTAGATCATGATTCCCAAGAATTGTCATTAATAACTTAAAATGTGTTCCTCTTCATTCAAACAAGCTTATGTTCGTTTTATGTACTGTACCTGGGCTATTTACTTGTGGACCACCTGTGAGGGACACGTTACTGGGAGCGGAACTCCAGACTTTTCGTCGTTGTTGATTACTCAGGAGAGAGATTAAGTACCGAATTCTGTTACATCGGTAGCTCCACATTATGTGAATCATGCTTTCCTAATGGAGAATGCGTCACACTAGATGAGAAATCTGACTCCCTGGAAGTGGATTACAGCCTGTTCGATATATTCGATTCCTTGTTCGACTACATCCCCATTCACCATTCAGTGGCCTCGGCTACTCAGCGCGCCTTTCGCCTTGATTTTGTAATCACTGAAATAAAATCATCTAAGAGAGCACGAACTGGCAACCCTATAGAATGCAGAAGTTTCTGCAGGACATACTCGTATTGCCTTCCACTTGAGCTGTTCTGTTCGTGGTAAAATACACGCAGTATAACAATGAAGCCAAGATATCGGGTACTATCCTTTCTATATTTATTGTAAGTATATTTGTCAGTAGTCATTTTCATTGTTCTTTCGATGACTTAGTGAACGTTGAATATTGAAAGGTACTGAAGAGTATTGGTCAAGCGTTAGAAAATGCAGTGTAATAAGGAAAATAGATTCTTAATATTTGGTATATTTTGTTTCTTTGGATTGAGTGGAGGGGTGAAGCCAGTGGAAGCGGCTGGAAACATTATTATCGTGTTTTGGATAGCAACGCAGATGAAAAATAAGAAAGAAACTAACATTGCGTTTTGTGGACTCACACCGGTCTTTGTTTAAGATATTTTTTGCTAGTACTCACCCAATATTTTGTGTTTATCAATTTGACATATTGGTGTAAAATTCTCTACTGGTCATTTTTTTTCAGATTTCCTCAAGTTAATTAAGGTAAATGCTTGCGTCTTATCATCGAAAGGGTACATCTGATTTTGTTACCCAACCATCGCAATCCGTGCTTCTGTTTGGTCTCTAATGACGTTGTCCCCTACAGGCCTTTTATCCCTAATCGTTTTTGCTTTCTTTTTTTTTTTAATTTTAAATTTTCGCAGTTCATTACATTTGCCACACGGGCACACTGTAGTGGACTATAGTGATAAAGGTCAAAAGCGTCATTATCAAAGCCTGTTGCTTTTCGATTTGATTTCTTTGATGCCACTCAACTAGTACACAGTAAAAATGTTTCGAACTGCTTCCACTGGCTTGCCCTCTCCACTCAACCCAAAGAAACATTTTCAAAAGCTCAACCACACTCTTCAGTACCTTTCAATATGCAACGTTCAGTAAGTCATCGAAAGAACAATGAAAATGACTATTGGCAAATAAAGTTGCAGTAAATATAGAAAGGATATTACCTGATATCTTGGCTTCGTTCTTATACTGCGTGTCTTTTACCACGAACATATACATCACCAGAACAGCACAGGTGGAAGGCAATATGTCCTGCAGAAACTTCTGCAGGTGGCCTTCTTAGATGATTTTATTTCAGTGATTACAAAATCAAGGCGAAAGCCGCCTTGAGTAGTCGAGGCCACTGAATGGTGACTGGAGAAGTAGTCGAACAAAGAATCGAATGTATGGAACAGGCTGTAATCCACTTCCAGGGAGTCAGGTTTCTCATCTAGTGTGACGCATCCTCCATTAGGAAAGCATGATCCATCCAATGTGGAGCTAACAATGTAACAGAATTCAGTACTTAATCTCTCTTGAGTAGTCAACAACAACGACATGTCAGGAGTTCCGCTCCCAATGATGTGTCCGTCACAGGTGGTCCACAAGTAAACAGCCCAGGTACAGTGTATAAAACGAACATAAGCTTATTTGAATGACGAGAAACACATTTTAAGTTATTAATGACAAGCCTTTGGACTCATGAACAAGAATAAGTTATTAATGGCAAGCCTTGGGACTCATGAACAAGAATAAGCTCGGTTGGTTCAACTCAAACAGACCCTTCATGTTCTGGCGTAACATCCAGCGGCGGCACGTCGACCCGAAACGTTGCAGCAGAAAAGGCCGTGAGACGACGTCAGCCAATAGAACGCTGACTAGGACAACACCATGACAGCAAAGGCATCTATACGAAGGGAATATAAGGGCCGCTGCGGCGAGCCTCGGCCGCACTAGAAGAGCCGCACTAGAAGACGAGCTTCCACCATAACTGTTTAGCTGAGACTTGTGCCTTATATTAATAGCTTGCATGGAAATTGTACACAGCGAAGGACATTGATTATTTGCATGTCACCAATTGTTTTCGACACCTGTGTGTGAAAAGACAAAGTAGAGTATTGTCAATTCAATTTACTGCAATAAACTCCATTAATAAGATTTGCTTGAATGTTGTTTAGCTATCCGAGGAAGCAGCATCCTAGGCACCCTATATTACACGAGTGGGCAGGATACCACATTTGAACCCTTGGAAGAAGAAAACGAAGTTAAGATTGTCTTTCGTCGTAAGGTTATCAAGGTAAGCCGTACTTCATTTGTATCACCACAGCTTTCCCTTTAATACGAGGGTTGGAACTTTAATAGTGGCAACTATTTATTTACAGCTCTTAAAAAATAGATATGTGTTTCAAAGTTTTACCGACCTTCACAGCAGTCACCAGCATTGTGTATAACCCGTTGCCAGCGATGTGGAAGTCGTAGGATACTCTTAGCAGTGCCAGTTGCGTTGACAGTTCGAGCGGCGCGGTCTATTGCTCGACGAATTCGTAGCAGCTCCGAAGCGAATGCCTTGAAGTGTTTCCTACAGTTTAAAAATCGAGTTGAACTTACGAGGCCTTAAGTCAGGGGAGTGCAGTAGGTGATATAGCACTTAGCAGCCCCATCAGTCAAACATATCAGTAACAGCTTGACTTCTACGTGCTTGAGCTTTGTCCTGCAAAATGATGGTCAGGTTCTGCAGAAAGTGTCATCACTTCTGTCTCTATCCTGTTCATGTTTGGAACACAACCTATGACAAGCTTAGAGAAAGAAGTGATGATACTTTCTGCAGGACCTGACCATCATATTGCAAGACAATGCTCAAGCAAGTACAGTGCAAGCTGTTACTGATTTGTTTGATTGATGGTGCTGCTGACTGCTATAGCATCTACTGTACTCCCTTGACTTGAGCCCTCGTGAGTTCAACTCGACTTCTGAACTGAAGGAAACACTTCACGGCATTCGATTCAGAACTGCTACAAATTCGTCGGGCACTAGATCACGCTGCTCGAACTGTCAACACAACTGGCGCTGCTGAGAGTGTCCTACGACTTTCATATCGCTGGCAACGGGTTATACACAATGCTGGTGACTACTCTGAAGATCAATAAAACTTGAAACACGTACCTATTTTGTACGAGCTGTTAATAAATAGTTGCCACTATTAAAATTCCAATCCTCGTATGTTAAATAAGGTTTATTTAACTAAATAGCACGTGTGTGAGAAATTTAGAAACAATCGCAGAAAATTGTCCAGCTGCTGGGGCATCAGACTTAAAGTGTGGTAACTAACATCGTCTTAATAATCGTTTTGCTTACTTTCAGTGTTTGTTTCCGGTAAAATCAAGTATACCTAAATACTATGTGTGTGTTTGTGTGTCTGTTTGTGTGTGTGTTTGTCTGTGTGTTTAAGCTGGCTATAATGTATGTTATCGGATTAATTTGATATGGATACCACGAGTCAGTTAAATGTAATTTAAACGTAACGATCTTTTCGTTTCGGAAACATTACGGTAACTTATGCCCGAGTTTTAGTTATTTTCTCCAGAACCACGGTGCTAGCGTCTAGTAGCAAGTGGTCCAAAGAATAAAGTTCCTGTAACACCTATATCTGATGATGAACCCGTAATGGCTTCAAAATTAGTTGATTGAGCAATAGATGGTTAGATGGTCCACACTCGAAAAGGATATAACTGTCCAAACAGCCAATAAATCTGAAGAAGTTATTACCAGCAGAAAAAGTCACATTTTACTCACCAGCGATCGCTAAGCAATGGAGGGAACGGGGGGCTACGGTGAGAGAGTGCAGTGCAGAGGTACTCACCCTGGAACTCCTTGCGCGCGGAGCTGACGCTGGTGACGATGTTGGCGACGTGTCCGAGCACGGTGGCGAACAGCAGCAGGCCGAACAGCAGCTGCGCGATCACGAAGACGTACTCGCCGGTGCTGCGCGGCCTCGGCAGGTCGCCGATGGTGGTCAGCGCCAGCGTGCACCAGTAGTAGCTCTGCAGGTACTGCTTCACCACGTCGGCGCTCTCGCTGTCATTGTACACCCAGTTCTTGCTGCCGAAGCCGTTGTTCTTCTGGATGATGTGGTACAGGCAGCCGTTCCAATGGAAGATTACCAGCAGGTAGTGGATGAGGCTGGTGGACCGGAACAGGTTCGGGTAGTTGGTGTGCCGCTCGGTGCGGTCCATGAAGGCCCAGAAGCGGTAGATCTTGACGAGGCGGAACGACCGCAGGATGGAGTTGAAGCCGATCGAAAGGTACAGGAAGTCGAGCGGCAGCAGGCACAGGCAGTCGATGTAGAACGTGGTGGAGTTCATGTAGTGGTGGCGCAGCTTGGTCGAGTCCGTCTGCAGCACGCCGTCCTCGAGGTAACCCGTTCGGAAGTGGAACACGATGTCGGCCAGGTACAGGAAGTCTGCCAGGTAGTCGAGGCAGAACCACACCACGATCGTCTCGCCTGTAATCAGAAAAAGACTGGATGGCACTCATCAACTCTTTTGGAACCGTATTAAGGGGCATGATAAAAGTTGGTTTCTGATGAAACGGGGCTTAGTGTAGTAAATTTTAATCATGTGATGCTACCGGAATTAGACCAGGAAATGGAGCGTTAAAAGTAGTGGACAAGTTTTGATATTAGAGCAGCAAGGTAACTGGCGGTGGCTGAAGCGGAGACAAGCCAGCAATAGCAACAAAGCGTGTCTGTGATAAGAACAATATTTTAACTTCTAAATCAAATTTAAGTGTTACGATGCCTCTTCTGGAAGTATCTGTCAGGAATGCAACACTACACTGAAGCGAAAAGTGCACTATTTACAGACTAGACGACAAGAGAATGGCAGGTTTTAAGTGTAATGTTACAGAATAATACTGATGATCTGGTAGGTAGAGAAAATAATGAAGAGGCACTGAATCGAACTGGGGAGAAGGCGTGTTTTAGCATGACTAAAAGAAAGGGTCGGTTGATAGAAGAAACGTTGAATCACAATTATTAGTTTTAATAGGGCATGTGAGAGTGAGGGGTACCAACTACAGAAGGAGACCAAGGCTTTACTAAAGTAAGCAGCTGAAAATATATGGAGGTTGTGGTAATTGTGCAAAGATGAAGTGGTTCACTCAGAATTGACTTGCACGGAGAACTGCATCAAATTAGTTTTCGTACTGAAGTACGTAACAACAATGAAACTTGGTTATTTATCGTGTTGTTATGGAATCACAAAACAAATTGCATTAAGGGGTAGACAATTTACACATCCATAATTTGTATAATGTTATTATTTGACTAATTTAAACACACGCGAAAGTTGTGATAAATTTCTTATTTTTCAATGACTACAAAATCAACTGTAAAATAACCAGGTTTCGAGAAACGGTACTATAAAGAGGACATCAACCATAAAAGCAACCCAAATAGTCTAAAAAATTGCTAACAATTTGTTACGTGGGGAGGCGCTGGCGCCAGTCGCATTCTCCGTTCGATTCACCCGGGTCGATTGTTTCCCTCTGGTGTTGCTTATCTTTGCCTCGTTGGTCGGTGGTGGTGCTGGTGGGCTGGCAGGGAGACTGGGTTTTGGCTTCGGAACGGCCGGTACGTGTCGCTGCTCAGAGAGTGAAACTTGTGTTTGCGTGGAGTTAGCTGGATTTGACCGGTGTATGTGGCTCAGAGTGCGGAAGCGGGCCTGTCAGATCGCAAGTTCTTGAGGCGTGACTGAGCCACGGTCTTCTGCACAGGACGCTGAGCAACGTGTTATTCATTTTGGCCACTGGAGTTGAACTATGTACCACGCAGCTGTCTATAGTAGACATTCAAGCTTTCTAGTTTTGCACGCGGGCCTACCCGTGTTATCACTAGCTTCTACCTTTTCCTATGAGTGTCAATACTGTACTGGAACTGCGACGTACTGGTGTAATAATATTACGCTTTGTCTTATCGTTGCCCTTTTAAAACTAGTCTGTTTGTGTTGGGGCATTTTTGCATATTTTGAAATTTGAGGTCTACAGTTAATTCTTTTAACTATATTTAATTTGCCTTTGTCTTGATGGTTCAAATGGCTCTGAGCACTATGGGACTCAACATCTTAGGTCATAAGCCCCTAGAACTTTGAACTACTTAAACCTAACTAACCTAAGGACATCACACACACCCATGCCCGAGGCAGGATTCGAACCTGCGACCGTAGCATTCCCGCGGTTCCGGACTGCAGCGCCAGAACCGCTAGACCACCGCGGCCGGCTTTGTCTTGATGTGATCTATCTTTGGACATTTTTATCTCCCTATATTCTGGGGCTGTTAACGTTGTTTCCTGTGGCTGTGGCTGTGTGTTTGTGCTTTTCTGTTGCAGCACTGCAGCGGGCACCTATTCCGTGTCTAAATCGATGTCCGGAGTACAACGCCTTGGCCGACCAGTACCAGAGTGAACGGGAGGTTCTTCTGGCCGCGGGGAAAATGGCAACCCATACGGCGGCCACTGAGTTGTTCGGGCTGCAGTGTGTGGGGATCTTACATTAAGTTAATTTTCCTCTGCATTGGGACGCCAAGGCGTCTGTTCCGTTTGTTATACTGCTTATACATTTACCTTCAAAACCATAAAGGAAGGAGACTAGTGTTCTGAATTATACCTTACGTGCAGCGGGAGTTGAACTTATGTACATGTTAAAGAGAAATACTTGGTGGGTAGCGGTAATTGAAAATTATGTGAATTGTCCTATTGCCTTTGCCCAGGTCACCTATTTAAAGAAACTTATTTCACCTTTATTATTCAAGTGCCCTTTGTTAAATGAAACTGATTTTACCTTTTATTATTGAAGTGCTGCAGTTAGTATAGAAGTTACAAGAAGTTCTTGTTTGCACCTAATTCAATTAGAAAGGTATTGTGTAATATATTTTTCTGACTTGTGAATAAGAGACACTTGTAGAAAATTTTTGGTAAATACTGTGCCCTTTGGGTTAAACTGTTGATCATTAATAAATTATTTGTATCTTGCAAATTCTCTGTACTTGTTATTATTTCACTTGTCACCGGTTTGCACGTAAACTCTACGTTGCAAATTACACTCCTGGAAATGGAAAAAAGAACACATTGACACCGGTGTGTCAGACACACCATACTTGCTCCGGACACTGCGAGAGGGCTGTACAAGCAATGATCACACGCACGGCACAGCGGACACACCAGGAACCGCGGTGTTGGCCGTCGAATGGCGCTAGCTGCGCAGCATTTGTGCACCGCCGCCGTCAGTGTCAGCCAGTTTGCCGTGGCATACGGAGCTCCATCGCAGTCTTTAACACTGGTAGCATGCCGCGACAGCGTGGACGTGAACCGTATGTGCAGTTGACGGACTTTGAGCGAGGGTGTATAGTGGGCATGCGGGAGACCGGGTGGACGTACCGCCGAATTGCTCAACACGTGGGGCGTGAGGTCTCCACAGTACATCGATGTTGTCGCCAGTGGTCGGCGGAAGGTGCACGTGCCCGTCGACTTGGGACCGGACCGCAGCGACGCACGGATGCACGCCAAGACCGTAGGATCCTACGCAGTGCCGTAGGGGACCGCACCGCCACTTCCCAGCAAATTAGGGACACTGTTGCTCCTGGGGTATCGGCGAGGACCATTCGCAACCGTCTCCATGAAGCTGGGCTACGGTCCCGCACACCGTTAGGCCGTCTTCCGCTCACGCCCCAACATCGTGCAGCCCGCCTCCAGTGGTGTCGCGACAGGCGTGAATGGAGGGACGAATGGAGACGTGTCGTCTTCAGCGATGAGAGTCGCTTCTGCCTTGGTGCCAATGATGGTCGTATGCGTATTTGGCGCCGTGCAGGTGAGCGCCACAATCAGGACTGCATACGACCGAGGCTCACAGGGCCAACACCCGGCATCATGGTGTGGGGAGCGATCTCCTACACTGGCTGTACACCACTGGTGATCGTCGAGGGGACACTGAATAGTGCACGGTACATCCAAACCGTCATCGAACCCATCGTTATACTATTCCTAGACCGGCAAGGGAACTTGCTGTTCCAACAGGACAATGCACGTCCGCATGTATCCCGTGCCACCCAACGTGCTCTAGAAGGTGTAAGTCAACTACCCTGGCCAGCAAGATCTCCGGATCTGTCCCCCATTGAGCATGTTTGGGACTGGATGAAGCGTCGTCTCACGCGGTCTGCACGTCCAGCACGAACGCTGGTCCAACTGAGGCGCCAGGTGGAAATGGCATGGCAAGCCGTTCCACAGGACTACATCCAGCATCTCTACGATCGTCTCCATGGGAGAATAGCAGCCTGCATTGCTGCGAAAGGTGTATATACACTGTACTAGTGCCGAGATTGTGCATGCTCTGTTGCCTGTGTCTATGTGCCTGTGGTTCTGTCAGTGTGATCATGTGATGTATCTGACCCCAGGAATGTGTCAATAAAGTTTCCCCTTCCTGGGACAATGAATTCACGGTGTTCTTATTTCAATTTCCAGGAGTGTAGATCACAAAGGATTGTGTATTATTAATGAGCCGTGCAGCTCAGCTTCCTTCAAGTTCCCGGGGTCTTTCTGTCCTTTGCTTGTTCGATTCTCAGATGTTGGTGTTCTGGTGCAGGCGTTTGCCTCAACAGCGGCAGCTCGATTTCAGCGACGGTGACCGTGAGACGGCGCGATCGGCAGTGCAGCGGACGGAGCGATGGATGCGAGGCAGTCGATTGGAGCGGCTGTGGCCGGAAGGAAGTGGCACCGGAAGTTAGCACGCGGCCGTCAGAACGGACAGGACGAGTCACCGTATGTTTGCAGAACGAGAGGCCCACAGGCGTTTGCATTCAGTCGAAAGGGTATCATCATTTTCCGTGATGTTTTCCACTACTTAATGATTTTCTGTAACTTCTGGTATTCGGTGGAGCGGCTGTAGCGCCGTGACCCCGGACACGAATTTTGATCCTAGTTACAAAGCTCTGACTGATGGATTAGCTGAATTCCAGAAAGAATGAGCCTGGATAGTGTCGTCTTGGTGACAGTTGTTTCATATTTATTCATTTAAGCTGAAGGCCCTCCCAGTGTTTTTTGTAGATATTCCCTTACATATTCGAGGTAATGCATGTGTAAACTCCACCCCTGATATGTGCGAGCTGCTGTCTTCTACGGGGTTGATCAAAGTTGGGAAACTGTTTGGTTTAACCTTTGCGTCTGTCTGCCACCTCTTGAGTTCTTCTGGGTCTCTGTAGCGTCTCTCCTGTGTTTTGGTTCGATACGGTGGTTGCAGTCCTTGGTTTATGTCCATTGCCTTTTGAGCCCCTTGTAGCTCAGTGCTTTCATATTGAGTGTGGATTCACAAAGGCACTGTGCTATTTCGCATCGGACGTACGTTCCCACACTACGCGTATTTATTAAAACACCTTCTGGACAAGTGGTATGGAACCGACCGTTAACACATGCCTCAGTGTGGTCTAGTTTTGCCAGCTCTGCGTGGCTGTCGTGATTTTAAAGCTACTGTTAGTGCACCGTCAATGGTGGATGCTTCTCTAATACCGAAGGCAGGAGATATTGTTGTGCGTCTGGCTGGGGACAATATGTTTTCAAAGACAGACTTGCATGATGCATACTTACAGCTTACATTGGATGCAGAATCTTAGAAAGTCTACATGCTAAACACCCCATATGGGTCACTCCAAAATATCTGCCTCCCGTTCGGCATCACACGGGCTCTGGCAATTTTGCAAAAATACATGGAGCAGGTCGTCCGTGATGTCCCACAGAAAGCAAACTACTTGGACGCTATTATAATGGCACGCAAAGACGACTCACACCTGGTAAAAGGTTTGGACGCATTACTGACCATCTTTGCCAAGGCCAGCCTCCAGTATAACTGAAAAAAATTTGCTTCTTTCGTCTGACATGTAGAATACTTGGGACACATATGCAGTGCAAGCGCAATCAGGGCCACGCCACACTACACAACAGCCATGCAAAAATACCCAGCCTCCTAGGCACGTCTCAGTTAAGGTCAGTTCTCGGGCAACCCAATTACTATCGACAGTTCATGCTGCACGTAGCCGCTACAGTGGAAGCATTACTCTGGAAGAACATCACATGGAAGGGGATCCCCTCTTTTGAGAAAGGTTTTCATGCTTTCAAGCAGATCCTGTTCTCACCAGCTGCAAAAACGAATATGATCATGTCAATCCTATGTTGTTTCTTGCAACTGATACGTCAGATTACGTCAAAAACAGGGTGGGCGTCCCATAGCTTTTGCATCAAAGACCTTGCTGACTGCCCAACGTAGTTATAGTCAAATTGGGGATGATGCATTTGTACTAATCTTTGGCAACAAGAATCTCCATGACAATATCTATGATCGATGTTTTACACTGCTGATGAATCATGAATACCTGCTGCCTCTGTTCAAAGCTTCAGCCAACATCTCACCTAGACAATGCACCACCTAAAATGTTGGGTCTCACACCATGAAAACGCTGGTCTGCTTTCTTGTCTTCATGTAGGTCAGGATATAGACTCCCTGATGTGTATTTTCATACTAAGTTCAGAGCTGCAGATGCCTTGGACAGCTAGCCATTGATGCACAGCTCACCAGCTGGCACGCCACTAATGACCTGGTGCTCTGGGAGGTCTGCCATCTCATCAAACATGGGTGACCACAGATTCAGAAACATTTCAAAAAAATGGCTCTGAGCACTATGGGACTCAACTGCTGAGGTCATTAGTCCCCTAGAACTTAGAACTAGTTAAACCTAACTAACCTAAGGACATCACAAACATCCATGCCCGAGGCAGGATTCGAACCTGCGACCGTAGCGGTCTTGCGGTTCCAGGCTGCAGCGCCTTTAACCGCACGGCCACTTCGGCCGGCAAACATCTCACATAGCTAGATTTTGAAGTATACTGGTGTAACCGTCATGAGCTGTCCACCCTTTGGAGTGACCTGTTTCTCCAAGAAGATGAGGGGTGTATTTGCATGGTGATATCCAGTTTCCTCCACTGATGCATCCTGGACCTCCTCTAAGATCGCCATTGAGGAGTCGTCCTTACCAAATGGTTTGCGAGAGAACATGTCTACTGGTGTAGACTGAACACTAACATCTCAAAGGTAGTTGCCTCCTTCACAACCTGTCAAAACAGAAAGGCTTCACTAGCCTGCTGATCCTTTCCTTTGCCTGCCATATCTTCCCCTTTGTATGAACTTCACCATTTTACTGGCCCTTTTCTTGGTTCTTTCTGGTTGATCGCAGTCGATTCCAGCAGCTATTTTCCTTTCTTCTTCAGTATGCCATCGGCAATCACTTCCCAAACTATCCAAATCTTAGCACAACTGTGTGCACTTGAGGGCTTACAGAATTTAATTTCTTTGGCGCCTCCAAGAGCAACGCACTCATCCACATGATTCTCTTCCACCTGGCATCCAACAGCCTCATCTGGCATTTCGTTTGTACTTTCATAACCCAAACGATCTTGTTGAGCCATCACCACTCACTGGACCACACCCTCACCTTATTCCGGTCATTATACAAAACCTCTTCTCATGATGATTCGTCTCCACCTGGGGGATTGCACAGCTGTCCTCATGTCTCTATCTGTCTTTTATCCATCTTTCAAGAAGACGCAACCCCCACTCCTCCCCAGAGTGCCTAACAGCAGCATTTTTCTCTACGGGATCCCATCTGTGCTCTCAGGTTCGCCAGAGGGTATCCACCATCTAACCCCGATCGGTCGCGCCATGCTGGAAGTGCTGTTGCTGAGCCTGTCAGCTGCCATAAAAACATCAACCAAGTCCAACCATGCCATTGGATCCATACCACTGCAGGAGCCACTAACACTGTTCTGTGTTACGGATTCACAAAGGTCTGCAGCCCCTCTAACAGCCTCTGACATCTTGGGGCCATCGTCCTTGGTTGTCCAGCCCCTTATGGCCAGACGCTGGGCGTCATATCCGACCGCAGTGAATGTGGACCCCAGCCCAGCCCCCATCGCCTGACGCAGAGGGCAATGACACTCTCGATGATTCCGACACCTGCCTCCGCCTCGCTCCTGTGTTGATGGCAGAAGACTGTTGTGGTGGTAATGAAAGCTAGCACCATCATCTACCAGCATGACTGCCAGATCGTCTTCCTTCGACAGAACTTTGACAGCGAAGTGCTGTGGAAGCTCGCCTTCAGCGCCAGTCTGCCACCGCACCAGCGCGAGGCCAGCAGATGGCACTAGTGGCGCCCAGAGAGGTCGCTGGCTGCGCAGAATACTTCCTTCCATAAGACCGTATGCTGCAAACAATTCCCCTTGCATACTGCCACCCAGCGACTGCTAGGCCAACGCACTACCAATAGTGAGCCAGATCCGTCGAAGCGAGCGCACTGGGCCAGATGCTGAGTACATCAAGTTCTTCTTCAGTCCAGGGGACGCTCTCGACGTGCCATCGGCTGTATAAGGACCGTCACACTGTTCATTTCAGGACTTCGACTTTGCTAGGCGACGCGATGCTTAGGGCACTGTTACTCATTTGCTCACAGTTTTCTCGTTAGAGTGTCATGTAATTGTGATTCAACGACTGTAGACAAGTGCACCGCCGGCCGGAGTGGCCGTGCGGTTCTAGGCGCTACAGTCTGGAGCCGAGCGACCGCTACGGTCGCAGGTTCGAATCCTGCCTCAGGCATGGATGTGTGTGATGTCCTTAAGTTAGTTAGGTTTAATTAGTTCTAAGTTCTGGGCCACTGATGACCTCAGAAGTTAAGTCGCATAGTGCTCAGAGCCATTTGAACCAATTTTTGAACAAGTGCACCGTGGCAGTGTTGTGATTTTCACAACTGCTTTCTAAACTAGTGCGGTACTGCAGGCTTGAGAAGGCGCGTATAACGTCTTGCCATAGTGGTTCCATTAAGCTTGGAGTACTAATTAGTTAGCATTTCCTATAAAAACACGGGAAGCGCGTTCTTAAGTTGACATAAATATCTTGTCTGGAACACTGCAAACTGTAAAATAAATTTTCAAATTTCGAAAAGCAGGCATCAGCAAATGTGTGTTGTCATCTTGGAATAAAGGAATGTTCACAGTGTACCCATCATGTAGAGGAAAGTGCAGGGAGTGGGCATCAAGAATACCGAAATAAAAATTATCCTCTAGTTCACGGTATCCTGAATGGGTAGACCGAAGTCACAGAACATTAAACAACTCCAAAACATCGCAGGAGCATTTGCAGACTGAAATGAAACCACCATATACGATAGGTTAAAGGCCTCATTTAACCGCTTGGGCCTTCGACACCTTGCGTTATTAAAAAAAAAAAAATCAAAATTTCGACCCGTCGGAGTACACAGCATCTCTCCAGTCAAATTGTGCCCAGTTTATACGCTTTCTAACTCACTGAAGGAATGTTGCGTTATGTAATGCTGAGAACAATATCATTTTGCGAGGTCCCCGACTCCAGATCTCCATGTCATGCAGCTTTCCTCGCAAAGTTCGTTCGTGAGCTTGCTGTGAAGGACCTGCATTGCTGATAGCAACAATTCTTGTTGGGTTTGAAACCGTTTGCCATACACAAGGCGTGCCAGTCGACCCAGGTACCTGTCGGTCAGCACCTTTTCATGACTACTATTCCTATGGTGTGTTTTATAGCTCTGTAATTCTATGAGTTCACCACGTTACCTCATTTTACTGCACCGATGCCCTTAAAATGACTTGCAAATGCGAAATACACATCACCTTACTGTGTAAAGCTCCTCTAACGTAATTTGTTTATTAATTTTGCGGCTGTTGGTCTCGAGCATGGAGGTCTTAAAGAGAAAATACACTTCGTTAGTGAATAAAATTGACAATGTAGGCTAATACGAACGCATGAAAATCAGTATAAAGGGATGGATATATGCAGGAAAATTAACACTGTCATTTGTAATAGTTGTGGAATCCAGTATACCGACAAATGGCGTCAAAAGGTATCGAACTTGATATCAGTAGTGCAGTATGTAACAGGACATCAACGATTCAGGTAGTGGAGGGTGGCTCTGCGCGTACGTGCCCTTACTGCAGACAGGAAATACTCACCATTAATAACAGTGTATTTTGGGAAGAAAACCACGATTTTGACAATGCCACGCGGGAAACAGGTATCAAGTGATGAAAAAGCAAAAATCTGTATGTAGAAGGAAATGGGACTCTGTAATCGACAAGCCGCAAATGAACTGTTCAGATACAGTGACTGATTATTTTATCAGACTGGGAGCACGACGTGGACAGAACGTAAAATATGGGCAAACTAGAAAATTATCTGAGGTAAAACAGGAGTCACTTTTCCGCAAATCAAGGCCCACAAACCGTTATTCTTCTCAACTTGTTGCTGATTTATAGCTGTCAGTAATTGCCACACGTGTACAACAAATTTTATCACATGGCTAACATGTTTCATTCAAGAAACGACTGCAGAAACGCGCATTAACACCGAAACAAAAACAGGCTAGATTAGAGTTTGCTGAAAAACATACGTCGTGGACTTCAGAAAGTAATAAAGTGATCTTCAGGGATGAGAAGTAATTTAGGTTAGATTGTTAGGAGCAAATTCAGTGTTAGTGAAATGATTTGATAACAGAGCTCCTGATAAGAACGAAGAGAAATTTTGGTGGAGGAAAGTGTTATGATTTAGGCAGTCTTCTGCGCTAAAGGTACCTGAAAATCACGCATTGGTTGGGGCAACACTAGCATGAACTCCATGTACAAGGAGATGCCTGAAACAGGATTGATTAGAGTGTATGAGGACTTAGGGGACGAAAGTCTAATGTTTCAACAAGGAAATGCATCTTTGTATCGTTCTGCTAGAAAAAAAAATGGTTTGAAGATGTCTAGCCATGGCGTGCACGTAGCCCGGTTCTGAAACCCATAGAAAACCATTGTGGATTACTTGTTAGGCGTCTTTATCGCAATGGAAGGCAATTTGAGGCCGTATGTGAGCTGAAAAGAGCAATACGAAGAAAGTGAGCAACAATTTATCGGAAAGAACTACAAATCTCATCAAAGTCAATGCCGAAGAGAATGTTGGAGGTAATTAGGAGGAACAAAGTTTCGACAAAATGCTAACAGCGCAATGACACAACAGGAAACTGAGTGCCTTTTTGCATCCAGAGAACGTAAGCACATTATTTTGTTATTCGTGTTACGTCAGAAACTGTGTAATTCCGCCACGATTGTTTATGTCTTATATCTATCTACTAATTTCATAGTAAATTCGATATATGTATAATTCAGTCATTTTGCTGTTACTTCCGTGGAACCCTGACATTACATTGATTTCCACTACTGTGCTTGTGGATATTAAAGTCTCCACTTAAAAAAGGAAAGAATGTCACATAGAAATATCAACTGTACCATTGAATATCACTTCGTATTATTACCGTTTTGGCATGTAGCACACTCCATAACAACGTCTAGGCTCATTCATGCTCATTTCACATTCAGCCTGAAATAACTATGGCTGCATTGAATTTTCACTTTAATTTAACAGGTTACCACTGTTCATGAAAGCTGTTTCATATGTGTTCCAATAGCAATACGTTCTCATGACTGAATTTACCGAACAACTACCATGATTTTAGAATAAGATTTTCACTCTGAAGCGGAGTGTGCGCTGATACGAAACTTCCTGGCGGATTAAAACTGTGCGCCGGACCGAGACTCGAACTTGGGACCTTTTCCTTCCGCCGGCAAGTGCTCTACCAACTGAGCTACCCAAGCACGACCCACGTTCCGTCCTTACAGTTTTACTTACGCCAGTATCTTGTCTCCTACTTTGCAAACTTCACAGAAACTTTCCTGCGAACCTTACAGAACTAGCACTCCTGAAAGAGAGAATATTGCGGAGACATGGCTTAGCCACAGCCTGGGGTATGTTTCCAGAATGAGATTTTCACTCTGCAGCGGAGTGTGCACTGATATGAAACTTCCCGGCAGATTGAAAATGTGTGCCGGACCGAGATTCGAACTAGGGACCTTTTCCTTCCGCGGGCAAGTGCTCTACCAAGGTCCCGAGTTAGAGTCTCGGTCCGCCACACAGTTTCATTCTGCCAGGAAGTTTCAACTACCATGATGCTGTTTCTCCACAAGTTTCACGAATATTCCTGTGTACCCTTCCGTGAATAAACCGAATCAAAAAACTACTTTTACCGTACGAGCTGACGTAATACTTTAAACTTATAATCATACATTTTAGCAAATTCATGGGACCATTTATGCAGCATGTCGCTGCAACTGCACCATAAGTAAGCTGAACAACTACCCTCCGCTCACATATGTGTGCATGACTAATATTGCTCGTGCGCTGATAACGTTCAATAGCAAGACAATGCCCCTGCCAGAAAGAAAGCGTTCAGTTTCGAACGCTTCAGAAACCAGTGAAGCGTAAAGACTGCGTTTTTTCTTCGTCATAACACCAAAGATAGCAGTGCTCTTCACAAGTGCCATTGCTTACGTAAACAGAGGAAAGTTTTAGGTGAGAACCCGGTACCAATTCCAAACCACAAAACTTTCTCCAGAAGGTCCAATGTGTTATTCTAAGGGGAGGCTAATATTCTGAACACTGAGCTTAGAATAGGGTATGAGTTATACATGAAGGCAAAGATTCAAATTTGGTAAACATATTAATGACAATGAGGCAAAGATCTCTCATTAACGGTGATGCTCGTTGCTTGCAGTATGTAGAAATACACTACTGGCCATTAATATTGCTTCACCAGGAAGATGACGTGCTACAGACGCGAAATTTAACCGATAGGAAGAAGATGCTGTGATATGGAAGTGATTAGCTTTTCAGAGCATTCACAGAAGATTGGCGCCGATGGCGACACCTTCAACGTGCTGACATGAGGAAAGCTTCCAACCGACTGATCATACACAAACAGCAGTTGACCAGCGTTGCCTGGTGAAACTTTGTTGTGATGCCTCGAGTAAGGAGGAGGAATGCGTACCATCACGTTTCCAACTTTGTTAAAGGTCGCATTGTAGCCTATCGCGATTGCTGTTTATCGTATAGCGACATTGATGCTCGCGTTGGTCGAGATCCAATGACTGTTAGCAGAATATCGAATCGGTGGGTTCAGGAGGGTAATACGGAACACCATGCTGGATCCCAACGGCCTCGTATCACCAGCAGTCGAGATGACAGGCATCCTATCCGCATGGCCCGAAACGAATCGTGCAGCCACGTCTCGATCCCTGAGTCAACAGATCATGCCATCACCCGGCGTGATGGCATGGGGTGCCATTGGTTACCCGTCTAGGTCACCTCTTGTTCGCACTGAGTGCACGTTGAACAGTGGACGTTACATTTCAGATGTGTTACGACTCGTGGCTCTATCCTTCATTCGATCCCTGCGAAACCCTGCATTTCAGCAGGATAGTGCACGACCGCATGTTGCAGGTACTGTACGGGCCTTTCTGGACAGAGAAAATGTTCGACTGCTGCCCTGGCCAGCATAATCTCCAGATCTCTCACCAATTGAAAACGTCTGGCCAATGGCGGCCAAGCAAGTGGCTCGCCACAATACGCCAGTCACTATTCTTCATGAATGTGGTATCGTGTTGAAGCGGCATGGGCAGCTGTACCTGTACACGCCATCCAAGCTCTGTTTGACTCAATGTCCAGGCGTATCAAGGCCTTTATTGCGACCAGAGGTGATTGTTCTGGGTACTGATTTCTCAGGATCTACGCACCCAAATTTCGTGAAAATGTAATCACATGTCAGTTCTAGTATAATATATTTGTCCAATGAATACACGTTTATCATTTGCATTTCTTCTTGGTGTAGCAATTGTAATGGCCAGTAGTGTACAAGAAAAAAGTGCTGGTAAAACAGTTTAGATGGAAAGTGTGTTTGCTTGTACACACACACACACACACACACACACACACACACACACACACGCACGCAGACATTCGAAACATGTCTGGGTAGTGAGTAACAGCCGGTCGAGAGAACCACCGGCGCAAGCCAGTGCCTCGCCGGTGCGGGTCTGCCGCTAACTGGCCCACGCAGCGCCGGCTGTTCCGCAGTGCCGACTGCAGGCAGGACACGCACCGCAGCTTCGGCCTGACAGATGGCGAGGATCCCACGCACCCGCCAGTCCTGGCCTCTTCCGCGAGCATCCATCTGGCCGCCCCCAGACGGCGCAGCAGCCACACCAAGTGGCGTTTCGCATCCAGACACCCTACCCTCTGCTACCGCTTAGTTTCACTTTACGGACGCCCAGTTACGAGTATAACGACAGGGTTAACTTATGACGACGCTATTAACTGATGACGCTTTAGTGAGCAGGAAAGTGTCGTCTTTAGGTGTAAGAGGATACAGGATGATTTGAGTGGGATTTATAGTTTGTGTGACGAATGACAGCTTGCTCAACATCTGGGAAAATTTAACTTAATTATGATGACTGGTAACAACAATCCTTTAATGATCGAATAGAGCCATGTATATTACATTTGTAAGAGTAAATTTTGGAACTGTTCGGTGGCCCATGTATTTCCTTAGTGTTCGTACTTTCGTCGACACATTTGAAGAAATGGATTATTCGATACACCCCTTAAATTTACTATATGATACAGAGAATTTCAAAATCATAATTACGCATTTCGTGTAGTTTTAATAACACTACGAAATTTTCACTCTGCAGCGGAGTGTGCGCTGATATGAAACTTCCTGGCAGACTAAAACTGTGTGTCGGACCGAGACTCGGAACTCGGCGGACCTTTGCCTTCCGCGGGCACGTGCTCTACCATCTGAGCTACCCAAGCACGACTCGCGCCCCGTCCTCAAAGCTTTACTTACGCCAGTATCTTGTCTCCTACTTTGCAAACTTCACAGCAACTTCCCTGCGAACCTTACAGAACTAGCACTCCTGAAAGAGAGAATATTGCGGAGACATGGCTTAGCCACAGCCTGGGGTACGTTTCGATTCCCTGGCACTGTGGCTGCGCAGGACGAAGTGTCCAGCTCAGAGTAGGACTTTCTCTACTCGGCAGCCACTGCGGAGCAAGTCATCACATTCCTTCCGCACCTCACACCGACAACGTGCCAAAATGTTCACATACTCGAAGTTCACTGTGGGCCACACAAGAATTTGGTTTTGATCTACTGCACACAGTATAGCGTTCCTAAACTGAGGATTATGGTGTTTATACTACACCTGAGAATAATTTTCTCCCCACAGTCTCCTAAAATCCCGTTTGTATTTTTCTCAGCTATACAGCGGTAATTCTTACTGGCAATGTACTGTATGATGATGCGTTCCTTTTCTTCAAAGACGGTGCGACACCCGCCATAGCTCCAACGTGCATCATTTTTCAGAAGTATGAGTATTAACAAAATTACTGGCGTCAGATTTTTTGTGTGTAGCAAGGGATCTTACTAGCATACAACCCATTTTGACTGAATGAATGACCTGAAACAACAATAACGCTAGAATGAGATTTTCACTCTGCAGCGGAGTGTGCGCTGATATGAAACTTCCTGGCAGATTAAAACTGTGTGCCCGACCGAGACTCGAACTCGGGGCCTTTGCCTTTCGCGGGCAAGTGCTCTACCATCTGAGCTACCCAAGCACGACTCACAGCCGGTCATCAGAGCTTTACTTCTGCCAGTATCTCGTCTCTTACCTTCCAAACTTTACAGACGCTCTCCTGTGAACTGGTAGAGCACTTGACCGCGAAAGGCAAAGGTCCCGAGTTCGAGTCTCTGTCCGGCACACAGCTTTAATCTGCCAGGAAGTTTTATCAATGACATTGTTTTGTACAGTTACGTACGGAATGTGTTCAGAGATGAAACTAACTTGAAAAATGTTTATTTTATTATTCATCAAAAACTTAATTATTTTCATATATTTAATTTATTGCAAAATTTGGTTACCCATTATTATTCTCATTTGAAGTCACTGCCGTTAAAAATGTTAAATACAAACATTCGAAATCAATTCAGAAAAGATTAGCGACAAATAATTCATCTGCTACGTAAAAGAGTTTCTTTGATATATATTTTACATCCGGGTCATTTCAAAATTCCTGCTCACTGCGGATGCGCAACCGTTATGGTGGCGTGATCACGTTGCAATTCACGTCAAGTGTGAGTGAGACCTTAGGTGCACGGCCTAGTGACAAGCGTTCATGCATCAATATCGAATCTGTGCATGGTAAGAACCCAAAGGAAATTTGCAACACTTTGAGCGAGGTGTGTCGGAACAGTGTAGCGGATTGTAGCACAGTATCATCATAATCTCTCAGGTTACGGTTGATGACATTTTGAGGAGGATCGACGAAAAACATGTGAGTGAAACGCATGCGAGACCAGAACGTCTGTCACTTCACAACTGAAAAGTTAAATGTGAGAAAGTTTAGCGCCAGATGGGTTCCGCATGATCTGAGTGAAGAGCAGAAAGCAAGGCGCAAAAGAATCGCAGAAGAATTCTTCCGATGTTATCCAAAAGGAGGAGAACAGTTTCTTAAAAGGGTTGTCATCGAAAAGGAGGAGAACAGTTTCTCAAAAGGATTGTTGCACTTGATGAAACCCGGATACGAGATTTTGACTTAAGAAGTCTCAGTCGTCATAATGGTGAAGTTCCGGCTCTCCATACCCGAAAAGATTCGGCCGATACAATAAAAAATGAAACTAATGATCATCTTTGCATTTGACATGAGTGGGTAATTGCTACAAATATAGTGTTCCATGTTATATATGTAACAGGCGCGTACTAGAAGCTGTTTCTGCAAAATGTCTTGCGCTCGGAAATTTGCAAAGAATGCCCGACATGTTTTTAGCCGTGCGCTTATTTTGCATGATAAAGCAAGAGTGCATATTTCCCTATCAGTAAGAGAAACGCCTGACAAACGTGGATGAGAAATACTTCAGTGCCCATCCTAAACTACTGATATGAGCCCACCAGAATATGCTTTGTTTCCCAAATTGAAGCAACAACTCCGTGGAAAAGTTTTGATACAGCTGATGAAGCTTCCAGTTATGTGACCCGAAAGTAGTCAGACAGCTCAACAACGAAGGTGCTCTACCCGGAATACAGAAGTTGCCAAAACATTGGGAAGCTGTCATGAGCAAGAAAGGAGATTATATTAAATGCCTGTAAAGGTATTTTGTAAAATAAATTATTTTCTTCATTCTATCTTCCAGTGTGTAGATATTTTGATATGACCCCGTATCTTTGTACTTCTGTAGTTGGTAGAAAGAAGCGGTTGTATTTATTGGCAGGAAGTCAAATGTGGAAGTTAGCTTTTTTTCCACGCACATGTTGAGTTGTGTCTGTAATAGTTTTTGTTTATCTGAAGCATAACCATTTGAAAAATATGGAATGAACTTGTATAGAGTGAATCTGAATAGCTGATACTTTTTTTACTAGTATTAAAACTCAACTGTACGCCCCTTTGGAATGACAACGTGACAACTAATACTTCATACGTTACGTGTAGACTTATGTCGAAGTTTCATTGACTCATTATTAAATTGTATCTGGACCTACAGTAATGATTATCTGATATGGTTCCAGTCACAATGAACTGTAAAGAACATATAGAAAATATTCCTCAAATGAAAAATTTAAATGCCAGATATTTTCCTAATTTAATTTCTAATAGTTAGTAGAAAAAAGTTTTGATTAACGCAAACTAATAATTCTACAAATATGGAAATTTGTATTTACCATTGCTTACAAGAAAAATTAATCAATAATAAAAAATAAGCTCCACTTGTTAAATACAAAGGGTCGAGTAGTCGAACCCCATACCTTTTTGCACCCATTTGAATTCTCGAGACTGCAGTTCCGACAACACAAAGAAAATGTAAAGAACTTCAAGAAGTAAGATAAATCAAAGTAATTACTTTCTCTTTTGCTATTGAAAGTGATTACAATTTCTGTCACCTCCGTACTTTAATTGTCTAAGTAGTTGAAGAAAACTGACATCGACCATTTTGTTGGAAAAGCAAGGTTAGAGAAGACAATACGATTTTTGATAATAATTGGTTCATAATCGAGGCGACGGACCTTAGAAGTAGCAAAGCGGTACGAAAGGGAACGAGCCCGTAAATCGTTGGAAGACGTCTAGGAAAGTGAGACTCATCCGAAGCAGACACGAGCGAGTATTTGGGATCGCTTCTAGGTTCGATTAAGGGAAGACATCGAAGCAAATCAGATGCATACTAGAAGATTTGCCACCAGTAGGTTTGATCAACACGTGGGTGTTACGGAAACGCTACATTAAATCTAATGGACATCCGCAGTGTGCACCGTTTTTGCGAAACACTACTGAGATAGATTAGAGAACCAGCATTTGCAACAGACTACAGAATGATCCTACTAACATCAATACATATCATTCGTTAAGGACCGCTAAGGCAAGATAAGCGAAGGCTAGGCTGATACGGAAGCATACAGGCAGTCGTTCCCCCTCCCCCCCCCCCTCCATTTGCGTGGGGAACAGGAAAGGGAATGATTAAAAAGTGGTACGAGGTCGCCTCCGCCGTGGACAGTGTGGTGGCTTGTGGAATATGTATGTGGGTGTCGACATGTAAGTAAATTTTCAATTGTACACAGAGTAATACATTGTTTTCATTTTTTATTTTGTTTTATACGGCCTCTCCTGTGTGGTGTTTCCGCCGACTGTATTGAAAATCGAAACAAAAATGCATAAAACTTGAGTAAAGATTACTCTTTGTATGAATGTGTAATCCCCTGGGTATTTTTTGTTGCATAAGCGACATGCCAAGAACGGAGATGGAGCACTGGATACACACATAGCAAAGTCAGGCGTGTGGCACCTGGTGCATTCCCACGCACTATGCCATGCTCAGAGCTCCAGCGAAGAGTCCAGCATGCTATGAAGGATAAATAAAGCTGGTTTCTAAAACAGTACTGTCTACACTTACGCAACAGTGTCTTACAAATGGGAAAAGTGTTCTACTTTTCCTTGTTTCCAGAATACAGGAGAGGTCTTTTATCATCCAGAATTGACTCTTGTTATGTGTAAGGCTGCCTTTTACTGTCTTTGTGTTACACTATACCAAGCAATGCTGTTCTCTCTTGCCTAAATTGGTAGGATAGTGTCGGAGTTACTTGATTTGTGAAGAAGAATTTTGTGACTTTGTGGGGAGAAGAGAGTAGGCAGATGGCGCTTGAAATAGACCATAGGCAACTTTTTTTTTTTTAATGGGTGGAAGTGACACCTTGGAATTTACATCTAGTTTTATTACAATTTTGTTGGGATTCGTCGAGCAAAGGATGTGGGTAAAGTGAAAAAGAATTGAATTTCAACTTACACTCTAAGACGGAAAAAAACGATGTCCCACGAAGAATTGATCCGAATAGGAAAGAAAACGGTGTATGACATGCCAATCTAGAGAAAGAAATGATAAAAATTTCAGAATAATTGGAAGTTTTATTCAAGCGAAAGAGCTTCAAAAATTGAGCAACATAGTAACTCGTCGGTCCACCTCTGGGCGTTATGGAAGTATTTAGTTGATTTTGCACTGATTGACAGCGTTGCTGGATGCCCTCCTGAGTTATATCGTGCGAAATTGTCTCTAATTGGTGCGTTAAATCGACTAAATCCCAAGATGGTTGGAGGGCCCTACTGATAACACTCCAAATGTTCTCAACTGGGGCGAGATCCGCTGGCTTTGCCGGTCAAGGCAGAATTTGCACTCTTAATGTTACCGCGCCTGCTTATGGTCTCATCGAAGGCTGTTTTGGCTTTCCTATATGCTGAGTCAGTCCTTCCGACAATCATTTCGTTTTCCATTTCTTCATATTTTAAATGCAGATATTTCGTCTTAGCTTTCCTGTGCTTCCTATTTATTTCCTTCCTAAGCACGAAGACAAGTAGTAGAAACTATCATCCTCTGAGAGCGGGCGTTATCTTGCGGAAATGTAAGCAAGAGTTGGCTTCTCATGCAAGGCAACAAAACGGAGCGTAGAATGTCGTTGACGTACTGCTGTGGTGCAAGGGTGCCAATGGGTGACACAACCAAAGGGGTCCTGCTATGAAAAGAGATTCCACCCCAGACCATGTCTGCCCGAAGGGTGGGCCACAGTCAGGCTCTCTGGGCGTCTCCAGACACGTCTTCGGCCTGACACCTCGGTAGAACTGTCTTCGGTGAAAAGTCTCACCCCAACGGGCTAGGGACAGCGTCTTTGAGTAGTAATTAAAAACATCCTCGGTCCCAGGTTCTAATCCCGCCCCTGCTTAAATTTTGAATAAAGATAATCTGCAGTGGCGCCGAAGACTCTGGCATAAGAAGTCACTCTTGCCCTAGAGGGCGGAGAGGCGGACTGAGGTCCAGGGCATTCTCTTGCCCTTTAGGTGAAAAAATGCTCCTGGCGGCTGAAGTATCAGCAATGATCAACGGCGTGAGGATTCAGAATGCAATGGAAACAACTGCATTAGAGACACGTAATTTGTATCGACAGGACATGTGGCCTCTAATTGAAAAGTTTCTAGATGATCTCCCCACTGGCAAAAGATTCCGGGCTAGCCCAATTCGGACTTCTGGAAGGGTACTGCCAAGGACGGATGGCCACAAGAAAAAGATGGGATAACCAAGCAGAGGAGTACGTTCTACGCGACGGAGAGGATGACCATGAGTAAAATATTGAATAGCCAACGGAAGAGTAATGTTCTACGAGTCGGGGCGTGGGACGTCAGAACTTTGAACGTGATAGGAAAGCTACAATATCTGAAAAGGGAAATGCTAAGGATCCGTATAGATTCTGTGAGTTTGAGTGAAGTGATACGTAGAGAAGACAAGGGTTTCTGGTCATATGAGTACGGGGTAATATCAACAGCGGCAGATATTCGTATAATGTGAATAGGATTCGTTGTGAATAGGGCCGGCCGATGTGGCCGTGCGGTTCTAGGCGCTTCAGTCTGGAACCGCGTGACCGCTACGGTCGCAGGTTCGAATCCTGCCTCGGGCATGCATGTGTGTTAGTTAGGTTTAAGTAGTTCTAAGTTCTAGGGGACTGATGATCACAGATGTTAAGTCTCATAGTGCTCAAAGCCATTTGAACCCATTTTGGGAATGGGAAGGTAGGGCAGACAGTGAGTTACTGTCAACAGTTCAGTTATGAGGCGGTGCTCATCAAAATCTATAGCAAACCAGTACGGACAATGACAATTCAGGTATACATGCCGACGTCACAAGTTTAAGATGAAAAGACAGATAAAGCATGTGAGGATATTGAACGTGTAATTCAGTAAGTAAATGGAGAATAAAATCTAATAGTCGTGGGGGATTGGAATGGTGGTTTAGGGGAAGGAGCAGAAGAAATAGTTACGGGAGAACATGAACTTGGTACCAGGAATGGGAGAGGAGAAGGCTCAGTTGAGTTCAGCAATAACTTTCAGCTAGTAATAGTGAATATTCTGTTCAAGAATCACATGAGAAAGTTGTACTTGGTTGGTTGGTTGATTTGAGGGAGGGGACCAAACACCGAGGTCACCATCTCGTCTGATTAGAGAAGGGTGGGGAAAGAATCCAGCCGTGTCCTTTCAAAGGAACCGTCCTGGTATTTCCCTGAAGTTATTTAGGGAAATAACGGAAAACCTAAATCAGGATGACCGGACGTGAGTTTGAACCGTCGTCCTTTCGAATGTGAGTCTAGTGTTTTAACAACTGCACAACCTCGCTCGGTTAGGTGAACTTGGAAAAGGCCGAGAGATACGGGAAGATTTCATTTATATTATATCATGATCAGGCGGAGATTCCGAAATCAGATATTTGATTGTAAGGCGTACCCAGGACCATATACAGACTCAGATCACAATGAAGAGGAGGCTGAAGTTTAAGAGACTTGTCATGAAGAATCAATGCGCAAAGAAATGAGGCATGGAAGAACTAAGGTATGAAGAGGTACGCTTGAAGTTCGCTCAAGCTGTTGATACTGTGATAAGGAATAGCTCAGTAAGCAGTTCAGCTGAAGAGGAATGGACATATCTAAAAAGGGCAGTCATAGAAGTTCGGAAAAAATCCATGGTAAAAGAAGATAACTGCAAGAAACCTGGCTAACAGAAGAAATACTTCAGTTGATCGATGAAAGAAGGACGTACAAAAAAGGTTCATTGACATAAAAAGGAAGTGGAGGGGAGGTTAGGAGGAATGGCAGCATGAAAAATACGAAGAAATCGAAAATGAAGTGATTGTTGGAAGGACTGACTCAGAAGATAAGAAAAAACAACCTTCGATGAAACGTAAAGCAAGCACGGTAACATTAAGAGTTCAATGGGAATACCACTGTTAAACGGGGAGGAGAGAGCGGATAGGTGGAAAGAGTACACTGAAGGCCTCTATGAGGGACAGGACTTGTCTGATTACGTGATAGAAGGAGAAAAAGGAGTCGATATAGACGAGATAGGGGATCCAGTATTAGACTCAGTACAGTATTTAAAAGAGCTCTTGAAGACTTAAAATCAAATAAGGCAGAAGGAACAGATAACATTCCAGGAGAGCTTCTAAAATCAATTAGGAAAGTGGCAATGAAACGACTACTCACGCTGGTGTGTAGAAAGTATGGGTCTGGTGGTATACCAATTGTCTTTCGGCAAAATATCCTCTACACAATTCCGAAGACTGCAAGAGCTGACATGTGCCAGAAGTATCGCATAGTCAGCTTAACAGCTAATGCATCCAAGTTGCTGACGATTATAATACACATTTTAATGCAAAGACTACTGAGGATGTGTTAGATGACGATCAGTTTGGCTTTAGGAAACGTAAAGGTACATGAGAGACAATTCTGACGTTGCGGTTGATAATGGAAGCAAGACTAAAAAGAAACTCAAGACACGTACATAGGATTTCTTGACCGGGAAGAAACATTCGTCAATGCAAAGTGCTGTAAGATGTTCGAGATTTTGAGCGCAATGTGGGTAAGCTGTAGGAAAAGACGTGTAATTTACAATATGTACGAGAACAAAGAGGGAATGATTCGAGTGGAAGACCAAGTACGAAGTGCTCGGATTAAAAATGATGTAAGACAGGGGTGTAATCTTCCGCCCCTACTGTTCAATCTGCAGATCGAAGTAGCAGTGATGGAAAGAAAGTAAAGGTTCAGAAGTGTAATTAAAACTCAAGGTGAAGGAATATCAATAATGCGATTTGCGGATGACATTGCTATCATCAGTGAAAGTGAAGAAGAATTACAGGATGTGCTGAATGGAATGAACAGTCTAATGCGTACAAAATAGACTGAGAGTAAATCGAAGAAGGACGAAAGTAGTGAGAAGTATCAGAAACGAGAACAATGAGAAACCAAACATCAGGAAGGGTTATCACGAAGTAGATGAAGTTAAGGAATTCTGCTAACTAGACAGCAAAACAACCCATGACGGACGGAGCAAGGAGGACATAAAAAGCAGACTAGCACTGGGAAGGAGAGCATTCCTGACCAAGATGAGACTACTAGTATCAATAACATACCTTAATTTGAGGAAGAAATTTCTGAAACGTATGTTTGAAGCACAGAACTGTATGGTAGTGAAACATGGACTGTAGAAAAACCGGAAAAGAAGAGGCTCTCAGCGTTTGAGATACATTGCTACAGAACAATGTTGAAAATTGGATGGGCTAAGAAGGTAAGCAATGAGGAGGTACTCCGCAGAATCGGTGAGGAATGGAATATATGGAAAATACTAAAACACTGACAATAATAAGGGGCAGGATGGTAGGACATCAGTTAAAAAATCATTGTACTAGAGGGAGCTGTAGAGGGTAAAAGTTGTGGAGGAAGACAGAGACTGAAATACATTCAGCAAATAATTGAGGACGTAGGTTCTAGCCGTTATCCGAGACGAAGAGGTTGGCACAAAAGAGGAAGACTGAAGACTCAAAAAAGTCTCCCTTCGAACTGAGCCCCAATGACCAGCGAAACGCACGACGATCATCAGAGGATCGACGCTTGATGCATGGACTGGCAGTTGATCCTAAACATTAACATATGTAACCTATTGCTCATACCTATGGGGAAATACCTACTGCTGTACGATTACAATATTTGAGAACAAGCACTGCAACCTGCCGAATCTACTACAAAAAAGAAAAAAAGGGATAACGGATGCCAAACTGAGATTCACTGGAAGAATCTTTACTTTTACGTGAATACGTTTTGGGACAGATAAGAAATAGGTTTGACGGTGGAAACGCAGACGTTCGAAAGATGAGCAGTCAGTTTCGTTATATGTTCATTTCATAGACACGAAAGCGTCGTGGAGTTCATCATCGAACTCTCGTGGCAGACGAATAGGAGACAGACGTTACGCATCACGGTTTGATGTTCTGTTAAAATTCCTAGGAGAGTGAATGAATAAACTTAGAGACATTCGAGATCACTCGTATTCTTATCAATAGTCGTACTTACCGCGCACCGTTCGCGACTGGAATTGGGAGGGGTAAGGTAGGCACGTAACAGTGATACGCAAAGTAGTTTCCTGCATGTACCACATGGTGGCATGTGGAGTGTAGATATAGATGCAGATATTGACATCAGAGAAACAATTACGATTGCCTATTGTATAGCTATTTGTAGGCACTCAGAACCATCGACAAGACAATAACTGAAGGTTGAATGCAGTGTAAAATTAGAATTTATCAGTATAACAGCTTTCCTCTATTAAATGTCTTTTCTGAATCATTTGAGAGCTGTGGGGCATTATCTGTTATTAACGTTGCATAAATGCGCGATAGGACGTGGAAACCTACGGGCGGAGGCATTTGTAGGCATTTATGATCTTATCGCGATCAAATATTCCGGCAGTGTTCCCGTCTTGCGTTCGTTTATAACGCTGACGGCCAGTAAAAGTTGTTGTGTCACCTTGTTTACTATTTGCTTTGGACGATAAAGAGGCTATAAGTGCTTTAGTAATTTATATAGAGTTCATGAAATTCAATACTTTTTGCCATTACCTCGCTTGTTCGATCGGAACTGCAAAAAGCAGCAACTGTATTATTCCAAAAATCCGTAGAAACTCTGATATATTATTTTGCGTGTGAGGTATTCGCAGCGCTAAACGAAAGGTTTGTAGATGACTGGGATCGTGTAAATTGGGGGAAGGGGTTGTCTTATGGGTCCATCGCTTTTCTCGATACATATCAATGATAATTCCACTAAACATGATAGATGAGTCAGACATTAACTCTTTTTCCTGATGAGTTCTTGCAAAATCCATAAATGTAATACAAATGAATAAGTGTATATGGCTAACAGGATAGTTAGTAACATCAGCTGGTGGCTTTCAGAGAACAAATTAACGCTTACAATTCCTAAGAAATGATACAGCCGGTGTACGATAGTACACTCCTGGAAATCGAAAAAAGAACACATTGACACCGGTGTGTCAGACCCACCATACTTGCTCCGGACACTGCGAGAGGGCTGTACAAGCAATGATCACACGCACGGCACAGCGGACACACCAGGAACCGCGGTGTTGGCCGTCGAATGGCGCTAGCTGCGCAGCATTTGTGCACCGCCGCCGTAGGGGACCGCACCGCCACTTCCCAGCAAATTAGGGACACTGTTGCTCCTGGGGTATCGGCGAGGACCATTCGCAACCGTCTCCATGAAGCTGGGCTACGGTCCCGCACACCGTTAGGCAGTCTTCCGCTCACGCCCCAACATCGTGCAGCCCGCCTCCAGTGGTGTCGCGACAGGCGTGAATGGAGGGACGAATGGAGACGTGTCGTCTTCAGCGATGAGAGTCGCTTCTGCCTTGGTGCCAATGATGGTCGTATGCGTGTTTGGCGCCGTGCAGGTGAGCACCACAATCAGGACTGCATACGACCGAGGCACACAGGGCCAACACCCGGCATCATGGTGTGGGGAGGAATCTCCTACACTGGCCGTACACCACTGGTGATCGTCGAGGGGACACTGAATAGTGTACGGTACATCCAAACCGTCATCGAACCCATCGTTCTACCATTCCTAGACCGGCAAGGGAACTTGCTGTTCCAACAGGACAATGCACGTCCGCATGTATCCCGTGCCACCCAACGTGCTCTAGAAGGTGTAAGTCAACTACCCTGGCCAGCAAGATCTCCGGATCTGTCCCCCATTGAGCATGTTTGGGACTGGATGAAGCGTCGTCTCACGCGGTCTGCACGTCCAGCACGAACGCTGGTCCAACTGAGGCGCCAGGTGGAAATGGCATGGCAAGCCGTTCCACAGGACTACATCCAGCATCTCTACGGTCGTCTCCATGGGAGAATAGCAGCCTGAATTGCTGCGAAAGGTGGATATACACTGTACTAGTGCCGAGATTGTGCATGCTCTGTTGCCTGTGTCTATGTGCCTGTGGTTCTGTCAGTGTGATCATGTGATGTATCTGACCCCAGGAATGTGTCAATAAAGTTTCCCCTTCCTGGGACAATGAATTCACGGTGTTCTTATTTCAATTTCCAGGAGTGTATTTGCCATTTGCGAATACATCTCATATATTTAATACGGCTGTAGATTATCAGCATCGTCTGTTTCTTCAGACAGGCATGCATGTCTTAAGGACGTCTGAATCGAACTACACAGACACTGTAAAATACAGACACTGCAATTAGAAAAATCTTATTGTTCGTCTTGGTCAGAACACTAAGTGGATCATTTTAATTCCACCGGAATATGAGTAATAGAAGGCTCTGTACGAAGTATCACATTCAAGATCTTGTGCAGAAACTGAATGCTGCTGCCTTCACTATAAGAATGATATCCGCTACCTCTGACCTGAAACGCTTTATTTACTTTACTTGCTTTCACTCTATTATATTGTATAATACTGTAGTTTGGGGCAACTCTCTGCACTCGCTAATAATAAACTTAGCCCAGAAAAGGGCAGTTCGCGAACATCGTGTAGACCGTTCTTCTACATCTACATCTACATCTATACTCCGCGAGCCACCTTACGGTGTGTGGCGGAGGGTACTTATTGTACCACTATCTGATCCCCCCTTCCCTGTTCCATTCACGAATTGTGCGTGGGAAGAACGACTGCTTGTAAGTCTCCGTATTTGCTCTAATTTCTCGGATCTTTTCGTTGTGATCATTACGCGAGATATATGTGGGCGGTAGTAATATGTTGCCCATCTCTTCCCGGAATGTGCTCTCTCGTAATTTCGATAATAAACCTCTCCGTATTGCGTAACGCCTTTCTTGAAGTGTCCGCCACTGGAGCTTGTTCAGCATCTCCGTAACGCTCTCGCGCTGACTAAATGTCCCCATGACGAATCGCGCTGCTTTTCGCTGGATCATGTCTATCTCTTCTATTAATCCAACCTGCTAAGGGTCCCATACTGATGAGCAATACTCAAGAATCGGACGAACAAGCGTTTTGTAAGCTACTTCTTTCGTCGATGAGTCACATTTTCTTAGAATTCTTCCTATGAATCTCAACCTGGCGCCTGCTTTTCCCACTATTTGTTTTATGTGATCATTCCACTTCAGATCGCTCCGGATAGTAACTCCTAAGTATTTTACGGTCGTTACCGCTTCCAATGATTTACCACCTATGGCATAATCGTACTGGAATGGATTTCTGCCCCTATGTATGCGCATTATATTACATTTATCTACGTTTAGGAAAGCTGCCAGCTGTCGCACCATGCATTAATCCTCTGCAGGTCTTCCTGGAGTACGTACGAGTCTTCTGATGTTGCTACTTTCTTGTAGACAACCGTGTCATCTGCAAATAGCCTCACGGAGCTACCGATGTTGTCAACTAAGTCATTTATGTATATTGTAAACAATAAAGGTCCTATCACGCTTCCTTGCGGTACTCCCGAAATTACCTCTACATCTGCAGATTTTGAACCGTTAAGAATGACATGTTGAGTTCTTTCTTCTAGGAAATCCTGAATCCAATCACAAACCTGGTCCGATATTCCGTAAGCTCGTATTTTTTTTCATTAAACGTAAGTGCGGAACCGTATCAAATGCCTTCCTGAAGTCCAGGAATACGGCATCAATCTGTTCGCCAGTGTCTACGGCACTGTGAATTTCTTGGGCAAATAGGGCGAGCTGAGTTTCACATGATCTCTTTTTGCGGAATCCATGTTGGTTATGATGAAGGAGATTTGTATTATCTAAGAACGTCATAATACGAGAACACAAAACATGTTCCATTATTCTACAACAGATTGACGTAAGCGAAATAGGCCTATAATTATTCGCATCTGATTTATGACCCTTCTTGAAAATGGGAACGACCTGCGCTTTCTTCCAGTCGCTAGGTACTTTACGTTCTCCCAGCGATCTACGATAAATTGCTGATAGAAAGGGGGCAAGTTCTTTAGCATAATCACTGTAGAATCTTAAGGGTATCTCGTCTGGTCCGGATGCTTTTCCGCTACTAAGTGATAGCAGTTGTTTTTCAATTCCGATATCGTTTATTTCAATATTTTCCATTTTGGCGTCCGTGCGACGGCTGAAGTCAGGGACCGTGTTACGATTTTCCGCAGTGAAACAGTTTCGGAACACTGAATTCAGTATTTCTGCCTTTCTTCGGTCGTCCTCTGTTTCGGTGCCATCGTGGTCAACGAGTGACTGAATAGGGGATTTAGATCCGCTTACCGATTTTACATATGACCAAAACTTTTTAGGGTTCTTGTTTAGATTGTTTGCCAATGTTTTATGTTCGAATTCGTTGAATGCTTCTCTCATTGCTCTCTTTACGCTCTTTTTCGCTTCGTTCAGCTTTTCCTTATCAGCTATGATTCGACTACTCTTAAACCTATGATGAAGCTTTCTTTGTTTCCGTAGTACCTTTCGTACATGATTGTTATACCACGGTGGATCTTTCCCCTCGCTTTGGACCTTAGTCGGTACGAACTTATCTAAGGCGTACTGGACGATGTTTCTGAATTTTTTCCATTTTTGTTCCACATCCTCTTCCTCAGAAATGAACGTTTGATGGTGGTCACTCAGATATTCTGCGATTTGTGCCCTATCACTCTTGTTAAGCAAATATATTTTCCTTCCTTTCTTGGCATTTCTTATTACACTTGTAGTCATTGATGCAACCACTGACTTATGATCACTGATACCCTCTTCTACATTCACGGAGTCGAAAAGTTCCGGTCTATTTGTTGCTATGAGGTCTAAAACGTTAGCTTCACGAGTTGGTTCTCTAACTATCTGCTCGAAGTAATTCTCGGATAAGGCAGTCAGGATAATGTCACAAGAGTCTCTGTCCCTGGCTCCAGTTCTGATTGTGTGACTATCCCATTCTATACCTGGTAGATTGAAGTCTCCCCCTATTACAATAGTATGATCACGAAACTTCTTCACGACGTTCTGCAGGTTCTCTCTGAGGCGCTCAACTACTACGGTTGCTGATGCAGGTGGTCTATAGAAGCATCCGACTATCATATCTGACCCACCTTTGATACTTAGCTTAACCCAGATTATTTCACATTCGCATTCGCTAATAACTTCACTGGATATTATTGAATTCTTTACTGCTATAAATACTCCTCCACCATTGGCGTTTATCCTATCCTTGCGGTATATATTCCATTCTGTGTCTAGGATTTCGTTACTGTTCACTTCCGGTTTTAACCAACTTTCCGTTCCTAATACTATATGCGCACTATTTCCTTCAATAAGAGATACTAATTCAGGAACCTTGCCCTGGATACTCCTGCAGTTTACCAACATTACGTTAACTTTTCCTGTTTTTGGTCTCTGAGGACGGACGTTCTTTATCAACGATGATAATGTCCTCTCTGGTAAGCCGTCAGGTATTTTATCGTTTCGCCCAAGGGGGGGTCCCTCTAACCTAAAAAAGGTATCTCGGAACCCTAACTATGGTATCTTTGTACATATATTCGTGATGAAATCTGTTGTTGACAACACTGATACATTAACAAAGAATTGCAACATTCATTGAGCGAATACTAGATAGTAAAACGATGTACACGTGGCGACACTTTCTTAAGCAATGTACACAAGGTATGCACTTTCCGCAGATTTCATTCTCAATAGGCTTCCGGATGGTCTTCTGGCAGAATAATGACAATGTTGTTGTTGTTGTGGTCTTCAGTCCAGAGACTGGTTTGATGCAGCTCTCCATGCTACTCTAACCTGTGCAAGCTGCTTCATGTCCCAGTATCTACCAAGCTGCTTCATGTCCCAGTATCTACTGCTAGCTACATCCTTCTGAATCTGTTTAGTGTATTCAAAAATGGTTCAAATGGCTCCGAGCACTATGGGACTTAACATCTGAGGTCATGAGTCCCCTGGAACTTAGAACTACTTAAACCCTACTAACCTAAGGACATCACACACATCCATGCCCAAGGCACGATTCGAACCTGCGACCGTAGCGGTCGAGCGGTTCCAGACTGAAGCACCTAGAACCGCGCGGCCACACCGGCCGGCTGTTTAGTGTATTCATCTTTTGGTCTCCGTCTACGAATTTTAGCCTGCACGCTGCCCTCCAATAATAAACTGATGATCCTTTGATGCCTCAGAATATGTCCTACAAATCGATCCCTTCTTCTAGTCAAGTTGTGCCACAAATTTCTCTTCTCCCCAATTCTAATCAATACCTCCTCACTAGTTATGTGATCTACCCATCTAATCTTCAACGTTCTTCTATAGCAACCCATTTGGAAAGCTTCTATTCTCTTCTTGTCTAAACTATTTATCATCCACGTCTCACCTCCATACGTGGCTACATTCCATACAAATACTTTCAGAAAAGACATAATGACAATAATAATAATAAAAAAAGAAAGAGAGAGAAAAAGGGTAATGAAACCCCAAGAATTCAAATCTCAATTGAAAGGTTCTCATGTGGCTCACTCCTTTTCTTCTACACCGAAGTTCTTCGTAGCTAGCGAGTCCTTTCGTCTGTAATGCGTCGTATTGTTCCTCAAAATTTTTTCGTAGTTTTCATTAATTAATTTGTTCACAAAATTGCCAAATAGCAGTCCTTAAACTATGTTCTGAGTGGCTCGAATGGTCTCACGGAACCTGATAACCAAACAAATGGACTGTGTGGCTGATCCCGGCGGAGGTTCGAGTCCTCCCTCGGGCATGGGTGTGTGTGTGTTTGTCCTTAGGATAGTTTAGGTTAAGCAGTGCGTAAGCTTAGGGACTGATGACCTTAGCAGTTGAGTCCCATAAGATTTCACACACCTTTGAACACAAACAAACAAATAATAAATAAATAAAGCAAACGAAGCTCTGGAAATCTGTTTATCTTTCTGCCTCAGCGCTCGCTTCGTGCGTGTGTGTGAAGGCGCTCGTGGCACCAACAAGGGAAACTGTTGGCCACTTCCGCTGCCCCCCAGGACAGGTTATAAACTGGAGGCGGACGGCGGCAGTGGACGCCCCGTTTGCTCGCCTGTATGCGGGGCGGTTTCCCAATTCTGCGGTCTCCATGCAGCCCCCTAATTGCTCATAGGTCGGCAGCCAGCGCAGCTGCCGCGGAGCAGTGTCCTCTTTATGCGAGAGCTGAAGCGAGGAAATGGCCTTAAGTTGGCGGTGGCCCTTTAACTTCCAGCAATGCCTCTGTGCCTCTCATTCTGCGCTGTCAGCAGATAACTGCTGGCAATTATATAGCAGACTCCTTTGTAGCCCGGCAACCCTTTCAAAACTCAGGCCATAGAAATTAACCAAATGTCCCGCAACATCATTTTACCTGCGTCAGATATTCTGAAGTAAGTCAGATTAGTAAGTAAAACGTTGTATGGGTTCGCAGTATAATAAAAGAAAAAACGCAGTTATGAAAGTATTATCATTGTAAATGTTACGGAAGATGTAAGCACTAATATCTCATGTCGAATACTTATTTGTCGTTCCTTGGTTCTATTAAAGGTATACACGTTGATAAGAAACTTCTCTAGAGAAAACAAGTACAGATCTTCTCCTGAAACTTTTCTTTCAAGGGATGCTGTTTAACTGTCTAGTTTCGTTTTCGTTTTTGTAGTATCCTTCCTGCAACAAACATAGCTCTTACAGAAAGAAGCAACATTTTACGTCGGTTTTAAATATTGAATCTCTTTTTCTAGTCGTACGTTTACTACAGCGGCCAGTACAAAACTGAAGTTATCAGTTTGTCATTAATTTTTCTCTTTGGACATAACTTGAATTCAATGTCCTTAATCACTATAGCAACAGATTTGAATTTACAGTTCCATGCGGTTTTCTTCTCTTTTCTTCGCTTTTCTCACCCAGTGACAAATATTCTACTTCTAAACGTTTGGGAATGCTGGTATTGATGTAATACGTTTGCTGCTCTTTGAAGCCTTTTGTTTTCGGCACAAGTTTTGAAACATACTGATTCCATTTCCAAGCAAATACATGCGTGTAATTTTGGTAACCTCTGTCAATGTCTTCAGAGAACGTGAATGCAAGACTAACTTAAACAGGATGTCATTGTTATATTGTTGGTCATGACTTGAATTCATCATCGGATCAATGCGAATGAAATACACCTATCATGTTAACACAAATCTTCCGTCGGTTCTTGGTAGAACAACATTATAATAAATGAAAAGCACCAGTTTGCTATTGTTCTACAATATTACTTTTATTGTTAACCTGTTTTCGGCTTACAAGGCCATCTTTGGAGATAATACTCAGTAAATGTCCGAAGATGACTTTCTAAGCCGAAACACGTTAACAATATAAGTAATATTGTAGAACAAAAGCAAACTCGTGCTTTTCATTTACTATAAATACACCTGTATTTATTAGCATGGCCCATTATGGACAATCAGCACAATAAGAGAATGGCAACTGCAGGTGACTCTACGGACAATTTTCTTTACTGTCGTATTCTATATTGTTACTTTTTATTCGCAGTTTTATCAAGTTTATCGTCATATCACCCCAGGCAAGTGCTATAAATGCATAATGTAATAAATAATCACAATGTTTAGCATCACTTGCGTATCTGTATGGGTCGAATGTGAGCTTGGATCTGAGAAGAACGGGAAATGCAACAGTATGTCTCCAAAAAATATTTTGAAATAAATATGAAACAATAACTAAGAATCTGTTGTAAAGTGCAGATCTTGAGAGACGGCAGACTCGTCTGGGCCTTCCCCTCTCATTTTTATCAATGTAGAGTTATATCAGGTATATTTGAGTGATGAGACATAAGCGATTACAAGATTCAGAAGTAGTGGGTGCTTTAGTTGCCTCTATTTTATTTCTATCTTGCTTAAATTTATTTCACAGCATCCTTGTCAGCTAACACTTCTGCATGTGAAAACGGACACTGAGCTTTGTGTTGCGCCCTGGACTTGCAGTTCACGCATTTGAAGTAAGGGATATTTTGCAACAGGTTACTGCTATGCGAACACTCTGAGAGACTTTCGGGGTGGTTGGTATCTGCCGGCTGAGACTGAGCCACTTAAGCGGATACGGAGTCACACCTGCGCTTGACGTTCAGCGGAACATGGTAGAGTGAGGAGAACGATATGTGCCACGCTAAAACTCAACGGTATACCACTCTCAAAATAAAGGTAACATCTTTTAGAGAATATTTCTTGAAATGCAGGAACTTCAGATTTTCCTATCTTGTTTTCACGTGCCCGCTTGCAGAAGGAAGAACCACTACCAGAGAGTAAAACAGAGAATACACTAGCTGCCACAGGCAAAGTTCTGATTATTGGCGTCTTCGTGTACACTTTTCTGATGGGAGGTAAAATTCATTGCAAAGTTCTGTAATTTCGTAGTTTCAACGAACCCAAGATTAACAGGCCCTAGATGTAAAGACGGTGGAAGAAACCAGTTGCGCAGCAAGAAATTCATACAAACGGTTTTGTCAATGGGAAAATGAAAGCCATTGTCGACGCTCCATGAGTAAAGACGATAGAGACATCGCTGAAGGTGCCGCTCAAGGAGACAAGGCCGTGAAGAACTGCAATAGATGAAAAAATCATTAACGAAAAGGGGGCGGGAGATGAACGGCGGGAGACAGGCCATAAAACTTCCTGGCACATTAAAACTGTGTGCCGGACCGAGACTCGAACTCGGGACCTTTGCCTCTCACGGGCAAGTGCTCTGCCATGTGAGCAAGAAGTTTCATATCAGCGCACACTCCGCTGCAGAGTGAAAATCTCATTCTGGAAAATCCTGCAGGCTGTGGCTAAGCCATGTCTCCACAATATCCTTTCGTTCAGGAATGCTAGTTCTGCAAGGTTCGCAGGAGAGCTTCTGTAAAGTTTGGAAGGTAGGAGACGAGTTACTGGCAGAAGCGAAGCTGTGAGGACGGGACGTGAGTCCTGATTGGGTAGCTCAGACGGTAGAGCACTTGCCAGCGATAGGCAAAGGTCCCGAGTTCGAGTCTATGTCCGGCACTCAGTTTTAATCTGCCAGGAAGTTTCATTTCAGCGCACGCTCCGTTGAAGAGTGAAAATCTCATTCTGGAGGCCATAATAGGATTAATGGCGATAGCAAAGAGGACGTCGTTCAGGGCGGAACCGTGAGGCACGCCGTACAGTACTTCAGCAGGTGGTATAGGCTTGCTCGAAATCGAGGAACACGGCCACAGTCTGGGATTTCCGCAGAAAACCATTCATGACACGGGATGAGATGGTCAACTGCAGAACGCCGAGCTCTAAATCCATACTCTGCAGTGATTAGTAAATTGCAGGACTCGAGCCACCATACCAGCCGGGCATGAATCATACGTTCCATCACCTTGGAAACATAGCTGATGAGAGAAATGGGGAGGTACCTAGAAGGAAGGTGTCTGCTCTTACCGGACATAGGCATGGGTATGACATGGGGCTTCACGCCAGCTTCTGGGAAATGTGTGCTCTGCAGTGGTGCAGCTGTACGTATGAAGCAGAAAGTGCTTGCTCGCAAGAGAAAGATGCTGCAACATCTGAATGTGAACATCGTTTGGCCCTGTGGCGGAGGTTCGGGATGAAGTGAGAGCATGATATAGCTCCCTCATAGTTAAGGCGGCATTGTAACACTCACGATCCTGAGAAGAAAAGGGTTTCGCCCAAGCCTACTCCACCCTTTTCCGATGGAGGAAGACAGGGTGTATAGTGTCTCTTTTGAAATATACAAGCCGATATATTTGAAATAAATAGTAAAAGGACTCTGAATAATATTATATGGACATAAATGACAAAGTAATTATGAAAATGTATTAAATTAGCTCCAAAGAAAGACTATATCGATTGGAATGTAATAAAAATACATTATTTATATTAGATGAGATCGTAGTGGATAACGTTCTCGAAACCAACATTATTATCTTTGTCATCATATACAGGGTGTTACAAAAAGGTACGGCGAAACTTTCAGGAAACGTTCCTCACACACAAATAAAGAAAAGATGTTATGTGGACATGTGTCCGAAAACGCTTAATTTCCATGTTAGAGCTCAATTTAGTTTCGTCAGTATGTACTGTACTTCCTCGATTCACCGCCAGTTGGCCCAATTGAAGGAAGGTAATGTTGACTTCGGTGCTTGTGTTGACATGCGACTCATTGCTCTACAGTACTAGCATCAAGCACATCAGTACGTAGCATCAACAGGTTAGTGTTCATCACGAACGTGGTTTTGCATCCAGTGCAATGTTTACAAATGCGGAGTTGGCAGATGCCCATTTGATGTATGGACTAGCACGGGGCAATAGCCGTGGCGCGGTACGTTTGTATCGAGACAGATTTCCAGAATGAAGGTGTCCCAACAGGATGACGTTCGAAGCAATTGATTGGCGTCTTAGGGAGCACGGAACATTCCAGCCTATGACTCGCGACTGGGGAAATCCTAGAACGACGAGGACACCTGCAATGGACGAGGCAATTCTTCGTGCAGTTGACGATAACCCTAATGTCAGCGTCAGAGAAGTTGCTGCTGTACAAGGTAGCGTTGAGCACATCAATGTATGGAGAGTGCTACGGGAGAATCAGTTGTTTCCGTACCATGTACAGCGTGTGCAGGCACTATCAGCAGCTGATTGACCTCCACGGGTACACTTCTGCGAATGGTTCATCCAACAATGTGTCAATCCTCATTTCAGTGCAAATGTTCTCTTTACGGATGAGGCTTCATTCCAACGTGATCAAATTGTAAATTTTCGCAATCAGCATGTGTGGGCTGACGAGAATCGGCACGCAATGGTGCAATTACGTCATCAACACAGACTTTCTGTGAACTTTTGGGCAGGCATTGTTGGTGATGTCTTGATTGGCCCCATGTTCTTCCACCTACGCTCAATGGAGCACGTTATCATGATTTCATACGGGATACTCTACCTGTGCTGCTAGAACATGTGCCTTTACAAGAACGACACAACATGTGGTTCATGCACGATGGAGCTCCTGCACATTTCAGTCGAAGTGTTCGTACGCTTCTCAACAACAGATTCGGTGACCGAGGGATTGGTAGAGGCGGACCAATTCCATGGCCTCCACGCTCTCCTGACCTCAACCCTCTTGACTTTCATTTATGGGCGCATTTGAAAGCTCTTGTCTACACAACCCCAGTACCAAATGTAGAGACTGTTCGTGCTCGTATTGTGGACGGCTGTGATACAATACGCCATTCTCCAGGGCTGCATCAGCGCATCAGGGATTCCATGCGACTGAGGGTGGATGCATGTATCCTCACTAACGGAGTGACATTTTGAACATTTCCCGTAACAAAGTGTTTGAAGTCACTCTGGTACGTTCTGTCGCTGTGTGTTTCCATTCTATGATTAATGTGATTTGAAGAGAAGTAATAAAATGAGCTCTAACATGGAAAGTAAGCGTTTCCGTACACATGTCCACATAACATATTTTCTTTCTTTGTGAGTGAGGAATGTTCCCTGAAAGTTTGGCCGTACCTTTCGTAACACCCTGTATAAGAGAAAAAAGATGTTTAAAATCACTTCGAGTTCGATCATTCATTCTGCTGTATGTAAGGTACGTTTCCTATTGTAAAGCGGTAGATTTTGTTCTATTTGTTCTCGTAAGTAGCGAATAATTCAAGTGTGTATTCTAATTCAAGTGTGTATTCTGTGCTTAGTGGAAATACATTTACGAAAAGTGAGGGCACTGCGTTACTTAAAGAACCCATGCAAACAGTTCTGCCTGAATTAATAATTGCAAGAAGTTATTTAGCATTTTTTCAGTCTCTGCGAAGCGAGCAGCGGTGATCTTTGACTGGCAACAATTGGCCGCCATTACATGGCGTATTTAAGTTTATTTTTTTATGTAGCATATCACCACAGCCGGAGAAGAGAAAGAATCATTTCAAATTATTCAAGTAACTAAAGTGCACAGCTTCAGTAATTTTATTTCGTCAAAAGATGCATACTTTCAAAGATACGATTTATTCTACATCAGTGAACTTTCTCTGCATTACATTTCGCCGAAAGCATTTGAAATAATTTGTAGGGAGCATGGCGCTCATTTCAAGCATAGTTTAATATTTATCTTTGACCACTTACAAATCAATATATATATATATATATATATATATATATATATATATATATATATATATATATCTTATATTATCCCTTTCTGGTGTCTCACTTAATAATACTAATAACTAATAACCACAGAAAGGAAGGGATAATGTAGGTGATAGTGGGAGGAGTTAGAAATATTTGCAAAATGGCGGCCCTAGGTGTTGGACGTAGCAACAGGGTGCACAGTGATATCGTCTGTTACTGTCAGACTGGACATTGGGGAATGGATCTTGGTCCGAGAGAAAGGTCGAGGACTGGCCCACACAACGGAAGAGGGAATGGAACTGTTAAAAGAACTACTGAATGAATTCCAGCTACCTTTTTTTCTATCCCGAAGAACGCGACGACACTGTGCACGCAACTGTTTATAATGAATGCAATTTGCCATCATAGTATGACGGTTAAAATCGCGAAGAGCATATCTCCGCACGCAGTTTGCGTCACGGCACGCCTCAATGCACCAAGGGATCGCGTCACGACGTGGTAAACAGAAAGTGCGAGGAATGGAACGTTCTGCGGCGGCAAGGATAATGTTTGTAAGATATTCTACCTCGTCATAAAAACTGGGGAAATTTTGTTCGTCGAAAGTCCCCAGAGAGGAGTAAAGCCTCCAGTCGCCTTTAGTAAGCTGACGTTTGGGTGTGTACGTAGGTGGGTATGAGTCAGCAAACGGATAGCATACGGCAAATGGTCGCTCGAGTATGTGTCAGAGAGAACGGAGACAGGAGAATTCCCGTGTATGTGGGTTCTTTTAGTGATGTCACTTTCTCTTTTGACTAGTGCTGTCAGAGAAAAAGTCTGACCAATATCTTTCTGGTTTTGGAAAGGTGAGACTGCTTTAGCTGTAATTTCTTTGTTTATAGGCACGACCGGTTTCGCAGCATTTTAGGCACGTCATTAGGTATAATAAAATCAAGTCATGCTCAGATCGAAAAAGTTTGCTGTTGGGTCCTGACACGCTGCCTCTTAAGTACACAATACTGTACGAATGTGTTCTGTTGGCAAGTGGGTGACCGTTAACTGCTCAATTGTTACATTATTCCGTGAGTAATTATAGGCGGTCTGTGCTTTGATCACCAATTCGGCATATGGGGATTCCGCTAGCTCACCAGATACTGTTACTCATGGTATCAGGGGAGTGATCTGCGTGATTTTATTTTTGACGTCATCAATTTAGCGGCAACTCGATAATTACGAACGCTGCATCATTCCATTCCTTCTTCGCGATCTGAAAATGACTTGATTTTATTGCACCTGATGATGCTGCTAAAATGCTGCGAAGCCGATCATGCCTATATATCAAAGACTTAAAATGATGTTACCTCTTCAAAATAATAAATTCAGGGTGTGTCTGTCTTGATTTTAAAGTCTGCTGCGTACAACTGCCACGCACTGGAAGATCTTTTGGATGTTGATGCTCTTCTTTCTTTCCATATTTGCTGAGAGGAATAGCAGAGATATTACACCTTATGCAAGATACTGTTAAACACAAATTTTTAATTATTTTGGCACAAGGACACACCGTTTCAGTTGTCATCTCTCGTGGTTTTCAGCTATACGATGTCCATTAGTTTCGCTGTACTTTTATTTGAAAGAGGGCTGGCGAATTTATAAGTGGCATTAAAATTCACAATATTTGCTGTGACTCTTTTTCTCTGTAATGGGCTGTTACTTTTCCGTGTTACTTGACTCCCTGTGCTTTCAGTGCGTTTACTACCCTGTAAGTGACATTGTTGGAAGATAAACCACTAAAATAAATTAATATAGCCAGTATGGCATCTACTAATTCACCTACAACTGCTACTAATCTACACTCCTGGAAATTGAAATAAGAACACCGCGAATTCATTGTCCCAGGAAGGGGAAACTTTATTGACACATTCCTGGGGTCAGATACATCACATGATCACACTGACAGAACCACAGGCACATAGACACAGGCAACAGAGCATGCACAATGTCGGCACTAGTACAGTGTATATCCACCTTTCGCAGCATTGCAGGCTGCTATTCTCCCATGGAGACGATCGTTGAGATTATGGATGTAGTCCTGTGGAACGGCTTGCCATGCCATTTCCACCTGGCGCCTCAGTTGGACCAGCGTTCGTGCTGGGCGTGCAGACCGCGTGAGACGACGCTTCATCCAGTCCCAAACATGCTCAATGGGGGACAGATCCGGAGATCTTGCTGGCCAGGGTAGTTGACTTACACCTTCTAGAGCACGTTGGGTGGCACGGGATACATGCGGACGTGCATTATCCTGTTGGAACAGCAAGTTCCCTTGTCGGTCTAGAAATGGTAGAACGATGGGTTCGATGACGGTTTGGATGTACCGTGCACTATTCAGTGTCCCCTCGACGATCACCAGTGGTGTACGGCCAGTGTAGGAGATCGCTCCCCACACCATGATGCCGGGTGTTGGCCCTGTGTGCCTCGGTCGTATGCAGTCCTGATTGTGGCGCTCACCTGCACGGCGCCAAACACGCATACGACCATCATTGGCACCAAGGCAGAAGCGACTCTCATCGCTGAAGACGACACGTATCCATTCGTCCCTCCATTCACGCCTGTCGCGACACCACTGGAGGCGGGCTGCACGATGTTGGGGCGTGAGCGGAAGACGGCCTAACGGTGTGCGGGACCGTAGCCCAGCTTCATGGAGACGGTTGCGAATGGTCCTCGCCGATACCCCAGAAGCAACAGTGTCCCTAATTTGCTGGGAAGTGGCGGTGCGGTCCCCTACGGCACTGCGTAGGATCCTACGGTCTTGACGTGCATCCGTGCGTCGCTGCGGTCCGGTCCCAGGTCGACGGGCACGTGCACCTTCCGCCGACCACTGGCGACAACATCGATGTACTGTGGAGACCTCACGCCCAACGTGTTGAGCAATTCGGCGGTACGTCCACCCAGCCTCCCGCATGCCCACTATACGCCCTCGCTCAAAGTCCGTCAACTGCACATACGGTTCACGTCCACGCTGTCGCGGCATGCTACCAGTGTTAAAGACTGCGATGGAGCTCCGTATGCCACGGCAAACTGGCTGACACTGACGGCGGCGGTGCACAAATGCTGCGCAGCTAGCGCCATTCGACGGCCAACACCGCGGTTCCTGGTGTGTCCGCTGTGCCGTGCGTGTGATCATTGCTTGTACAGCCCTCTCGCAGTGTCCGGAGCAAGTATGGTGGGTCTGACACACCGGTGTCAATGTGTTCTTTTTTCCATTTCCAGGAGTGTATATATCTGTGGAAAAGATGCAGGAAATTCAAAACTAGATGTACAGAGCGTTTAAGAGCATTAGAAAATAATAGCAGCCACTCAACATTTTCAGTCCACCTAATGATACAGAATCACCATACAACAAGTATAAAAAACCGATCTGAAAATTCTTAAGCTGGAAATAATTGTATAGTTGTACCCAAATTTAACAATAAAAACCCTAGTAAACGAATGCATATCATTCAGCAATAAAACACCATTTCACACTTTATAAGGACTCCATAACCAATACCTCCTATAATACACACACACACACACACACACACACACACACACACACGCGTTAAATACTTACGAATTCATATAAAATAAACCAGCAGAATTTAAATCTTTTCTTGCTGCGCACTCTAGAAAATAATAAAATTTCATTTATTGGCCATTGTGGCAGTGAAAATTAAATACATAGAACCGCAGTAGTCTCTTGCAGAATTGCACAGTAATGCTCAGTTCAGGCAGAGGCAAGTTCTGCACGAAATCAAAGTCGATCACTAAAATATCTATGTATTCAAGTCTTTCCGACCTCAAATTCCTTTCCTTTCGTTTATTGTACTGCGCAGATTTTGTTTGGTGGCGTTCATATACTTCTTTACGCGGATCATTTGAGCTGCATTCAGTGTAACTCCCCATTCCCGGCAAAAATCACAGGTATCAATTCTTGGTTTTCGAAATGAATATGAACTACCCTCTCTAAAGTACTTGAGATAAGTCTTATACTTCTGTTAATTTCATGTAGACATTAAATTTTAGAAGAATTTGAATAACTTTGAAATACTAAGATCGGGGCTGTCATAATATTTCCTTTGAGATTTGCCTCGGTAAAAATCTTACTGTTTGAAAGGAAAATGGAGTGATGTCGGACTATTTCCCCTAATACCACTGCTATTTTATACGACCTGTTGCTGTGTATCTCCTGTTATCTTCCACTGTACGACCATCAGCGGTCAAAGCCTTTAAAACTGTTTATAAATGACTCTCGGTGACGAGTAAATTTCTCTGGATTAAGGGTTTACTTTGTTGTTGTTGTTGTGGTCTTCAGTCCTGAGACTGGTTTGATGCAGCTCTCCATGCTACTCTATCCTGTGCAAGCTTCTTCATCTCCCAGTACCTACTGCAACCTACATCCTTCTGAATCTGCTTAGTGTATTCATCTCTTGGTCTCCCCCTACGATTTTTACCCTCCACACTGCCCTCCAATACTAAATTGGTGATCCCTTGATGCCTCAGAACATGGCCTACTAACCGATCCCTTCTTCTGGTCAAGTTGTGCCACAAACTTCTCTTCTCCCCAATCCTATTCAATACTTCCTCATTAGTTATGTGATCTACCCATCTAATCTTCAGCATTCTTCTGTAGCACCACATTTCAAAAGCTTCTATTCTCTTCTTGTCCAAACTATTTACCGTCCATGTTTCGCTTCCATACATGGCTACACTCCATACAAATACTTTCAGAAACGACTTCCTGACACTTAAATCTATACTCGATGTTAACAAATTTCTCTTCTTCAGAAACGCTTTCCTTGCCATTGCCAGTCTACATTTTATATCCTCTCTACTTCGACCATCATCAGTTATTTTGCTCCCGAAATAGCGAAACTCCTTTACTACTTTAAGTGTCTCATTTCCTAATCTAATTCCCTCAGCATCACCCGACTTAATTTGACTACATTCCATTATCCTCGTTTTGCTTTTGTTGATGTTCATCTTATATCCTCCTTTCAAGACACTGTCCATTCCGTTCAACTGCACTTCCAGGTCCTTTGCTGTCTCTGACAGAATTACAATGTCATCGGCAAACCTCAAGGTTTTTATTTCTTCTCCATGGATTTTAATACCTACTCCGAATTTTTCTTTTGTTTCCTTTACTGCTTGCTCGATATACAGATTGAATAACATCGGGGAGAGGCTACAACCCTGTCTTACTCCCTTCCCAACCACTGCTTCCCTTTCATGTCCCTCGACTCTTACAATTGCCATCTGGTTTCTGTACAAATTGTAAATAGCCTTTCGCTCCCTGTATTTTACCCCTGCCACCTTTAGAATTTGAAAGAGAGTATTCCAGTCAACATTGTCAAAAGCTTTCTCTGAGTCTACAAATGCTAGAAATGTAGGTTTGCCTTTCCTTAATCTTTCTTCTAAGATAAGTCGTAAGATCAGTATTGCCTCACGTGTTCCAGTATTTCTACGGAATCCAAACTGATCTTCCCCGAGGTCGGCTTCTACTAGTTTTTCCATTCGTCTGTAAAGAATTCTTGTTAGTATTTTGCAGCTGTGACTTATTAAACTGATTGTTCGGTAATTTTCACATCTGTCAACACCTGCTTTCTTTGGGATTGGAATTATTATATTCTTCTTGAAGTCTGAGGGTATTTCGCATGTTTCATACATCTTGCTCACCAGATGGTAGAGTTTTGTCAGGACTGTCTCTCCCAAGGCCGTCAGTAGTTCCAATGGAATGTTGTCTACTCCGGGGGCCTTGTTTCGACCAAGGTCTTTCAGTGCTCTGTCAAACTCTTCACGCAGTATCGTATCTCCCATTTCATCATCATCTACATCCTCTTCCATTTCCATAATATTGTCCTCAAGTACATCGCCCTTGTATAGACCCTCTATATACTCCTTCCACCTTTCTGCTTTCCCTTCTTTGCTTAGAAGTGGGTTTCCATCTGAGCTCTTGATGTTCATACAAGTGGTTCTCTTATCTCCAAAGGTCTCTTTAATTTTCCTGTAGGCAGTATCTATCTTACCCCTAGTGAAATAAGCCTCTACATCCTTACATTTGTCCTCTAGCCATCCCTGCTTAGCCATTTTGCACTTCCTGTTTACTTAGTACTTTAGTTACTTAGTAGAGAAATATTCTTGTTGCGTTTTAAATGCTAAATATATGAAGAGATGCGTTTCAGACCAGACTCACTTGTATTATATGTTGTAGTTTTTTTTTCTTTTCAATTAACTTAAAATCAATGTGTCTCTCGTGCCTTTCCACCTGCATCGCAAAATATTTCATGCATCTCTTCTTGACCTTACGGGTTATTTTTACAAAACATCTCTTTCCACAATATTCCCTGCTGACTTCAGATTTTTTAGCACTGACTTTCTTACCAGTTTTTGGCAAACATAACATTGTCCAGAATTTCTCTTCTTCTCCGTAACCTCTTTCTTCCCCTGCACTTTCTGAATTTTGCTTTTCCTTATACTACGGTGGTTCTCACATTATCTCTCCACACTGGACGTGTTGTCACAATCACTTCCCATTTTTTACTGTTTGTATTATCTTCCAATGTGGCGTTCCCAAAACGAAATTCTATGTTAAAGATATGCAATCACTAATAAATAAGTCAACGTCGCGCATTCGAAACACAGGTTTGCGCGGTGTGAGAGTTGTTTGTCTTACCTCCCACAGCAGTCTGTGGAACGGAAACTTGACATAAAGTATGGCAATCAAATCTTTGTAGTGGGCGTTGTGTATGTCTGAGAGTAATAATATTCTGACAACAAATACAATTGTTACTACCGATTTAAGATTTGCAAGAAACAAAAAAAACCACGTAATGGGCTTAACGCTTTGAGTGCTGTGGATGAGTCGAAACGGCATGCTCCGCCACTTGTAAGGTACTGGAGGCGTTACTTTAAAACGAACATAAACTGTCTCTACCGCAAGAAACTTACTTTTTTTTAGGTTACTGGTTTCGGTCTGTTTTAGAGCATCTCCAGACCTCATACAATGATAGTAGGCGGTGTCGGTGAAACGAGCAGGCTTTACGACTCCACAAACAAAGTAAGTATCTTGCTGACGAGAATATTTATGTTCAGTTTAAAGTAATAAAAAAAACCGCTGTTCTCCAAGAGAAATGTTCCCAAAAATTACTGATGACATGTTTAAACGAGGCCCCTGGCTTTTCCTTTAAGAGCTACTCACGTATATATGCATCCCGTTCTCCCAAAATCTCACTGCTGCAGACAAGTTACTGCCATATCTCGGTGAATAAAAAAGGTTAGAGTATTTGTCAAACAACATGTTGGCGAAAATACATCTTTAATTACGGAGGTACGCATAAAATATTATCCGAAATTGTGCTAAAAGCATTCTCTGAAAATTATTTCGAGCAGTTAGTTCATGAGCCCACGCGAATTGTAAACGGTTGTGGAAACGGACTTGGCCTCTTAGCAACAAATATTCTTGAGTTAATAACGAGCATCCAAACCGATTCAGTGATTAGTAAACACAGGGCTGTAGTAGCAAGATTGAATATTGTAATCCCCAAAGCCGCGAAAAATAAGCGAAAAATATACCTATTCAAAAAAGCAGATAAAAATTCACTTGCAACCTTCCTGAGAGACAATCTACACTCATTCCAAATTCATAATATAAGTGTAGACCAGATGTGGCTTAAATTCAAAGAAATAGTATCGGCAGCAATTGAGGGATTTAAACCAAATAAATTAACAAACGACGGAGCTGATCCTCCTTAGTACACAAAACGGTTTAGAACACTGTTGCAGAAACAACGAAACAAACATGCCAAATTTAAAATCCCCAAGAGTGGCGATCTTTTACAGAAGCTCGAAATTTAGCGCGAACTTCAATGCGAGATGTCTATAACAGTTTCCACAATGAAACTTTGTCTCGAAACCTGGCAGAAAATCCAAAGAGATTCTGTTCGTATGTAAAGTAAGTTAGCGGCAAGAAACAATCAATGCCTTCTCTGCACGATAGCAATGGAGATACTATCAAAGACAGTGCTGCCAAAGCAGAGTTACTAAACACAGCCTTGCGAAGAACCTTTACAACGGAAGACGAAGTAAATATACCACAATTAGAATCGAGAACAGCTGCCAACATGAGTAACGTAGAAGTAAATATCCTCGGAGTAGTGAAGCAACTTAAATCACTTAACAAAAGCAAGTCTTCTGGTCCAGACTATACACCAATTAGGTTCCTTTCGGAGTATGCTGATGCATTAGCTCCATATTTAAGAATCATATAAAACCGTTCGCTCGACGAAAGACCCGTACCCGAACACTGGAAAGTTTCACAGATCACACCAATATTCAAGAAAGGTAGTAGGAGTAATCCACTAAATTACAGGCCCATATCGTTAACGTCGATAGGCAGCAGAATTCTGGAACATATATTGTGTTCGAACATAATGTACTACCTCGAAGAAAACGGTCCATTGACACACAGTCAACATGGGTTTAGAAAACGTCGTTCTTGTGAAACACAACTAGCTCTTTATTAACATGAAGTGCTGAGAGCTATTGACTAGGGATTTCAGATTGATTCCGTATTTCTGGATTTCCGGAAGGCTTTTGACACTGTACCACACAAGCGGCTCGTAGTGAAATTGCGTGCTTATGGAATATAGTCTCAGTTCTGTGACTGGATCTGTGATTTCGTGTCAGAAAGGTCACAGTTCGTAGTAATTGACGGAAAGTCATCGAGTAAAACTGAAGGGATTTCTGGCGTTCCGCAAGGTATCGTTATAGGCCCTTTGCTGTTCCATATCTATATAAACGATTTGGGAGATAATCTGAGCAGTCGTCTTCGGTTGTTCGCAGATGACGCTGTCGTTTATCGACTAAGAGTCATCAGAAGATCAAAAGAAACTGCAAAACAGTTTAGAATAGATATCTGAATAATGCAAAAATTGGCAGTAGACCCTAAATAACGAAAAGTGTGAGGTCATCCACATGAGCGCTAAAAGGAATTCGTTAAACTTCGGTTACACGATAAATCAGTCTAATCTAAAAGCTGTAAATTCAAGTAAATACGTAGGTATTACAGTTACAAACAACTTAAATTGGAAGGACCACATAGAAAATGTCGTGGGGAAGGCCAACCAAAGACTGCGTTTTATTGGCAGGACACTTAGAAAATGTAACAGATCTACTAAGGAGACTGCGTACACTACACTTGTCCGTCCTCTTTTGGAAAACTGCTGCGCGGTATGGGATCCTTACCAGGTAGGACTGACGGAGTGCATCGAAAAAGTTCAAATAAAGGCGGCACGCTTTGTATTATCGCGAAATATGGGAGAGAGTGTCACAGAAATGATACAGGATTTTGGATGGACATCATTAAAAGAAAGGCGTTTTCGTTGGGACGGAAACTTCTCACGAAATTCCAATCACCAACTTTCTCCTCCGAACGCGGAAACCTTTTTTTGTCACCGACGTACATACGGAGGAACGATCACCAAGGTAAAATAAGGGAAATCAGAGCTCGTACGGAAAGATATAGGTGTTCATTCTTTCCGCGCGCTATACGAGATTGGAATAATAGAGAATTGTGAAGGTGGTTCGATGAACCCTCTGCCAGGCACTTAAATGTGATTTGCAAAGTATCGAAGTAGATGTAGATGTAGATGTCACTCTCTGTGTACTTTTAAATGAAACGTCGACGTCTTATTCACATTATTTACATTCGGTTATATGCATGCGCTGCAATGTATGAGACAAAATAAACGATAGGTGGAGTTTACATAAAGCGTTTGTACCCTAACGAACTCTTCATAATTTTGTGCAGGATTTTACAGCACAATATCTACGACGAATAACGCAAAGAAACTGAGTACTTTATCGAGCGGAGGTACTAGACTGTATGTCTAGCTCAGTACTGAATGCAGAGAGCATACCTGTAGCATCGGAAGGGTTAAAGATGTTATTCCTGGGGAAAGCCACAATTAAACTCTCTTACTTTCTCTGTCACTCATTTTATGTGTGTCACTGCCCGCCCCCCCCCCCCTCCCACACACACACATATACGCAGCAAATATCCTAGACGTTAAACATTTTGAAATTAAAAGGAAACAAAATATTGTCTTGAAATATATAACGAAATGTTTTACTTGTCACCCTTCAAATAAACGCACAACGAAAGAATTGAACATCATATAACTGCAAAAACGTGCGAGACGGTAAGTGGAGCCTCGTCGTTTTGTCAGAAAACAAATAAAAATGCATGTTAACGAAGGAAATAAGTTTCTTAAAAAACCGAAAATAGTGGGTAGTAAGGCTACAGAATTCAAAATTGTAAGTAACATGCTAAAAACGCGATTTCAGGTCTGAAACAGATGAAGAACAGAGGAAAGGAAACCGTTCTGTTGTTTGCAGATAACAGGCGATAAAATGTGTGTTTGCTATAAAGGTACCAGTACAATATCATTTCTTAGCATCATGCAAGGTATGTGTGAAACTATATAACTACTTGTTTTCCAAATTAGTATTGTAGGCCTGTTGTTGAAACAGCACAAACCTTACAGTATTTATTGTATCAGTTACGTCATGTGTCATCAAACATTTATGTAAGCCAGTCCAACCATTTTTACGTCTGATTATCGCTTCTTTATGTAGACTAATAAATTAAAAGTGAAGTTCAGATGATATCCTGTTGTAATAGAATTCAGACTGAAGAATTTAAAAAATCCCATGAAGATAGCTCAAGACTGCTGGAGCACGTTACGGAGCAGAAAAACTAAAAAACAGTGTGTTGCATAAGACGGAATGTCTGTACAGTTTTTAAACACCTCCGACCCTGACTCTGATTCTTTCAAACATGCGTCAGACAGACCAAGTCCTGCCTCCTCTGGACCGGCAAAAACTGATTAGAATTATCTGCTGCGTGGTATGATTTTCTGATGTCTTAGTAGTTAGAGCGTGGTACACAACTCTGCATGTTTACACATGTACTTATGTGCCTGTATCGTGAAGAGAATACCCAGACCACAATGGCAATGCATGGATAAATAACACATGTCACGCTCGAAAAGTAAGCATTTCCATTGGCTCGTGGCCCTGCTGTTTACAGTAGAAGTTGTATACTATGTTGCTTATACTTCGACCTTCATTTGATCTCCAATGTCATCACTTAGCAATCACGTGTATGCATGATTTAATTATTGACCTTGAACACATGGCATCATAAAGATAATAGTGGAAAAGATAAAACTGTAAGATGGTGGTGGGAAGGAAAAAGAAATCAAAGATAGCAGTAGTGGGAGATTTAAAACACGCAATATTCTGACATTGAGAAAACTATAAATTGCAAGAAGGCAGTGGGCATGAAAACTGAAAAATCAAAGATGGCGGTAGCGGAAAATTTTAAATATGTAACATCGTGATGGCGGGAAATTTAAAAATTGAATGATGGTGGGAAAATTTAGATGTGCAGTATTGCACTGACCGGAAATTATTTCAGCTTCCATGAAAAATGAAACAACCAATTACACCTCATAAAAATGCATGATGGCACTGTCAGGGAATTAAGCATGCACACACATTACATTTCACACTTCATCAAGTTCATGAAAAATGATGAACAACCTATCCAGTTAATTTCATTGCACATCTACCTCATCAGTATCTTTCATGTCTCTTCTCTTTCTGTTTTACGCACCTGTAATGCTTATGTCAAATAATGTGTTGCCTCACCATCAATAAAATTCATGTCTCTCAATTTATGTCAAATACCACACCAGCTAATCATCAATAAAGTTCATCTCTCTCTCTCTTTCTCTCTTTCAAACATGTTGCATGGAGACTGGAAAGTAGAAAAAAAGGACAAAAATACTGTAGGTATAAAATCTACTATAAAATAGTTTACACTCCAAAGGAAAATTAGATTTACAGTTGATTGACAGCACACATTAGAATGAACTCTAGCTACGAATGTGGAATATTCAGAATTTTTTACATTCAGTGTTTTGCGTTTTTCACACATTTAATATTGTTATATTTTTTCTTACTTCCACCGTTCTTACGTTTTTCGCATTGCCAAAATTTTGTAGATACAATACACTGTAAAGTGCGGTGCACACTTGGTTGACTGCACACATGCACTTACACTTTAGTTACGACAGGGAATATTGAGAGTTTAAATTGTTCAACGTTTTTACAATTTTTCACACTTTCACTGCCTGAGCAATAGCGGTGGACATTTCTTGATCACAAACATAGCAAATTAAATAAATTATGCAAATTTCCACCCTAATGTGTACATCGTACTTGATACCAGGCAAACTCAAAATAATAAGCACATATTTTCCTGGTGATTGCTAGTTCAGTCAGTCAGAAGCGATTATGTGAATTCATACAATTTACAACGGTGCTAGTGTCCTCCAGCTACAACCAGCAATTACAATTAAAATTTACATTTTTCATTTTGGCATTGTAATGGCAAGATTTTGGAATATGTCAGGGACGTATATTGAGGCCTGTAAGTCGCATTGCAGCTGGCATGAGCAGCGCCCCTCTTTTTCCCAGTGAAATGGCAGTTATGTCTGCTTTTAACTGTACATTTTTCCCCAGCAGCTATGGCAAATCTCAGTTAAGTGAAATGCTAATTCTTGGGCTTAATTTCATATTTTTATGTTGCAATAGAAAGTCGTTTAAAGTCTCACAAAAATACATATAGTTTTTCAGTGAACTACTTTATACAGCCACTGCCTCTGTACAGTTTGAATTGGGAACATACCTGGTAACAGCTGCAATGTATTAGTGGACTATACTGAATGGTGTATGCAAATTTATCACCATAAATTACAAACAGCAGTTTCAGTTTGTACCTGCTAAATTTAACATACCAGTTCTTGTCATTTTGTATTTTTATGTTGACTGGTTTACAACGTCAGCAATCGACTGATTTTTTCTTGGAACGAAAATAACACATACCATGTCACATACCACGATGGACTCAAGATTTCTAGTAATGCTACTATTTGCTAACATCTACAGACTTTTTATGTAATAAAAGTGACATGTATCTGTATTAGCATAATCCAATTTTACATATTTACATGTTAGACATGACGGTACTTAACGACATGTAGCAGTACAGCTCAAAATTCTCTCTCATCTTTCTTGTCATCTATGTCCATCCATTCGTGAACGAAGTATCAGATGCTGTTGATATTTACAGACAAGTCTTCATTTCGTTTTTCGAAAACGTAAACATATATCAGCCTTGCATGGGACAGTATTTTGGCAAAGTTGGATTTTTATCACACTGCCAATATTAGGATTCATGTTGAGCATCCTTCCTTACAGTACATAAACCTTAAAACAGCCATTGTCCTTTTATTCGACGCTTATTATTGCATGACTGGTTGCTATCACTTCTGACAGTTTTAGATGTAGTCCTACATAAAATCCCTTCTTTTTTCATTGACATTATCAGTCAACTGAACTGTTTCCTTCAACACCCAGCTGGAATCTCTCTCTTGAAAAGTGTCAAGTTTTTTAACAGCATTATGCAAAACAGAATGTATTTCTTCTTTTTTGTTTACAGTGACGTATTTTGACATCTATACATCATTTTCTGGCGCTTAGAACAATTTCTGTAAAATATCGTACAAAGTTCATAGTTGTTTTTCTATTGTGGGCTCAAAGAGCACATGACGGGCATTTCATTTAACATGTTTCGATTGCTCAGCCGTAATTATTATTATTGGTAACATTAATTGAGTAATAATTATAGTTTATTTCAGACAGTACTAAACTCACGTTTTTTTTTACTGAGGTACATTTGTTTGCCTTTACTTGTAATAGGCAAGAAAAGCTTGCGTATTAGAGGAACTGATATTAGTAAGTTAGTGTATCATATGAACTCTGTTCTCAGAAACATGAAAATAAGCATCAGAGGAAAGTCTAGGCTTCTTAAATCGAACTCTGTTAGCTATTTCACCTGTAAATATTCAACTTATAAATTTGGACTCACCAGCAGCCAATTCAAGTCAGTTGGTAGCATCTGAATTAACGGATTTTGGTGCCAGTTCACCCACAATTGATAACTTGGTATAATACAATAATATTACTAGCTTTGTCTACAAGTTGATGATGATGTTCACGACGTTCAGCCTAGTAAGAGATTTGTTCGTTGGGAGTCTTTTTTGGTCGCTGCTCCAACACAGTGACTACAGACGACAACCACATCAGTCCTTTACCTCGGGTTCGATTCCCGGCGGGGTCAGGGATTTTCTCTGCCTCGTGCTGACTGGGTGTTTTGTGATGTCCTTAGGTTGGTTAGATTTAAGTAGTTCTAAGTTCTAGGGGACTGATGACCATAGATGTTAAGTCCCGTAGAGCTCAGAGCCATTTGAACCATTTTTAGTCCTTTAACTGGTGCCTAATTTAGGTACATTCAACACCCGCAGTTTGCAGATTCTGCAGTAATGAACGAAAAGCATGCCCTGAGTTACAGAATGTAGGTGAATTAGGAAAAAAAAAAACATTGTAGTTGCATTCATAAATATTGCAGGGTTTGAATTAACTGGCGCTGTCAACAGGAATGATACACTCTCCAGATCGCTCCTCTAAAAGAATGATGTTGAAATGGTCTGGATCAACTTAGGAGAATGGGAAAGAATAAATTTGGAGAACCTTTGTGAAAAACCTGTCGAACGACAAACTTTCTGGAAGAAGATGGACCAGTCTCTTGAAGATAAGGTATGTATGCCACACTTACATTTATTTTACGAAATGCAGCACTGCGCAAAGTCTCTGAATTTTGTCTCGATTAACTAGAATACGGTCACCCCTCTCTTGCCTCCCATTAGCTTACACATTCTGCAACAATGAATTAGGTACAAAAAACTAGTTTGAATTACAGTTATTAATCAGTAGGTGAAAGATGTAAAATTGATAATCATGATATGTATGTTGCACTTACATGTTTTGAAAGTTGTGCACATGTCCTAAGAAAGCGTTGAACAATGGCTGTGATGGTCTGCGAGCAATAATTTTCCACAAACGGCTGCTCCTGCTTTTGTAACCAACTTCCAGCTGATTCAGCAACTGCTGACATCTGTGCATTCTCACCGATGTGAGTGCCTATTTGCAACTCAGCATCTTCGCTGTATAGTAAGTAGCAGTCTATCCTTCCCATAATATTATCGTCATGTTCAAATAACATTCGAACAATCAATTGAAGGACTCATATGACACACATTGGCATTTCATTAGTATGAATGAACTTGCCTGTCGTTTGGATACATGCCAGGGCCAAATGAAGACATGCGCGGTAAAACGGGCTAACCCTCAAATGTAAAAGCTTGGAGATAAGTGTTCCCATCTACTGTTGCGTACAGGAACTATCAAAATTGACATTGCTCTCAACCCGAAATATCGAATTAGGATATTTAGGGGTGATAACATTGTCAGTTGATAGGTCCCATACCCAGCAACGGATGGTAGCGCTTATCTTTAAGCTTTTTACATTTGAGGGTTAGCCCGTTTTTCCATGCTTGTCTCCAAATGCATGATGCCCCCACCACTCCTTCTACCTTCCGGTCGTGACCCACGCCTTACCACAGGCCCCCTTATCCATCCTGTGAGAAACATTCCTGTTTGTCTATGACATCGAAACCAAGATGGTGGTAAGCACTGCCCCTCTTCTGCGATCACAGTGTAGTATCTTACCAAGATACTAATCATAGCACCTTACTTTACCAACAAATGAAACAGAACAATCGGTATGTAACTGCCAAGTTAAAAAGTATTTGAGTGAACATTATCACAACATTAAATGATTATGGAAAATACAGTGCCAATCAGCTTACACGATCACACACATCACAAAAACGTGTAAAGGATACAACTTGCAAGTATATGTACATATAAAGTATATCGTGAACACACACACACACACACACACACACACACACAAACACATACACACACATATGTAGGCACAGTTTTTCCACCCTTAATATGAAAAACTAATATGGGTCATACACGTTAATGTAATATTATAGTAAGGCAGACTAATTATGATATGCAGGTTCGGCAACACTTCTAAACGTTCATAATTCAATCTCTGTGCCGTATTTGGTGTAAGGCACAACAGAACCTCAAATTAAATATTTTCACATCTAAATTGTTGTATGATGCTTGTCATGTGTTACAATGTTACTTCAACGTCTAAAATGTCTGGAAAAATTTGCGTGCGACATAAAAATGCAATTCTTATGGCAAGTACCACAATGTTATTTCTACAAATATAAACCCCCCCCCTCTCCCCACAACACAAACATACATGTATACACACACACACATACAAACACAAACACAAACACACACACACACACACACACACACACACACACACACCCGCACATCTGTCAAAACAGATTCTTAAAATACGGTTGTGGGCTCTCAAATTGAAGGTCTCTATACGATTCCCATGTCATCATTGTTACAAAACACATGTGGATACAAAACCTTAAGCAGATATTTAAGATTCAATTTTAGGCCTGAATTGTGCGATGTGCCAAAACGAAACTGACAATGTCTATACCTGAACAGACGCATGTCAACTAAAATAGTGTGAAAAGCAGACAAGCAGTCAAACAAATAGACAGACTGGATTACTTGCAGCTAATCTGATAGTTTTGTTTCTAGACCTGCACTTGATGTAGGGCATAACGGACACTCACACTAAAAATTTACAAATGTAAATGGTTCTATAATGCTTGTCAAAGTTCACAATATTAATTCAATGTCGGAAATGTCTGTGGAAATAAAGCAACAATACATTGTTTGCCTCAGTGTCATTTCCTCATCGTGTCAAAAAATATGTCAGCAACAAACATACACTCATCTACTGATTATCTCAAGTTTTGAAATTTTATTTCCTTGTCTAAAGTAAATATCAGAAAATGTTAAGGGTGTTGGCATTTGATCAGAGACTATGTTATTGGTGGCTGCACCAAAATAAAATTGTATTGCTTCTCAAAAAATGTTTAAGGTTTTGAGCAGGAAACACAGACTGGACTACCACTGTGACTCAACTGTTCTATAAGATTTTAAAAAAAGTATTTATTGCTTGCATATTGGCACTACTGATTTAACTGACAGCTTAAGCAGCACTTATTGGCGACCGAAGTTTGGTTGACTTTGTGATGAGTTTTAGAGACTAGTTTCTGAAATGGCGTTATTCACTTAGGTAATTCACGTCAGTGAGCGCAATTTAAGCTGTATGTTACATCAACAGAAAGGTACATGAGCGTTTTTTAAGGTTACGGAACAAATTTTTATGTATTTTGGTTTCTTTGATCCAGGGTACAAAGACTGAATTATGCTCAAATACCAAGCCACAATGTATTTCGGTAGGTCCAATAAGCAGGCTGTGTTACTGTGATAAGTAATAAAGACAATTTAGATGTATAATATTCGTTTCGAGGGTCCACTGTAGTTGCAAAATGTGACGTGGATATCTAATTTGGTTGTCAACAAGGGTTCATTAACCCGTAAGTTTTTTCAGTAGTGGCAACGTGCAAACCATATGTATTTCCTTTAATCCAATAGAATATGTTAGTAACAATGGCAGTGCCATGTGTGATTTGTGCTCGAAATGTTACATGTTTTGGTAAAAGGATAAAATTTTATTTAGACGCAACCACTAATAATACAGTTCCAGATCAAATTCCAATGCCTTTTAAATATTTAGTTACTTACTTCTGACATGGAGACACCATTGCAACATTTGTATGTGTATGTTTAATGCTGATATTATTTCTGATAAGGTGAGGGGATAACATTGACATAAGCAGTGTGTCCCTGGCGGATTTTATCAGATATTTTAGACGCTGAATTAATATTGTGACACTTAACAAGCATTATAGAACAATTTGGATGTAGAAAAATTTAATGTGGGGGTCCACTGAGAGTTGTGACAAGTGAAGGGATAAAAATGACGTTAATTACTGTAGCTGCCAGTAATTTAGGCGTTCTACTCCTTTGTTTGTTTGGCTGCTTTGCGTAGTATTTTAGCAAGCATGTGTTTGTGCAGTTACAGACTTGGTCAGGTTCGTTTTGGTACAACATGTCATTTGATTCCAGAGTACATTACAAGAATTGTGGCACAGAGACATAATTATGGAAGTTTACAAGTGCTGCTTGGAATGTAAGTCAATTGTATGAAGCTTGCGAGTGATCGTAATGTGTGTGTGTGTGTGTGTGTGTGTGTGTGTGTGTGTGTGTATGTGTCGGTTTTGCTGATGTATTTTGGATGTGGAATTGCTGCCAGTTAATCCGTCTACATATTTTTGATGTTATGTGTGATTACGTGGGCTGATAGCTGCAGTATTTGACATAAACTTTTTTTCGTGTTTCTCATAGCTATTACAATGTGACAACAAAAGTCATGAGATACTTCCTAACACCGTGGTGGAACTACTTTTGCCCAGCGTAGTGCAGCAAATCGACGTGAATGGACTCTACAAGTCGTTGCAAGTCCCCTGCAGAATTATTGAACCAAGCTGCTTCTACAGCTGTCAGCGGTTGTGAGGTGTTGCCGGTGCAGGATTTAGTGTACGGACTGACCTCTTGATTACGTCCCTCAAATGTTTGATGGAACTCATATCGGGCGATCTGGGTACCCAAACCATTCACTCGAATTATGCTTATTTAAAGCAATCGCGAACAGTTGTGGCCCACCCACGACGATTTGCTGTGGCGTCACGTATGCTGGGCTGCTGTTGAAATTGCTTGTCAATATTTTATAAAGTTTTATTCTTCAGTTACTTATTTTAAAGTTTATTTTTGATAATATTTGCTGTAAAACTAACTTATTAGTGGATTTTCATTAATTTCAGTCTTTCTTCCTCTGATATTGAGTCAAATGATCTGTCATACGTGAGTGTGCTTACGTCGTTCGTCCAAGCCTCACACCTCAGTAATGTGTTGACATTTTGCGGCGTGCAGTTGCAGCTGTAGCGGTTATAAAGCTAAGTACTGACAAAGTCATTTGTGCACTGTTATACAGTTATTAAATTTAATAGCCTTCAGCGGTGTTTTGTGCTGTTTCTGGCGAAATAACGATTTAATAAACTTCTGGAAACGTTCGCTCGCTGTATTTTCTAGTTTTCTGTACGTTGAAGTCGTTTAGTAAATTTCGTGATTTTGTTTACAGCTGACGTTTCTTTTTGTTTCTAGTGCAATATTTCAGTAAAATTTTCATTCAGTGTTTTAACTTCGTTAAGTGTTCCGGTGGCTGCTTGAAGTTTTGTTTTTAGCTAATAATTTTGTGAAATTTTGTTGGTATTGGCATTAGCTGTGGTGTAGTAGTATTAATACGAACAGTTTCTTTCTTAGTAGACAGAAAATTTCGAGACCGCTATTGCTAGTTCTATAAATAGTTCTACTGGTGTAACTAAACTTAGTTAACGTATAGTTTTTCCAGTAACTGTAAAATTTTACCATGAGTGAAAAGTGTGGTTTCTGTCGTAGGTTTGGGAATTGTTCAAAGTATTTTCATTGGGGAGAATGTAATGGGGAAGCCAGTCGGCATTCTAGCGAGATACTCTCCTGGGAATACAGAATATTTAGTACAAATAAGTTTATAGAGGAGAAGGAACGTAAGATCTGTGCCCTTCAGGTGCAGTTACAACGCGCAAAGGAGGGACTAGATAGGCTGAGGAGGATGAAGGATGGTGGGGAATGGGAAATGGCAATTAGCAAGAAGGCAGCTAGGAAGAGGAGGTATTCAGACAGTTATACTTTGCTTATATGTAATAGATTTGACCACTGTCAGAGTTGAGTGGAGAGGAGCCTCTTGTAGCTGTAGATGTAGGGAACATGCAACAGTCCTCAGCAGTTCGGAGGCCTAAACCAGTTGCAATGTCTAACATAAAGGAGGTTCTGCTGCTCGGTAGCTCATACAGTAGAGGTGTGGGCCAGCAGTTGCAGGAAGTGTTGGGGAGAGAGTACCAGGTTACCAGCATTGTAAGCCTAGTGCAGTGTTGCCTCGGGTGACTGACAGCAAAGGGGATCTGTGTAGGAATTTTACGGAGGATCAAGTAGCGATAGTGGCTGGAACTGGGAACAGTCTTGATAGGGATTGGGAATATGTAGTAGGTGGTGACCAGGTAAAGATAGCTACTCAAACTGGTGGCACTAATGTGCATTTCGTGCAACTGTTTCAGCATCATGATCGGCCTCATCTTAATGTGGCTGTTATGAGCGTTAACATGGGGCTGGAGAGGGCGCTGATGGTAGAGGGCATGGGTCATGTTTCAGTGCTGCCAGTTGAGTCTATCAGTAGATGGAGTTTAACTGGGCTTGGCCTACACCTCAGTAGGTATGGGAAGGGGAGGCTGGCAAAGCTTATAGGTGACAGTGTAGTGGGTGGTGTCGGGATCACTCATGGAAAAATTCCTGTAGTAGTTGGTGTTAGAGCTGCATATTTCTTAGACTGAAGTCAGCTGATAGGTATACCTGCTTAAAGGAAGTCCCTCTAAGGGCTCAACTTCAGAGGACATCATGTTTCCAAGTGGAGAAGGAATTAGCATATTTCATCGAAATATAAGAGGTATTAGAGATAAAGTTAGAGAACTGCTTATAGATGTTGACGCTAAAATTATTGGTGTATCGGAGCACCACTTAAATTACTTTACAATTCCTTTACTAGGATACAGATAATCTGGCTGTTTTTGAAGCAGTTCCTTGTGGGGTGGGAGAGTGGCTATGTAAATAGCAAATATATAGATCCCTTAACTCAGACTTCAGATCATTTCTGCTCAAGTTAGGGAGGGTTCTGATTCACTTTGTAGGAGGTACCAGAAATTAGTTATATGTGGTGACTTCAATATAAATTTTGTATATGATGGTGCAAGAAAAAGGATGTTGGTAGATCTCCTAAATTCATATGATCTGATGCAGACTGTGTGTTTTCCAACTAGGGTGCAGGGGAACAGTAGCACAGCCATAGACAATGTTTTTATTCATTCTTCATTACTTGATGGGCATTCTGTTAGTAAAAGAGTGAATGGCCTTTCAGTCCATGATGCACAAATTTTAACGCTAAAAGGCTTTTACACTAAAACAAATGTCACATATAATTACAAACTATGTAGGAAAATTAAACAAAGAGCAATAGAGAGTTTTTTAAACCTTGTCAAGGAACAACAGTGGCAGGACTTTTAAAGTGTGAATAACTAAGATGATTAATATAATACTTTACTTAACAAATTTCTCATACTCTTTGAGAGTGGCTTTCCATTAGAACGTTCAAAACGGGGTACCAGCAGTAATAAGCAGCCCAGCTGGCTGACTAAAGGTATAAGGATATCATGTACAACAAAGCAGGAATTATACCAAAATGTTAGAAGTAGTCACAATCAAGCTACAGTAGCCCATTACAAATAGTACTGTAAGTTCTTAAAAATGTTATCAGGAAGGCAAACAGTATGTGGTATGCAACTAGAATAGCTAATTCATAGGATAAAATTAAAACCATATGGTCAGTTGTGAAGGAAGTGTCTGGTCAGCAGCACAAGGTCGATGAATAAAGTCATTTCGTAGTAAAAATATTTCTGTTGCTGATAAATCAGCTATATCTACAGTATTTAACAATCATTATCTGAGCACTGCTGGCGAATTAAATAAAAATTTAGTTTCTGCAGGAAATCATATAACTTTCTTGGAAAATGCCTTTCCGAGATTGATGTCTGAAATACTCCTCTGTGATACAGACAAGAGGGAGATTGAGTCACTAATTAAATCACTGAAGACTAAGGACTTTCATGGATTTGATGGAGTGCCTAGCAGAATACTACAGCATTGTGCTGCACATGTTAGCCCTGTATTTAGCCACATTTGTGATTTTTACTTTAGGAATGGTCGGTTTACTGAACAATTAAAGTACTCAGAAGGAAAGCTGCATTACAAAAAGGCAGAAAAGGATAATGTAGACAATTTTAGACCGGGTTCTATGCCATCAGTGTTTGCTAAAGTTATTGAAAAGGCTGTGTATGTAAGGATAATTGATCATTTTGTATCACACGATTTGTTATCAAATGTACAGTTTGGCTTTAGAAGTCGTTTAACAACTGAAAATGCTGTATTGTCTTTTCTCTGTGAGGTACTGGATGGCCTAAACAAAAGTTTTCGGACGCTTGGCATATTTTTTTATTTAACTAAACATTTGATTGTGTTTATCACAAAATATTGCTCTAGAAGTTGGACCGTTACGGAATACGGGGAGTACCTCACAATTGGTTCACCTCTTACTTTAGCAACTGGCAGCAATAGGTAATTATTCACAATGTTGATAACAGCTGTGATGTGGGGTCTGAGTGGAGTACAGTCAATTGGGGGGGTGCCCCAGGGATCAGTGTTAGGGCCACTCCCGTTCCTTATTTATATAAATAATATGCCCTCAAATATTACGAGTAACTCTAAAATATTTCTATTTGCTGGACACTAGCTTGGTAGTAAAGGATGTTGTGTGCAACATTTGCCCAGTTTCAAGTAGTACAGTTCATGACCTAAGTTCATGGCTTGTGGAAAATAAACTAACGCTAAATAATAGTAAGATTCAGGTTTTACAGTTCCTAACACACAATTCAATTCAACATTTCAGAGAATGGGCATATGATTAGTGACACTGAATAGTTCAGATTTCTAGGTGTTCAGATAGATAGTAAACTGTCGTCGAAAGCCCACGTTCAGGATCTTATTCAAAGACTTAATGCCGCCACTTTTAATATTTGAAACGGTATCTGAAGTGAGTGGCCGTTGGACACGAAAATTAGTTTGATTTACTTTTGGCTCAGAAACAGACGGTTCGGGCAATAAATGGTGTGAGTTCACGAACCTCTTGTCGGCCTCTGTTCACGAGTCTGGGTATTCTGGGTATTCCTTACTGTCATGTCTTGTTAACTATATTAGCTTATTCCCAAGAATAAGCAGCTTTCACTAAGTTAATACTCGGCAGAAATAAAACCTGCATTTGGATCGGGCTTCCTTAACTATTGTGCAGAAAGGTGCGCAGTATACTGCTGCATCCATTTTCAAAAAGCTACCGCTGGAATTCAAAAATGTTAGCAGAAATCCACGTACTTTTAAATCGAAACTGATGATTTTCCTCACGTGGTACACCTTCTATTCTGTCGAGGAGTTCCTTGAAAAATTAAGCTGATTTGTTGTTGTAGTGTTGATTGCGGTTACGTAAACTTATGAATTGACTTTTTTCGGGTTCATAATCATTTTAGTTTTATCTGTTATTAGTTTTATGTTGTAATTTCATGTACTGGCATCTTCCGTGACCTTGGAGATTTGCTCCTCAATTTGGTCCCACGGAACTTGAAGTGTAAATAAATAAAAAAGTCCAAAAAATTGCATCGTTGTTTGGCAACATAGAGTCCATCAATGGCTGCAGATGGGCTTCAAGTAACCGAACATAGCCGATGACCCTGTTCTTTCCACGTAAATACAGCCCACGCCATTATAGAGCTACCATCAGCGCGCTCAATGCCGTGTTGAGAAACTGAGTCCGTGGCGTCGTAGTGTCCGTGACACACTCGAGCACTACTATCAGTTAGAGCCGCCTGAAATCGGAACTCGTCTGACCAGCCCATGGATTTCCAGTCGTCTGGGGTCCGTCCGGTACGGTTAGGAGCCCATGAGCGGCATTGAAGATGATATCGTTAGCAGGGACACTCGCGTCAGTCGTCTGCTGTCATAGCCTGATGCACGCGTTCATCGTACGTCCCACATAGATTCCTGCGGTTATTTAACGCAGTGTTTCTTGTCTGTTAACACTGACGTATCTACGCAAACGCTGCTGCTCTTGGTCGTAAAGTGAAGGTGGTCTGCCACTGCTCTCTCCTTGGGCAGAGGTAATGCCTGAAATTTGGATTTCGGCTCGCAATAATGAGTTCCATAACGATTTTCGAAATAGAATGTCCCATGCGTCGTATTGCCATTTTGCGTTCGGAGTTGGTTGATTCTTGTCTTACGTCCGTAATTACGTCGGAAACGTTTTCACATGAATCGTCTGAGCACGAATGACAGCTCTGCATGTGTACTGCTCTTTTATACCTTATGTACGCGGTTCTACCATATCGCTATCCCATTACTTTCGTCAATTCAGTATAAAAATCGTTCAGGTATTTACGAAAACGACATGTGCATAGTGATTAATGTGTTTCATTTAACGGCTCGTTAAGTACTGGGCAGTTATCTACATTTTCGTGGTAATATTGGAGCACAGTTTGGGTCTAACAGCCATCTTGGTTTCTGACATTTTAGTTAATGAGGGCCATTGTCAAAAATGGTTCAAATGGCTCTGAGCACTATGGAACTTAACTTCTGAAGTCATCAGTCCCCTAGAACTTAGAACTACTTAAACCTAATTAACCTAACGACATCACAGACATCCATGCCCGAGGCAGGACTCGAACCTGCGACCGCGGTTCCGGACTGTAGCGCCTAGAACCGCTCGGCCACTCCGGCCGGCGGGGCCATTGTCTGTCGCGTGTTAGGTAAGAGGGTGTGGTTTGTGCATGTGGCAGGTAAGGCTTGAGACGTCATGTGTTTGCTCCTTGCATCTAGCCAACCTGACGGACTGGTGTCAAAGTCGGCCAAGAGAACCATAGGGATACTATGCAACAGTAAGGCAAGTATTATCGGTGCAAAGCAATTACAAAGGTAATAAAGTGAACAAACAACTCTTTAACGAGCTACAGATGATCAGTGGTCCTTCTGCCATATCGTTCAACAAAACTGGTATGCATAATTATTTTCCTAAGTGATCTGTCATAAGAATCTTACTTTTGCCTGAAGTGCATTTCCCTGCCATATTTTAGACGTGCCCATCTGATATCTCTTTTTTTAGATACAAAGTATGAACCAGCATTTTGTTGTAAGAAATAATGTGTCCATTTAGAAGAGTTACTCATAGAAGCTAATGCTAAGAATAGATTATGCAGTTGCTAAAGCCATCCAACAGATAGATCTTGGATGAATCTTTTCGAAGCTACCAGAGTGGCATGACTCTAGCCAACAGTGATATCGTCTGTGGAAACGCCGATGAACGGTTGGAACGCAGAGTAGGATCGTCGGCTAACGCACAAAGAATACTTTGAGCGGGAGGTTATCATCGAAGGTCAAGAATGTATAGAGACTCCAGACTCAGACGGCAGAATTGTCTTTAGACAAGCAGGGAAAAGAAGTCAAAGCCTCTCAAAGGCATGTACCATAATTTACTATATATCAAATATTCTTGACAAGCAAAATTTTAAAGAATTAGTAGCTTGACGTTAAAAATCACATTGCTTAGGTTTTTTGTGGACGTTTTATCACACACTGTATGCTCGTGTACAGTTTGGTGACAGGTCATTTCAGGATGCATATTAAAAGTTTATTTACGTAAACTATACTACTTGTCTGTTGTTTTCCCAATACCAAGTTGTTTTTCTTCGAGACTCGTCCTCGTATAAACTTGAACGGCTTCAATGTTTTTATTAGCAGAGTTGCTTGTCTAGCTCTACAGGCCCAAAGGTTTGGCGCCACAGATTTTACGACTGACTTATTTGTCTTATATCAAACTCTGGTGCTGTTCCATAAGAGTCCACGATTTATGTATCGCTTGTTACACAGCGGTCTGTTTGTCACGTTAATTGCTTGAAGAGGGCGTGAGATATTCTGGTGGTAGTAGGCACCACGCACCCACGGGCGCGCATACACACACACACACACACACACACACACACACACACACGCACGCACACACACACAATGGCAGCTGTATACCTGCAAGCGCGGCGGCTAATTGGAACAGCCTTTGACCGCCAAAGCGGGCGCTCCCAACCACTGTGTCGCTGGAGATGGCATTGGTGTGCCACGGAATCCTATCAGGTGTCCCCCCCCCCCTTGTGTGTCACGTACTGATTAATAAGTCAACAACACAGCGCAGCCTTCACTTCATACATGACGCAGTGTTCTTCCACACACAGTATGACTGAGGAAGAGGAGAAAATATTTCATATGATGCTACACGAACCATGGTCAGGGTTCACATAGGCTCAATGCTTAGTGCAGACTTTAGTGCGAGTTGTTTTTCATAGTTTTCACAGAGAAACCATGTCTAGACAGCTGACAGAAAAATACAAAGAGGTTCCGGCCGTACGTAAAGTACACCAGCGGCAAGAGACAGTAACGTTCACCGCGTGATAGGAGTGGGTAATGTTAGCGACGATAGCGCCACTAAAGCAAAGTTACTAACCATAGTTTTCCAAATTCTTTCGCCAGAGAAGATTCAATAAGTGTTTACTAATTCGAATGAAGAACAGCTGTTAACATGAGTGATTTGGAAGAAGATACCTTCCAAGAATCAAGCATGTTAAAATGTCAGTGAATAATGAACAGCCTCCCACTTCAAACTGTTTACCAACTTGGTTTCTGTTAGAGTGCGCTGATAAAATAGTTCCATTTTCAGAAATTACACATAACCTCTCGTTCGACGAAAGATCCATACCCAAAGCTGGAAAAGCCACAAAGATCACAACATACAAGAGGGAAAATAGTAATCATTCATTCTAGACTCAGACCACTTACATAGATCGGTAGTATAATTTTAGAACGTGTACGGCATTGAAATACACTCCTGGAAATTGAAATAAGAACACCGTGAATTCATTATCCCAGGAAGGGGAAACTTTATTGACACATTCCTGGGGTCAGATACATCACATGATCACACTGACAGAACCACAGGCACATAGACACAGGCAACAGAGCATGCACAATGTCGGCACTAGTACAGTGTATATCCACCTTTCGCAGCAATGCAGGCTGCTATTCTCCCATGGAGACGATCGTAGAGATGCTGGATGTAGTCCTGTGGAACGGCTTGCCATGCCATTTCCACCTGGCGCCTCAGTTGGACCAACGTTCGTGCTGGACGTGCAGACCGCGTGAGACGACGCTTCATCCAGTCCCAAACATGCTCAATGGGGGACAGATCCGGAGATCTTGCTGGCCAGGGTAGTTGACTTACACCTTCTAGAGCACGTTGGGTGGCACGGGATACATGCGGACGTGCATTGTCCTGTTGGAACAGCACGTTCCCTTGCCGGTCTAGGAATGGTAGAACGATGGGTTCGATGACGGTTTGGATGTACCGTGCACTATTCAGTGTCCCCTCGACGATCACCAGTGGTGTACGGCCAGTGTAGGAGATCGCTCCCCACACCATGATGCCGGGTGTTGGCCCTGTGTGCCTCGGTCGTATGCAGTCCTGATTGTGGCGCTCACCTGCACGGCGCCAAACACGCATACGACCATCATTGGCACCAAGGTAGAAGCGACTCTCATCGCTGAAGACGACACGTCTCCATTCGTCCCTCCATTCACGCCTGTCGCGACACCACTGGAGGCGGGCTGCACGATGTTGGGGCGTGAGCGGAAGACGGCCTAACGGTGTGCGGGACCGTAGCCCAGCTTCATGGAGACGGTTGCGAATTGTCCTCGCCGATACCCCAGGAGCAACAGTGTCCCTAATTTGCTGGGAAGTGGCGGTGCGGTCCCCTACGGCACTGCGTAGGATCCTACGGTCTTGGCGTGCATCCGTGCGTCGCTGCGGTCCGGTCCCAGGTCGACGGGCACGTGCACCTTCCGCCGACCACTGGCGACAACATCGATGTACTGTGGAGACCTCACGCCCCACGTGTTGAGCAATTCGGCGGTACGTCCACCCGGCCTCCAGCATGCCCACTATACGCCCTCGCTCAAAGTCCGTCAACTGCACATACGGTTCACGTCCACGCTGTCGCGGCATGCTACCTGTGTTAAAGACTGCGATGGAGCTCCGTATGCCACGGCAAACTGGCTGACACTGACGGCGGCGGTGCACAAATGCTGCGCAGCTAGCGCCATTCGACGGCCAACACCGCGGTTCCTGGTGTGTCCGCTGTGCCGTGCGTGTGATCATTGCTTGTACAGCCCTCTCGCAGTGTCCGGAGCAAGTATGGTGGGTCTGACACACCGGTGTCAATGTGTTCTTTTTTCCATTTCCAGGAGTGTATTTTGAAATACCACGAGAAACACACATTGACAAACAACCAGCGCGGATTCAGAAAATATCGTTCTTCTGAAACACAGATCACCGCTTACAAGAAAAAAGATTGCTAGCGAGAAAGGATCCAAATTTAACTCTTTATTTACAGTTTTAAAACAGGATTTCGTCACCGTTCCTCACAAGCATCTTCTATTCAAGCTGTGTGCTCATGAATGTACCTGGTCGGATAATATTTCTAATTGTTTCAATTAGTACTATAAATGATATTAGTGCAGGCGGGGTGCTGTATGACTGGATTCGTCATTGCCCGTTACAAAAATCACAGTTCGTAGTTATTGATGGGCAGTTGCCTTCTGCATACGAAGTTATATCTGGGGTTTCCCGAGCCAGTGCCTTACACCCTCTACTATTCTTACTTTACTTCTGGGTTCGACCCCCTACATGTATTGCACACATCGCCTCATCTCCCCTCTCTCTGTCCATCTCTTCCTCCTCATTCTCTCTTTATCTTCTTCTTCCCTATCTCTCTGTAAATTTCCTAAATTTCCTCCCCCACTTTCTATGTCCATCTCCATCTCTCCCCTCTCTCCATCTATCTCTTCCTCTACAATCTCTCTGTCCATCTCCTGCTCCATCTCTTTCTTTCCATCTTCTCCCTCTCCACTCTCGCCTTCTTCCAATCTCTATCAGTCCTTTTGTTCTCTCGTGTCTCCATCCACACGTATACCCCTGGAACTCATTGCTACACTTCCCGCACAGCACAGTTTATCATGCAGCGCAGCTTAGATGGTGGCGTTATCAGTCGTTTCCAAGCCCACACGCATCCCTATGAGGGGTGGGTAGTTCTTATCTCACATCCCATTTTTCCAAAGTAGAAGTAGTATATTTACGAAATACGATTAAAATCGATCCAGAGGTTTAGGAGATGTCGAACATACATACTCTTTCTCCCTCTCCTTCCTTCCCTCCCCCCCACCCCTCTCTCTCGTGTGTGTGTGTGTGTGTGTGTGTGTGTGTGTGTGTTAGGTGTTATGAGACAATTTGTGCAGCCCTCATAGACCGAATCTGTATGATGCCATCATTTACCATCTAGTACCTAGAACATCAGAATTACAAAATGATTTAAACAAGATGTGTGCCTGGTGTGAAAGGTCATAATTGAGTCTGAGCAATAAAAAATGTCATGTCCTCCACACTGGTACTAAATAAAATCCGTTAAATTTCAGTTAAATGATAAATCATGAATCTGCCGATTCAACAGAATTTTTTGGATTATAGTAACAAATAAACAGAATTGGTATCTATCACACAGAATGTGTATAAGGTAAGACGAACCGAAGACTGTATTTTATTGGCAGAAAATTTACAATAAGTAGCAAATTTACCAAAGACACTACACTAGGTTTGTCTGTGCTTTTTGAAGTCTTGCTGTGGTGCATGGAACACTTGGCAGGTACACTGGTGAGCTAAAACGTTATGACTGCCTGCTTAATAGCGTGTTGGTCCACCTTTAAAACGAAATACAGCAGCGATTCTGTGTGGCATGGATTCGAAAAGTCCATGGTACGTACCTGTTGATTTGAGGCTCGAATGGGTCCCAGATGTGTTTCATTGGGTTCATATTAGGCGAATTTGGTAACCCAGACATCAATGTCTGTTGAGTATCAAGCGCATCTAACCACTGTAACAAAATTCTTGCCTTGTAACATGGACAGTTGTCCTACTCAAAAAAGTCGCCATGATGGAAGACATCAAATACGATGGGATGTAGGTGATCCGCAGTAAATTTGATGATGCCTACTCAGTTAGTCGTACGATCTAAACCACTGCTTTCCGACTGGGCAGGCGTGCCGCTCCCTGGCACGAATCCGCACGGCGGATTATAGTGTCGAGGTCTGGTGTGCCGGCCAGTCTGTGGATGGTTTTTAAGGCGGTTTCTCATCTGCCTTGGCGAATGCGGACTGGTTCCCCTTATTCCGCCTCAGTTACACTATGTCGGAGACTGCTGCGCAAACTGTGTCTCCACGTACGCGCTCACCATAATTACTCTACCACGCAAACCATTTGGGGTCACACTCGTCTTGTGTGAGACGTTCCGGGGAGACGGGGGGGGGGGGGGGGAGGTCCATCTGGGGCCGAACCGCACAAGAACCCTGGGTTCGGTGTGGGGTGGCGGTGGGATGAGTGGACTGCTGTAGCACGTTGTGAATCACTGAGAGCTACGGTGGAGACGAAGCCTCTCCGTCGTTTCTAGGTCCCCAGTTCCATACAATATAATATTGATGAGTCTCTGTATGTCCATCTTTTCAGAGATGGTTTCGGAACTCGGCTGTTCGCTACAGGATGTCGAACCAAACACCATACTGTCGTCTATTTTCCAAACATATTTAATTTATTTAGCACTTTTTGCGATTACTACGCCATCTTCAGGCCCCTGCCCGAAGTGCAGGAAGATTTCACCTCGGTTCTGGTCAAAATAGGGGCCAGCTTTCAAATACTTGAATATGTAGATTTCTGCTTGCTATTGCGATCACCTCAACCACCAACTGCTGACAGTTGATGCTTCAAGTGATCGCTATAGTAAGCAGAAATCTATAGATACCAGTGTTTGAATCTTCCTACTCATTGTTCAGGTGCCTGAAGATGGTGTAGTAAATCGCTGAAACTGGTAGGCGAATAAAATAAGTTTGGAAATTAGACAGCTGAAAGGTGTTCCAGTTGACATCTTTTAACGTTCACGAAGTCCACAATGGACATGAAGTGTTTTAATACAACCACAGGTCTCATGGACACTCTGGTGAGTGTCCGTCATAGCATAACACTATCCTCTTGGTTTGTGTTCGTGAAGCGTGCATGTCTCGAGCAGCCGTTCGCCTCATGATGGCGTATCCAGACACGACCATCCATCTGATGAAACAAGAAACAATATTCATCTGTTCAGGCGACACATTTCCATTGATCTATGATCTAATACCGAAGATCTCGTGCCCAATGCAATCGTAATTGTCACGCGGAGTGGTCCGCGGGTTTAAGGCGCCACGTCACGGATTGCGTGGCCCTCCTGCCGGAGGTTCGAGTCCTCCCTCGGGCATGGGTGTGTGTGTTGTTCTCAGTATAAGTTAGTTTAAGTAGTGTGTAAGTCTAGGGACCGATGACCTCAGCAGTTTCGTCCCTTAGGAATTCACAGACATTTGAACACTTGACCAACCGTAATTGACGATTGACAAGAGAACACGTAGGGGTGTTTTGCAGAGGACCCTCATTTTCAGCAACGTGCGCCGAACGCTGTGCACCGAAATAGTTGTGCTCGCACCAGCATTCTGTTCTGGCGTCTGTCTATCTGGGGATCAGAGCACGGCTCGGCTCCACCCGCCTACTTTGACCCCTGACGTCATATTTCAAAAAATGGCATAATTTTCAAGGGTTACTAAGACAAACGCAAATAACGTTTAATTAGAAGCCGGTTACGTCCTTCAGATGGTGACGGCAAAATACAGCATTACGAGCGTAAAGAAACATAACAAACATTTGAAATTCTTCAGTCAGTTAATTAAATGAAATTATCGGCATAACCACGGGAATTAATCGGTTTTAGACGGGAACAAACTGAAAAAAAACGACAGCAAAACTATGATCATTCCAAAGGAACCAAAAAATCTAAAAACCATGCACATGTATTCACTTGGCCTATGATGCTCAGACGAAGTTAGCAATATCACCCCCTCCCCAAAATATTACATAACAACTCACAGAACCTCTTCCAGAATTAACATATCAAAAGAATCCAACAACTGCAATTGAATATTTCACTTGACCTACACTCCTGGAAATTGAAATAAGAACACCGTGAATTCATTGTCCCAGGAAGGGGAAACTTTATTGACACATTCCTGGGGTCAGATACATCACATGATCACACTGACAGAACCACAGGCACATAGACACAGGCAACAGAGCATGCACAATGTCGGCACTAGTACAGTGTATATCCACCTTTCGCAGCAATGCAGGCTGCTATTCTCCCATGGAGACGATCGTAGAGATGCTGTATGTAGTCCTGTGGAACGGCTTGCCATGCCATTTCCACCTGGCGCCTCAGTTGGACCAGCCTTCGTGCTGGACGTGCAGACCGCGTGAGACGACGCTTCATCCAGTCCCAAACATGCTCAATGGGGGACAGATCCGGAGATCTTGCTGGCCAGGGTAGTTGACTTACACCTTCTAGAGCACGTTGGGTGGCACGGGATACATGCGGACGTGCATTGTCCTGTTGGAACAGCAAGTTCCCTTGCCGGTCTAGGAATGGTAGGACGATGGGTTCGATGACCGTTTGGATGTACCGTGCACTATTCAGTGTCCCCTCGACGATCACCAGTGGTGTACGGCCAGTGTAGGAGATCGCTCCCCACACCATGATGCCGGGTGTTGGCCCTGTGTGCCTCGGTCGTATGCAGTCCTGATTGTGGCGCTCACCTGCACGGCGCCAAACACGCATACGACCATCATTGGCCAAGGCAGAAGCGACTCTCATCGCTGAAGACGACACGTCTCCATTCGTCCCTCCATTCACGCCTGTCGCGACACCACTGGAGGCGGGCTGCACGATGTTGGGGCGTGAGCGGAAGACGGCCTAACGGTGTGCGGGACCGTAGCCCAGCTTCATGGAGACGGTTGCGAATGGTCCTCGCCGATACCCCAGGAGCAACAGTGTCCCTAATTTGCTGGGAAGTGGCGGTGCGGTCCCCTACGGCACTGCGTAGGATCCTACGGTCTTGGCGTGCATCCGTGCGTCGCTGCGGTCCGGTCCCAGGTCGACGGGCACGTGCACCTTCCGCCGACCACTGGCGACAACATCGATGTACTGTGGAGACCTCACGCCCCACGTGTTGAGCAATTCGGCGGTACGTCCACCCGGCCGCCCGCATGCCCACTACACGCCCTCGCTCAAAGTCCGTCAACTGCACATACGGTTCACGTCCACGCTGTCGCGGCATGCTACCAGTGTTAAAGACTGCGATGGAGCTCCGTATGCCACGGCAAACTGGCTGGCACTGACGGCGGCGATGCACAAATGCTGCGCAGCTAGCGCCATTCGACGGCCAACACCGCGGTTCCTGGTGTGTCCGCTGTGCCGTGTGTGTGATCATTGCTTGTACAGCCCTCTCGCAGTGTCCGGAGCAAGTATGGTGGGTCTGACACACCGGTGTCAATGTGTTCTTTTTTCCATATCCAGGAGTGTATATCAGACAAAGAGAGCAATTCCAAAACACCACACACTACCATAAAAAACAGAAATGTAGTTCTGCAGTTTTAACTAGACCCAAATGGCTGAAACTAGACATCCATACAAACCCTACCTACTCCACCCCCCCCCCCACCCCCCCCTCGCGGCACCCAGCCGCTCCCAAGCGAAACTCGTCAAATACAAACTCGGAAACCTTCAACGCACAGAGATTTCACTTCCACAAAAAAGAAAACGATAGTGTCGCGGTAAATGAAAAAGCTCATGACAACCTATTTACCAACTACGGAAACTCCAAAACTCCAAATTAATCAAGGGTGGGCACAGAAGATACTACACACACACACACACACACATACACACACATACACACACACACACACACACACACACACACAAATATAAACACAAACCGTACTCCAAACTACAAAATATTCAAACTCAACTGCTATGCAAACGACAGAAACAGACGTTCCATTTCAGAAACCAACAAACGGGAAACGAAAACTAACAGCTCAAAAACGAGAAATAAATAAATAATCAAAGATCCGATTTTATTCAACATAAGCATTACTACGAGTAAAAACATCACCAACACAGACACGCACCAGAATAGTGAGCCACCGCTGGCAACACGACTACTATAAAAACAGTCGTTTCAAATACACCGCACCTCCACGTCGTCACATTCGAAAAAAAGACAGTCAGATCTTTGTAAGAACCAAGATTATAAATAAGGTCACTACTCCTTTCATGCCAGCTATTTGAGCTATTCTCTTCGGTTCCTGCTTAACCTCACTATCAACAAATGTGACAGAATTACCAAAACAGCCAAATAACTGTACGAAACATCATTATAATTATAATCATTAACCATTTCACCGGAAACAATTTTAGTTGTGATCTTAAGATTTCTTCCTAGCCTTACCCTCGGAAATTGTCACATATGGAAAGAAACAGCCAATATTCGTGAGAAACAATCGCTACTAGTTTTTCTAGCAACAATTTAAGCTCTGCCCTAAGGCTCCATCCTAACATACGACATATTTAGAACAAGCGCATGGCTAACAAACATCATAGTTCTCAACAAAAATTTAAGTTTGGCCCTCAGGTTTCCACCATAGCCTCACCGTCAGCCCGGTTTTACGTAACGGCCAACCCTCCGACCTCCACGTTCTAGGAGGAGACGTGGACGCCAACACGTGACCTCACCTCCCTTTCAGTAGATGGTCGCAGCAGCCAAACTCCCCACCACCTTCGCCTTTTGCGAGGTGCTCGTTGCTAGGCGACGGTACACAACAATGTGCTCTTTATCAGTCACTGATGTCAGTACATTTCCTCATCTGCAGCCCGTGTCGTCGCTATAGTGAATCCCCATTCGTTTCTGCTTCGCATACATGTATATACCTTCCTTGCCGCGTAGGAATTGGTCGCAGTGTTTTGGCTTACTGACGAAACGCACAGAAAAGTAAAAATGGCAGTCCGTTTTCTATTATTGTAAAATACGGGAGAGACTGCCAAAGATGTGACAAGCGACTTACAGCAGCAATCATTAAGAAAAGGCGTTTTAACATGACGAGATATTTTTCTGAACTTTCAATCAACAAATTTTTCCTTCGAGCTTAAAACTATTTTGTTAACTCCCACCAGCATAGGGAATAATCACCGTCGAGATAAAATAAGAGAAAACAAAGCACGCACGGAGGGAACTAGATGTTCATTTCTTCCGCCTTTTATTCCATAGTGCAACGGTAAATAATCTGGACATGGTTGTAAGATACCTCTACCAAATATTTAAGAGTAAATTGTATAGTAAACATGAGTATAGAAACTTATGACAATGCTCTGATATATTTTAATGGCATTAGCGTTGTTCAGGATATGTGTAACATTTTACATCTTTAGTTTGCGTTTTGTTTGAAGACATGATTCCTTAGCCACCTTTGGATACAGCTATAGGCCTATTCCATTGGAACCAATTATTTTAAAGTTTGAAATATTGTTTGTGGTCGTCTATTGCGATCTTTCTGGAAACAAAAAGTCTCGTCTGTAGGAAGCGATATAAATTCCGCATGCAGGAACCAGTGAAATAGAGATCTCTCTGTTTATCCACGAGACCAGAAAGAAGCATAGAAGCGTTATAGGACCATGACTGCCACAACAAATATAAATGTGTCTTTAAATATATATAGTTGACAACGTCGGAAGCCCAATGAAGCTATTGGCAGATAATGACACTGCGTACATATATCTTACAACACCAAAAACTTTCAGTGAAATCCGGGAAGAGCTACCTGCAAAGGATCGATGCGCGGTTCAGGAGTTGGAAGTTGTGTTTCAGCTTAAGTAAATTTAACGAACTCCACATGAACGGGTGGAAAGACTTGTTATTGCATAATTACACGATAGCTGAACAGTTGCTGGAAGCATTCGCACCTGGAGATATAACCACGGAGAGTTTTGAAGTTGAACTATAACATAAAATTAATAGCAGAAAAGGGCAGAAATGAAACAGTTATCGGGAGAAACATCAAGTGTAGTCAAATGAAGAATGAGATAGCTTACAAACGCTCATTTGACCAGCACGGGACCCTTAACAGATGGTATAGAAAAAACAGAGGAAATCCAGAGAAAGTTAGCGCGTCGCAGTGTGCTTTTGTTTTAAAATTTCGCAAGCGAACGTTACCAGAAGAATTAGCGAATGTGTTACTTCCTCCTACATGTACGGTGTAAAAAGAACGGGAAGTCCACTGGGAGGCTTTCGATGATTCATTCTACCCACATATTATTCTCCACTGGAAGAGGACGTGGTGCGGGGGAGAAGGGAGAGGGGAGAACTGACACTGGTACATAAAGTGTCCTCCTCTGTACACCATGCGGTGCTTTTGTAGTAATAGACGTTTATACACTGTGAAGAATTTTAGATGACTCATTACCTTATAGGCAAAATGAGGCGAATCCCTGTCACACTGAAAAACAAAAAAATTTCCAGTCATTAAGTCGACAAATCCTCCTCCAATAACAGTGGATTCTTACGCAAGCGGAAGAACGAAGATATGTGGGCCTCGTAAAATGAGCCGGTAAAACGTCAGGACCAATTTACGGACTGTCGAACATAGGCGCCACATACATTGTGTGATCAAAAGTATCAGGACACCCCCAAAAACGTACGTTTTTCGTATTAGGTGAATTGTGCAGCCACATACTGCCAGGTACTCCATATCAGCGACCTCGTGAGAGAGCAGAATGCGTCGCTCCGAGGAACTCAGACTTCGAACGTGGTCAAGTGATTGGGTGTCACTTGTGCTATACGTCTGTACGCGAGTTTTCCACACTCCTAAACATCCCTAGGTCCACTCTTCCCGATGTGATAGTGAAGCGGAAACGTGAAGGGACACGTACAGCACAAAAGCGTACAGGCCGAACTCGTCTGTTGATTGACACAGACCGCCGACAGCTGAAGAGCGTCATAATACGTAATAGGCAGACATCTATCCAGACCACCACACAGGAATTCCAGACTGCATCAGGATCCACTGCAAGTACTATGACAGTTAGGCGGGAGGTGAGAAAACTTGGATTTCGTGTTCGAGAGGCTGCTCATAAGCCACACCTCACGTCGGTTAATGCCAAACGATGCCTCGCTTGGTGTAAGGAGCGTAAACATTGGACGATTGAGCAGTAGAAAAACGTTGTGTGGGGTGACGAATCACGGTACACAATGTGGCCATCCGATGCCAGTGTGTAGGTTTGGCGAATGCCCGGTGAACGTCATCTGCCAGCGTGTGAAGTGCCAACAGTAAAATTCGGAGGCGGTGGTGTTACGGTGTGGTCGTCTTTTTCATGGAAGGGGCTTGTACCCCTTGTTGTTTTGCGTGGCACTATTTCAGCACAGGCCTACATTGATGTTTTGAGCACATTCTTGCTTTCCAGTGTTGAAGAGCAATTCGGGGATGGCGATTGCATCTTTCAACACGATCGAGCACCGGTTTATAATGCAAGGCCTGTGGCGGAATGGTTACATGACAATAACAGCCCTGTACTGGTCTGGACTGCACAGGGTCCTGACCTGAATTCTTAGAACACCTTTCAGATGTTTTGGAACGCCGACTTCGTGCCGGGCCTAACCGACCGACATGGATACCTCCCCTGCGTGCAGCACTCCACGAAGAATGGACTGCCATTCCCCAAGATACCTCCCAGCACTTGGTTGAACGTACTCCTGCGAGAGTGGATGCTGTCATCAAGGATAAGGGTGGGCCAACACCATACTGAATTCCACCATTACTGAATGAGGGCGCCACGAAGTAGTAAGTCATTTTCAGCTAGGTGTCCTGATGCTTTTGGTCACATAGCGTGTTTATAGAGGAACAATACTGAAAATTTCTGAGCTTAGTGTTATGAATTTTGCTCCCTAAACCATCGACTTGAGTTACCGTGACTTCTTGTGCCAGTTTGAGTGAAAGTATCTAAATCAACCTGAGTCAGTGGAATTAAATCGGTACTGGTTGTTACTCACGCACACATTTTCGGTAGTTTAGCTAAGCGCCTACATAATGTTATTGCTACCAGTGATGATGACACCGTTCCAAGCCAAGTAGAAGTGATGTTTAACATACGTTTTTGCATTGTACCAAGCTCACGACTACTTGTAGTTTTGGAAAGAGACGTTATCGATGTTTATAATGTAGGAATTCATCCATGGTGTTATTTACAGGCAGCAAGATTTTTTAAAAGAAAAATACCCGCGACCGTTTCATCGAATTCAACACACCTGCAGACATGCGATGCCATAACGACCACGCCTCTTGAAACTCACTGCATTTTTCGAACCCTTGTACTTTTTGATGATGATGACTAGGATGTTTCCTATTATTTGGCTACAGCCAAAATCGAAATAAAGGTAAATAGAAGACAAAACTAAAAACAGAAGACATAATGGAAAACAAGTGCAGTGTAAACAACTGTCTTAGGGGACGTCAAGGTAAATGAGAGGATGTACTAAACAGAGGCACGGAAACAGAACACCAAAAGAAAAAAAAAAAAAACTAATCGGCTGTGACTATTTTTCAAATAAATACTTACATATCAATGAGAATGTATACGCAATCACCTATTAATATATGAACGTCAAGTGAAAAGAGAAAATAATTTTTATTTGGCAGAAAGTAGATGACACAGGGACCTTTACTTGAATGTGTGACACAATTTCGGATGTAATCTGTGGCACTGGGACCACTTGGAGATAAACTGCAAGGTGTAACGGAGGGATGGCCTAGAATTCGGCACATGGGTAGTATTCCTGCATGTGTACGTAGTTGTCTCGACTGGTTGCACGCTTCCTCCACCACCAAGCCACGCTGTCTGCGCGTGAGGCGTTGGATGGGAAGGTGTGGAGGGGGGGGGGGGGCGGGATACTGCAAGTGTGTCACACCTAGAGACAATGCCGTCACAGTGCATACGCCTCGGTTACATATTTCATAACTCTCTACAACATAGATCACAAAACCAATTTTCTGTAATATTTAATTACTTTTAGTGTACGAAGACTCAATAATTTTCACGTGGTACGGACTAACAGCATAGAGACTTATGCAGAAATTTTCACAGGTATCTGCAGTCAGGTTGCCACATCATCACAGAGACGTGGAAACGCTTCCCAAAGAAAACAACGCAGACCTTCTGGACAGTTGTAAGGTTGAGCAATTTGTCATGTAAACAGAAAGGTGCGCTTTCAACTGAAACAGCCATCGGTCGCAAAACAGCTGGAAAAGGGATGTAAGATTGACAGTGTCGTCAAAACGTTTAGAAAAATATCCTTGTGATTCTTCAAAACATCCGTTTTGTCTAACGGCAGTGAGCTTAGAGAAATAGAGGGTGATTTTTGTCAGAATTTGTCCCTTCCACAATCCAATTATATTTTTAAATGCATCCTCATTAAATCAGAAAGGAGCTGTTTCTTACCTTGTAGTGTCTTATTGTGGACAAAGGGCAGTCAATTCCACTTAAAATGCGAGGTCTGCAACCATTCCAGATGTTCTAATTTCAGTTCCTACTCTCGTTCAGCCTTCATAAATTCAACAGCAGAGACATTTACCCTGGTGAGTGGGGACTGCCACAGCGGGAGACTACAGGGGTGGCGCCGTTACGGGTTTGGCCCTCGGGCAGAAAGGAGGAGTCTGTTCATCGAACCGAAGCCGCTAAGGGCTCTGGCATCACTACCCAGTAACGCGTTCAGAGACCAGCTTTCAACTTGATGTATCAATATAGTAGCGACTGATTAAATATTCATTCGAGGGGCCTAACAGCATCCTCTGATTGGATATTCACACATTTCGTTGCATTTGTGTTCCTCCGTCACTTTTACTCTGTATCATATGAGAGATACACGTTTTGAGAACACCCATGGGGAGATGCCTTCAGTAACCGGCTCTGGTAAATAATATTTCTTTGAATGAAATTTTCACTCTACAGCGGAGTGTGCGCTGATATGAAACTTCCTGGGAGATTAAAACTGTGTGCCGGACCGAGACTCGAACTCGGGACCTTTGCCTTTCGCTACCCAAGCACGACCCACGCCCCGTCCTCACAGCCTATTTCCGCCAGTACCTCGTCTCCTACCGTCCCGAGTTCGAGTCTCGTTCCGGCACACAGTTTTAATCTGCCAGGAAGTTTCATATCAGCGCACACTCCGCTGCAGAGTGAAAATTTCATTCTACAAACATCCCCCAGTCTGTGGCTAAGCCATGTCTCCGCAATATCCTTTCTTCCAGGAGTGCTAGTTCTGCAGGTTCGCAGGAGAGCTTCTGTGAAGTTTGGAAGGTAGGAGACGAGGTACTGGCGGAATTAAGGCTGTGAGGATGGGGCGTGAGTCGTGCTTGGGTAGGTCAGTCGGTAGAGCACTTGCCCGCGAAAGGCGAAGGTCCCGAGTTCGAGTCTCGGTCCGGCACACAGTTTTAATCTGCCAGAAAGTTTTTTAATATTTCTTTGATTTGCAGACCTATAGGGAATATTATGTATTGTCTCAAGAGAGTTCCTTTAGCTTCTGATTATTAAATACGCGGTCCATTCACATTAATGTGACCAACACCTAGTGGTGTTCTACGTCAAAGTGCAATAACCAACAACAAGACAGCAGGTGGCAGCACTAGCAGTGGAGGGTGCATAAAGCGTGCAGGGAAACGTGGAAAACAGGGCAGTCGTTGCCGAAATGTGGGAACGGAGCGACTTCTCTGATGCCCAAATGGGTATTATCATTGGCTTTCGGGTCATGGCCAACAGTATTTCCGGAACTGCCATGTCTGTAAACATACATCGGGTGATGGCCGACACACTGCAACAATCATCAGAAGTATCCAGGCCGGATGAGCGAGCGTTACGGTCTGGGGAATGTTTTCGTGGCACTCCTTGGGTTATCTCGTCGTTCTGGAAGTCATAATGGATCGCCACATGTATCCAGCCATCTTTAGGGACCATGTCCGCCCCTACATGCTGTTTTTTTCCCTCGGCACAATGGTGGCATCTACCAGCAGGATAACGCAACGTGACGCGCAGCTCGCGGTGTTCGTGCGTGGTTGGAAGAGCACCAGTATGAGTTTACCGTCCTCTCCTGGCCACCAAACTCTCGAGATTGAACCCTCACGCAGAAGCTCTGGGACTATCTCGATCGGCCTTTTCGCGCCATGGAACCTCAACAAAGAAACATAGCGCAGCTGGCTATGAGACTGCAACAGGCACGGCTCCACGTCCGTGTCGGTACCTCCCAGAAGCCCACTCTCTCTTTCTGCACGTCTTGCAGCAGCCCGCATTGCACAAGGTGTTTATTCAGGCTTGTGACGATGAACACATTAATGTATCTGGAGAGTGTATTATCAGAGACAGGAATTTCACTGGCAACTTAACATAATTTCGAAAAGGTGAGTTGTTATTTTGGAATATTCCACGTTGACATAGGATGCTGATTAACTCAATGTTACTCAATATCACACTGTGCAAGTCAAAGCTCAGAATTTGCTGCATTGAGCTCTAAAGATTCATTAATCTGGCCAAGTTGGTCACATTAATATGGCTGGACAGTATATGAGAGGTTGGCGATATAAAATAAAGTACTAAAAAGAGATTCGGCACCGCAGCTAGGGTGCGATAGCCAATTTGTCTATTAAAGCTTTCTTGTGTGAATGTATATGCTCTCCAGTGTAAGCAATCAGAATCTTATACGATCTGCAACGGGCGAGCTGTGTCCTATAGAGATGGGCAAAACTGTTCTTTTCAGAGATTGGATCAGAACTGTTCACTCCCTGAAATGAATTAGCTCTTTTTCATGACTCACCACTCATTTACAATATAAAATAAATGGAAGGCACATTGCCCTTTAAACTTGGTTTATTCCAGTACTATACCTGTATTTTGATCTTATTTGATCCTATTTTGAAGTAACACAGATAATGAGTAAGAATTTTGTATTGTTTATTGAAATTTCCACGATATGACAAAGTTTTTGATTATTGATTTATTTTGCACTATCGTGGTTTTTTGGGTGATCGGAAAATGTTGTAACTTGAGATTTACATTAACAATATATTTGGCTATAACGTATTAAAATTGCATTAACCTCATACAAATACATCGCAAGCCATATATTTTTAAAGTGAACGTTTCCTTTCAAAGACGCCTAAAATTGCAAAATCCGTACCAGAATAAGAAAAAAAAATATAAATTTGACTGTAAAACGAAAGTGCTGCATATAGCCTAACGCAGAATAAAACAAGGAAAATATTGGTGTATCACATTTTGCGATACGTTTATCGGTTCGCTCGTAATTAAAGCGTAAATTCGAGTGTCTATAATAAAAATCCTATACTAAGAGGAGTCATCAGGAACCTAATCTAATCAGTTTAAACAAATAAAAATAAAATAAAAACAATTGATGTATACATAACATAATAATGTAATATACATAGCGGCATTACTACGAAGAACAATATCCAGTGGGGACGAACTCCGATGTAGAGGCGCTGAGTCGAGCAGGTCGAGCCGCGAGCTGTATTACTGCGTGAGCTGAGACCGCAGAGACCGCAGTGACACCTGAGTCGCTTTGCTCGACGCTCTGGCTAGAGTCGAGACGGTGGGGCGAGCGTTGAGCGGGCGAGTTCCGAGGGAGGGGTAGCGGTGAACTCATCCGCTCCGAGACAAATAGTTCGTTCCCTTGCGAGCGGGTTTTTGCAAGTAGTTCCTATGTTATCCGCTAGGTGGCTCTTTGTCCTGTTGCTCGCATCAACTGCCCAGAGGGCAGGACGTGCGACTGAAACGATCGCCGACAGAGTGCGATGCGAAGTTACGCTGCGCCAGACACTGCGCGGCAGACGACGCACAGAGACGCCACGGCATATGTGAAATACAAAATCCAATGGGGCACTGCACAATGCAGGCAGCCAAGGTAGAAGCAGGGCAGAGGCTGGCGCTGGCTGTGTTGTGTGGCGTGCAGTGTGCTCTGACCAGCAGAGGCGCTGCTGATATGCTCCATCTCTCTCTCTCTCTCTCTCTCTCTCTCTCTCTCTCTCTCTCTCTGCCGTGGGAAACGTTTGGAGCTACCGTTCTTTTTTTCTGAATCACTGATTGTTCACTCCTTTGAAAGATTGAACTCTATGAATTAGTTCAAGAGCGGATCCCCCATCTCTAGTGTCCTACAGACGTGAGTCATGACCATATGGCGTGACTGCAGCGTGTGAAAGTAGTGGAGAGGCGCTTACAGAGTAGTTACATTCTCTGGACCTATAAAAATTAATAACTGATCTAGAAATACCCTGAGCAACTTCGTATTAGGTACATAACTTTCTGTTGTGTAAAGGAACAATCTGTCAAAATCTGAAGCCAATAACTGTCATAATTTGGAAGTAGCAAAATAAAGATAAGTCAGTAAAAAACGCAATTGTCCGACACTTAAAAAACCAAATCTATATATATATATATATATATATATATATATATATATATATATTAGATTCAAATTTGGAGAGTTCTCATTTTAGAAATCCTTTCGTAATTTTGCTGTAGTTATAACTTTAAGAAATTCAAGCTGATATTTATGTTTTGTGTTAGGGTGAGTGTAAAAGAGAGTATTTGTGTGAGTATATGTGGGACATTCGCCAATATTAAATTTTCAGTTTGTAATTCGCTATAGGAACTTGCAAGTGTTCCAGCTTTGTATCGTGGGAACGAATCCACCAGTGGTTTCCCTACTAGTGGATGACGGATGTCCAAGCATATTTGAAAATGTAAGAGACAGCCAGAACGTTCGCGACTATATAGCTAAATTCCAGACGTAAAGTACACCTTAAAGTTTATTTCATTTTATTTGTTTAACAAGAGGGTTTTGAGGTGCTTATTTTAATGACGTCAAGAAGCTGAGAGCAGTGGTTGATTCTTGCTAGATTTTGACGCGAGCCGCGCCCTGAAAGTCAGTTCTCATTGGCCGCAATTCTGTACAGCCAATAAGAAGTGAGACGGTTTTGCCACCTATCGCATGAGATAGAGGGGCTTGTAGAGGCAGAGAGAAGAAGGAAGTGGTGGACCAGCTTTCGAAGGAGCCGGTCATGCGGAAAGTGTCCGAACGCATTATGTGTAAAATGAAGTGATATTGTGACTTCCGCGTTTCGGTACAGTGATAAAGGTAGCTGGTGTTTACCATTAACTATCTGTGAAATTTTAAGAGTCGAAAGATATTTTGTTCTGAAGAAAATCGCGTGTGTAAACTTTGAACTAAGAGCGTGGCAGTACTAAGTAATTTTTTTTTTTACTGAGTATTTATGGCGAGCAAAAACTTTACTTAAAGACAACCACTGAATGCCGAGTGCAAAAGTAAATAGCAGTTTATTGACTGTTACTCTCGTAAATGATTTCGGAATTGGATAGGAAAGATTCTGGCTGTTTGAGTGTGACGAGGACTGTGAACAGGAACTTTAATGATTTGAACACATGTGGGCTGATGATCTTGCTCAATAGCAGTAAAAAATACTAATACAAGTTGAAAGGGATCTTTGAACTTAGAAATTTGAACAGCAACCCATTTCATATTTATTCTTTAGAGTTCACAAGACTATTTTCAGCTTTTTGTTCTTATAGCGGCCTCCGACGTGTAGTTATGAAATGTCAGTTTCTTCAACACTGCTTTTCTGAGATCTCTTAGGTAGCTCGAGTCAGGAGTTACGTGTGCAGATCTGCAGCGGTATCGAGGTATGTGGACAATTTATGTTGCAGAACCGCCGTCGATGTGAGAAAGATCGCGTTACGTCGCAAGATTCATTGTCATATGAAGGGGATGGGTCAAATATAGCACTTAACAGTCTTAAAATGAGGCTAATTCCATAAATAGTCAGTCATAATTTATTTCTCATAAAATATTTATACATAAGAGTTAGACGTTTGTATCAACATCAGTCAGCACTTCTTTTACTTGTAGTGTTTTTCTACACAGTCTCCATCACGTTCTGTGGCTTTGCGCCAAAGTTGTGGAAGTGCATGTACTCCCTTTTGGTGAAAGCTCTACGTAATGCACCAACGTTTCGTCACGAGTTACGATCCGTGGCATAAATGTCTCTCCATTGGCCGAATCTGCTCTAACAGTTCAGGCGAAATGGCATATCTTTGAATCTTGTGGTCTTTTGTGAACATTCACGGAACCCATCTTTAACAAACGTTTAAAACACACGCACTTTCAATGCTGCAGAGCCTTAGAGCTGATAATTGGGTTTCGCAGTCTCTACGAATAACGGCATCGAAGCGGTTCGCCATGTCGGGAGCAGTGAAAGGACGTCCCCAACGTGACAGATCAGGTAGCAACATTACCAGACAAACGTTCCCGGTATTCATCAGAGTTTCTTTTTCCGCAACCAAGAATTCAATTACAGCACATTGATTGTGACCCGTGTCCTGCATAGGCGTCAGGCATCACTTCAATTCTGCCCTCTGTCGGGGTTGTTCGAAACTTCGTGGGCCTGAAGAAGAAGCATCAGATTTGGAGTACCAAAAGGACATCTTCCTACATTTGTCAACGGCTGTGAAAAATAGTTCATTGTATATTGGAAGACCGTCTTATACCATTCACACTCATTAGTCTTGGTTAGGAAACCTAGTAGTACAAGTGTAAAAACAGTGATGGCTGTAGCGTTTATTGAGAAATTTGTCGAATGGCAGTTGCGTTACAACGAGCAGAAGAGTTCAAATGGTTCAAATGGCTCTGAGCACTATGGGACTTAACATCGGAGGTCATCAGTCTCCTAGAACTTAGAACTACTTAAACCTAACATCACATACATCCACGCCCGAGGCAGGATTCGAACCTGCGACCGTAGCGGTCGCGCGGTTCCAGACTGAAGCGCCTAGAACCGCTCGGCCACACCGGCCGGCGTAGAAGAGTCCATCTATAGTAATGCACACCATCAAACATACTGAAAAGTCACTGGCACTGTAAAAAATAAATCTTTTGTAAAACAAAAAATGGTTTTAGCACACGTGGAGGATCGTTGTATAAAGACAAATCACACAGTTCGGAGCTGAGAAATTGGTTTTAGTGAAAGTGACTTATTCTGATGCAATGTAATGCGTTGAATCATAATATGATTACAAAAACGCCTTGATTATATTTCGGATGGAACCGATAAACTACAGGAGCTGAATAATAAGGTAGTTTGTTTGGTGAATCACAATATTCACTCATGGAACATTCAGCTTGGTTTTTCCTTGAAAATATCAGTTATCACTGAAGAACGAGGTGAGCTCTTTCATTATATCAGTGAGGTGGAAACATGGTGTCACGTTCGAAGGAAAAGAAATATGATGGGAGACTACTGTTGTCAGTTCACCGAGATGAACAACAAACAGGATGGAGGATGAGTAAGGACTGCCCAGCGACACTAGTGCAGCATAAACGGAACAACCTTGCCAACTTTTGGGGCCGCCCACAACCTCCATACAGTTAAGATCCGTTTCCATGCAAATTTCATGGTTTACTTCGGACGAAGGGGTGCACGCATGGCTGCATTCACATTCACCCCGAACATTTCTCCATGAAGGCTTTGACGATTTTTTCACACAGTGGGGTAAATGTATTAACACTAGTACAAATAATAAACAGTTTACTTACTGTTTACATCTGTCTCGTTTCATCTGGCTGCCCCTTATATTTTTATAAAATCTTGAATGTCCGGTTTAGCGCCACGCCATAACTGAGAAAAACAATCAGGCTCTGCTTCCGTTTATCCATTAAAACATTCTTTAAAAAGCTTCTTGTGCTGGCCATTTTCGCAGCAGCTGTATATAAATTACAGAAGTTCAAAAGAGAAACTCCTTTTGTATGCTACTCATTAAGTTATTTTCTTTTCTTTCAATTTATCTTGTGCACCCAGATGCGTTTCGCCTTAGTTACCGAGCGAGGTGGCGCAGTGGTTAGCACACTGGACTCGCATTCGGGAGGACGACGGTTCAATCCCGTCTCCGGCCATCCTGATTTAGGTTTTCCGTGATTTCCCTAAATCGTTTCAGGCAAATGCCGGGATGGTTCCTTTGAAAGGGCACGGCCGATATCCTTCCCAATCCTTCCCTAACTCGAGCTTGCGCTCCGTCTCTAATGACCTCGTTGTCGACGGGACGTTAAACACTAACTACCACCATCGCCTTAGTTACAAGGCATCTTAAGTGCTTGTCAGATAAGCGTCTAATTCATTATTTTTAAGTCAAATAGGCTTCTCTCAGGTGTCAAACTGGTTGGAAGTTTGCACTTTTCCTTTTTGGTCATTCTTTTCAACGTACAGCAAATTAACTTCTACTTTTATCTTAACTTTAACAGTTAAATTGCTATACGTTGAAAACTGTGAGAAAAAAGGAAAAGTGCAACCTTCCAACCAGTTTGCCACCTACGAGAAAGCTGTTTGGCTTAAAATTAATGAATTAGGCGCTGATCTGACAAGCACAGAAGATGCCTGGTAACCAAAGCAAAGCGCATGTAAGTGCACAAGATATATTAAAAGCAAAAATGGAAAGAAAACTTAACGTACCGCACGCAAAAAGCGTTTCTTGTTTGAACTATTGTAATTTATCATTTTTAGTTCCGTGGGGACATGCTCTTAATTTTTCTGGTACTCCATTTTACTGGCATCAGAATCGTGCACTGCAGTTGAATTAGTTTTATTGTTGTAGCTGTTCTGTTCATCCACCATCTGTTAGTAGAGTGTTACCAAAGTATTCAATCTACTTCACAACAGTTCCCTGCACTCAAGACAAACACAGTAATCTGTTTACAATTTGACAATACAACCTTTGCACCTTAACTTAAATGTTAACATGATAATATAGTCATTTTCCCTGCAATAACTTATTTCATAACATGTATTATTACCTCTCGTCTGCTAATGTACATTGTTTTTGTCTGTAACATGGAAAGTATTTTATATAAATTGTAAGAAATCATGACCACAACATGTTGCGGTAGTATCACACCGTACTGTGACAACTCGTAATTTCATACACAGCATGTGCTTCTCAGCTATATAACTCACATCGCCCTTGGCTACATATGAAGCATCTTTGTTGCGCTAGCTCTTGTAAGGGTCAGTACATTCTTTGTTCGTGTAGTGCCGCGCGGCAAGAGTCGCCATGTCACGAATTGCGCGGCCGCTCCCGCCGCAGATTCGAGTCCTCCCTCGGGCACACTGTGCATGTTGTCCTTCGCGTTGGTTAGTTTAAGTGGTGTGTAAGTTTACGGACCGATGACCTCAGCAGTTTGGTCCCTTAAAAATTCACACACATTTGCATTTTTGTGGTATTCATTTACGACAGTCTTCAGACGAGGAGTTTTTAACTTGTGAAAATGTGACGCATGTAACTTTAAAATTTATCATCTGTATCAGAAATAACCTGCATATCATCTAAGTCTTTTGACCGCTGTTCAAAACAAGGCTGACACCAGCAATATTACAATTTTACTAATTTAAGTTCTGATGAATTAAACTGCCACACCTGCAATAAAAATATGCATGATCTTGAAGAAACATCAAAATCAGGCCAGAGGAAAATAGGTTTTGAATAACTATTTTGTAACATACGCTAATGCTCCGGTAACTCTGCTACAAACAGTGCTTAACAACAGTTACAAAATTCCTGCGTCCACGGCACAATAAAAAACGAATATGTGTGGTTTTGTGGGAGACTAATCTTTAGTCGTACGGCGCAAGCGATGTTGCTCGAATTAGACAACGCTTTCGAGCGTGCCCTACGTATGTGGGCATATAAACTGGATGTGTCGAACGAGGTAAGATATTTCAGAGTAGGGAGACAACATTAATTCCGATTACAGAATACTGGCTGTAGCTCTGTGTGCCTTTTAACATTATGTAAGAATACTTCTGAGGTGAACTGAAAATTGAACCGTGCCCAGTATAGCTTTATCGCCTGACTCTAGCTGACCATGTAAGGAGCTACATTGACAAAAAATATCCATTCCCGTCTTTCCTGTTTGATTCTCGAATGGTGCACGAGAGGAATGACCATCGGTAACCAACGTATGAGCTTAAATATTTCTGATTTTTCCATCACCGCATATTGATCAAGCTTTACTTGCAGGCTGGAAAGATAACCATACGCCTGCACGTGATTCCTACACCATTGTAGGTATCTTACGGAGCATGCGAGCCCTCGCTTTCCTTCTGTGACTGTTGTTCAATTTCTCTTATGTTCCTTGTAACTCCCTTGCAACTTTTCTTATTTTTATTGAGATCTCCACTCCCAACCACTTGGGCAATGAAGTGAAAGTGAATAGTTTAATAACGTATCTACATCTACATCTACATCTACATCCATACTCCGCAAGCCACCAGACGGTGCGTGGCGGAGGGTACTTTGAGTACGTCTATCGGTTCTCCCTTCTATTCCAGTCTCTTATTGTTCGTGGAAAGAAAGATTATCGGTATGCCTCTGTGTGGCCTCTAATCTCTCTGATTTTATCTTCATGGTCTCTTAGCGAGTATAAGTAGGAGGGACAATACACTGCTTGACTCCTCGGTGAAGGTATGTTCTCGAAACTTCAACAAAAGCGTGACGCTTTCGCGATTACTAAATGATCATGTAACGAAGCGCGCTGCTCTCCGTTGGATCTTCTTTATTTCTTCTATCAACCCTATCTGGTACGATTCCCACACCGGTGAGCAGTATTCAAGCAGTAGGTGAACAAGTGTACTGTAAACTACTTCCTTTGTTTTCGGATTGCATTTCCGTAGGATTCTTCCAATGAATCTCAGTCTGGCATCTGCTTTACCGACGATTAATTTTATATGGTCATTCCATTTTAAATCACTCCTAATGCCTACTTCCAGTTGCTGACCCACCATATTGTAGATATATGATAAAGGATCTTTCTTTCTATGTATTCGCAGCACATTACACTTGCCTACATTGAGATTCAATTGCCATTCCCTGCACCATGCGTCAGTTCGTTGCAGATTCTCCTGCATTTCAGTACAATTTTCCATTGTTACAACCTCTCGATATACTACACCATCATCCGAAAAAAGCCTCAGTGAAATTCCGATGTTATCCACAAGGTCATTTATATATATTGTGAATAGCAACGGTCCTACGACACTCCCCTGCGGCACACCTAAAATCTTACTTCGGAAGACTTCTCTCCATTGAGAATGACATGCTGCGTTCTATTATCTAGGAACTCTTCAATCCAGTAGCACAATTGGTTCAAAAAATATTCAAATGTATGTGAAATCTTATGGGACTTAACTGTTAAGGTCATCAGTCCCTAAGCTTACACACTACTTAACCTAAATTGTCCTAAGGACAAGCACACACATCCATGCCCGAGGGAGGACTCGAACCTCCGCCGGGACCAGCCTCACAGTCCATGACTGCAGCACCTTAGAACACAATTGGTCTGATAGTCCATATGCTTTTACTTTGTTCATTAGACGACTGTGGGGAACTGTATCAAACGCCTCGCGGAAGTCAAGAAACATGGCATCTACCTGAGAACCCGTGTCTATGGCCCTCTGGGTCTCGTGGACGAATAGCGCGGGCTGGGATTCATACGATAGTCTTTTTCGAAACCCATGCTGATTTCTACAGAGTAGATTTCTAGTCTCCAGAAAAGTCACTATACTCGAACATAATAAATGTTCCAAAATTCCACAACTGATCAATGTTAGAGATACAGGTCTATAGTTCTGCACATCTGTTCGACATCTCTTCTTGAAAACGGGGATGACCTGTGCCCTTTTCCAATTCTTTGGAACGCTTCGCTCTTCTAGAGACATACGGTACACGGCTGCGAGAAGGGGGACAAGCTCCTTCGCGTACTCTGTGTAAAATCGAACTGGTATCCCATCAGGTATAGCGGCCTTTCCTCTTTTGAGCGATTTACACAAGCCTTCGACGGTGTTTGTTTCTGTGGGGCTGCAACACGATCCCAAGCGATGCGACACAGATTTGTGGCGGCACTATTAACAGCAAGAACCTTGCTAAAATGAGCACGTGCCTCTGGGTCTAATAATTCGTGCATCAGCTACTGCAGGTTCAAAGGCGACCAGTTTCGGAGCAAGTACGTTTAGACATGTTGTAAAATGGGGGAAGCTAAATTCTGCATCATTCTGGTATTACCGGTCATGCGTGTCGTTACTGAATGTAACCGAATTTTCTTTTATTCTTGGAGACTTCACACATTAATAGTTGTGCCTCGATTACCATCCCATATTACAGTTGACACAGTAACTACTATTTACATGGCCATGTACACTGGATTGGCCGTATTTTAAGAACAGTCTTTAATGATGTGTTCTTCGACAGGGCATTACATCGTAATCTACCTTTCTCGAAGCTGAAGGTGAAATCGCCAAACTTCAAGTGTCTGGGAAGAAATCTGTCGGCGAGGAGATTAGGTACGGTGACTGACTGATGGTACACATCCTACCACATCCTGTAACAAGTGGAGCGTAAGGAAGGTGATGCTTTGCCGCGTGGTTTTGGAAACATCTGACACTTATCATACTTACTCAGTAAGTTACTTTGGACGTAGATTACTCAAATCTTATTGCGAGAATAAAGATGAACAATAAGTGCCGCACAGCCATCAAACAATAGAAAGAGACTAAATAGGACTCATTAACTGAAATGCTTTCAGTATTTAAGATTTACAAACCAATAGGGAAACGAATATTATACGCTAGAATTAGGAAGTACGAGTGCATTAGCATTCAGCACCAGGCTCCACATCTGATCAAGCATGAAATAAAAAAAAAGTTAAAAACTGATATCAAGGAAGCCACTACACCGTTGAGACGAGTGAGGGAAAAATAATAACAATGGGGAGGAAAAGTGTACCTCAATAGTCAAATCTGTAGGCCATAGCATCTCCACGTGTTATGGTGGTAGGGGCCGACGGTTGTCTTGGGATAGCTTGAAGTACGGAGATAGTTTAAATCTCGTGAATAGTGAACGCATTATCCGATTTTCGAAGGTTGTCAATACGCTTATAAGTGCGCGAGGCAGACTTTCACCAACATGGAGCCTACCGTGAGGTCTTCTGTGATGGAAACTGACTACAACGTCGTTACGTTTTGACTGTCCCATGACACGGGCAAAAACTCGGTCTCTACAAGGAAACAGCAAATTGTCACGTTAGGCACTGCTCTCTGTTGCTAATATAAATGAACTTTCCTATAAAAAGCTACATCCGTCTTACAACTGAACTCAGAGGTAACTCTCCAGATTTGTTAGGTTGCTATTATTTGTCTGGCCATATCAGCCAACTACCTAATAGGAAGTACACCTGACCATCTGGCGTCCTTTTTCAAACCAAGAGGCCTCTCTAACGACAACCGCCGTATTAGTGACCATCAATCTTTACGCTTTGAAAGGTATTACATTAAAATTAATCAGGCCCAAATTACTCTTTTACAGAGTGAATGATGGTACTTGCATTCTCGTCTCATTCTCGTCAATGAACAAGGAGAGAGTAATTGCAGTATGACAACTGGTGTTCCTTGTGTTCCTAATTTGACGTTAACTTAAATTTGGTTTCTTCTGCAGTTATGTGACAATATAACAACTGAATTTGTGGTTCTTATGCAGTTCAGCAGTTAAATGGTAATTTCGAAGATTTCGAGATTTAAACAGGTGCTTTGCTTGACTGTTTCAATAAGGAGTCTTCGTTTACATTTTTGATTAATTGATCTCAAATTTTGAGGTACACATTTAAAAGCACTCTGCGGAATGTCCTCTCCGGCTGAATTTTCACACCAAAGGCATCATGACGCTTGACTAATGTTCTTCCTTTTTCTTGTCAAGATCCTGAGGAGTACCTGAAGGCCGAGCACTGACTCTACCACGGGTGTGGAGACCATCCAAAAGACTACCGTGGGCGCCTGGGATATTTACAAAGTAATTGGCTGGATCCAAGAACACAGCCGCGAGGAGTGGCCACGCGGTTAGACGTGACAAGTCACGAATCGGGCGGCCACTCTGGCCGGAGGTTCGAGTCCTCCCTCGGGCATGGGTGTGTGTGTTGTCCTTACCGTAAGTTAGTTTAAATAGTGTGTAAGTCTAGGGACCGATGACCTCAGCAGTTTGGTTTCGTAGGAATTCACCATTTGAGCATTTTGAATCAACAACACAATACACAGAGTTACGATAACAGATCGACGCTTGCACTCAAAACGGTAGACATTACAGTTTTATTGAACCATATAGGCCATGGGATTATAAACCTACAGATATATTTCTGCGTTGGGACAATACGAGAACACCGCGATTAGTTAAGCGAAGATTTTTCACTCTTAAACTGTCTCGCAACTTACTGTTAATATCAACACGTACATTTCTAGTTTTGTGTCCGTTTATTGCCTCTTTACGGGGCTGGTATTAAAACTTAACGATCCATGCACAAGTACCGCAATAAAACTTCGTCGATTCCGCTGGAACCATTTGCAATTCAGTACTGATTTTTAAATGTGGGTTTGATTTTATTGCTGCTGCAATGAATGTATTAGGAAGTATCAAAGTTTTAGCTTTACATTAGTTTCAAAGTAGTAATCTTGGTTACTAATAAATAATAAATGTAATGACGTAAATTTCATTTTACCACAGGGATTCGTTTCCATTTCACGAAAATCAAACGTGTGTGGCGAATGAAAAGAGTGTAACTAAGTAATCCTATGTGTTACCAGGCAAAAAAATGTACGATGAACTACACCACTGTGTGAAGAAAGAATATGAAGCACCTACAATACACGGTTAAATGTCAGTGTACACCTACATGCTATGGACGGTTATGTAAATGATTAAAGTTGCAGGTCTCCGTGATACGCATAACGATGACCGAGTGCGTTAATGTTTAGTCTGGTTACCAGGAGTGGTAATGCGCGTAAGAGGCGTGATGAACTTCAGACGTTGGGCGATCACTACAAGGGACACGTAGATGCTGCATACTCCCATGAGATAACATTAATAGCAGCAGGCCTCATTGTAGGACTCCATTTGGTTAGGTTGTCGAACCGTGCAATATCCAGGTTTGTGGAGAATTCGGGTGTGAAAGTGGCCCAATGTTTGACTGAATCGAAACATCAGCACAGTCATACACGTAGTCAAGGTTCCACCGCGCGGGATTAGCCGAGCGGTCTGAGGCACTGCAGTCATGGACTGTGCGGCTGGTCCTGGCGGAGGTTCGAGTCCTCCCTCGGGCATGGGTGTGTGTGTTTGTCCTTAGGATAATTTAGATTAAGTAGTGTGTAATCTAAGGGACTGATGACCTTAGTAGTTAAGTCCCATAAGGTTTCACTCACAGTCTAGGTTCCCATCAACAGCGCCTGACTACCATAGTGCAGGACCATTGTACCGTGCACCAAGTACATCGTAATCCCTGCAAATACGTGCGTGACATCCGACATCCGAGAACAAGTGATGGATTATCTGCAACTATATGTGTCACCCTACACCATTGGCGGAAGACTAGCAGCAACCGGGTCAAGCAATTACTGTCCAAAGCGTAGACTGCCATTAACACCAAAACACAAATGGCTGCCTTTGGAGTGGTGTCGTGACCGAAAAGCATGGACTGCTGATGAACGGCATGGCAATGTATTTGGCGATGGATCGCAGTTCTGCAGTACCTCGGATGACCATCGTCGGGCAGTATGGTGGCGACCTGGGGATGGGTCCCGTTTTTCCAATGTTTTTGAGAGGCATGACTTCAGATCATGACTAGCAGTGACCGAGGGAACTTCGACAGCCCAACAGCACGTCACGGACGCCCTACATCCTCGTGGGTTCTCACTCGTGTAGCAATATCGTGTTGCTATTATCCACCAGGACATTGCTCATCTACATATGGTCTGTGCCACTCTGAGCTCTCTGCGTGATGGTGAAGTACGCCGGGAGCCAGGCAGATCCCCAGACCTCTCACCGAGAGCCCACGTGTGGGACCACTTCACGTATAAACTCCGTCCAAGTGTCAGTATCCAGGACTCAAGAGCCAGTAACAGTATAGTGGTACAGTTTACCTCATGAAAGTGTAAGTCAAATAACCGCACGCATCCAGGCCAGATGAGGTGCAAAGTCGTACTTAGAAGTGGGCACATACAGCCAGATTCTTTGTAAATTTGACTACAGTTTGTAATCAGCGAAATAACGTCACATTCCCTCTCAAACGGCGAAATTCCATTTGGTTTCCTCCGCCCCTTCTGGGCGCGTCACCAGTTTTGGCAGGCACTGTGTTACGTTTATGTCCCAGAGCTATTTACCATAAAACATACCTTGTACGTGCACCTGAGCAGTACTAAAGATCGTACTTAACTTGGGAACCTGGCAATGCTTTGCAGCGTGTATGTGAATTGCATATACAGCCCAAATTCCTTGTTCTCACTCCTCTAACCATCTTCTAATCCCCCTATCTCTCCCCGTAGAGCTCCTCCTTGTTACATCTCTCTGTGAATAACCTCCTCCTCCCTTCCCCCCCCCCCCCCCCCTCTCTCTCTCTCTCTGTCCGTCTCCTTCTCCCTTCTCTCTATGTCCACGTCTGTCTGAATGTTCAGTAGAGTAACGTGTAAAAATCGGAAGTAAATCCGTAAAGGACGTTTTGATATTTGTGGTAACTAAGCTTTCCCGTTATATATTAAATAGATTTGGATATATTATATGTATCACAAACATATATTTCGTATGTCCGTCCGAACGTTCCTTAATGTGTGTAAAAATTTGTAGTAAATCAGTCACGAACGTTTAGAGATGTGCTGTGACAACGTTTACCCATTACATATGACACAAACACACACACACACACACACACACACACACACACACACACACACACACACACATATATATATACTCCTGGAAATTGAAATAAGAACACCGTGAATTCATTGTCCCAGGAAGGGGAAACTTTATTGACACATTCCTGGGGTCAGATACATCACATGATCACACTGACAGAACCACAGGCACATAGACACAGGCAACAGAGCATGCACAATGTCGGCACTAGTACAGTGTATATCCACCTTTCGCAGCAATGCAGGCTGCTAGTCTCCCATGGAGACGATCGTAGAGATGCAGGATGTAGTCCTGTGGAACGGCTTGCCATGCCATTTCCACCTGGCGCCTCAGTTGGACCAGCGTTCGTGCTGGATGTGCAGACTGCGTGAGACGACGCTTCATCCAGTCCCAAACATGCTCAATGGGAGACAGATCCGGAGATCTTGCTGGCCAGGGTAGTTGACTTACACCTTCTAGAGCACGTTGGGTGGCACGGGATACATGCGGACGTGGCACTCACCTGCACGGCGCCAAACACGCATACGACCATCATTGGCACCAAGGCAGAAGCGACTCTCATCGCTGAAGACGACACGTCTTCATTCGTCCCTCCATTCACGCCTGTCGCGACACCACTGGAGGCGGGCTGCACGATGTTGGGGCGTGAGCGGAAGATGGCCTAACGGTGTGCGGGACCGTAGCCCAGCTTCATGGAGACGGTTGCGAATGGTCCTCGCCGATACCCCAGGAGCAACAGTGTCCCTAATTTGCTGGGAAGTGGCGGTGCGGTCCCCTACGGCACTGCGTAGGATCCTACGGTCTTGGCGTGCATCCGTGCGTCGCTGCGGTCCGGTCCCAGGTCGACGGGCACGTGCACCTTCCGCCGACCACTGGCGACAACATCGATGTACTGTGGAGACCTCACGCCCCACGTGTTGAGCAATTCGGCGGTACGTCCACCCGGCCTACCGCATGCCCACTATACGCCATCGCTCAAAGTCCGTCAACTGCAAATACGGTTCACGTCCACGCTGTCGCGGCATGCTACCAGTGTTAAAGACTGCGATGGAGCTCCGTATGCCACGGCAAACTGGCTGACACTGACGGCGGCGGTGCACAAATTCTGCGCAGCTAGCGCCATTCGACGGCCAACACCGCGGTTCCTGGTGTGTCCGCTGTGCCGTGCGTGTGATCATTGCTTGTACAGCTCTCTCTCAGTGTCCGGAGCAAGTATGGTGGGTCTGACACACCGGTGTCAATGTGTACTTTTTTCCATTTCCAGGAGTATATATATATATATATATATATATATATATACATATATATATATATATATATAATGGAAACATGTGACAGCAGAACTGGCAAACTGAAAGCAATATTTTTGTTTTTTTTTTATATCAAAAGTACAATTATCATCTACAATTACGAAACAGAATTTAAAAAAAAAGAAATTAAACCAAATCGGTCGAGCCGTGCTCAAGTGATGATCTTTCACAATGGATTTCAACTCCGAATTTTCCAGTGGATTTTCCAAAAAAAATCTTTCATACTAACCTTGTCTTGAAAATAACGAACACAACAACAACAAAAATCAACCAAATCTGTCGAGCCGTCCTTAACTGATGATATTTCGTACAGCCGGCAACTGATAATTTCTGATCATGCCGCTGCATTTCTCAAAAACCTTTTGTACAATCCTTGTCCTGACAATAACGAATAGAACAACAACAAACCAACCAAATCATTTTTGATATATGCGGCAACTGATTTCTATTTATACAAGTTTAGCAAACATTCATTGCACGTGTCATATCTGGTATATTTTGAGTGGTATCTTCAGCATTTTTTTCGATTTTGAACATGGTCTTCGACTGCCAAAGAACTGTATGATGAATGTTACTAGTGCTAAACAGCTACGCTTGTGCTACTCTGCTCCATGATAAAGCAAAAAATTACTGTGCCAGACCGCTTTACTTTAGAAAACTAAGAGTTTACTTAGACTTAAAAGTATCTATAGGAGACGAAAGAAAATACAACTACTGTGCGTTTGCAAGGCCTGTCTTCCAAGATGACAGTATTGTGTGTGTATGCGTATGTGTGTGTGTGTGTGTGTGTGAGTGTGTGTGTGTGTGTGTGTGTGTGTGTGTGTGTGTGTGTGTGCGTGTGTGTATGTGTGTGTGTTCGTTGCTTACGGGCGCTCAAAGGCAAGGTCAGCAGCACCCTTATACACATTAAAAGGAACGAATGCGGAAAAAATTATTAAAATGTGATCATACACAGTAAGACAATAGGGAAGAGTTAAAGATGCTATACAGGAGTCTAAAACGCAAGTAAAACGTCAAACGAGCTAAAAGAAAGGCACAGGAAAATGGCACTGGCTGAATACTTACATAAAATATGGGCGACACAGTCGCCCTGTGAACATACTAAAAACATCTCCCTAAAATCTTGGTAAAAATGTTGGATAATTCACAAAACGTTAAAAATCTAACCACATCCGTTTGATCATTACCTAAAACAAATTGCAGATCCCTCAGCAAATCAGCCGGGGTCAAAGGTCAAGCGCTCAGAGAGCTGACGTAACATGCTGTTCTCGCTCTATGCCGACAGATTCTAGATGTACCCTTGTCCGTTTTTCAGCTACGCTACAGATCAATTTATTTATGAAAATACAAAGTGCAATCACCAACAAACTTTACATATTCACAAGTACCTTTCCCCTTAATCCAAAGTGCATGTTAAACGATAGGACAAGGGTACATCGATTGTCATTGATAAATATGCAAGATTTTGAATTTCAATTTTTGACGTTATGCCGGACGCGCATACTAGTCGCACTAGGTATGCGCTACGTCCGGCATAGGGGGCAGAGCCCCCTAGAACTAGTGATCTGTACACCACAAGCGCCACACGCTGGAGGCGGAACAAGAAGCCATGCGTCTTAGATACGGCTGAGGCCTATGCGAAGACGAGTGAGGAGAACCTCGTCTCATCGACGTGGCTGGAAGGAGGTACGCCACGGCCTAATTGTGGGCTATATTACGTGGAGTTTACTGTCAATCACTTCCAGCCACTCATCCTCCGACGACAAGACTTTGGAGCTCAACAGCGAGGTCCTAGCATGCAGTGGGATGGCACACTGAAATACCTGAGAATCAAGGCACGTCTCTTTGGCTGCTAGGTCCCCCCGTTCGTTCCTCACAATTCTCATGTGCCCTAGTATCCAGCAGAAAGACACTGCCGTCTCCGGTAGTTGTAGGAGGGCATCCTGGATCGTCTGGACTACTTTATCTGCTAGGTACAAACGTTTCAGCCAGTGAAGGGTGCTCAGAGAATTGGAACAGACAAAAAGTTTAGCACTGGAAGAACGTCTCATCTGCTTCAGTGCCTGCAAGACCGCATGCAATGCTGCATCAAAGATAGTAAAGGCTTGAGGCAAGAGGACCTTGAGGACATGACTGGCAATTACCTCTCAATATTAGTAACTGTAACCTACTGCGTATAAGAGGGCGAAAATCCCCATTAATGTACGAGTGAAAGCAACAGACCAATCAACAGAATCCTCTTTTTTCGGCCCATCCTTGAAAACAACTACATAGTTGTGGTGCTCAGATAAAATGTCAGAAAATATCGCATAAAAACGGAAGTAGGAGTGCAACATCTCCTGTACCGCACCAAATCTAAAATCACTCTGGTCCTCTCCAGGAACCAGGATGACAGACGGTTCAAACCCTGGATTTTGGGTCGTACTTCCTCACCACCAAGTGACCCAAGCACACATTGCACGTGATTCCAAATGGCCAGTGGACAGTTGGAGAAAAGGCGTTTCAGAGGCGGACGAGCAATAGTTTGGTATGGGGGTGAAGTCGGAGCTGCGAGGATCTTACACGCGTGATGCACCATGAGAAGCCTCCGCCGGATGGTAAGTAGCGGTTCCCCGACATCAGCACAGTGGCTGAGTATGGTTTGGTCCTAGAGGCACCCGTGGCTAGCCTAATTCACTCATGATGGACAGCGTCAATGATATTCAACAAGAGGGTTTCGCCGGTCGGTATATTGTGCTTCTGTAGTCCAGCCGCGAACTCACGAAAGCCCTATACAACTGGAACAGCTTCGCACTGTCCGCTCCCCAAGACCTGTGGCTAAGGCACTTTAAGATATTCAGTGCCTTCAGGTTCTGGCTTTCAGGTCTCTCAGGTGTGGCAACCACAACAATTTGAAGTAAAAAATGAGGCCCAGAAACCTCACTGAGTCTGTAAAGATAGGATGGTGACCCTCATATGCAAGGCAGGTAAATTGAAAATACGACGACAACAATTCAAATGAACACACACATTTATCTGCAGAAAACTGAAAACCCGCCTTTGCAGTCCACTCCTCTAACCTCAGCTCTGTAAGCTGCAACTGAAGGTTCGCTGTTGCGGCAGCGGAAGAGGAATAGAAAACAGCAAAATCGTGTACAAATAAGGAGCATTGCACAGAACTCCTGGCTTTCAGGTCTCTCAGGTGTGGCAACTATGACAATTTCGAGTCAAAAATGATCTGGTTGCTGGTACTGACAACGGCATTAGCCTGTTTGCCGATGATGCTGTAGTCCACAGGAAAGTAGTATCACACGAAAGTTGTGAACAAATCTATGAGGATTTGCAGAAAATAAATGCGTTGTGAAATGACTGGCAGTTACCTCTCAAAATTTGTAACTGTAACCTACTGCGTATAAGAAGGCGAAAATCCCCATTAATGTACGAGTACAAAATAAATGCCCAGTCTTTGGAAGCGGTAACAACCGTCAAGTATCTGGGCGTGACTGTTCGAAATGATGTCAAATGGAATGATCAGATTACACAAGTAACGGGCAAGGCGAACTCTAGATTGCGGTTTATTGGTAGAATCCTGAAGCGATGCAGTCCTTCAATAAAGGAAATTGCTTACAATACGTTAGTTCGTCCAGTCTACTGTTCGTCTGTATGGGACCCTTACCAGTTGGGTCTGATTCAAGAGACTGAGAAGGTCCAAAGAAGTGTGGCAAGATTCGTGGCTGGTACACTTAGCCATCGCGAGAGCGTTACCAATCTCCTAGAAAGTCTGAAGTGGAACACACTTGCAGATAGGCGACGCGCTAAACGGACGGGGCTGCTCACTAAATTCCGAAATCCTATCTTGCCGAGGATGTAGAGCATATTTTATTACAACTTTCAAATCGCGCAATGATCATCACTCAAAGATAAGGGAAATTAGAGCTCGTACTGAGGCGTTCAGACAGTCGTTTTTCCCTCGCGCGATCCGCAGCTGTGCGAGAATACAGTGCCTCCAAGTAGTAGCGTAAGCCTTACTTATATCGAAGAACGTATCGATACAGTGATGGATACTCAGGAAAGCCTGCTGAGTAGTCGCCTCTAGCAGAGTCTGGTTGTCCACAGTGGACCGAAGTCTCCTGAACCCACACTGAGAGTGGCTAAGGAGTTGCCTGGTCTCTAACAGCCAGACGAGACAACGGTTAACCATTCACTCCATGGTCTTTCCTACACTGCTCGGATATATGTGTTCCTTTTGTGGTTTCAGGAGAGGTATCAAAAGTGCTTCTCTCCATGCGTTGGGGGAGTTACCTTTCTGCTATTAGGACTGAAACATTCGAGGAGGATTTCCTTTAACGCTGGTGGCAAATTGCGTAGCATGCAGTGCCGGATTTCGTCTTGACCGGGTGCATTATCATGAGTCACAAACAGAGCTTCCACATCGAGAACGGGTAGTTGTAAGTCCCAGAATTGTTGGATCTGAAGTCCAATTTTGCCCTTTCTACAGTTGCACAGTAATGACGAAACGCCAGGTCCTGGTTGGCAGTAGCAGTAGTTTCTGCAAAATTCTCTGCCAGAGTCTGGGCCATATTGCAGGTGCAGTTTGGAGACGACCCAGTTTCAGTACTACTGCTATCGTTAAAGGACTATGTTTGCCAGCTATCCTCCTGATTGCTTCTCATGCTTATGTTGAACAACTGGACCGTTTTATAGAGTTCACGAATTCTTACCATGACCTTTTCTTGCTCTCCTTCATTACTCGTCGAGCTTTGACTCTCGCGATTCTATCTCGGATTGCTGAACGACACACATCTGTCCACCAAGGTACGTGTTGCCTCCTAAGAGAAACTAAGGGCTTTGGGGCGGATCCAAGTTGACAGTTCACTCGTCCGTAATACTAAAAATGTAGCTACTTGAAGTTGCGAACCATTTCAAGCTACAAACAACAGCTAACCAAAGCTACTGGGAAACTTCAAGCCCAGCGGTTCTGGCGCTGCAGTCCGGAACCGCGAGACTGCTACGGTCGCAGGTTCGAATCCTGCCTCGGGCATGGGTGTGTGTGATGCCCGTAGGTGAGTTAGGTTTAAGTAGTTCTAAGTTCTAGGGGACTTATGACCTAAGATGTTGAGTCCCATAGTGCTCAGAGCCATTTGAACCATTTTTTGGAAACTTCAAACCGAGGACAGTTTTCTGCAAAATCTCTACAGTGCAACGTGCGGATTTTCGGCCCGTAGTCTTCGGATTTCAGCTCATACGTACTTTGGTGAAAAGCATAGTGTGGCAGTAAGGATCGATGGAGCTACATAGAATTAAGCTGCAACAAGCATTTAGTACCTGGAATGATAAGGGTGTCTAAGTCTTGACACCCTACGCTCAGCATGTTCACTCAACCAGAATTATTGACAGAGAATACACCAACTAATTCCTTGCTCTCAGTTGAACAACGCCTCAAAAGTGTGAACGTCAGCAAGCTGTGTCTGATCCGTGACCCCATTCATGTCTAACCCTTGGGTGTCGTTATTCAGCAGCAGTTTCTCTGGCGCCATGATAGGTGGTGCCCTTGCAGCGCCTCTAGCGGGATATAAGCTCGCGCATATCTTACGATTGAAGTCTGTCTGTTTGGGGTTGGTTGATTGATCTGGAGGGTAGGCGACCAAACAGCGAGGTCATCTGCCCCATCGGATTAGAGAAGGATGGGGAATGAGATCGGCCGTGACCTTTCAAGGGAACCATCCCGGCATTTGCCTGAAGCGATGTAGGGAAATCACGGAAAACCCAGATCAGCATGGCCGAACGCGGGTTAGAACCGTCGTCCTCGCGAATACGAGTCCAGGGTGTTAACGACTGCGCCACCTCGCTCGGTTTGTGTCGGGTTGATTCCCTGGGAAGGAGTCTGGTGGGATCGTGGTCTGAGCTTCCTAGCCGTTTAGGTTCGCTCACCACGTTTGGTTGGAGGTTGTTTACTTTGAGGAGCGTGCCTACGCCTACCGGAATTCACAGCTTCTCTCTGCCTGGACGGTAGCAGACTGTACTCTGGAGTTCAGCTGTGCCTGTTTCCTGCTGCCGTAGTTGATGGTATTGCCAATAGACACAGTCCTTAATTCTCCTAGGCCTGACGCAACATTAATGGCATCATTTTTTGTGTGTGGTACAGTGTCCGCTGCCGTTCGTGAAAACCCGTGTGATTTGCTATTGAATTTCGTTTGATGTTCTTGCCGTAAGCTAATACGACTTGTACTGCTGGCCATTGTTTTGGCCTAAGCCGCTAACGTGGGTGAGCATCCTGGTAATAAGAATGTCGCCGAGTTAAACATTTATTTGATAGTAAGAAGGGTTCCGTTTTGCATTATTCATGTTTTTACCTGCAAAACTGGTGTGTGGTTTTTTCTAGGGTTAGGTGCCTTTAAATCTTCTTTTACTGCTTGCCAACCTTGATCTAGGAGAGATCTATCTTTACCTATACTACTTATGCATCTATCTTCTAGGTTTAGGTATTTTTAATTTTTTTTCATTGATAACCTTGATCCAGAAAGATTAATCTTTATCTGCACTACTGGTGCGTGTATGTCCTAGGTTTAGGTATCTGTAAAATTTCTCTTTGTCAGTTACCTTTGAACTAGAAAGTCGTGCTTTTACCTGCACTGTTGTTGTGCGTACCATCCTGGTTCAGCTATCTATAACATTTTTCATCGCCAGTTAAGATTTAAAGGTTCGAGTGGTTCAAAATGGTTCAAATGGCTCTGACCACTATGGGACTTAACATCATAAGTGTCCTAGAACTTAGAACTACTTAAACCTAACTAACCTAAGAACCTCACACCCATCCATGCCTGAGGCAGGATTCGAACCTGCGACCGTAGCGGTCGTGCGGTTCCAGACTGAAGCGCCTAGAACCGCTCGGCCACACCGGCCGGCAAAGGCTCGAGTGATAAATTTGCCATTTATACAAGGAGATTCTTATTAACGAGATTCTTATTAACGAGATTCTTATTAACGAGTGAAATAAATTACGCTGAGACAAGTAAATTAATATGCGACATACGGGCTGCAAATGCCAGGAAATACCCCAAAAGTGAATCACATGAATTGAATATGTGACATCACAAGATATAGCTCGCCACATGTCAGCGTTTGAGCCTATCTGTCTGTCGCTGCTGATCATCACAATCCAAGTCAAGTATTCACGTCGATGTGGCTCCGCGTCTATATGAGCCATGAGCGACTTAAACACTTGGTGCTCGGGGTTCGAGTTATGCGACTAGCAGGCAGTATTTCTTTCATCGCGGTTAACTATTACGTGTTTATACTGAGATATTACTTTATCAATTTGTTCACATTCCCATGTTCTCCTCTGGTTTATTGCAAAGTGCAATAAAAAAACTACCATATTGCATCTCAAGTAAATGAGTAAATGCCTTCGAAGTGCGTTTTCTTTATAACATAATGTCTGTAAATAATAAGAGAAGGCAGAAGAAGAAAGAAACAAACATATAAAATAGATTTTGCTTCACTACAGCGAGGACAACAGTTTTGTAACACCCAAATTTACAACAGATCACAATTACAAAAGATGTTCGAAATTTGCATGAATGCAACTATTGCATTGCTCAATCATCCCTCCACACGTGGGCTCCAAAATAGCCTCCGTATTTTGGATATGACGCCACACGCTGAACGGTTGTGATCCTGGCTCTGAGCACTATGGGACTCAACTGCTGAGGTCATTAGTCCCCTAGAACTTAGAACTAGTTAAACCTAACTAACCTAAGGACATCACAAACAGCCATGCCCGAGGCAGGATTCGAACCTGCGACCGTAGCGGTCTTGCGGTTCCAGACTGCAGCGCCTTTAACCGCACGGCCACTTCGGCCGGCGTTGTGATCCTCTTTTGGGGTTAGCCCCCCGTGTCTTATATAAATTACTTGTTACAGCGTCATCTACGTCGCTTCGGGGTTACTTAAACATTAGTCGAAACACTGTTGTTTTATGAATTCAAAGTATTTACTGTTTAAATGTTTTAGAATATATAGTCAATCGAGCAGTCGTTCAGGGTGTGGTCCGAACCTAAGCCAGTTCGGTACGTTGATTAATTCATATGTTTCAGCGCATTTATTTGCTTTGAGTTTGTGCTCGGTCCTCTTGTTAATAACTGATTATGCTTTTCGATTTGCTAATACTCATTTTCTTATTTAACGCCTATACAGAAGTTGCATGTTCCGCTATCTCGAAAGATTTTTAATTTTTAAAGTGTATCCAAAGTAATATTGATTTACAAGTAATCGGATCTGTTGTTAGACTTAGTAAGTGCCTTTGGACTATTTCTTAAGGTTTATAGAGTTCAAATTGTTCGTTTGCTTTCAATTACAAAAAGAAGGAACTCTCTGTAATATTATAGAAACTGTAATTTAATTTTGTATACTTGGGGGTGTTACCGTGAACTAAAGTGTTCGTTATCTGTCAGGTTAAACATAGCCTATGTAGCGAATAAGAAATTCTCCTCTTTCTTGATGTTAATTTTGGCCTCTGTGGTAAATAGATATCTTGAAAGCACCATTTTTATGCTCAGTAGCTTATCACTCTCAGATCCTAGCTCGCTAACATTTCAAAACCTGTCAGCGACCTTAACAGCGATTCCATTGACAAGGTTTGGCAGATCACGCCTCCGTCGGCGGGCTGTTCCGCATGCTGCACCGGAAGTGAGACCCTTCATGCAACAGACACAACCCTCGGACCCATGGCAAGAACCGGTGGTCCTCGGGACTGCATAAGAAATCCAGCGCATCGAGCTGCTGCATACTTGGTGTCTGCGATCTTAATGTTCATCAGATACATTCCGGTCGCTTCTCTGACGACGACTACCGCTATGGCCAAGGACTTTCTACGGTCTCTGTATTAGGCGTATGCTGCTTGCTGCTCACCAACAACGTCAGCTGAGTACATTATTCTTTTGGAATGTGTTCAGTAAAGGAGCCATGCACCACGTTTCCACACCACAAAATAAGTACCAAAACAACATAGCATATAAAATTCAGAAAAATACTTGCAAAAAATTTTAATTTCAACGACGTACGGAAAAAAATTATGCGAAAAGTTATAGTCAGCATATGCCTACCACCACCTCATATTGTAGAAGAAGCAGCTGGCCTTCGATGCACAGAGGTAAGAATGAACTAGCCTCAACGGAATAAGTATAAACTGCAGCAGAATTGCGGAAAAAATGCACTTGTTCAGTTTGCGAAAAATCTACGATTACAGCAAGAATATGAGGAAAAGAGTACCACGGTCACATCCAAGAAGGGTAACTGTATCGGTACACAATGAACGGTACAAAAATTTAAGAAATATTTGTGCAGTTTGTATGGCTCATGATTTAACGTGCCACAAAACAACCGCACTTGCATCAGAGATTAGTTGTAATAACAGAAGAACGTGTCTACTGTGCGATCTTTCCGTTGTTTCTAAGAAATGCTGTTTTGATCACTTGCACTAAAACATGGTGTGTCGTTCACGCTAGAATATGAATTTGATTTTTTGTAGAAATTTATTGACCGGAAGCAGTATAGAGAAAGTACCACATTGTCACATAACGTAAAAAGGCGTGAATTGTTCAGTACTTCAGATGATGTCACATGTCATTTCTCTGAATGCTATCGTTCATATCAACACGCATTTAAAAGTAAGGGCTTGTGACATATGAAATCAAAAGGAAGTAACAGCAGAACTGAAGTGACAAAGACTGGAAATAGTAGCTCCTAAATCAAATACAGGAATATTCTCGGCTACCTTTCGGGTTTCAGAAGACGATTGTGCACGAAACTAAAAGACACACATAAAAATGAGACATATAAGAGGTTAGACTATCTCTCCAGATTTCGAATCGCAACATGCGCCGTGGGGTAGTTGCAGAATGCACCACTAGGGGGCATGCGTGTCAGAACATGTAGATAAACCATCCGCTCCGTATTGTCGCACCGATTCAGTTCGCTCCCGCAGATAGGAAAGTCAGTGAACAGTTTTCCTGAACTGCCTGCTGTCGTTGCACCTTCCCGATCAGCAGCAGCAGTAGCGACTTCGATATGTTGCCACCCGTATTGACGTTACGCCTCACAAATGGTGCCCTTACTGAGCATTTGTAACGCGAGAAAAAAACTTGGAGAGACGCTCTGTCCTCTCATATGTGTCCGTTTTCTGTATTTCTTGTAGTTCCGGGTATTCATCCAATTGAAAATCTGGAGAGAATGTTAGTAACTACTGAAGTCGCCATTATACTTCAATTTTACGCAATACACGGCAAGCTAAGAGAGAGTTAGATAAGTTAGATAAAGGTCAGGTGACAATAAAGATTTGGCATTACAAATATTTGCATTCAGATATCGCGAGACAGATGGCACCAGTGTTGATTTATGAGATCAACACTACTGATAATCCTTGTGTGATGTCCAACAAGAACAAGATGCAAACAGCCTAAGGTATTCATTCCTACAAAAATAAGACATTATTGATGTAGCTGCTCCTTCGGAGATGGCCGACAGAACAGACAACACTCAGCTACATTAATATAATCTAGCGCCACGGTTCCATATTTGTGGGTGCGGGTGCACAAATATCATTCAAAGCCTCCGAGAAATAATAATTTGCGATTTGGTGCTTTACTGGACGAGGTGCGCTGGAACGCAATTTGGTAGACGAGTCCGGGTAGGCAAGAAGGTTAAGGCAACCGTTATAGAGAAACGGAGCAGTAGGTTTCAAGTCCCGATCTAGCACAAATTTTCAGCTTTCGCTATTTCAATACCGCAGTGCCGTGTGCAACTGTGAGTCATGATTTCTCACCAATCCTTTTCCCTTTCTTCCCCCTTCTCCTACTTCAGAAAATAAGACATTGTTCTCAGAGTTATGAAAAGCTCTCAAAGAGAAATGCTAAAATAATTTCACATTGTACTTACGAGGGTGAGTCGAACGAAATCCTTAACTTTGTAGTACCAAATCGAAATTTCGCGCCGTTATCCTGGAAGTTGGTAAGCGTGCTACAAACAGCGTACAGAATGTCCTGTAGGTGGCAGCATAGTGCAGATGCACACATACCGTCGCAGTATCAGTACAAAGGTGGCCACCCCACTTGCGACTTGTACCAGGGAAGAACAGCATTCTGTTATTCTGTTTTTGCGTAGTGAGCCGGCCTGGGTGGCCGAGCGGTTCTAGGCGCTACCGTCTGGAACCGCGTCACCGCTACGGTCGCAGGTTGGAATCCTGCCTCGGGCATGGATGTGTGTGATGTCCTTAGGTTAGTTAGGTTTAAGTAGTTCTAAGTTCTAGGGGACTGATGACCTCATAAGTTAAGTCCCATAGTGCTCAGAGCCATTTGGACCATTTGCGTAGTGAAGGCGTGAAACCTATTGAAATTCATCGACGAATGAAGGTTCACAACGGTGATGCATGTTTGTCACAGCAGCAAGTCTACCAATGCAGTAGGAAGTTCGCAATTGGTGTGAAATGGTTCAAATGGCCCTGAGCACTATGGGACTTAACTTCTAAGGTCATCAGTCCCCTAGAACTTAGAACTACTTAAACCTAACTAACCTAAGGACATCACACACATCCATGCCCGAGGCAGGATTCGAACCTGCGACCGTAGCGGTCACGCGGTTCCAGACTGTAGCGCCTTTAACCGCTTGGCCACACCGGCCGGCGCAATTGGTGTGACTTCAGTGGAAGATGCTCCTCTCCATGTCAGGCACAACGAGTTGTGATTCCACAGAACATTGCAGCAGTTGAAGCCATACGCGGTGGTCTAGCGGTTCTGGCGCTGCAGTCCGGAACCGCGGGACTGCTACGGTCGCAGGTTCGAATCCTGCCTCGGGCATGGGTGTGTGTGATGTCCTTAGGTTAGTTAGGTTTAAGTAGTTCTAAGTTCTAGGGGACTGATGACCTCAGCTGTTAAGTCCCATAGTGCTCAGAGCCATTTGAACCATTTTTGAAGCCATAGTGAAGGAAAACCGCCGAGTGACACTGAATGACATTGCAGCATGTTTACAGATTAGTCATGGGTCAGCACACGACATTGTGCATGATGTGCTCCAGTTTCACAAAGTGCCTGCAAGATGGGTACCACGGCAGATGACTCCTGAAATGAGAGAACGACGTGTTGATGCTTGTGAAGAACTTCTTCGGCGCTTTGAACGAGAAGGTGATGGCTTCCTTGCAAGAAGCGTTACTGGGGATGAAACCTGGGTCCACTTCCACCAACCGGAAACGAAGAGAGCGAGCAAGGAATAGCGCCATTCCTCATCACCAAAAAATGGTTCAAATGGCTTTGAGCACTATGGGACTTAACATCTGTGGTCATCACTCCCCTAGAACTTAGAACTACTTAAACCTAACTAACCTGAGGACATCACACAAACCCATGCCCGAGGCAGGATTCGAACCTGCGACCGTAGCGGTCACGCGGTTTCAGACTGAAGCGCCTAGAACCGCACGGCCACACCGGCCGGCCATCACCAAAACCAAAGATGTTTCGAAAAGAACCATCAGCAGAGAAGGTTATGCTGACTCTCTTTTGGGACGAAAAAGGCGTCATTTTGTAGCATTACATGCCTAGAGGGACCACTGTCACCAGTGCATCATACACAGATCTCCTAAAAAAATCATCTGCGGCCTCCAATCTAATCAAAGCGACGTGGATTGCTGTCAGCAGATGTCCTTTGGCAACATGACAATGCAAGGCCCCACACTGCCCGTCCAACAGTTGGACGTCCAACGTCACAGACCTGCATTTTGAGTGTCTTCTTCATCCGCCATACTCACCAGACCTTGTCCCAAGTGATTTCCATATGTCTCGACCACTCAGAGATGCAATGGGAGGAAAGAAGTTCCGTTCTGATGAAGAGGTGCGCCACGCGGTACATGAATGGTTGCGCGCACTACAAAAAGAATTTTTTTCTAAAGGAATTTATGCACTTTAAGCGCTAGAGGACTTGCATTGAGCATTGGGGAGATTATGTTGAAAAGTGATACAGCTTTGTACCACTCCTGCACAATAAACAATATTTTAAAAAAATATTTAGGTTTTTCATTTGACTCACCCTAGTATATCGATGGAAACAGCGGTTCAAGGTTTTTAATTAGTTATGATACATCTGTCGGATAACATGAGATAACTTTCTTATTCCCTTTTTCACACAGATGTCCTCCCCGATAGCTGTGTGGTCAGCGTGACGGATTGCCGTCCTACGGGCCCGGGATCGAGTCCCGGTTGGGTCGGGAATTTTCTCCACTCAGGGACTAGGTGTTGTGTTGTCTTGTCTTCATCATCATTTCATCCCCATCCAGCGTGCAGGTCGCCTAATGTGGAGTCGACTGTAATAAGACCTGCACCAAGGCGGCCGGACCTCCCCCCGTAAGGGGCCTCCCGGCCAATGATGCCAAATGGTAAAGTTCATTTTTTCAGATAGATGAGTTCAAGAGGTGCCATCAATGTTTCTTGGCGAAATAAGGGCTGAAATAAGTGAAATACGTCTTCGGATATGTATGCCAGATTTAGCTGAATAATTTTACTATGTTTGTCTTTTACAAACGAAAAAACCAGTATGATGCAGTTCGTGGCACAGTGACGAGGTACAGAGAAAAAAAAATATACGTACGCAAACTAAATTTTAGTAAAGAGAGATTCAAATGTATAAGACAGTGAGACGTGTAATGGAGGAGTTACAGTTTTTAAACAACATGAATTTTTTCTTTGTTCTCTGTAGCACAGAGATGTGCTTATTTTGTTTCTCAAAACTCGTATTTTCGGCTACTGTCATAATTAAAACAGTCAAAGCAGTTTTAATAGGCACAAGTGTCAGGGATACTTAAGAAACAATGATCATATGTATAACAATTTTCGAATCATCCCGTCACCGTGTAACGTAGGAAGTTATTACGAGATGACATTTGTTGCAGTAAGGCACTCAGCCCTTTGGTATGGTAGCTGCAGGATGGCTACGATTTCTTTCGCTTTTCTCACAGCCCAGCTGACGCTGCCTGCCGTAAGAACTGCACAGCACAACAGGCAGTCAATATTTAGATTCACACCCTCTACGACAGCTCGTGGCCTTGAGGTAGCGTTCTCGCTTCCAGCGCACGGGGTTCCGGGTTCGTTTCCCGGCGGGGTCAGGGATTTCTCCTGTCTCGAGATGACTGGGTGTTGTGTCGTCTTCGTCATCATCATTCACCCCGAGTACTGTCGAAGGAAGGCAATGACAAACCACCCACACTAGTATCTTGACTAGTAGAGCGGGGCGGGGATTCTCGCATCGTCCCCTAGCTTTCTCGGAGTATGGGACCTCATCATCATCATCACCCTCTACGAATCTAAGTAATCCATACTATTTATTACCGGATTTTGTTCAAATCTGGTACACAACTTTTTCTTATTAATGGAATGACGCTGTTAAAATTTCAGGTTTTTGTCTATTATAGTTCCGGAGATAGAGACAATTACCTAAAAGTCCTAAAACCGACGCTTGTTTTTTAAAACCAGTTCAGGAATAAATACAGATTGACTTTCATTATCATTTGAAGTCATTACAAATTTACCAGTGCGTAAAAATAAATTAATTAAAATTTTCTTTTTTAAAACTTTAGTCACTGTGCATTACGTAATACAAAAATCGGTCAAAACTATTATTTGATTATATTTTGTTGCGTAAGTGCGTGAGAATGATTGAGAGAGTGTATGTGGGACATACATTAAAAACTTAAAATGTCATTTTTCATAAAACCTTGTACAAATAGACGATGGGAAATTTATGGTGCAACCATGATTCGGATGACGTATGGCGGAGTGAGCTTTCTTTTGCATAAAACCAGCCAGAATGAAAGTTAGAGACGCAATAAGTTTATTTATCAGTTTGGAGTATAATTCGTACTTGGCTTATTTTGATCAAACAATATACTAGAAATCGAAGTCTTGAAGACGTTAATTACTGTCAGATTATTGGTTGGATTTGGCAAGTTTTGCCGCGAGAATGACCTGGGAGGAACATTCTGATTAATCGTTCTGGACAGCCAATCAGAGTTAAGCTGTTCCAGCGCGAATATAGTGGCGTGGGCAGTGAGTAGAATAGTTAGAGATAGTCGCTTGCTAACCAGCATACGGGTAACACCATGTTAAATAGCTCCGTAAAAATACTCTGAAAAGTGAAGAAATAGCTAGTTAATTACGGTTCGAATACCTCGTGAATGAAAAGAGACTGGAGTTACGAACATTTTAATGAAAGTTTGGTGTTTCTAAATTAAATACTTTGAGAGTTATGAGCGTGTGAACTTTGTGGTCGTAGTAACAATTCCGAGTGGCATGTTTCGTACTCTGTACGGAATACTTTGGCCATCTCTTCTTACTAAGAAGACCACTGAAACGACCGAATGTTTAACTCGCGAATAGTTGTGGGTCTGTGACTGTTAGAATGAGAAAATTAGTCGGGTCGGACTTTCAAAAATTCTGGCGACTTTTTGAGTGAAACTATATTGTACAGACAGTGAACTTTGAATGATAGACCATTACCATATTAAATACGGACTTGATAGCCGTGTTTCCATATGAATAAAAGGAGATTCAATCTAATTTTAAATGGTTTCTGCAAGTAGACTGCATCCTCCGAACGCCCGATTTTTTAAACTGGAACTTTCAGGGACTGACTTTCAACTCGAGTTACGCGGCCTCTGTGTGGCAGGTATTTGGTAGTGGTTTCATCATCGCTGCTTCACATTGCCTAGAACGTATCTGCTACTGCAGAGTGAAGGGACGTCGGAAAGGAGCATACTGAGGTAGGTGGACTTTCGATAAGTGAAAGAGAGAATGCAGAGGACCGACCCCACCCCGCCGAAACCGCCGGTAAATACAACAAAAGACTTTACTTTTGGGAATGCGTTAAATTTAAGTGTATTTACACATTATTCCAGCGATTTACAAAATGTAAATGTCGAATGATTTTGTCGGCTGGAACATCCCAAATGGTCGATTTTGCCGCACATCGGCAAGACTTTTCCTTCGTGCACATTGGTCCCTTCCCTTGCGGATTCCGAGGGCTGTGTCCTGCATGTACTTTCAGAGTATGGACGACAGATGCGCATCTAGTCGAATGTTAAGTTTATGTTGTATGATGATGATGATGATGATGAGGGAAGGCAGAGGGTCAAACCTGGTGCCACCATATAGCCTACGCCTCAAAAGAGCATCGAGGGAGCCGCCGGGTTTATCGTCCCCATCCAAAGGACGGATCCCCGTCAACAGCGTCTCATGCTCTTACTTCACAGGAGACACTGCGGAGAGGTTTGGAGTTTAATCCATGATATTGGCGCAAAGACTGGTGTTCAGGAACGTTACGTAAACACCTCTGCTCCTCTTTCCGGGCGAGTACTGGCGGGACATTCAGTGATAATACAGTGTACTGGTCGGCTACAAAAATTAACCTAACTTCGGGTTGCACCCCCGTAAAAATAACTGAAATTCGTATTTGTCGCCTATGCTCGGCTGTCTTTATAATCCTAGAGTCGTAGCTCCTCTTCAGGATCTGGACACAGTTTTCTTTTTTATGATTATACTTTGGCAAACAGTCTGGTTTCTTCATTGTGATGCTTCAATCTGTTGCGAGTTTAAACTAGATTTTTGGTCTGCTCACTGTGCGGAACTTGTGGACCCATAGGTACCTGTAGGCCGTTTTTTGCAAACGTTCATCACTCATCTAACTGAGATACCCAATTTTGAAGCTATTTTAAGATTTTGCCATGTAAGCTTTAATATTCAATGTCTATATCTCCATTTCTCTACCTGTGCTCTTTGTCAACCACCACAACTGCTAAAAGAAAAAGCATTTCAGAGTCTTGCATTATAACATTGTTCTTGCTAGTAAGCAGCCACACTCCAGCCCTGTCAAAGCCGCTGGAACCGGCATGGCCTTATCTAACATCAGCTTTGTTTATTTCCTTTTTTTAAAGTCTTCAGTAAGGAGCGAACAAAAAGGTTTCCGTTCGAAGGCCACACTAACCCTTGCCTAGAAGTCGGTGCTTATACATTGAAGCGCCGAAGAAACAGGTACACCCGCCTAACATCGTGTAGGGGCCCCCGCGAGCACGCAGAAGTGCCGCAACACGACGTTTCATGGACTCGACTAATGACTGAAGTAGTGGTGGAGGGAACTGATACCATTAATCCTGCAGGGCTGTCCGTAGCTCCGTAAGAGTACCAGGGGCTGGAGATCTCTTCCAAACAGCACGTTGCAAGACATCCCAGATACGCTCAATAATGTGCGCATCTGGGGAGTTTGGTGGACAGCGGAAGTGTTTAAACTCAAAAGAACGTTCCTGGAGCCACTCTGTAGCAATTCTGGACGTGTAGGATGTCGCATTGTGCTGCTGGAATTTCCCAAGTCCGTCGGAATGCACAGTGGACACGAATGGATACAGGTGATCAGACAGGATGCTTACGCACGTGTCACCTCTCAGAGTCGTATCTAGAAGTATCAGAGGTCCCAAATCACTCCAACTGCACACGCCCCACACCATTACAGAGCCTCCATCAGCTTGGACAGTCCCCTGCTGACATGCAGGTTCCATGGATTTAAGCGGTTGTCTACATATCCGTACACGTCCGTCCGCTCGTTACAATCTGAAACGAGACTCATCCGGTCAGGCGACAGGTGTCCAGTTCAAATGGCTCTGAGCACTATGGGACTTAACATCTGAGGTCATCAGTCTCCTAGAACTTAGAACTACTTTAACCTAACTAACCTAAGGACATCACACACATCCATGCCCGAGGTAGGATTCGAACATGCGACCGTAGCGGTCGCACGGTTCCAGGCTGAAGCGCCTAGAACCGCTCGGCCCATGTGTCCAGTCATCGACAGTCCAATGTCGGTGTTGACGGGCCCAGGTGAGGCATAAAACTTTGTGGCCTTCGCCTCCGAAAGTCGACATCGATGATATTTTGTTGAATGGTTCGCACACTGACACTTGTAGATGGCCCAGAATTGAAATCAGCAGCAATTTTTGGAAGTGTTGCACTTCCGTCACGTCGAACCATTCTCTTCATTCGTCGTTGGTCCCGTTCTTGCAAGATCTTTATCCGGCCGAAGCGATGTTGGAGCTTTGACGTTTTACCGGATTCCTGAAATTCACGGTATACTCGTGAAATGGTCGTACGGGAAAATCTCCACTTCATCGCTACCTCTTAGATGCTGTTGCATCGTTCGTGCGCCGACTATAACACACGTTGAAACTCACTTAAATCTATCAACTGTGCCACATACTTGTTGTCTTCTCTAGCCGTTGCCGACCGCATCCTTAGGTTAGTTAGGTTAAAGTAGCTCTAAGGTCTAGGGGACTGATGACCTCAGATGTCAAGTCCCATAGTGCTCAGAGCTGTATTTCAATACTCGCGCCTATTCCAGTTTCTTTGGCGCTTCAGTGTATATCAGCACTGGAGTCCATATACGCTGTAGCTTGGCACTGAGACAGAAACATTCTCATCTCACCTTACACTTACTGTACCACACATTCAGTCAAATTCTTCAATTTTGTTTCTAATATGAATGTTCTTCAACAGATGACTGTATGCAACGAAGTTAAGTAAATTGACTGAGATGTTTAACTGTTTATTACTAATAATTAATTTCTGTCGGACTTGAGATGTATCAAAAAATGATATGGGCGCCGTATCATGCCGTGTAATTTTAAAATTTTACTTATCCATTACGACGTTTAATTTAAACAGAAACAGTTTTAGTATTTCTTCGGAATTTGAAACTTTTACCTGATATCGCTAAATAAGACCGTCGAGACAAAACATACGATATATATATATATATATATATATATATATATATATATATATATATATATGTCATTGTTAAAATCTAAGAACAAGTTTTTCCATTCCGATTCTAGAATGGCGTCGGCAATACATAAATTAAATACAGTGGTTTACAAAATTTATTATCGCGTGATGTGTGACTCCCAATTACCATAGTTCGATGAAGTTTGGACCATTCATAGAAAGAACTGGTAGAGTATCGTACACCTAATGATGAGATACATAAGGTATCGTAACATATTAACTACTATGTGTTAACTGAATGACAGCAGATGTTTCCAGATGTCTCCCAGTCGTGCACAGCAGGCTGGAGGCCACGTACAGATGTTTGGGCAAAGAGATCAGCCCTTGCAGCTGCCGTGTCTACTGTCAACTACAGCAGCACTGGACAACAGCCAAGAACCGACACATATCAAAACGAATGTGCAATTGCAACCAGATTCAACAGGACTGTACCGTTTGCTGTGGTGCCAGAGCATAGGGACTGGAGCAACGAGTAGTCAGCTCACATGCCCGGATGAATGCAGATTCAGTCTGTTATTCTGGACGTACCTGCCTATGGTGAGAGGCGGGAACACGTAATTCAGCCAGGAACATGATCGTTCTGGTGGTCCAAGTGTTATGGTGAGGGAAGGCAAAATGCTGCACCACCAATTTATCGATCATGGTACACTCACCGATCACTGATATTGTGACACTATACACTCCGCTCACTGTGCATCATTTCAGGACTGCATTGCGCAGTGACATCATTTTTTACGGATGACCACGTGTAAACATGTTGAACAGCGCTGGTGGACGTGCTCTTGAAACGAGAAGAATGAACTGTCGTGCCCGTTCCCCCGTTTTAAAACCCAACGAGGACTCGTGGTGGAGACGCATTGCAACACATCCACAGGCAGTTGTCAACCGCGCCGGTGGGGGAATGGGACGCCCTGCCACAAGATCTGCTTCCAAACATTATGGACAGTGTGGAATCATGTTCCAGAGAAAACGCTGCGGTCCGTGCTGATCACAAGCCCTATTAAGAACCATGTCCGGCTGTTTGCATAGTCCAGAGACCATCATCAATCGCGGTGATTTTAGTGAAATTACTGTCGTTGAACAAAAGTGTTTTTTCTGTTCGTCTCACTGCTTATTTCTTTCAGATACCTCGTGTAGAATACTGTAGCTGTTCTTTCTTTATTTTGTCCAAGTTTCATGGAGCTGTGTTGCTTGGCAGTGACACATCATGTGAGAATTACTTTCGACCTTAAGTTTTGCACATCAGTGTACAGAAGGTAAATGAAAGCAGTAAGGAATGAGTCAGGATGGAATGCGTCCCTGGGAATACGCACATGTTGAAGGAGTACGGTGTCAAAATAACGTTGACTGGTGAGTGTTCTGTGATCAGGGATTTGGAGGTCAGTACGTCAACGCAACATTACTCCTGCCGACACAATAACACGTGAACCACCAAGGCAATCATGTTCCGCAATTTTCCCGGGGGCATTATATGGTCCCACCTCTCGAAAGATGGAGAGTACGTTCATAAGTTGGTAAGATGTGACACAGCAGACACTCTTAGTAAATGAAATTGCTTAAAGTTACCCGTTCTTTCCCACATGGAAATTTTTTACTTCTTTTTACTTCATCAGTTGTTTTCTTGTGGTTAAAGTTTTCATATTTCTTTTCCCTTTTAAAAACAATCCTCAGCTTTAGTAATATTTATTAAAAACCCGTTTTGTGAGGGTTAGGTTCCATCAAATAATCCTATTCTACCATGACACAAAGAACTGGATACTGTCAGCTGGTAGACTATCGGGTGATTTTCCTGCTTCTGTAGGAGTACATCACAGATCTGCTATCTCGCTTCTTATTGTAGTCACAGTCATGGATACGTTCACAAGAGATGTGGAGAAAACCGTACATGGACGTTGCTGTATCCAGATGATGCGCTATTGGCATCCAGTGTCAAGTCCGAACATGGAACGACCGTCTTGCAGAATTAGTTCTACGACTCAACACGAAGAAAACGTAGTATCTCACTACAGGTCTTAATGATCTGGATACCATCTGAATGAAGGGTGCTTAACTCGCACCAAGAAGGCTTTTTAAGTCCTTAGGCTCGACAAATGCTGCTGGCGGAAATCTCAGACCAGGCATCTCCGACCAACCCCCTGAGCAGCACATGGTTCAAATGGCGTTCTGTGACTGGTGCTTTCTGTGAGCGGAATATTCTAAACAGACTCAGGTTGAACGTACACTGATCTGTAATGAATGGAGTTGCACTGCATGGTGATGAACACTGGCCTTCAAGAAAAGAAGTGGAAGAACGACTAGCTGTCATGGAAACAAAGCTGCTCAGATGGACATATGGACCCAACACTCAACGATCGTGTCACAAACAATGAAATTCGTCGTACGTTATGTGGAGTAGTACCAATAGTAGACGAGAGAAAGCCGTCTACGATGTTACGGGTATATTCTTGGAACAGATGAAACAACCGTGGCAGACACGTTTTAGCTGAGAGTAAGCGTTATGCATTCAGTAGGACTACCTATACAGCGATGGTTTGACTTCCTGTACGAAGATCTCAATATCTCAGACTTGCATCTTGAGCATTCAGAAGATCGAATGAAACAGCGACAGGGAGAGAAACAGAGGACGCTGCCAGTAAGAGGGGCAAACGCTAAGGAAGAAACAGATGAAGAAGAACAAGAAGAAGATAATTGATTCGAAGCAGCAGGTCAAAATGCCTCGATTATGATTACTAGATTATTTAAAAACTAAGTCTTAATGGCTATTATTTACTTACGACATCGATAACTCTTGTAATAGTTTGCAAAGACACGATGAAATTTAAGTTGATAAAATCCACTGATCAACCTGAATCGGCTGATATACACCAGAATAACGTTTTGTTTCACTACTATGTTGGCAGTTTTCTAATTTTATTTGTTTTTGTCTGTTTTTATTTCTTGTACCATCTTTCAATCGATAAATTATAAATAGGATTCGCATTGAAGGCAGCAGACAGCTTTTGAAGGACTCATAATCTCATTTGGATTCACTGAATTATCTGTACATCCGACCACCAGCATAGCTGGAAATTATGTGAAACTTAATTTCCTGTAAGACACATTGCAATTCTGACGAAGGGCTTGTTTGACGTCATGGGAATGTAAACAAGTCATTGAAAGAAGCAGCCTCAGCAGAAAGTGGGAAGTTCTGATGAGAATCTCGGCACTCAATTGGCATGAGTAGCAAGCACACGCTTTGACAGCTACACATGTGCATAATTTTCAATATAGCATTGCATCGCTTTTGTCCAGCATTTAGGTGGCGGCACTGATGCAGCAAGATAGTTGAGAGCATCTAACTGGTGTCTTTGTTTTTATCTTGGAAGTCAAGTAAACGAAAATTTCACGCAGTGTGCTAGGGATATAAGTGCAGATATTTTTAATGGTGACCGACCACAGTGTACTGAAGAAGATTACATCAGTATCTACTTCATTTACAGAGAAATAATTATAGCTATTAGGCGTAGTACGTTTTTTATGTTGGTTTGTGTCTCCAAGTACATACGGTAAAAGCTAGCCATTAATGCTTGTTTTCCCCGGTGTAGAAGGTCAGGTGTTGAAGTTTGTGGTGGAGTTATAACCATGCAGAAAACATCAGGTGGTAATTTACGTGTCGTGTTTGTGGCAAGACGTTTAGATGCAAATAAAAAACAACTAACGCACTGCGGTGGGTAAACGTTAAGGTACCAACGATCACATTATATGCACTTATATCCCTAGGACCCTTTATAGTTGTTGTTTATAAAGCTGAAATACAGTTCAATCAAAATATGTATCCGTGCACCTACAACTCTGTACAACCAAGGACAGAAAACGAGTATATCAAACAGGAGTTAAGGATTAGAGGCTCTGCTGGTGGGGCCATCCTTCTTGTGAATTAAACAGTAAATTGCAAGTAGATTCCACTATCACTAGGGCAGTGAATACCGGTGGATGAACGAGATTAGTCAACTTAATCAAATAATCGCGATCTATGGCGCTTTATTTGTTCACTGATTATAAAAGTCGCTGTTTCCCCTGCAGACGGTTGCCGGTTTGCCATGCAGCAGCAGCAGACACTGAGCCGAGCTTTTGGTGCGTTGTGTGGTATCGATAGCTACGATGCCACGGAATAGGTGCAAGTTCTTAAGTTGGCACTACGACACCGACACCGACGACAGCGCCCTCTAGCCGGCGCTGTGGAGCTCCACGACCGTCGCTCCGGATTCAGCCCTTTTGATCAAGATCAGACGGCCGGGACACTTCATATAGAAGCTTTGCTATACTTACGGCGGGTCTAAGGCTTGGCACCTAGGTCGAAGCATCGTAGCTATCGATACCACACATTGTGTGTGTGTGTGTGTGTTGACATACCGTTGATCTCCTGGAAGGCGAACCGGTAGATGATGACCCAGAAGTTGTAGAGGAAGGCGAGCGAGACGACCATGGACCAGTAGTAGCAGAGGCGGCCCGCGGGGTCGAAGACGAACGACCAGTTGGGCGCGCCGGCGCGCAGCCGCGGGTAGTAGCCCAGGTGGCGCTGCTGCAGGCGCTCCGCGCTCGCCGGGCTCACGCTGCCGTTGCCGCCGCACGCGCCGCCCCCTGCGCACACGGCAACCCGCCGTACAGAGCACTTTAAAAATGTTTACAATTTCTCGAAAAACGAAGGCGTGATCGCTAGGAATACAGAGGCGTAAAAAAAAAATGTATCCACTGTTTAAAAGTCCATAACTGGCAAACTTATTGACCGAGTTGTCTCATCTTTGGTAGTGTAATAGTTTGTAGTTCCGGCAATCGCCACACAAGCGTTGTATTGCGTTGTTTTGTTTTGTTAGGTGACATTCGGCAGATACTCAGTGTTTCGTTCTTAGTTGCACCTAGTTACTCGAGTAAACATGGCTGGCGCAAGGCTTACCACAGACTTACTAAATAAAAACTAGACCGCGCATTGGCGCTAGTGTCGCGTCCCCACATTGAAGGTGATAGAAGCCGCCACTTGCTGGGAAACAGTGCGTAGACAGAGTTCGTTCGTGTGCTGCTTTTAATTGTAACAGTAAAATGGAAGCAAAGACGAAGACGGAAACAATGTTACATTTCACAGGTCAGTCATTTCTGGTTGTTTGTTACTTTCTATTACTTGTATATAGTATTTTTATGGAGAAATAATACATCATGAGCGTTTGTTTTTGTTTAGGTTTCCCCTTACAAACGATTTTCTAAATCGGGAATGGATAGTTGCTACTCGGAGAGAGAACTTCCAACCGACAGCAAATCGTTTGCTGTGCTCTCTTCATTTTGAAGAGAATTGTTACATGGAAAATTATGTAAATAGACGTCAACTGAAGGACGATGCTATAACGACAGTATTTGGATTTACAACTCATTTGAAAAAGGTATAGGGTCCTGGAAATCGTGCAATATAGGCCTAGGTTAAATAGTGTGGAAATACTATCAGTGTGTATAATTTTGAACTAGATGACAAATCCGGCATTGCCTGGGTATTCATTTCGCCAGTTTCCTATTCGAAACAAAAACAAAAAAAAAATAGCTGTGTTTGTAGTGTAATATCGCAAAAATTTAGTTTCCATGTAGGCCCTACTCGTGAAAACACATTTGTAAATGTGTAAAAGTCGTGCAAGGAAATATGTATTATGCACAGTATACCGGAAAGTTTCTGTACCCTGGGCACAGCTGCTTCGTCTGTCCACAACGCGATTTTGTAAACTTCTCTTATGGCAACGCTCCTTCATAGCTCTTTAGACAGCTGTTGTTTTCGGCTATAGCCGTTTGCGCTTCGCATTTGAAAGCTGTCAAAAGTGCTGCCAGGTGTTAGAATTACCTTCAGCTGACTCGACTTGTAGGAGTGTCTCAGTAGTAGAGAATAAATACACGGAAGAGACAAACAAACTGGTAAAACTGCCTAATATCGTGTAGCCTCCCCGCGAGCATGCGGAGCATGGACTCGACTAATGTCTGAAGAAGTGGTGGAGGGAATTGGCGCTATGAATCCTGCAGATCTGTCCATAAATCCGTAAGAGTACGATGGGGTGGAGATCTCTTTTGAAGAGCATGTTACAAGGAATCCCAGATATGCTCAATAATGTTCATGTCTGGGGAGTTTGGTAGCCAGCGGAAGTGTTTAAACTGAGAAGGGTGTTCGTGGAGCCACTCTGTAGCATTTCTGGACGTATGGGGTCCTACTGGAATTTCCCAAGTTCGTCGGAATGCACAGTGGACATGACTGGACCAGGTGTTCAGACAGAATGTTTACGTAAGTGTCACCTGTTGAGTCGTACCTAGACGTATAAGAGGACCCAACTCACTCCATCTGCACACGCCCCACACCATTACAGAGACTCCATCAGCTTCAAAAGTCCCCTGCTGATATGCAGATTCCATGAATTTAAGCGGTTGTCTACACACCCGTACACGTCCATCCTCTCGATGCGATTTGCAACGAGACTCATCCGACTAGGCAACATGTGTCCAGTCGTCAACAGTCCAATGTCGGTGTTGATGGGCCCAGATGAGGCGTAAAGCTTTGTGTCGTGCAGTCATCGAGGGTGCAAGAGTGGGCCTTCGGCTCCAAAAGCCCATATCGAAGTTGTTTCGTAGACTGGTTCGCAAGCCGACACTTGTTGATGGCCCTACACTGAAATCTGCAGCAATTTGCGGAAAGGCTACACATCTGTCACGCTGGACGATTCTCTTCAGTCGTCGTTGGTCCCGTTCTTGCTACCTCGAAGATGTTGTATCCCATCGTTCGTGCGTCGAGTATAATACTAGGTTGAAACTCACTTATATCCTGATAACCTGCCATCGTAGCAGCAGTAACCGATCTAACAACTGCGCCAGACACTTGTTGTCTTATATAGGCGTTGCCGACCACAGCGCCGTATTGTGCCTGATAATTTATCTTTGTATTTGAATACGCACGCCTATACCAGTTTCTTTGGCCCTTCAGTGTATATTAAAACTTCGCGCCTAATGCGGCGTTTTCTGACGCGTCTCAGTGTTCATGAAGTATGAAGTATGTGTCCTGCATGATATATTTTTGTCTCCCAGAAAGTTGCGTTAGATGTGAAGGACTGGATCTAACCTTGTGTGACTAGGCACTCTGCCGCTGCCGCTGCCGCTGCCGCTGTTGCCAAAAGTCTTCAAGGAGTTCCTAGATAACAGAACGCAGCATGTCATTCTCAATGGAGAGAAGTGTTCCGAAGTAAGAGTGATTTCAGGTGTGCCGCAGGGGAGTGTCGTAGGACCGTTGCTATTCACAATATATATATATATAAATGATCTTATGGATAACATCGGAAGTTCACTGAGGCTTTTTGCGGATGATGCTGTAGTATATCGAAAGGTTGTAAGAATGGAAAATTGTACTGAAGTGCAGGAGGATCTGCAACGAACTGACGCATGGTGCAGGGAGTGGCAATTGAATCTCAATGTAGACAAGTATAATGTGCTGCGAATACATAGAAAGAAACATCCTTTATCATTTGCCTACAATATAGGAGGTCAGCAACTGGAAGCAGTTAATTCCATAAATTATCTGGGAATAGGCATTAGAAGTGATTTAAAATGGAATGATCAAATAAAATTAATCGTCGGTAAAGCAGATGCCAGACTGAGATTCATTGGAAGAATCCTAGGGAAATGCAATCCGAAAACAAAGGAAGTAGGTTACAGTACAGTTGTTCGTCCACTGCTTGAATCCTGCTCACCGGTGTGGGATCCGTACCAGATAGGGTTGCTAGAAGAGATAGAGAAGATCTAACGGAGGGCAGCGCGCTTCGTCACACGATCATTTAGTAATCGCGAAAGCGTTACGGAGATGATAGATAAACTCCAGTGGAAGACTCTGCATGAGAGACGCTCGGTAGCTCGGTACAGGCTTTTGTTGAAGTTTCGAGAACATACCTTCACCGAGGAGTCAAGCAGTATATTGCTCCCTCCTACGTATATCTCGCGAAGAGATCACGAGGATAAAATCAGGAAGATTAGAGACCACACAGAGGCATACCGACAATTCTTCTTTCAACGAACAATACGAGACTGGAATAGAAGGGAGAACCGATAGAGGTACTCTAGGTACCCTCCGCCACACACCGTCAGGTGGCTAGCGGAGTATGCATGTAGATGTAGATGTAGAAGCACCGCTTGTGAAATGAAATAACCTTCTATAATTTCTAATGTTATTGTTTTAGACTATTCTATCGGTTATTAAATTCTCAAATCTTATAGTTTGTGAAGTGAGTTTGCAGCACACGTGTTGTTTTGTTCACGTTATGCAATACGTGGTTTCTCCCAGTTGGTTCTCAGAGAAACCTGACTTGGCTCCTATTAATCTGAAAAGCAAAGTTCTACTCAAATTCAGGCACGTTTATGGGTTGCGTTGGCGATCTAGAGTCTAATAAATTGCTCCCATGTCTTCTTTCCATACATCAAAGCTTCTGCTTCTTGTTTTAGCACCTGTGTATTTATACAATAGTTTCATGGAGCACGACCATACAACCGGCGTTTCACCAGCATTATCTATATGACGGTAGTATATGTTCCCGAAAGACCAGGTACAGTCGATGACCAAGCAGCTTTGCTAGAATGAAATGATAATTAGATGGACACTAGCTGCAAACAGGCTTTGATATACTTCATTGGGGACATGTTGAAAATGTGTGCCCCGATCGTGACTCGAGCCCTGGACCTCCTGCTTACATGGCAGACGCTCTATCCATCTGAGCCACCGAGGGCACAGAGGATAGTGCGCCTGCAGGTAGTTATCCCTTTCACGCTCCCCGTGGGACCCACATTCCCAACATGTCCACACTACTACATTCGTAGTGCGCCTAATAGATGTTTGCCCATCATACTCATTACTCGTGGCAGATTAATCTACCAAGTCCCGTACGAGTTCGGGCATAGCGTGTGCGTTCGTACAAGAAGGTCAATGGCCGGGAAGCCATATTTTAACTATATAGATGACGGTAGTATCTGCTCCCAAAAGACCAGTTACCGTCGATGACCACGCAGCTTTGCACGGACATGTTGGGAGTGTAGGTCTCACGGGGAGCGTGGGAGGGATAAGTCCCTGCAGGCGCACTATCCTCAGTGCCCTCGGTGGCTCAGATGGATAGAGCGTCTGCCATGTAAGCAGGAGGTCCAGGGCTCGAGTCACGATCAGGGCACACATTTTCAACATGTCCCCAATGAAGTATATCAGAGCCTGTTTGCAGCTAGCGTGTCAATTTAATTATCATTTCGTTTCACCAGCAGCTGAGACATCTGGTCGAGAAAGAGTTGGTGGTGTGAGCTGTAAGGCTGTGGACCACTGGCTGCGCCGCCTACTCACCGGGGCCCATGCTGCCCGAGGCGCGCTCGCCCCAGCGGCCGAGCAGGGAGGGCGCGTCTGCGCCGCAGCCGGCGGCGGACTTGGCGAAGGCGGCGGTGGCGGGCGGCAGCTTGAGGCGGCCGCGGAGCTCGCGCCGGCGCGCCTTCCGCGACAGGTCCAGCTCGCTGGCCGCCGTCGACACCGCCGCCGCGCGGTTCACGTACGCCGCCGACAGCGAGTCCCGCGACGACGAGAAGTACGACCGCTGCGGCACACACCGGCACACCGGCCCGCTCAGCGCGGCGCTCCTGCGTCTCGAGCAAAGTGCACAGTATTCGAAGCAAACAGAGACAGTGTACCACCCGTCACATGCACTGATCAGCCAGAACATTACGACCACCGCCCCACTATCGATATAAACCCGTTCAGCCTGCAGCTGCGTCACCTGGTGAGGAATGACAGCTAGTTAGAGACATGTATCACTGCCGTCCGAGTGTAGCGTGAGGAAGGCACGCGATCTTTCTGAATCTGACCGAGGGCAGACTGTCATTGCCTGGAGGCTCGGCACGAGCATTTCGGAAACTACACTACTGGCCATTAAAATTCCTACACCAACAAGAAATGCAGATGATAAACAGGTCAGAGTCAGAACTTGGATGACGTGTACAGGTACAGCAGCCCATGCAGCTTCAACACGATGCCACAGTTCATCAAAAATAGTGACTGGCGTATTGTGATGAGCCAGTTGCTCGGCCACCATTTACCAGACGTTTTCAGTTAGTGAGAGATCTGGACAATGTGCTGGCCAGGGCAGCAGTCGAACATTTTCTGTATCTAGAAAGGCCCGTACAGGACCTGCAAAATGCGGTCGTGCATTATCCTGTTGAAATGTAGGGTTTCGCAGGGATCGAATGAAGGGTAGAGCCACGGCTGGTAATACATCTGAAATGTAGCGTCCACTGTTCAAAGTGCCGTCAATGCGAACAAGAGGTGACCCATACGTGTAACCATTGGCACCCCATACCATTACGCCGGGTGATACGCTAGTATGGCGATGACGAATACACGCTTCCACTGTGCGTTCACCGCGATGTCGCCAAATACGGATGTGACCATCATGATGCTGTAAACAGAACCTGGATTCATCCGAAAAAATGACGTTTTGCCATTCGTGCACTCAGGCTCGTCGTTGAGTACACCATCGCCGGCGCTCCTGTCTCTGATGCAGCGCCAAAGGTAACCGCAGCCATGGTCTCCGAACTGGTAGTCCATGCTGCTGCGAACGTCGTCGAACTGTTCGTGCAGATGGTTTTTGTCTTACAAACGTCCCCATCTGTTGATTAAGTGTTCGAGACGTGGCTGCACGAACCGTTACAGCCATGCGGATAAGATGGCTGTCATCTCGACTTCTAGTGATACGAGGCCGTTGCGATCCAGCACGGCGTTCCGTATTACCCTCCTGAACCCACCGATTCCATATTCCGCTAACAGTCATTGGATCTCGACCAACGCGAGCAGCAATGTCGCGATACGATAAACCGCAATCGCGAGACGCTGCAATCCGACCTTTATCAAAGTCGCATTTCTCCTTCTTAAACGATGCATCACAACAACGTTTCACCAGGCAACGCCGGTCAACTGCTGTTTGTGTATGAGAAATCGGATGGAAACTTTCCTCATGGCAGCACGTTGTAGGTGTCACCACCGGCGCCAACCTTGTGTGAATGCTCTAAAAAGCTAATCATTTGAATATCACAGCATCTTCTTCCTGTCGGTTAAATTTCGCGTCTGTAGCACGACATCTCCGTGGTGTAGGAATTTTAATGGCCAGTAGTGTACATGAATTGTCGGTTGTTCGAGGACTTCTGCGGTGAGTCTCTTCAACAAGTGACGAAACCAAAGTGAAACCGCACCCAGACGTCTTAGGTTTGGGCAGCCACCCCTCATTACACATGTCGGATGTCGTAGGCTGGGCAGACTGGTAAAACAGCACAGAAGGCGAACTGTGGCGGAACTAACATCAGACTTTTATGCTGGGCAGAATACAAGTGAGTCTGAAATACAGTGCACCGAACACTCCTAACAATGGGCCTCCACAGCAGATGACCCATGCATCTGCCAATGGTAACACCACGACATCAGCAACTACGAATGGACCACCAGCGACACTTGATGCTGGCGCATTGGCTGAATACGTTCTTCATCATGCAGATATGAGTGCGCGAAGCCGTCGTCTTCCAGGGAAACAGCTTCTTGGCACCTGTACTGCAGGGCGGAGACAAGCTGACGGTGGTCCCATTATGCTCTGGGGAACATTCACGTAGGCATCTATGGGTCCAGTGGACCTCGTGTGAGGTACCACGACTGCCAAGGAGTATCTTACATTGGTTGCAGAGCATGTACATCCCTTCATGACGATCATGCTGTCCTACGGCAGTGGCATTTTTCAAAAAGATAATGCTATTTGTCACAAGGTCAAGACTGTGATGGAGTGGTTCGGACACAGTGGCGAGTTCCATTTGATGTGATAGCCCTTCAAATCGCCAGATGTGAAGCCGCCCGTACACATCTGGGATGTGATTTACATGGTGTCAAGAGCACATGGAACCTTCCCCGGAATCTACTGGAATAAGGTGACCTGTGTGTGTGCAGATGTGGTGCCAACTCCCTGCAGCGATCTAGCGAGGCATCATTGCTTCCGTGCCACGAAGCGTTTCCCCTCTCATACGTGCCAAAGGTGGATATACTGGCTGTTAGGTATGTAGTCATAATGTTCTGGCTGATCAATGTGCAATGAATAAAATTCACAAAAACGAGTACACAGCTACATGTGGTCGCAGTGATCTTACTGAATGAAACATCGTTTCAGTGTACACTCGACGACATCGCAGCAATAATCGTGCAGCAGTGTCGATTTAGGTAGAGGAAACTGAAAAGGATGACAATACAATAGTGAAGGCTATAACAATGCCACAAAAGAATGACGGACCGTGCAGAATTACTTGTGCGCTAACATAGTTCTCAGTAGTAACAGCAAATTATCAATTGCCTCGTACACTGCCAGGCGCGAACGTCTTCTCCTATAGAAACGTGGCATCTCTGAGGGTCGTTCAGTGCTGCTGCACGTGCGACTTCTCGACGACTGGCTCCGTCTTTCCAGATACATTAATTATATAACACTTCCTTATCTAACCGCAACTTCCGCTGCTGGCGCCTTATCTACATCCGGTCTGGGATTTTTAGCAATATTATCAATTTTAAGAAACTATCAGAAACAAACTTTTGGAATGTCAGGGCAGAATGCCGCCCTATGCTAAGGAACGCTATATGCGGGAGCAGGAAACAGCCAATGAAAAAGACTGAGCTTAATTGGTTGTAAGCGTTAAATGTTAAAAGAAAGCGCCTTTCGGCTGGTGGAAATGGAGTCGGCTGACATCTGTCGTTAGTGTCCGAAAGGCAGAGCTGATGTTTCTCGATTGGTTGTATCAAACGGGTTGCGAGTGATTCTCATTGGTTAATACCAGTGTTAGGCGAATGCGAAACAAAAGAAAATTCGGTATATGCCGACCCGAGGATGGACGCGGAATTAGGCTTAATCTGCCAATTCTCCATGCTAGTAATATACGCGCCCCAAAGGAAGAGGCTGCGTTGGGGACGTGGAGTCATTAGCTACCTACAGGTGGCGTCTGATGAACGAGGCGCACTTGATGAAGTCTAAAGTTAGTGCTACTGGGGTAGTGAGAATTTTAATCCTGCTCCGCTAGTCAAATCGAGGCAGGCGTCCCATTTCTGGACAATTTCATACTGGTTCAGTACAGAACATTAGTCCGGGTTCGCTAAAATACGTTTCTGAGAAAATCTGAAGAGCAGGATGTGACGTAGTTTGGCTGTCGCGTCTCCTGGATGCCGGGTAGCGGCACTGCGCGAAGCAGCAGCAGGTCGAAATAGAAAGGAGTACCACTCCCCTTACAGAAAATGCACCTACCGAAATATTTGGAAAAAAAGTCAACAAATAATTTTAGGTAAATGAATTGTCGTTGAATTTTGAGAACCTGTAAAAGTAGGTTCCTGAAGTACAAATATAACGGATACTGAAAATACCGCTTCAGTTACAAGATTGAAAATAGTAGGAATACAGCAAAGTAATTGATAGATATTACATCGTACAGGTCTTTTTGGCAGTGAGGGCTTTGAGGTTTAGCTACCTTCTATTTTGCTTAGTAGCGAGATGTTTTCTAGTAGGAGCGGCACATGCGTATGTTCTTTTACCTCTTGACTATGCCCAGTTATTCCATGTCGGCATATGCGTTCCCACTAAATTTAAATTTGCATGTTTCACATGGAAAAGAAAAAAGTCATTGCCCTTTACTGTTTACGCATAAACTGTAAGTCGCCGGCCTCCAGTTAGGAGTTTTACTACAGTACTGTGTTTCTCTGGTTCCTTTACCACTCATAATGTACGCTTTTCATGTAACTTTTTTCTTTGCGTGTAAATCACTAATTCAAATTAGGAAGGAGGTAGTTGGTCCCGCGTTGTTCTTAGCGTCAACAGATGGCAGTAGTTCTGCCACTCAGGTTCACCAGTTTGCTTCCTCCGTGTACGTTGCTCCGTGCTCTGCACTCGCTGGTGATACACAGCGTCCTGTACTCTCCATCTTGGCGCTCTGGATCTCAGCACAAAATGTAAGTGTCCTCGTGTTCATTACGTACTCCTTTCCCCAGGCTGTTGTCCTTTGTGTTGTCTGGTATCGCTTTGGCCTTGATTTACGTTTTACCGCACCCAGCCCGACTGTTGTTTTCTAAAAATGTTGTATGGTACTTCTTCTTTTGTCGTCTCACGTGCACTACAGTTTGCAAAAATTATTATTAACTTTGGTCTTATGTTTATTTTCGGTATTAGATCTGATGATGGGCATGTAACAGCCCGAAATCGGTCGTGGTCCAAGCACTAGAAAATAAAAGAAAAAATAACTTATGACTGAAGCAGTATTTTCAGTTTCCACTATCATCCTCAGTTGCGCATGTTCCTCCGGCAGGACTGTTTGTGAAAATACAGTAAGGACAAATTGCTAAGTTTTGGGCACTGTTACTGGATAATGGCTATAATCAATGAAGCACCTTAGCTGAGCTCTACGAATGTTTACTAGCTTCCTTTCTAATTACCAATACTTCTCTATTATAAGAAAAATGGTGGAAAAGTATGTACACAGCGAGGTTAGAAACACCCTGAAAAGCTTGCTCAAATGTTCAAATGTGTGCGAAATCTTATGGGACTTCACTGCTAAGGTCATCAGTCCCTAAGCTTACACAGTATTTGACCTAAATTATCCTAAGGACAAACACACACATCCATTCCCGAGGGAGGACTCGAACCTCCGCCGGGACCAGCCGTGCAGTCTGACTGCAGCGCCCCTGACCGCTCGGCTAATGCCGCGCAGCGAAAAGCTTGTAACGGTGTCGCAGGGGAGATTGCGCTGAGAAATAATTAAGAAAAAATTCTGTACGTTGTATAGTTTCTGAGCTCTGTAGCACTTAAATTACGCAATCATGTCGTTAAATGCGCAAATTCCGGGAGCCCGACAGAAGAGGTGTCGCCAAACATGTTCTTCGTTTGGTTTCCTCCAACCGGTCAGTCGTAGCTTTTGTTCACCTACCTTAAATCATCACTTCCGAAAAGGTCACAATTTCATTGGTAATGAATATTTCAACAACATGGCCAACTAATGTCTGTGCATTACCGCATTTTAGAACTTGCAAATGCTTGAATTTGCTCTCATGGCTACTTGATTGGCTAATTTCAATGCAAAATAACTCTGAAACGGCGCTACATTTCAATTTTTTTTAAGTATATTCTCAGCACAACCTTCCATGCAATACCCTTGCCGGCCGGTGTGGCCTTGCGGTTCTAGGCGCTTCAGTCGGGAACCGCGTGACCGCTACGGTCGCAGGTTCGAATCCTGCCTCGGGCATGGATGTGTGTGATGTCCTTAGGTTAGTTAGGTTTAAGTAGTTCTAAGTTCTAGGGGACTGACGACCACAGATGTTAAGTCCCATAGTGCTCAGAGCCATTTGAACCATTTGAGCAATACCCTTACAAGCTTTTGAGACTGTTTCTGATCACCCTGTGTTGCATTGCAACCTCAAACAACCTCTGCAAAGACTTCAACGGGGCCACATTAGTACGGAAAAGGAGTCTCACATAAGGTCAGATATGGATTCAGTTACCTGACAGACCATGTTAAATATACGTAGGTAAAATAGTGTTGTTTAAGACCGACTTAACAGAGATTTTTCTTGGGCTGATATACTATGAATACGATAAGCACTTCCCTTAGCGTTTATTGTATGGGTCCCACACGCATGAGTACTATTCTACGATCGATCGCATGAGTATTTTGAAAGCTTGTGTAAGAGGTCCATGACTAAGGAATTTATTGCTAGTACACTCGAGCAGATGTAACTTGGAGGAATTGCTCACGCGCTGCCTGCGATATGTAAGCTATAAGAGAATCTCAGGCCAGAGAGCAGTGGCGGCAGCAGTAGTAGGAGTAGCAGCTGGCAGTCGGCAGGTTGGGCCGGTCGCGGAGAGCGATGGCGGTGCCTGATCGATGCAGTATAAGGTACAAGCTGCCACGCGCATATGTACATAATTTGTAACAACTGATTTTGTACTATTGTTATATCAAGTCCCATGTAAATGTTTTTAAAAAATCTTTTAATAATAATGTTTCTTATAAAGATAACTTTTGACAATCATTCATCTGAATTTAAAGATTTTACTAATTTTTCTTATTCATGGTCATCCCTACTATCATAAAGAAAAATCATTTGCTTCATTTTATACATAACAAATGCAGTGGCCAGCATTGCACTGGTCTGTGCCAGAAAAATTTCGTATAGCAGTAGATATATACGCGTTATCCGGTGACTTCATCGAGGTAAGAATTTTCAATGTATTCAGAATGATTTTTCAGGGCCATGACGCAGCATTGCTGACGTCCAGATTAACGAGTTTAGGTCCACAGTCAGTTATATATTGAATGGTTATATATGAGTCACAATTTTATTGAGAGGTTAGTCACATTTTACTATTCCGAGGTTACGGAAGTAAACTGATGGAGGTTACACTAAATGTGAATGTTATAATTATTTAAACTGTTGGGAGGTTACACTTGATATTTTAAACATTTTATTGGCTGTGATCCATCAACCGTACGCTATTTAATTACAGAACGTATATACAGCCACTTCGGTTGCGTGACCGAAGTGGCTGTATGTATGTTCTGTAATTATTTTGTAAGCGCTGCGATGTGTAGACTGATTGAATTTTTTAGGATTCTACCGGGAAAAAAAACGAGGTGTTCCACCTGTTTTACCTGTGACTGCGTCTATGTGATCGTTCCATTTAACTTCCCTACAAACTGTTACACCCTGGTATTTGTACGAGCTACCGGATTCCAGCTGAGACTCCGTGTTTTAGTCATACGTTACTATGTTTTTTTGTTTTCGTAAAGTACACAATTTTACACTTCTGAGTATTTAGAACAAGTTGTCATTCTTTGTATCACTTTCAAATCTTATCAAAATTCGACAACATTACTGCAGATTTTTCATTCAGTACTTCATTAAAAATAAATTATTCAGCTATGAAAAGTTTGAGGTTAGTATTAGTACTGTCTGTAAGGTCATTAATATTCAAGATGAACAGCAAGGTTTCCAATACTCTTTTCTGGGGCACAACTGAAGCTACAGCTGTCGATGACTGTCCATCCAAGATAAAATGGTGCGTCGTCCCTACCAAAAGATCCTCAATCCAGACACAAATTCGCTTGACATCCCACGCAGTGGTACATCCGGTAATAAGCGTAGCTGTCGTGAGGTGTAGCTTCTCAGGATATCACATGAGATACGTGCGGGTTGGCTTTGAAATTACCGATGTTTCCAGAATTCGTCGTGGTTCGCATGGAGGTCACTCTGAGATACTTCATTACGTTTGAGCTCCGAATATGTTCTAAGATCCTACAACAAATGGATTTCACCGTAGTTTTGTGGGTCACTTCTCCCTCACTCCAAACAGTGATCATAGTTTTTTGTTAGATAAATCTATGGTTAAAAGAAGGGCTATTTCTGTCACACATGATTCAATCGAGCCTCGGAGCTTTCTTCGATTTTAGCGACTTAAGTTGTTTTAGAACGACAATGGCAATACTACCGGTGTCACTCTTCTTTACCGTGTTGCACTGATTAAATTGTGGGAATACTTCCTTGTGTCAATTTGTAAAGGAACATTTGGAAACTGAGTTGAGCGTTTCCGCTTTTGGTTTGCAACTCTCAATTTCAGTTCATCTCTTGTCCATAAGTGTCTGGACAATAACAAAGGTATCACAGACAGCCATATGACCACAATTTCTTTGAGTTTTTTAATTTTTCTATAATACTCTGTGACGGCAGGCTTAAAGGCTTCACGCCTTACTCTCTTACAGACAAACGCCTTTCATTCAGAATTTCTCTAGGCCATATTACACACCTATTATCCTGTAGTGTCCACCCCGGTAGCTGAGTGGTCAGCTTGACAGACTGTCAATCCTAAGGGCCCGGGTTCGATTCCCAGATGGGTCGGAGATTTTCCCCGCTCAGGGACTGGGTGTTGTGTTGTCCTAATAATCATCATTTCATCCCCATCGACGCGCAGGTCGCCGAAGTGGCGTCAAATCGAAAGACCTGCAGCAGGCGAACGGTCTACCGGACGGGAGGCCCTAGTCACACGACGTTTCCATTTTCTATACCCTGTAGTCTTTGTATCCTTTTCTTTGGAGTGATTGTGTACGGGAGGGAGATTGCTTCTTATCGCGAACTGCTCTATTTAGTACGTATCTATTAACTGCATGGTCAAGAACTCTTTTAGACTCGATCCGTAGTTCTTCTACATGCTTCTGTCCAGAGTGAAATGTTTCAGATTCTTCACTGAGATACGACACTACTGTCTTTCCATCTACTTTGTTGAACACGCGAATCTCTCCACCTATTTTAGTTGCCCTTTGTACTTAGGTAATCATGGTTGCAATAATTGCCTCATTGTCACTGATACAAGTTTCAATGTGGATGTCCTAGAAGAGGTCAGGTCTACTTAGTAACATGACATCCACTGCATTTCTATTATGAGTGGGCTTAAGAATTCTTTGTTCTACATAATTCTCACAGAAAGCATTTAGTAGTGTTTTGCATGACTTCTCGCCACGTCCACCATTGTCGCATCACTGAACGTGGAAGTCGGATGTTTGCCCGCTCTTAAAGCGCGATGGATGTGTGGCAGATCTGATGGCTGTACTCAATGATGATGGATATGCAAGTATTTCGGAACACACTGTTCAGTGCATATTGATGGACATGAGGCTACGCAGCAGACGATCTGCATGTTACCTCATGTTCACCCAGTAACCCAACGACATCGTCTATTATGATTCCTGATGGGTACGACGCCTTCGAGACTGGCTCTTGGATTTATGGAAACGTGCCACCAGGTCGCACGAATCATGGTTATTGTTACATCTGGTGGGTGGTCGTGTCTGGATGTGCCATCATCCTGGTGAACGGCTGATGGAAACATGAAGCACAGCAGAGGCGCATGGGGGGATGCGGGAGGGCTGTTACGAATCATATGGAGGTCTTTCACATGGGATTCCTTGGAACCTGTGGTAGTGGCTGTAGGCACCATAACAGCTGTGGACTACGTGAATGTTACCGCAGCCTCACGCATCTCTGTGTTTGATGTCTTCCCTGACAGCGATGTCATTTCCAGCAGGATAACTGCCCATTTCATGTGGTCCGTATAGTAGAGTAGTTAGTGTAACGTGATAGTGAGCTCAGATCCACGTCTTACCTGCCAAGTGCCCAAGATATAGATACAAATGAGAAGATGTCGGTTGACAGTTCCGTGCCCAGACCACAGGTCTGTAATGTAGGAGAGTTGGTTGACCTTTGCATAGAAATTTGGTGCCACGTATCTCCGAAAACCGACCAACGACAGGTTGAATCCATTTCAAGCATAGTCGCTGCTTTATTGCATTTCGAAGGTGGACCATAAATTCGTGCTAGTTAGGCGCTCTGTGAGCTTCGTAGTCACCATCATCAACGTCACTGTCGATTTTCTTTTGGATGATACTATCCGTTCATTTACTAAAGGTCCGCTATGGAAGTATGATTTACCACCTGATGAAAAAGTTTATGATAAACTGATTCTAACTATTTGCGTTGCTGTCCGCAACTGAAATTCAGTTTCCTTTGTAAGTCCATGCATACATCTGTTACCAGTTTGAAAAAAGATCAATGAAAACCTACAGGAATGCTCAACATAATGGCAAAACGTTGTTGTTACGAGTCTCATAACATTTTGTAAAAGTAGGTTTCTTACTATATCATAGCAAATAAATAAAATCAATCGAAACGAAACTACTCAAGCGAGAGTTCAGAGATTCCTGACGAATGCAGTTCGTGAACAGATGTCTAGATTGCTGGTGGGATGGTGAATCCATAGCGCTACGCAGTTGACATTTAACGTGTAATGTATCTGTTATCTTTAAACTTTAACTCAACCGTTTAACAGATTTATGGTCAATTTTCAGACAAATCCATGTGAGAGCGTAATCTGGCTGGAAAACGTTTTAACGATTAATCGTAGCAAGCACAGTATAAAATTTGCTCGTGTGCTTCAAAAGGAAATAGATTAGTTAAAAGCACCAAAGGAGATTTGAAAAGGTGATAGACTCTTATAGTAAAGACGTTTGTCCTATAGACAACACTAGTGAAATGTCTAAGCAATCTATTCAATTTGAAGCGCCGCTGTAATCTGAAATACACTCTAAAAAGTATGAACTTCTGATTTTCAGTGATTCTTCGACAAACTTATAAGGAGAACTAATCTGAGACGAGAGCTGCCGGTGGTATTGCATTTATCATCAAACTGCGCCGCAAATACTTTTGCAGAGCTGAAATATTACGTAAAATATGACAATAATAACTATGTTGTGCTATGACATGAATGCATTACTTTCTTGAAAATAGTCGTGAAATAGCGAAAGGAAACTTTATATGCTCAGTGCAGGATATGAGTATGCACAGACACGTGGCTCCAAGTGGAAACAAAGGAACGTGAAACGTATTAAGCAGATGGATACTCATTATTTTTGCAGACACGTGTATAGGCGACTGTAAACATTCTCAGCCATCAAATAAATGAGCACGAAAGACCGTGTTTTTACAATTGAGCAGTGGCGCCATTAAGTTAGTAAACTGTTCAGTGGCGCCACTAATTCAAGGGCAGTATAGACTATCAATCTTGTGGACCCATTGCCAATATCTATGAGGTTGGTATCTGTGGGCTGTGTCCTTAGATCTTTGCTTGCCGATATATATACGGGTTCGCTGGCTCGAGAGGGAATGACACCGCCTTCCTTGCCCTTGCCCCCACCCTACAGCGCTCCCAACACTTTCTCCAATCCCATCTTGACCGGTTCACCGCTTGGTGCAACCAGTGGTTGCTCAAGGTCAATCCCTCCAAAACCCAGGCTATCATTGTAGGCAAAACCACCCCTTCCTTCCGCCTCCTTGATTTCTAGATCACCATCTATGGCCGTCCCATCGCCCTCACTCCCACCCTTAAGTACCTTGGCGTCACCCTCGACCGTCGCCTCTCCTGGACTCCCCACCTCCGGACAATCCAAGCCAAGGCACGCTCCCGCCTCAGTCTCCTCAAGCTCCTCTCCGGCCGTACGTGGGGTCTGGACCCCTCCACCATTCTCCACACCTATAAATCCCTCATCCGCCCTATCCTTTGTTATGCCCATCCGGCTTGGATCTCCGGCCCCCCCCCCCCCTACTTTTTACAAATCCCTCCAAATGCTTGAACGCCATGCTCTCCGCCTCGCCTGTCGCATCCGTCACCCCTCCCCCTCGCGGATCCTGTACGATCTCATCCCCTTCCCCCACCTCCTCCTTTTCCTTGAAAGGATACGGATTCTGTACACCCCCCGTAAACTCGATCCTCCTCACCCGCTCGTCTCCCCGATCCTCTCCCACCAGCGCCCGCTGCCGCGACTGTATTCCCACGTCCCACCCCGTCTCCATCTCTCCACCCTCCTTACCCTCTCCCAAGGTGGCTTCCGCCAGCTCCCCCTCCCTGATGATGTCCTCCTCCCCTCCATCTACCCCTCCTATCAACTTTGATCCTCCCCCCCTTCCTGTGTCCTTTCCTTTAGGCACCCTCCCTCCCTCCCTCCCTTCCCTTCCCTTCTCTTTCCTTTCCCCCCTTCCTCCTCCCCTCTTCCCCCGGGCTTCCCCTCCCCCTTCCTCCCTCCCCCGCTCTTCTCTGCCCATGGCATCTCTGCTCTCCCCTCTCCCATTCCCCTCCTCCTCCTCCTCCTCCTCCTCCCTACTTGGCAGGTCCCCTCAGTGAACATTCGCGCGCCGGAGATCGTCGCCGTCAGTGTTTCGTGTGTGTACCTTCGTTTGTGTGTAGTGTTGTTCGCCGTCACGCCACCACCGTTCACATGCCGTCGCCATCACCCATGTTCTGTGCACCGTGTCGCCTAGTCTTAGTGCTGTTTCTCGTCCAGCGTGAACGGCTCCATGTTTTTTCGATTTTTAGTGTCTACATTTTTTGCCCACCGTTTTGCTGTCTTCTCTGTACCACCTTTATGTACTACTTGTTGTCAAACTCGAGGCTGAAGAGCGGCGTATTGTGCTGCTGCCAGCCCGCCTTTGTATAAGGTGTTTAAAATCACAATAAAGGAAAAAAAAAACAAAAAAAAAAAACAACTCGAGAGGGGGAGGTACGAAGTTTGGCGATTGGCGGTAGCGTCCCGACAAGAGATGGTCGCGAGGTTCGAGCGGCCGAAGCCACGAATTACGGAAGGAGGGCCTGCGCAGAGCGAAGATACCGGTGTACTTAACCGGTGTCAGCGTCGAATGCAAACAGCAGGCCGACATCCCGTCGGCTGGTTGGCAACATTCGCGTCGGACGACCGCTCGTGGCCTGGCTGCCCTCTTCTACCTGGCCTTCATCGGCACCACTCAGTAACCGCAGCGACGCACCGTGGGTCCACGGAACTGCTTGCTGATAAAGGGGAGTAACATTCTGTAATCGAAAAAATGGTTCAAATGGCTCTGAGCACTATGGGATTCAACTACTGTGGTCAGCAGTCCCCTAGAACTTAGAACTACTTAAACCTAACTAACCTAAGGACATCACACACACCCATGCCCGAGGCAGGATTCGAACCTGCGACCGTAGCAGTAGCGCGGCTCCGGACTGGAGCGCCTAGAACCGCGGCCACCGCGGCCGGCTAACATTCTGTAATCCTCGGTGTGATTTGTGTCAAGGTCTACCTGTCCCCCTAATTATTTTCTGGTTTGTACGCGACCCTCAGAGTTTTACTCGGCCGGCTCTTTTGACGTAAATATAGGGCGTAGCATCGTACTACGACACTGGTCGTCGTTTAAAAATTTGTCCCGCTACTATATTGCCCTTCCTTATTGTTTTCTGGTTTGTACCCGACCCTCAGAGTTTTAACTGGCGGGCACTTCGGTCGTAAATATAGGCCGAAGTATTGTACTAAGGCACTAGTTGTCGTTTGAAAATTTGTTCCGCTATTATATGCCCTTTCCTTTCTGGTTTATGCCCGATCATTCACGTTCTGACGAATCAACTCCTGGTCTTAAATACAGCCGGAAAATTTGTACTAAGGCACAGGTTGCCGTTAAATAAAATAGGGGTGTTGTGGTTAGATTTAGATATTAACCGTTTCAATTTTTTGAGTGTAATTGCATTAGTTATAATCTGAACAACCTGTTGTACTAGGCTGTGAGTTGCTGTCTTTGAAAGACCTGGTCATTATTGTGTATTTTTAATTGGATCTTTTGGCTCCGCCGGGGGGAGTTCTCTTGTAAAAAGTGTTCACAAGTAGTGTTTTGAGACGTTCGTTCAGAGCGATCTTAATAACTGACAATGACTTTAACTTGGAAAATATTAACAGCCAACTGTCATCAGGGCTTTAGTCAAAATAAGATTGTTAAAAGGGACGGGTTGGGATCCAGTCGCACCTTGGTTGCCGATTGAAATCAAGAGGTTGCTTGCTTTGAAGTAAGCCTTATCATTGTCATACTGTTTCCTAATCTGTTTAAACTTTGAGCATAGCTTAACCCCGAACCTCTCGATATACACCTTTCAAATTAAAAGCTACGTCATCTGTTTTAAGTAATTGAATCACTCTTGTTATCAGTGGTGCTTATATAGTTTTCTTGTGTTGCAGAAGCGCATAAGAGAAACTGTGTCCAGCGCAGTAGTACACAGCTCTGTTTCACCCAATAAAGCGCGGACTTCAGGTCCAGTCGTCTTGTAATTATTGTTATATTGTTTGCTGTTTTGATTTCTCTTGCAAAAGCTTATTGATTTCAAAAATTTGTTCATTAAAAAAAGAAAAATCAATATTTATTGTTATATACTGTTAAATGAACAGGTTGTGTGGAAAGAGAGTTATATTCGTGGGTCTTCCCACGTTTTCCTTAATTCCAGTGAGTTCCATGTCTCAACAATATTCTAAAAAATAGCGTTACCAAAGCAATTTGTTCATGTATTGTCGAATGAGGGAAGAATTTAATACCATAAATGCTCACGAATGTATAAACTACGAGTGGATATCACTGTCTACGTCTACGTGGGTAAGCGATTCTGCACTGATCATAAAGAAAAACTATATTCTTACTAGAACGCCGCTGAAGACGTGTCAATGCATTGCTTAAACCTCCGGCATGTGCGATCTGAACAAGGATGAAGCAACATGATGAAACTACGGGCAGCACCCGAGTCCAAACAGTACGTCATTCAACCCCAGAGTTCCTTCCAGCTCACGTCTTGTTACGAGCCAAACGAACATTTCCAGCAATCTTCCTGATAGGCTCACGCTAAATGCCTGACTCGCACAAGATACAGGGTGTTTCAAAAATGACCGGTATATTTGAAACGGCAATAAAAACTAAACGAGCAGCGATAGAAATACACCGTTCGTTGCAATATGCTTGGGACAACAGTACATTTTCAGGCAGACAAACTTTCGAAATTACAGTAGTTACAATTTTCAACAACAGATGGCGCTGTGGTCTGGGAAACTCTATAGTACGATATTTTCCACATATCCACCAAGCATAGCAATAATATGGCGTAGTCTCTGAATGAAATTACCCGAAACCTTTGACAACGTGTCTGGCGGAATGGCTTCACATGCAGATGAGATGTACTGCTTCAGCTGTTCAATTGTTTCTGGATTCTGGCGGTACACCTGGTCTTTCAAGTGTCCCCACAGAAAGAAGTCACAGGGGTTCATGTCTGGCGAATAGGGAGGCCAATCCACGCCGCCTCCTGTATGTTTCGGATAGCCCAAAGCAATCACACGATCATCGAAATATTCATTCAGGAAATTAAAGACGTCGGCCGTGCGATGTGGCCGGGCACCATCTTGCATAAACCACGAGGTGTTCGCAGTGTCGTCTAAGGCAGTTTGTACCGCCACAAATTCCCGAAGAATGTCCAGATAGCGTGATGCAGTAATCGTTTCGGATCTGAAAAATTGGCCAATGATTCCTTTGGAAGAAATGGCGGCCCAGACCAGTACTTTTTGAGGATGCAGGGACGATGGGACTGCAACATGGGGCTTTTCGGTTCTCCATATGTGCCAGTTCTGTTTATTGACGAAGCCGTCCAGGTAAAAATAAGCTTCGTCAGTAAACCAAATGCTGCCCACATGCATATCGCCGTCATCAATCCTGTGCACTATACCGTTAGCGAATGTCTCTCGTACAGCAATGGTAGCGGCGCTGAGGGGTTGCCGCGTTTGAATTTTGTATGGATAGAGGTGTAAACTCTGGCGCATGAGACGATACGTGGACGTTGGCGTCATTTGGTCCGCAGCTGCAACACGGCGAACGGAAACCCGAGGCCGCTGTTGGACCACCTGCTGCACTAGCTGCGCGTTGCCCTCTGTGGTTGCCGTACGCGGTCGCCCTACCTTTCCAGCACGTTCATCCGTCACGTTCCCAGTCCGTTGAAATTTTTCAAACAGATCCTTTATTGTATCGCTTTTCAGTCCTTTGGTTACATTAAACCTCCGTTGAAAACTTCGTCTTGTTGCAACAACACTGTGTTCTAGGCGGTGGAATTCCAACACCAGAAAAATCCTCTGTTCTAAGGAATAAACCATGTTGTCTACAGCACACTTGCACGTTGTGAACAGCACACGCTTACAGCAGAAAGACGACGTACAGAATGGCGCACCCACAGACTGCGTTGTCTTCTATATTTTTCACATCACTTGCAGCGCCATCTGTTGTTGAAAATTGTAACTACTGTAATTTCGAAAGTTTGTCCGCCTGACAATGTACTGTTGTCCCAAGCATATTGCAACAAATGGTGTATTTCTATCGCTGCTCGTTTAGTTTTTATTGCCGTTTCAAATATACCGGTCATTTTTGAAACACCCTGTATGACCCGCGTGCATCGTGCACGGATGCGAGAGGCTTCGAGAGAATGGCAGCTCGTCTCTAACTGGGTGCCTCTTTGGAAAAACAGCAGACTGACAGGCTGAGAACTTATGAAACGAGTTGATGCGGAAAGCAGACATGTTTCAAATGCACATATTCCCAGCAAGATATTACCGACAGGGATCGTTTCACTTGCGAACAGTTCAATTACACCGGCAGAGCCATTTTCACTGACGAACACGTGTGCAGCGACGCTGATGGAGCAGCTGTCCGCTGCAATAACCAGTATTTGCGAACGTGAGGCACTGGTTGTTCAGTACGGTGTTGTCAAGTTAATTACGTGCGCTGGCTGGCCAACTGCTCCACAGCAATTGGCACGCACCAAACACATAAAGCCGCACTCACCACGCCTAACGAGTGTTATGCTGCCCTCCGCAGTATATAACTCTTTTACTGCCATTGTACTGGTTGTTACTAAAAGAAATTCTTGTAATATGAAATGTAATGCTGACTTCATTAATAAGTAGGGTTGATAAAGACGAAAGATTAGTGATTTTCTCCATACGTTATTACTAAATAGCACCCGCCGCTTCTCTCGCGTAGACTGGAAGGTCTGCACAGATTTTTTTTCTTTTTCATTAATCGAATTTTTATGTTGTTCACAAATTGTAGCATCTTGTAAACTTTTCACGCTAATTAAGGCCATAGAACCACGGTCTTTTCCGAATGTACTTCTGACCAAAAACCTATTCTGGCTGAGTGTTAATCATGCCTCTTCGTTCTTGTGGTGGTATTTCCATAGAAATGTTCATCCCGTAACACATACTTCTTTATATCTAGCCGAGAAGTGATATACTACTATTCATAGATTTATATATTTAATTTCGTAGATTTAAAAAACCAAACATTTTCTTAGAAATTTTCATGCCGTATTTCTCCACATATGGGTTGATTTCCCTAAAACAATGAAACATGCGCTTTTTTATTTGTAACCGAGAAGCCAAAAACAAATTTTCTTAGATTTAGCTGTAAAATACTTTCACAATTACATATTTTAGTAGAATTTTTCTTACACTGTTTGACTCCATTAAGGGTTCAATTTCCAAAAACACTGAAACAATTATTTTCCTTTTTTTCCAACTGAGAAGTCAAATGCAAATTTCCAGCCGGCCGCGGTGGTCTAGCGGTTCTAGGCGCTCAGTCCGGAACCGCGCGACTGCTACGGTCGCAGGTTCGAATCCTGCCTCGGGCATGGATGTGTGTGATGTCCTTAGGTTAGTTAGGTTTAAGTAGTTCTAAGTTCTAGGGGACTGATGACCACAGATGTTTAGTCCCATAGTGCTCAGAGCCAGCAAATTTCCAAACACGTAGCTTTAAGAATGCTTTAGTAGCAATTTAATAACTCTTGATCTTCAAACACCTTTCACACACTATTTTACCCCCTTAGTTGTTCAGTTTCCAACAATTCTGAAACATGTGTTTCTTTGTTTTAAAAAATACCAATTTTCGTAATTATAGGTTAAGAATTGCCTTAATAGGAACATATTTTCATAATAACTTTCATCCCATACGTCACTACCTTAGGGATGGAATTTCGAGCAATCTCTTACTTAACTACGCCTACAGTATAGGGTACGTACCTTCCCCAAGTTTTTAATTTGTATCTTTAGTGGTTTGGGTTGGGCAATGATGGGTCAGTGAATAAGTGAATCCCTATTTCATACCCTTAGTGGTTGAATTTCCAAAAACATGGAGACAGGTATTTTTGTGTATGTAACTGAAAAGTCAAATGCCAATCTTTATAGATGTAACTTCAAAAATACTTTATTTGTTCTTTAATAATGAATTATTTTCAAAAAATACGTTTCAACCAGTATTTCGCCCTCATAAATGCTAACTTTCAGAAAATGCTAAAATCCGTATTTATTTCTGACCGAGAAACCAGATACCACTTTTTCCCGGCCTAGTTTCAAAACTGCCTTAATAGTGATTTATTTGTGAAGCAGCCTTCAGTATCCTTTTTCAACCCTTTAAGGGTGGACGATGCTGCATCATTCGGTCATGACATTAACTTTTATGTATGTATATACTGATTTGTACCATGTCTAAATATAGATCTACGTCTGTATTTTGCAATCATTGTGAACAGCATGGCAGAGAGTACTTCTTATTGCAGCACATATTTTTCTTTTTATTCCAATTGCGTGTGGAGCTCGGGAAGAGTCACAGCTTATATCCCTCTGTGCGTCCTGGACTTACAATCTTGTTTTCGCCTTCCCCGATATGAAGGGATTTGTAGTTTAGCACGGGATTCCAAATTTGGTTCTGTTTCTTGAAACTTTGTAAGTAGGCTTTCGAGGGATGGCTGGAATCCATCTTGGAAAGCCTGCTCCGCCAGTGCAGGGTTTTTAGAAAGAAAAGTCCAAGAAAACACCAAGAAAGCAGAAAGGTGGAAAGAGATTATAGAGGGTCTATACAAGGGGGATGTACTTGACGGCAATATTACGGAAATGGAAGAGGACGTAGATGAAAATCAAACGGAAAATATGATACTCCGTGAAGAATTTGAGAGCACTAAAAGACCTAAGTCGAAACAAGGTCCCGGGAAGAGACAACATTCCGTTTAAACTACTGATCTGATAGCCTTGGGAGAGCCAGCCTTGACAAAACTCTTCCTTCTTTTGCTCAGGATGTTTGAGACAGGCGAAACTCCCTCAGACTTTAAAAAGACAATAATACCAATTCCAAAAAATCAGGTACTTACAGGTGTGAAAATTACCAAAGTAAGTGTTTTATAAGTCACGGCTGCAAAATACTGTCACGAATTCTTTAGAGACAAATTGAAAAACTGGTAGAAGTCGACGTCGGGGAAGATCATTTTGGGTTCCGTAGAAATGTAGGAACACACGAGGCAATAGTGACCGTACGACATATCTTAGGCGGTAGAAGAGAATGACCACTTCAGTTTTGGTGAAAAAGTTTTATCTACTTCCAGAACATGCGAAACCAAACAGAAACTTAGAAGACGTCTGGAAAATTGTGGGCTTTGAGACGTTCTTCGTGGAAAGTGGCTCTGCGAGTAAAGTCAAAATATGAGGATTGAGGTGAAGCAAGGTACCAGAAGGCGACATAATGGCTTTTGCTATTGGTTGAGAGAACGCTCGAAAGCTCATAAAGGTTTAGATACTTTTTAAACTTGCTTGAGTTTACTGCAAAAGTTGTCTCCATTTACTTGAGTTCTCATCGAGTAACAAACCCATTGTCTATCAGAGCTCGGAATTCGACTTATGGTGCATATCATTACATTTACATTGTCATCTAATTCTCTGTGATCTCGCAGTGGCACTTAATGGTACTACTGCCACGTTAAGGACTATATGAACCTCAAAGCATTATTTTAAAATCGATCAGTTCATGATTTCGTATCTACTCATGATGCAGCTTGCAGATGAGTGACTGCATTGGTAGTACAGAGATCACTAACATCCGTAGAGCCTAAAAATTATTCCTGAATTTTGTGTTAAGCCAGCTAACAACTGATTATACTAGAAACCCAAAAGGTATACACAAACCAAAACGAGAAATTAAATCAGGTGCCGCGTGCCGTACCCAGACGGTCTTGGGCGTCTTGCCACGGTTCGCGTGGCTCCCCCCGCCCCTCCGGAGGTTTGAGTCCTCCCTTGGGCATGGGTGTGTGCGTTTGTTGTCCTTAGCGTAAGTTAGTTTAAGTTAGATTAAGTAGTGTGTAAGTCTAGGGACCGATGACCTCAGCGGTTTGGTCCCAGTGAACTTACCACAAATTTCCAATTTAAATCAGTCACGAAGTAGTTTACTGTTAGAGAGCGCACGTTCGAAAAAAAGAGACCGGAATATTGTAACTTCATTCCACATACATCTCATGACGTGAAACTGAAGGTCATTAGGACGCTTACCGAAAGTTGTTCTTCGCACATTGGGCTCGCAAATGGAAAGGAGGCGGGAGGAGTACCCTCCGACTCACCATGCTTTGATCGTGCCATGTATACCGATAGTTGTAAAAACAGCTGCACCCGTTAGGCTCCGACCAATCCAGTGCAAACGGTATAGGTATGTCGCCCACCATGAGCTAAGCCAGTGATTACTTTTGTACAGTCGGCCGCACACTCTGGAGCCTGAACGAGACCGTAACGTTGAGCCCATCCTTTAATGTAAAGGATGCATGAAATGTATTCGCAGTTGCGAATATGGACAACCAGTACCTGTGTAATGGAATAATCACCATAAAAAATTGTATCTGAACGGGTCTCGTACCCGCATTTCCCGCTTATAGCGAGCGGTGCCTTATCATTAGGTCTCACGGCCAGTTCCAAACTTCCATATGTCTTCAAACATGTGGCTAGAACCTGCACTGTTACATTCATTATGAATATCCCCGAACTGGGGAGACATTTCTATTGAACAAAGAAACCGCTTTCGACAAAAGTTGGGTATCCGAGTAATGAGGGAATTAGTATATTTCATCAAAATATACAAGGTATTAGAGATAAAGTTAGTGAACTGCTTATAGATGTTGACGCTGAAATTATTGGTATACCTGAACACTTCTTAAATAAGGAGATAATTCAGAGGCTTCCTTTACCAGGATACAGATTGGCTGGCAGCTTTTCTAGGAGCTCTTTGCGTTGTGGGGGAGTAGCCATGTATGTGAAAAACGGTATCCCAGTTGAGTCAATTGATGTTTCATAGTACTGCACTGAAAAGGTGTTTGAATGTTGTGAGGTGTGGTTAAATTTAGTGGAGTTAAACTTCTAACTGTTGTTATTTATAGATCTCCAGACTCTGATTTCACTACATTTTTCCTAAAGGTAGAGGAGGTTCTTGGTTCGCTTTATAGGAAACACAAAAAGTTAGTTATATGTGGTGACTTCAATATTAATTGTATAAGTGATGGTGCAAGGAAAAGGATGCTGGTAGACTTCCTTAATTCATATAATCTTATGCAAACCGTATTCTTTCCAACGAGAGTGCAAGGGAACAGTACAAGAACCATAGACAACATTTTTGATCATTCCTCATTACTAGAAGGGCATTCTGTTAGGAAAAAGGTGAATGGCCTTTCAGATCATGATGCACAAGTTTTAACTCTAAAAGATTTTTGTGCTGCGACACATGTTCAATATAGTTATCAACTTTTTAGGAAAGCTGATCCAGTTGCTGTAGAGACCTTTGTAAATCTTATCAAGGAGCAAGAGTGGCAATATGTTTATAGTGCTGATACAGTACACGATAAATATAATGCTTTCCTCAAGACTTTTCTCGTTCTCTTTGAAAGTTGCTTTCCGTTAGAACGTTCAAAACAGGGTACTAGCAAAAACAGGCAGCCTGGGTGGCTGACTAGAGGGATAAGAATATCCTGTAGAACAAAGTGGCAATTATATAATAACGTTAGAAACAGTGAAAATCTAAATGCAGCAGCCCATTACAAACAGTGTTGTAAAGTGCTTAAAAGAGTCATTAGGAAGACAAAAAGTATGTGGTATGCACATAGAATAGCTAAGTCTCAGGATAAAATTAAAACCATATGGTCAGTCGTAAAGGAAGTGGTTGGTCTGCAGAGACAGGTCGAGGATATAGAATCAGTGCACTGATAAGTGTTACTGATAAGTCGCATATCTGTACAGTATTTAATAATCACTTTCTGAATATAGCAGGTGAACTAAATAGAAACCTAGTCCCAACAGGGAATCAAATAGAGCTTGTAGAAAAAGTGCTCCGAGACTGTTACCTGAAATGCTCCTCCATGATACTGACAAGAGGGAGATTGAGTTAATAATTAAATCACTAAAGACCAAGAACTCTCATAGATATGACGGGATATCTAGCAGAATACTGAAGTATTGTTCTATGTATGTTAGCCCAGTATCTGTAACTTTTCCTTTAGGAGTGGTCGGTTTCCTGACCGATTAAAGCACTCGGTAGTGCAGCTACTTTATAAAAAGGGAGACAGGGATAATGTTGACAATTATAGACCTATTTCTATGCCATCGGCGTTTGCTAAAGTTATCGAGAAGGTTGTATATACAAGGTTACTGGAGCATTTAAATTCACATAATCTACTGTCAAATGTACAGTTTGGTTTTAGAAATGGTGTAACCACTTAAAATGCTATATTCTCTTTTCTCTGTGAGGTTTTGGACGGATTAAATAAAAGGTTGCGAACGCTAGGTGTTTTCTTTGATTTAACGAAAGCTTTTGCCTGTGTTGACCACAAAATATTACTGCAGAAGTTGGACCATTATGGAGTAAGGGGTGTAGCTTACAATTGGTTCGCCTCTTACTTTAAGAACAGAAAGCAGAAGGTAATTCTCCGCAATATTGAGAGTGGTAGTGATGTTCAGTCCCAATGGGCACTGTTAAGTGGGGCGTTCCCCAAGGATCGGTGCTGGGGCCACTGCTGTTTCTTATTTATATAGATGATATGCCTTCTAGTATTACAGGTGATTAAAAAATATTTCTGTTTGTTGATGACACCAGCTTGGTAGTGAAGGGTCTTGTGTCTAATATTGAAACAGTATCAAATAATGTAGTTCATGAAATACGTTCGTGGCTTGTGGAAAATAATTTGATGCTAAATCACAGTAAGACTCAGTTTTTACAGTTTCTAACTCACAATTCAACAAAAGCCGATATTTTGATCAGACAGAATGGGCATATTATAACCGAGACGAAACAGTTCAAGTTTCTAGGCGTTCGGATAGATAGTAAGCTGTTGTGGAAAGCCCATGTTTAGGATCTTGTTCAGAAACTAAATGCTGCGTTATTTACCATTAGAACAGTATCTGAAATAAGTGGCAGTTCAACACGAAAACTAGTCTACTTCGCATAGATTTATACACTTATGTCATATGGTATTATTTTTTGGGGTAATTCTTCTGATTCAAAAAGGGTATTTTTGGCTAAAAAACGGGCTGTTCGAGCTATATGTGGTGTAAGTTCGAGAATCTCTTGTCGTCCCCTATTCAATAGTCTGGGAATTCTGACATTGCCCTCACAGTGTATATTTTCTTTAATGTCGTTTGTTGTCAGCAATATTAGCTTATTCCCAAGAGTTAGCAGCTTTCACTCAGTTAATACTAGGCAGAAGTCAAATCTACATGTGGAATGAACTTCCTTGACTCTTGTGCAGAAAGGGTTGCAGTATTCTGCTGCATCCATTTTCAATAAGCTACCACAAGAACTCAAAAATCTTAGCAGTAGCCCAAACACTTTTAAGTCTAAACTGAAGAGTTTCCTCATGGCTCACTCCTTCTATTCTGTCGAGGAGGTCCTGGAAGAGCTGAAAAATTAAGCAAATTCCAGTGCTACATTGTTGATTTTCTTTATTTAAACTTACATATTGTCGCCGGAATACGTTTCTTATACTTCATTTTATCTGCTTCTACTATCGTGTTATAATCTCATGTACTGACTCGTTCAATGACCATGGAGACTTCTCCTTAATTTGGCCCCACGGAACAATAAATAAATAAAAAAAATAAAGGAAAGCCACGTGCTCGCTATTGGCGAATAAATACGATATTTCAGTGACTGCATTATTCAGTTGTCTGATGCAATGTTCCTTCAGACATGTAAGTCTGAGGGCACATGGCATCGTTCTTCTGAATAACACAGGCAGTACTGCAATATCGTGTCGTAATGTAAGAGAGCTCTAAACGGCGGTGTCACCGAGTGCGACAGCTGGTAGCGGTGGGTTCAGGAGTGTAATACGGAACGCCGTGCTGGATCCCAACGGCCTCGTATCACTAGCAGTCGAGATGACAGGCATCTTTTCCGCATGGCTGTAACGGATCGTGCAGCCACGTCTCGATCCGTGAGTCAACAGATGGGGACGTTTGCAAGACGACAACCATCTGCACGAACAGTTGGACGACGTTTGCAGCAGCATGGACTATCAGCTCGGATACCATGGCTGCGGTTACCCTTGACGCTACATCATAGACAGGGGCGCCTGCGATGGTGTACTCAACGACGAACCTGGGTGCACCAATGGCAAAACGTTATTTTTTCGGATGAATCCAGGGTCTGTTTACAGCATCATGACGGTCGCATCCGTGTTTGGCGACATCGCGGTGAACGCACATTGGAAGCGTGTGTTCGTCATCACCATGCTGGCGTATTACTCGCCGTGATGGTATGGGGTGCCATTGGTTACACGCCTCCGTCACCTCTTGTTCGCATTGACGGCACTCTACCCTTCATTCGATCCCTGCGAAACCCTACATTTCAGCAGAATAATGCACGACTGCATGTTGCAGGTCCTGTGCGGGCCTTTGTGGATACAGAAAATGTTCGACTGCTGCCCTGGCCAGCACATTCTCCAGATCTCTCACCAATTGAAAACGGCTGGTCAGTGGTGGCCGAGCAACTGGCTCGTCACAATACGCCAGTCACTACTCTTGATGAAGCTGCATGGGCAGCTGTACCTGTACACGCCATACAAGCTCTGTTTGACTGAATGCCCAGGCGTATCAAGGCCGTTATTACGGCCTGAGGTGGTTGTTCTGGGTACTGATTTCTCAGGATCTGTTGTTGTTGTTCTGGACGCTTGTTTTCGCAAACATGGCGGTTAAGCAACATACTAACACGGAAATTTTGTAAGCAGATAATGCAATTACTGTTTATCACTCGAAGTTTCAAGATTAATCATTTCATGTGTATGGAATCATTTTCCTTCCTGCAAACAGTGATCGTAATAAGCCTTGTTCTTCTGCGTACACTTATAGTTGTGACGATCAGGATGTAGAGATGTAAATTTATGCGGTGCGAAGACAATCTGATACATAGATTACTCTCTGTACTAGCAGATGCTAATAGGAATCGCTTCTAGGCGACTGTAGTCGGCTACAACACATCAGCTCCGCTGCTGCCTGTTTTCAGTGTGAGGTGTGACAAGCGACAACGTGCGTCACGTATTTTCTTTGCGCAGCGCAGCGGCCGGTAATATTTGTGGTACTGCAGCCGCCTACGTGCGTTACTGCGCTCGGGTACGCAAAAAATGCGGAAGCTCGGTGACAAAGAACGCCACAAATAATTTACTACGCATTACTGTTTTATATTACAGCCGAGAGAGAGCGCTTGTGCGTCTGGTGTAGTGTGTGTGGTTGCCTGTGTGTGTGTGTGTGTGTGTGTGTGTGTGTGCGTGATAGAGAGTGAGTGTGCGGGATCCATTAAGTCAGGCATACGCTGCCGCGAGTCCATATATTTCCCTTTTCCTGAAGCTTGTAGCGTAGCGCTTGAAAATTCGCACGAGCGAAAAGTCGGAGCACTCTGTGCGCTTGAGGAAGGAGAAATACGACACCGCTGAAAAGCCGACGCTCTGGATAAAAAGAATATAAGTAATGAGGAAAAAGTGACAAGAGTAGTGGATATTATACCTCAGGAATGCCTAGAGAGGAAATCTGCTTCAATACACGCATATCTGTATTAGCCATTTGATAATAAGAAAACTCGAATCTGTATATTATACAGTCCTGAATCTGCTTTGTGAACTTTGCAAGGTCTACATCTACATCAATACACTGCAAGCCACCTGACGGTGTGTGGCGGAGATTACTTTGGGTACCTCTATCGGTTCTCCCTTCTATTCCAGTCTCTTAATTTTCGTGGAAATAAAGGTTGTCGGTATGCCTCTGTGTGGGCTCTAATCTCTCATGGTCCCTTCGCGAGATATATGCAGGAGTGAGCAATATACTGCTTGACTTCTCGGTGAAGGTATGTTCTCGAAATTTCAACAAAAGCCTAGTCTTCCACTGCAGTTTATCTATCATCTCCGTAACGCTTTCGCCATTACTAAATGATCCTGTAACGAAGCGCGCTGCTCTCCGTTGTATCTTCTCTATCTCTTCTACCAACCCTATCTGGTACGGATCCCACATCGGCGAGCAGTATTCAAGGAGTGGGCGAACAAGTGTACTGTAACCTACTTCCTTTGTTTTCGGATTGCATTTCGTTAGGATTGGCTGTTAGCACTATGGGACTTAACTTCAGAGGTCATCAGTCCCCTAGAACTTAGAACTACTTAAACCTAACTAGCCTAAGGACATCACAAACATCCATGCCCGAGGCAGGTTTCGAACCTGCGACCGTTGAGGTCGCGCGGTTCCAGACTGCAGCGCCTAGAACCGCTCGGCCACCACGGCCGGCTCGTTAGGATTCTTCCAATGAATCAGTCTGGCATCTGCTTTACCGACGATTAATTTTATACGATCATTCCATTTTGAATAACTCCTAATGCCTAGTCCCAATAATTTATGTAATTAACTGCTTCCAGATGATGACTTGCTATGACTAAATGATAATGATCTTTCCTTCTATGTATTCGAAGCACATTACACTTGTCTACATTGAGATTCAATTGCCATTACCTGCACCGTGCGTCAATTCGTTGCCCATCCTCCTCCATTTAAGTACTATTTTCCATTGTTACAACCTCTAAATATACTACAGCATCATCCGCAAAAAGCCTCAGTGAACTTCCGATGTTATCCATAAGGTCATTTATGTATATTGTGAATATCAACAGTCCAGGGGAGTGTTGTAGTCCCCTGCGTCACACCTGAAATCACTCTTACTTCGGAGGAATTCTCTCCATTGAGAATGACATGCTGCTTTCTGTTATCAATCCAATCACACAATTGGGCTGATAGTCCATATGCTCTTACTTTGTTCATTAAACGACTGTGGGGAACTGTATCAAATGCCTTGAGAAAGTCAAGAAACACGGCATCTACCTGGAAACCCGTGCCTATGGCCCTCTGAGTCTCGTGGACGAATAGCGCAAGCTGGGTTCCACACGATCGAAATCCATGCTGATTCCTACAGAGTAGATTTCTAGTCTCCAGAAAAGTCATTATACTCGAACATAATACGTGTTCCAAAATTCTACAACTGATCGTCGTTAGAGATACAGGTGTATAGTTCTGCACATCTGTTCGACGTCCATTCTTGAAAACGGGGATGACCTGTACCCTTTTCTAATCTTTCGAACGCTGCGCTCCCCTAGAGACCTACGGTACACCGCTGCAAGAAGGGTGCAAGTTCCTTCGCGTAGTCGGTGTGTAATCGAACTGATGTCCCATCAGGTCCAGTGGCCTTTCCTCTTTTGAGTGATTTTAATTGTTTTTCTTTCCCTCTGTCATCTATTTCAAAAAAATGGTGAAAGGGCTCTGAGCACTATGGGACTTAACTCCAGAAGTCATCAGTTCACTAGGACTTAGAACTACTTATGCCTAACTAACCTAAGGACATCACACACATGCATGCCCGAGGCAGGATTCGAACCTGCGACCGTAGCGGTCGTGCGGTTCCAGACTGTAGCGCCTAGAACCGCTCGGCCACCCCGGCCGGCTGTCATCTATTTCGATATCTACCATTTTTTCATCTGTGCGACAATCTAGAGAAGGAACTGCAGCGCAATCCTCGTAGTTTTCTAAATGCTCAGTGCACAGAGAAGACATTATGTTTTCATTCCTCACTAGAGACTTCGTCATCATGGGGATGCTAAATGCCAGTGTTCTTACCTTCCTCTTATGATTTGCATTTGCTTATTGCCGCATTGTGTAAAATGAAGTTCCTTCAGTCTCCAGTACATAGTTCTCTACGAGATGTGTCAATGACGACGGCTTATTTTCAGCACCATAGGCAGTACTTTTATATGAAATTGTGCCGGGTGGATATAATCAGTTAGTCACGGAGATACAGCGTGGGCTATAACTATCGAATGCCAGTGAAACGTGATAGATATGCTAACGCGTCAATGCGGAAACGATTTACGCTGAAAAACTAATTAAATCCATTTGTGGTCACCAGGGGCGAATATCACTTTGTGCCCTGTTTGTATGACGGTGTGACATCCACGCTGTCATTTTACAAGCCAATACGTGAGTGAATAGTATAGCTATAGAGAAGAAAGATCGTGCACTGTTAGTTTAACTATTTTATGTGAACGGCAGCAATTATAGTGCTGCACTGAGAGAGTAACACTTGACTGAAAGATCTGAGGAGAGCCCCAATCTCATTAAACAAAGAAGATGATAATGAAATTCGAAAGTACGTTCTGAATTGGCTCTCCGGTTTCTGGCACGGATCGAAGTTGATGTCATGTGGCCGTGCAATATTCTGCGGAGTAAGGAAGCACATTTTACGTGGAAGAGGAAGGCGTCCTGACACGGTGGAAGTTATTGACAAGACTTGTGTTGGTGTTGGTGTAACTGACAATGCGGCACGTACCCCACATAGTGCTAGTGCTCGTGCAGTATTACGAGAGTCTTCGATCTCATGATCATCGCTACGGAAAGTTTTCCTGTCTATTTTATACTGGTACCCGTACGATATCCAGA